>NC_139143.1:98480169-99212924 GCF_964270905.1 Leucopleurus acutus | reverse complement strand
GTTACAACATAAATAATAGGAATAGTGTTTTTGCATTTGGATTCTCAAGAGATTGACTTGTTCTATGTATTCTATGAAGAGATTAACTCCATTTTATTAGTCCACTTTGAAGAACTGAATACTAAACTATTTGGTGGCAACACTTGACTCTGAAAAGAAGGCTTTTATGAGAGGACAAGTTGGAAAGGTCATAGTTAGGAACAACGATGATAGTGAAGACAGTGATGATGATAATAGTAATTGCTGACATTTATTGAGGTCTTACTATGTGCCAGGCACCATGCTGAGCTTTTTTATACATTAGCTCATTTATTCCTCACAAAAATGCTATGAAAATGTACTGTTATTATTCCTATGACATAGACAAGAAAACGGAGTCATAAAGAATTCACATGGGGTTGGGATGTGAATTCTGAGAAAAACAGTTCTGTGCTCTTCTTCGCTACAGGGGAGGCTGATACTCCTTGATAGAGAAACTATTTGTTTCAGCTGTCTGTGCTTGAAAATAATGATTCCATCTTTGTCCAACACTAACACCCCCATGTATCACTAGTTTGCGCCTCACAAGGCTTATCTTTAGCTTATTCTTAACCTGCTCCTATGTTTACTGGTTTCTGTTTACCTTCTAATACTTAGCCCTGTTCCCTCTTCCATTCGCATTTTTTCCACTTCATTTGTAGTTGGCGTTCCACTTTCTTGTGACTGCTTTGGGAAGGGCAACATACCTTATTCATTCCTTGGGTTGCAGTTCCCAGCTCTAGTCTCTTGTTGAAAATATGGTTGGGTCCGCTTAGCTCCTTAAGAATATTCACAGCTCCTTGCACTAGCTCCTGAGTATTCTGTTTTGCCCTCTAGGCTCTTGGGCCTTTATTTTTTAAACTAGAATAATATGTAAGGAGGATATTTGGAGAAAACAGAAAGACTAGCTAGATTTGTAATGAAATAGGAAGGCAGTAACTAAAAGAAGATAAAGAGAGGAATGGCGAGAAACCAAGAAAGAGAAGGAAGCTTATGCAGGCCAAGTTTGAGACCAAGTTAATGGGAGCTTGGAATGAACTAGGAAAGATTTGGAAATCAGTAATTATGACATGTGAGATATTTAGAGAGAAATGAGGATGGAGAACTTTAGAATGTTTTGTTGAACATTATGAATTAAATCTCTATGGCATTTTCTTGATTTTCAGTAACATTAGATATCAAACTAGCATTTTGCAAATGGAACTCTCCTGGGATAGGCAGTAATAGAGGGTCAATCTTATACTAGTTGCAGACAGATACCTTATTACCAACATTTTCACTCTCTTCCAGGCATTAAACCTTGGTGTCACCAATGATTCTTTCTATTCCTTTTTTCTCCACTTCCAATCAATCTAATTCCTGCAGAATCTTGCATCACCATTTTCTTCACTTTAGTGCAGTTCCTTGTTCTCACACCTAGTTAATTAAAGCTACCTCCTAGCTTACCTCCCTACGTCATCTATTCTCCCTTTCATTATATCCTGCACGGTAGTTATCATGACATTCCACTATTTCTAAGGATGTCTCAGTTCCTGTTCTAGACGTCAGTGGAAATAGACTCACCTAACTTTAGGCCAGTTTTGAATCCTTTCTGGCTTCACAATAAGACCTCTTGATTTGGAAGTGAAGTATGAACTAATGTTTGAGATTTGGGCAGTGTCTCTCTAAATAAAGAGAAAAGTCTTCTTTGCCTGCTGTTCTAGAAGCAATCATGTAGCATAGAGAGAGTTGAGGACATTAGAAGATATAGAGTTGCTTCCTCAATTTTTGAGAATTTTCATATTGTGTTAAACAGAAAAGCTAATTACAAAAACAACTTGCTTTATATTCATCTGTTTGATCATCATTTATTGACTGTCTACTGTGTGCCAGGAATTATGCAGGATACAGAGATGAATAAGATATGTCCAGGATTATTTGCATGTCCACTTCTAGAATTCTGACTGAACCCTACTTTTTGATTCTTCTTCATGACTTGAACAAGATTACTCTTAACATTAAGATTACTCTTAATATTGGACTCAACTTGATCCTTTTGTTTTCTCAAGAAAGGAATCTGGAAAACCAGTGAAGAAAGCTGTGTATGAGATACCTGCTATAAAAACCACAAACGACTTTGTGTTTTCCAGTTAATCAAACCCAAACACTTCTACCCAGCTTTCAGTGCTCTCTAAAATCAATTTCACATGGTACGTTCAAACTTATCTTCCACTACCTTACAGCTCATGCCTTGGACTATCGAACATTAGGTTCATTTTCATCTTTACAGATACTTAATTTGAATAGGTTCCATGACATATCTGAACCTTAGTTTCTTCATCTGTAAAATTAGAATAATATTTGCCTCATAGGGAATTGTTAGGGTTAAATGAGATGACAAATATAAAGCCCCTCTCACAATTCCTAACCATAAAAGGTGTTCAGGGATCATTGATCCCTTCTCCATTCCAAAAAGAGAATGTCTTCTTCACCTATGCAAACCTGAGACATCTTTGAAAGCCAGCACTCTGCCTCCTCTAAATCCTTCATAATGACTTTATAACTTTTATACCTTTCTTTAACAATAAATTTTTGCACATATTTTCTGAAAACTGGACAATTCATTTTTATTTAACCTACCCAAATAAAAGCCCTCTATAATAAAATGTTTTATTTTCAAAATGATACAACTTTCCAATTTTGTCTTGCTGCTACATTACAACTGATAAGGAAGAATCAACCTTATTATAAGCTAATCTATAACATCAACAGAATGCTTGGCACATGAGAAATGCTTAATAATTTTTGTCATTCAACTTGTTTTGGTTCCTGATAGTGGCTCTGGTAAACTAACAGCCACTCCAGCCTTACAAATAAATGAAGATTATGTTTATTGTTGGTAATACACCAAGAGAGTTATATATCTGTTGATGTGAATAAAATACATTCACATTATAATGAAATAGTGGTTATTATAAATGTAATAAATATTGATATATCAATTTAATTCATAGATATAAATATGGTATGAACCATGTATATAATGGGATGAACTTGGGCAAGAAAACTGGATTTAGAGAAAATGTATTTCAAGGTTGGAAATGCTGAGAATAGAGCATCTTAGTGAAAAAAAAGAAAATGAAAAGAAGGAATAGGAAGGAAGAAAGAAGAGTTGTTTTAGTTTAGCAAGCCCTAAAATATACTACCTGTGTCCCAGACAGTGGCGAGACCAGGTTTTAAGAGCCTAGAGCCTATGCAGTTCTGGAACCCTCTTTTAAAAAGAGAAATGCAAAAAATGTAAACACAAAATTAGGTACAAGGCCTGAGAAGCAGCTTGTGTAATTGAGTGGCTCTGAGGTATAAGCTTCATTAGTTTCTTAAGAATCAACCTCTGGGCCCAGGTAGAATTTTTAGGATCTCTTTAATTAGGACAGCCATTTAAGCAGTAGCACAATAAACAGAGATCACTTCCCTCTTTTCCAGCAAAACATGTGCACTTTCTTTTTGTCCACCAGTTTCCACTTTACACATTTTACATTCTTTCAAGGATTTGCATTACTGAGGCACTTCCATGCCTGTTTTTTTTTTTTAAATTACAACCACCTCACTTGCTGCTTCTTCCTTCCTAATTTTATTTAGTTTTCCATAATTGTCCAAGAATAAATAAAGTTTTTGGTATTTAGCTACTCCTGTAAACTCAGAAGGATGCTGTGGGTTGGATAAGAAAGACAAGATGGGATAAGGAAGAGAGATCTTCAGCTCTAAAGCCACTAGGAGAAATACTGCTGTGGCTGATGGAGAAAAATGAAGATCAGATGAACACCAGGAAAGGACTGGGACATAATTGCAGCTCATGCTATTTGTCTTTGTCCTCCAGCCTCACCAGAAGTCCCAGTAACTATATCAATCATACACACAGGCATACTGCACTTGGAGATGGACTCTTTGTTTTTTGTTTGGATTTATTCTTTTTTTTACACAGTGTATTACATCAAACAAATTCCGTCTACAACTTAGGGAGCTAGGAAGTTCTTTAAGCTTGGTTATCTGTTTGATCCCAAATCACCAACCTATGGGCAAATCCCTCCCATCTTATTCCATACTTTACTTAATTTATCCTGTTTCCTCCCTGGCTTCCTGTTTTTCTGCTTTCCTTATTTTCTTTAGATCGATAAACTTTATTACGTACCAGTTCTTCTCATAGAACTCTAGTGGAGGAGACATAAAAATAAACAATTGGAATTAATATGATTAATCGTATGATAATGCATATGGTCCCCTGTATATACACATATACTCATAGGTTGGTACAGTTCACTCAAGAGGTGTGAATATGAGTGAGTAAAAAAATAAAAAATACAGAGGCCAAATCTTGAAGGATCTTACAAGCTATGCTAAGGAATTTGCATTATATTCCTGAAGGTAAGGGGAAGTCTGTTAAAGACCTTTAAGAGGGGGCATGATACAGTTAGGTTTGGATTTTAGAAAGATTACTGTAGCAGCTATGTAGAGAATAGATTATAAGAGGGCAATGTAATACGAAGAGAGAGCATTTAAGAAGCTATTACATGGTTCTGAAGAACCTAGGGGCAGGACAGGAATAAAGACGCAGATGTAGAGAATGTACTTGAGGACATGGGAAGGGGGAAAGGTAAGCTGGGACGAAGTGAAAGAGTGGCATTGATATATATACACTACCAAATGTAAAATAGGTACCTAGTGGGAAGCAGCCACATAGCACAGGGAGATCAGCTTGGTGATTTGTGTCCAACTAGAGGGGTGGGATAGGGAGGGTGGGAGGGAGATGCAAGAGGGAGGACATATGGGGATATATGTATATGTATAGATGAGTCACTTTGTTATACAGCAGAAACTAACACACCATTGTAAAGCAATTATACTCCAATAAAGATGTTAAAAAAACAAAGAAGCTATTACAGAAATTCAGGAGAAGAATATTTTTTAAATATTTAAAATATTTTTAAAAACTAAGGACAACATTGGCAGTGTGAACAAAGCTCTGGTGATGAGTTGCATGTAGAGAACTTGGCTGGTGAACAGACTGAAGAAAAAATAAAATAAAATGATTCCCACGTTTCCCACTTGGGAAATAGAAGAATTTGGTGTCATTCTCAGTGTCAAGGAATACAGGGGGAGGAGCATGTTTAAAGCTAGCTACTAATTATTGAGCACTCATTGCCTGCCAAGGAGATGCTAAACACTTAACATGCATTATGTAATTTTATCTCAGATTAACATCATGGAGTACATATTATTATATGAATTTAAAGAAGGAGAAATCAAGGCTCAAAAAAGTCAAGTAGCTTGACCAAAATTACATAATAGTTAAATGGTAGAGCTGGAATTCAAACCTAGGCAGACCTAACCCAGATCTGCCTTGCTCTTAATAAACAATATACCAGTGTTTATCAAAGTGTGGTGTAGAGGGGATCTGCAACCCAATCTATTGAAAAAGAATTCCTGATGAGTAGGGACTGCACTCACCAGGTATTTCTTATACAACTTAAAATTTATATGCCATTGCATACTATATATTATGACTTGGTGGAAGGAGAATGACGATTTCACTTTTTAAAAAAAATAAAAATAGAACTACCATATGACCCAACAATCCCACTACTGGGCATATACCCAGAGAAAACCATAGTTCAAAAAGACACAGGCACCCCAATGTTCATTGCAGCACTATTTACAATAGCCAGGACACAGAACCAACCTAAATGTCCATCAACAGAGAAATGGATAAAGAAGCTGTTGTACGTATACACAGTGGAATATTACTCAGCCATAAAAGGAACGAAATTGGGTCTTTCGTAGAGACATGGATGGACCTAGAGACTGTCATACAGAGTGAAGTAAGTCAGAAAAACAAATATCATATATTAACGTATGTTAATTATGTTAATTAACGTATATGTGGAATCTGAAAAAATTTGTAGAGACAATCTTATTTACAAAGCAGAAATAGAGACACAGATGTAGAGAACAAACGTATAGATACCAAGGGGAAAGTGGGGAGGATGAATTGGGATATTGGGATTGATATATATACACTACTGATACTATGTATAAAATAGATAACTAATGAGAACCTACTGTATAGCTCAAGGAACTCTACTCAATGCTCTGTAGTAACCTAAATGAGAAGGAAATCCAAAAAAGAGGGGGTGTATCTATATGTATAGCTGATTCACTTTGCTGTACAATATAAACTAACACAATATTGTAAAGCAACTATATGCCAATAAAAAATAACACTAACAAAATAATGGGATAATAACTCTACTATAAGATTGCATTAATTTAAATATTAAAAACATTATATTTAAATTCTGAAAAAAAATAAAACATGGAGATTTTAGTGTATGAAGAATACTACTTGGATTACCATAGGGGTGGAGACCAGCAAGTATTTTCAGACTGGGATTTGATGCTGGGATAGTTTAATTCACAATTCTCAGCCTTGATAAGGCTAGTGGTGCTGCAACCACTGCAGGGTGATTTGGATGAAGTATCATATGCAGGAAGGGTGGTAAAGTAGAATAAATTATCACCCAGCTGAGCCCCCCAGACTCCTCCTCTTTCATACTCTTGTTCGGTGGGCTTTGACACCTACATCCAAATCCGCTCCAAGCTTGAAATGTCACTGTATCTTTTCCTAAAAACACTTGCACATTTATTTTTGCATCTTACTCCATAAAATTCTGTTTTTAGTATAAAAATACGTTTAATTATGTACCAAGGGGTGAAACTCCAGGAAGTTGTATAGGGTTGTTAGTGACACTGTTTACCCTCAAGGACACCTGATGCTCTCCCTGAGAGCATGAGTAACCAATGTGAGAAACATGTGATTGTTGCTTGTTTAGGTCTAAACTTCACTACTAAATTGCAAATATTTTATCGTATTATTTCTGTGTTTTTCACAATACTTTAAAAATAGCAATGGTACCCAGTAAACAACTAATGAACTTGGAAGAGAGACATTTGAAAGAAATAGAGTATGAGAAATCAGAATAGACACACCAAAACCCAATCACGTTTGAGTGTCACACTGGGAAGATACCTTCCTGCCTCTTGTGATTAATTGATCACTTCAACAGAGGCTGCTTTGGTCTTCCCATACTCTCTTAAAGTTGGTGGTTTTCAGAAGATGGACATCAAGCAGATCTTGGACTTACTTTCTCATGTGAGAGAAAAAGGAAGCAATTTTTGAGAGTCAAATCTGATCTTTCAGGACTCGAAATGCTCAAACTAATCCTCACAATGCATGATGGCACCAGGGTGCAGAACATTCCTACCTTGGTGGTAGTTTATTCACCTTGTTTCTTTCAAATTACTTTAACTGAGACTGCTGACAGCTTGCTTCAGCTTTGTGTTATTAACATTTAAGTGTCTGTGTTCTGGTCTATTTTGAGACTATCTATAAGGCAAAATACTGTACCAAAGATTTTTAAGGAATGTTTATTAAGAAAATAAATTTTAAAAAGCAATTGTCCTACCAATTACAATAGCGTCAGCTTACTACAGTGTTTTCTGTAGATAGTCACTTTTGAACGCACTTGATTCTATGAATATTTGTTCTTCAGTACATACACAGTAATGATTTCGATTGCTATATAGGAATCCATTTTTGTGGCTTGTGGCTTTAGACTTTTATTGGCTCCTTCTCAGAACCTTGGTCTTCTTGACCTCTGCAGCCCTCACCAGTTGGAAAATCCTAACCATAATTCTCTGTGGGGATTTACACCGGTGTCTATTCTGGCTTGTAATCTGTGATACGGCTTCTAGCATTCTTGTTGTAGAAAAGTGAAGCCCTCCCATCTTTATTCTTGAGTAAAAAACACGGTTAGTGTTGTCAGCGAGCAGATGGAAATAAGCAACAGCTTCAGTCAGGCCTTAAAGGCTGTGTCTATGGCAGGGAGGAATCTTTGTGATGAGCAAGGGGTTCCATTAGAAGATGGAGTAGTAGGTTTTTAACTTCAGAGTTACAAAAACAAAATTCTGTATTTTCTGTCATTCTTAGAGTGGCCATATTTCCCAAACTAAAAGTTAGGATTCATGCTCTGACAAATACATAGGTACTTTTGTAACACCAGTTTCAGAATATTTTAGTTGGGTCAGTCCCGAAATATTC
This sequence comes from Leucopleurus acutus, assembly GCF_964270905.1. Classification (NCBI taxonomy): domain Eukaryota; kingdom Metazoa; phylum Chordata; class Mammalia; order Artiodactyla; family Delphinidae; genus Leucopleurus; species Leucopleurus acutus. The sequence continues at coordinate 99,204,772 of NC_139143.1, read as the reverse complement.
AGGCTATGCTGTTACCATGTATATGCCCTACATTGGGACCCAACATGCCAATCAATGGGGCAGGTTACAAAGTGAGATTGCAGTGCCATTTGAAGAGATTGGTGCCCTTTGTTTCCAAAGATACAATGGACAACTGGAAGCACACTGCTTTATGGGCCTTTCTCATCTGAGGATATATAGAGTCTATCCCCATAGCTGTGGTCATCAAGGCTTGTCAGTATTGGTGGCATTGATATTTATCTTTCAGATTTCTGGGAAAGATACCCACTCTCTTGGATCGTTCTTACCTCTGGGTCTGATTTCTCTCTGTTCTCCCTTATTTCAGTAACAAAGTTGTAAGGCCTGAAAAGAGCACCTCAGCATGAGTAATTAAACATCAGCTTCCATACTCAGAGTAGTCTGAGCTTCATCTGAAAATTCATAAAGGATGGGCCTTTCCCCTTTATTAGAGCCAAGAAAAAATCTAGAAGTCCCAAGACCAAGAAGTTCCAAGAAAGGACTGGGAGTGGAGGTCCCTCCAACCAAAAATTACCCCTCTGATATAAAGAGGTCAGTCATCAGCCTCCCAGAAACTGTCCTGCCTGGTTGGCTCCCAATGAGCTGTATTTAAAGAGGAGAAAAAGCCATCTCCTGAAGGCGATAGCCCAGCCTAGCAGCTAAAGCATGTTGCTCATGATCTGTCTGTCTGAGAGGTGAGCAGTGGACTGTGCTACTGGTTTCTTCATCCTTCGAAAGCCTTGCACTGGCAAAGCCATAGTGATGTCCATTTCAAAGTCACAGTGGGAACAGGGCTGGAGTGCTATCTCAGAATGCAGTTTCTGCTCCCCTTGCCTTTGTGTCTTTTTTTTCTTTTTCCTTACTGTCCCTTACCAATAAAACAAGCAAGGATGAGCCAGATGCAAATGGTTGGGAGGCAGCTCTGTCTCAGTGTTTTTCACAATCTATGTAAGTGTTAACTCAAATGCTTCTCACAGCCACTTGTAAGTTACATGCCTGCTTGGCATGTAACTTACAAGTTTGTAACAGATCTCCCATGAGAATTCCCTATAGTTCCAACTGTCATTACCAATATTTTGCCAATAGGTAAAGCTTGGAAAAGCAAGTTCACAATGGTAGGAACCACAAGTATTACACTATATACTGCTTATATAGGATTTTCTTTTTTAACTCTGAAGGATCTAGCAGATCTTAGGTGAAAGGATGTTCTTTTCAAAGTGTCACCAGAAGGAAGACATTTCTGTCCATAGAAACAGTACGAACATATCTAAAATTTTATTTATCCCTCTAAGTTCTGAAACGACATTAAAGAAGAATAATAACACTGCACTTTGGCTACAAAGTGCTAATTAATAACTAACTTCAGTTCTCCCAGTGGTAAAATATTACATTATTTTTTAAATGAAATTAAACATCACAATCTTCTTCTAATTGTTATAGAAATATTTAGCAGCAATATCTGTTTAATTATTTAGGCATCTCTTAATGGTATAAATATTATCAGCACAGTCATAAATATTTTCTGCTTTGTCCATAGACAATCAGCTAAGGATCTGTTGCTTGTAGGACTTAAATTAAGATCTATTTAAGGCTGCCTGCTGGCCACAAAATAATGCTTACATTTGCTAATGCCTGAATCTGTTAGATTTAGCAACAAGAAGTGTTCTTTGCTTTCACAAGTAGGAGGAAGTTATTTTTCTTATATAAATTTTATTGTTGCTGGTATTAGAGAGATTTAGGGTGTGGTTGAAGTAGTTGAAATTTTAATTAATCTAATCCTTTAACAGCAATTGTTTTCATATTGATAATGCTCTGTAACAACAGTGCTGTACTACAGATCACACCCGTATGAAATATTTACACTAAATATTTTAGCATATAATCTCACCTCCAGCTTTCTCTTTCTAGAATGGTAAGATTTTCAGCTTTGGCTTTCTTCTTTTCCTCTTTTTTCTCTTTCACCCAGCATGCAGGGTTTCTTCTTAGGGAACCAGAATGATTTGTTTTTCCTCTGCTAATTTTCTCTCAATGTCATTATCTCTCAGTAAGTTATGTTAATGGCCATCAAATCATTAATCTCCTAAAAGAGCACGGATGCTATGAAATAAGAATAGTTCAATTTCTTGTTTGTTTGTTTGGGTTGTGGTATCTACAGTCATTTGGTGTAGATTTTCATTTGAAATGATTTGTTTTCTCATCAGTTTCAATAAATTGTTATGCTGCTGAAATTATCACTAGGAGTAGAGTCAGATGAAGGACAAAACTGTCATTTTGGTCAACCTCTGATTATCTCCTGTGTAAACTGGGAATTGTTCTTAATCTGCTCAAATGTCATATTCTCCAGGCAAGACTTTCTCTGACCTCCCAATATAAAATTACAGTCAGTATCCTTTCTCTAACAGCATTCTCCCCTTTAATTGGCTCTATTTTTCTGTATAGCAGTTATCATCATGTAACATTATAAAGCATTATATATCTGTTTTTTTTAGTGCATCTCTCCCCAACTAAGACAGAAGCTCTGCTAAAAGCAAGGATTTGGATTTTTCTACTGTTGTATCCTGAGAGCCAAGACAAGTGCCTTAAATATAATAATACAGTAGGCAGTCAATAAATAATTATTGAATACATGAAGCTTAAACTACCAGATCAGTGCAAAGAAACGAAAGTTTCCCCTTCTCCTGGCATGCGTTTTGATGGCTGACAACTTGATGTAGGTGTAAGCATTTATCCTGGTCTGGCTGTCTTCTCAGCCCAAGTGGAAGGGTGTCCCTCTCTGGAACAAAAGCAAACAGTGCTGGATGTGGCTATGTCTTCATTAAACAACTAAAACTTCGGGTTGTGCCCTGTTGTTTGGCATCCATCCACATGTTTACAATTTTAAGAGTAATACAAAGCAGAGAATCTTAAAGGATGCTCTCCAGGAATCTATACTTATGTGGTATATAAATAGGGGTTACTAAAACAAAAAGGGGTTCCATGGTCAAATCAGTTTCTGAAACTAGGTAGTATATGAAGCTAAGGAAGGTTCTTAACGTCAAGGCATCTCAGAGGTATGATAATGCTCATTAGGGCTCTCCAAGGCAAGAAAACCTTAGGCTGTGTTTTCCAAACTCATTTGGTCATAGGTTCTTCTGTTCTACCAGCCAACTCTTGTTTCCAAGACTAGGTTGCATCATAGGGAACTCCATTGACTTAGGAGTTGAATGGGCCGGGTCAGGTGCAGGAAAAGTGGGTTCCGGCTCCACTCTGTTATATGACCTTGGACAAGTTACTTAACACTTCTGTATGCCTCACTTTTCTGTAAGGTAGGGATGAAAAGGATTACCCAGGATAATGTATGTAAAGTAAATGATCTATAAGTGCTAAATAAACACTGAGTATTGTCAACACCTTTTATCAAATGTAGAAACGAGTGCTTTTTAAATAGATATCTTTAAGCATATTTTCTAAGACAGGTTTCCTAGTATTGACCCACACCCAGAGTCAGCTAGCTGTGCCTCCTTTTTTGTCACAGACCCTGTCCCCATCTGAGGAGCTCTGTGTATCTAAGCAGAGATCAAGGAAATGCTATATTTCAACAAGACTTAATACAAATGTCTGATAACTCACTTTGGTGTATCCCGCAGAGTTGATTTCCTGTGTTTCAATACCCTTGACCTCAGATGAAGATGCTTTTGTCAGGAGAAAGGTGGTAGCATCCAAGTTAATGATTGTGCAGATGGCTACATGCTGACAGATTTTGAAGTGACCATATTTTTTCCAGTAAATTTCACATGAAGGTGTGATTTGTGTAAATCTGACCCCTTCCAGTAAAATGTGCATTTCCATATATTTAGAATTTATAAATCCTGACAGATTCCACAATATTTATAGCCCTCCATAAAAAGCCTTTGCCAGTTTGCAGAGCTCTGCATTTGGCTCTCTGGTATGCTTAAGAGAGTTTAAATAATAATAAATTTGGTGATTTATTCCACCTGGAACAGAAACTTATTTTGCCCCCATTGGCTCACTATGAGTGGGATACTATAAATAGTGCCACAGATGCTGGGATCAAGAATAGGGAATTGAAATTCAAGAGAGAACAGAAACATTTCCATTATCACTGATGCCTTGAATGTATTTTTAAAACATTTCTGGTCCTCAAATAATGTACCTTCTCTCCTTTCTCCTACCCCATCTCAATTACACTCAGACCCCCAAACCTGTTGCCAGCTTTAGGATTCAGTTGCATTAATGGAAAAGAGAGAGTGGAAGTATTAGCTGACTAGGCAGGAGAAAGTTGCCTCTAGGGAGGCCAAAGCAAGTCTCCAATGTTCGTCTTACATTTCGCAGGAGTCAGCTGGTAACTGAGCATTAATGTCTAAAGTGTAAATTCATTATTTGAGACCCAGCTCATGCATCCTGCAGATATGATGAAAAGGTCTCAGTTCATGAAAAAGAAAAAAGAAAAAATCTAGTTGTAATTACAAGAGAAAGCCTAAGGGCAATGTCAGAGGATCAATTCTTTCACCCATTCATGCTTATAATTACCCAGTACAGGGTAACAGAGAAATACCTGACTAGTTGACTCCAAATGATACTATTTTTTAAAACACAAAGTAACCCAAAATTTGGGAGCCAATTGTTTGCCATAGAATCAGTCTACCAATGAAACCTGAGAGCAGCCATTTAGTTTCGCATAAGTGGTGTTATAACTTGTTGTGATATATGACAAGGAGACTTATTTTCAGCTTCTTGTTAGAGTAGACTGTGAAGGAATTAGCCTTTGTGTGAGGGAAAATAATAATAATGGCTAACATCCACAGAGAGCTGACCGTGGGCCGGCACAGAGTAATACATCAAGCGGCAGTGATTCTCTGCAAAAACCTTCTAATTAAGTACTGGATTTTCCTGTCCTGATAATTTGGAGCACACCCCCACCCTGAGCAATCCCCTTGCCTCTAGCTAATAGGATGGCAGATGTTGGGACCAAGCCCCAGAGCCTGTAGTGTACCACATTTTAATGATTTGTGGTGAGCAAAGTAAATGCTTTAAAAGCAAGCTTTATGAAGCAGGGACCCAGTTAAGTATGATGGATTTGAGGTGAAGCAAAAAGAAGCTGGATGTCATATGGGGGTATTGTTTCCCAAACAGGACACAGGTATCTACGGTTCATTGCTAATTCTAAAGCTTTACTTGAAAAATGACTTCTTAAAAAATTGTGCTCTTGAGGAATGTCCTTGAGGCATGGAGGAATTTCCTTGCTTTTCTATAACATCTTTCTAAGAGGATGCGGAGGTATTGAGCTGTTAGACAGTTGCTCAGTGTCTTTGTGCTTCTGAGATCACATTATGGGTCTAACACATATGGGATAAATAAACTGTTTTCATTTCTTAAAGACCATGGGAGGAAATAAGACAAGAAAATTACCATATTGCCTCTTTTTTTTTTTAAGCTATTAAAGAGGAGAATCCAGTTAAGGCAAATAAAAATGATTACTGCAAACAGGTTGTTGTTGTTTTTTTTCTTTTTCTCCTAGCCTCCCACTCAGCAACAGCAATATGGCAAGACTTGTGTCAAACCACTGTTCTGATGCACCCTCTTTTCTTCTTCTTCCATAGGGCAACCCCTACATGTGCAATAATGAGTGTGATGCAAGTACCCCGGAGCTGGCACATCCACCTGAGCTGATGTTTGATTTTGAAGGAAGACATCCCTCTACATTTTGGCAGTCTGCTACTTGGAAAGAGTATCCCAAGCCTCTCCAGGTTAACATCACTCTGTCTTGGAGCAAAACTATTGAGCTCACAGACAACATAGTTATTACCTTTGAATCGGGGCGTCCAGACCAAATGATCCTGGAGAAATCTCTTGATTATGGACGAACATGGCAGCCCTATCAGTATTATGCCACAGACTGCTTAGATGCTTTCCACATGGATCCTAAATCCGTGAAGGATTTATCACAGCATACGGTCTTAGAAATCATTTGCACCGAAGAGTACTCCACAGGGTATATGACCAACAGCAAAATAATCCACTTTGAAATCAAAGATAGGTTCGCGTTTTTTGCCGGACCTTGGCTACGCAATATGGCTTCCCTCTACGGACAACTGGATACAACCAAGAAACTCAGAGATTTCTTCACTGTCACAGACCTGAGGATAAGGCTTTTGAGACCTGCCGTTGGGGAAATATTTGTAGACGAGCTACACTTGGCACGCTACTTCTACGCCATCTCAGACATAAAGGTTCATGGAAGGTAAGAAAACAACTGTCTGACTTGAATGAGAATGGGTGTGTCCAAAGAAAAGGCCAGTTTGCTGCTCCTGCAGCTGTAGAGTGACATTTGTCCCTTTCTACTGTAACATTTTCTCAGGAACGCCAACCTAGAGGTAGGTTCTGAGGCGTTTGAGACCCTTCTAACTCAGCAGTAATTGGTGATCCCAGAGTTGCTGTCACTGAACCTGAACCTGGCAGGATTTCTTAGAATTTAAACCAGAGGCCAAAAAAAAGCATCTTACTTGAGAACAAGGAAGTCCCTAGGTCAGGGGGTGGTTTAAGTCCTTAAGGTAACGAAGCCAGGGGAACAAAGCCAGCTGCTCTGTAAAAGGGACTGAAAAACAAAAAATACATCTTACTATTGTTTTTGAATGCAAGAGAGAGTTTCAGCATGGTTCAACTCTCTGTTTATGTTTTGTTATATCGTACCAAAAAAGTTCCAGAAATGAAAGTTATGTCTCTTTACATTTATTAAATCAGAACCGAAAGCATTTAGGAAATACACTGCATTTATTAATGAGGGGCAAGCTCTACTTTTCAGGTTCTTGGATGTTATTATCTTAAAAGGATATACTATCGTTTAAAATATGAACCTGACTCAGGCTACCTTCATTTTGTCAGTCAATTACAGATGCACCAGAGTTCAAATGCATTCATGCTCCCAGTCAGGCATATCTTTGTTTTGATAATATACCAGAGACACAATTGAGCAAGTTTCCAAGGATTTTGAAGACATTTAAATGAAAAACTTGAATAATGAGAACGAGGACCACCAACACAGAGATTCTCAACCAGATTTTTAAGTGTGGTATGCTACCAGAATAGCCATCTGACAGGAGTTGAAGCATGAGATGATGAGTTGGGAAAACTAAAGGTAAGAGTGGAGTATAGAGCACATTGAGAAAAAAAAAAAAGGAAATGTGAAGCAAAGCAATAATCATTCTAAAAATGCCAAGAGAGCTTTAAATCAAAATATCTGAGGATAAGAATATAAACAGTACATACATCATGTAGGTTTAGTTAACCATAAAAGCTAAACAAATAAGTCCAGATTCATTGATTACTGGCTTCCAGTAATCCCTTAGGGCAGCTTAGTCCTCAGAGACTGGAGGAGTGTTGAGACTCCCTGGGCTTTCAGAGAGTTGTCTCAAACCACCTTTAATAATGGTGCTGGTACACTTGTGCACTAGAAGGAAGAAGTGGCCACTGCTGTTAAGTGAGAGCCAGAGTGGGCACGCAGAATGGGGTGGTGGGCATGACCTCGGTAAGGTGGAAAAGGTTTCAGAATTTTACCTTATGGAATCTGACTTATGGAGAACAGCAGGAACTGATGGCCACCTACTCTCAGCTTTGTTCTGGCTTCATGTTTCTCATGGAGGAGTCAAGAATCTTTAGCTATGGAGCCTCTTTTAAAACTTTTAACCAAGGTTTGGTGAAGTTTGATGAAAATATCTTTAGAGCAAAATCATATTTCTGAGAGAAATATGCACTGGTTCAATATTGAGCTTGTGTGTTCTAGAGTTCATATACGACCAGGGCATGACATGAGAGCAGTGTGGAGCTATGATGTTTCATATGAGTTTGTGATTTATAATAAAATGCAGCCATTGTACTCATGAATATTTTAGCAAAAGATCAGTTTCCAGTATCTTATTCTTGGGAACATACAATATATAAAAACAGTTGATGTTGATATTATTAACAATAGCATACCACAACAAAGTAACAAGCATTCTGTTTATCTACAAGAATAAATATCAAAATTAATAAGTTGAGATGTGAATTTGAATCCTAGTGTGATCTATATTGTTAGGTAGAATCATCTAGGTCAGCTTACTTACAGTTTGAGAAATCCTTAAACTAAGCCAAAGTCCTTATAGCCCAACTTCCCCTAAAACTCTCATTTTTCACTTATAAAAAAGGCAGTCTTGTGATGTTTTTTGGCTGGAAAATAAACATTGTTTGGGCTTATGTCTGTTATTAGATATTCATTTTTGTTTCCTCTGATTACTTAAGAGAGTATAAAATACACTTTAAAGCTAAAAGCATTTTGGTGCATTCTCTATTGGAGTCGGACATACTGTCACTTAAAGATGCCATGTTAGAAATGTAGAATCCCACCAGATTTATCATTTTTCTTTTATCCTTCATCCTAGTAGTATCCTTCAACTGTATTTCAATGGTTCTGAGGAGTTTGGAGGAGCCCTCCTCCCTTCTCTGGGACTCACCTCCACTGTCTTTTCCTGTTCACCAGTCAGCTGAAAGCTGGTGAAGAAGCAGCTGGGCAAAAGAGAAAGGTCCAATAGAGGTGAACCCCTTCCATAAGGTTCCACTCTGTCACCTCCAAACTCTGTCCAAATTCCTCAGGGCAAAACTGATGCTGGCATGTACTGTGCTAGGTACCAGATGGCTGGGGTATTTTTAGTCTTAAGGGAGGGACTAAAGAAGCAAGGCCTGATGGCTCGGGCATATCTCCAGCTTCTAAGTTATATAAGGAAGATGGAGCCACTAAGGGAACTGTTGAGCTATTGCCTGGTTCACAGCCCTTTCAGCAAAGAAGCTGATATACGCTTGAAAATTTCAGTTGGGTTAAAATCCTGAGTCATCTTTTTCCTACATAGTGAATAATCTATAGGAGGATTTGATGATCTCTAAAAGAAGGTACTAAAATTTCTTTTCAAGAATATCATAAATATAAACTTTCCAAAATATAACTGTCTTTGCTTCCCTCAGCCCATGCCCTCTGCCATCCTTGATGTGATTACAATGTTTAACTTACTTTTACATGTCTGTGTCTGATCATTATAATGATATTTTTCTACCTGTCACTCCCCCACCACTCCCACCATGATGTGAGAATTGGCGTGAGTTATTTGGGGAAAGTGGGTAAATTTCCATAGAATAGTGGACACATAATACTACAAGTTTTTTTTCACCTGGAAATATTAAGCTACGAAACAAAAACAATTGACTGTGAATTCCAATTTTCTACTTCCTGTGCACGTGTATATGGCCTTTATGTTTTATACTGACTTGCATTATTTGGTGTAAAACTAGTTTTGATTGTTATTAAACTAATGTAGCATTTATGTTCTTTTTAGCATGTGACACATCTGATACCAATTTTATTGTTGACAACTATAATCACATCATAAAAATTTTATGCCTCTTTTGCTACATACATATTTTGCTTCCATTTACTCACTCTTATTGTGTATTTATTAAGATAATGGAGGAAAAAGAGGACATAAGGCCGTTGGCAATCTCAGCAACTCCATGTTACTTACATTGTTCAATAAACCTAATAATCTTCATGGACTAATTCTGACTTACGGATGTCCTGCTTCAGTAAATCAGGGTGATTTTCTCTAGTGAATAATAGACGAGTGCAGTGTGCCAGTACCTTAATTAAAGAGTGGCTCTCTTAGTCTTGATCTCATTTTAATTTACAGGGTAATACTACAATAATATTACTAATGGAAGTTACATTAAAGGGCATCAAGTAGCATTAACTGTATTAAATTATGGTACTTGTGTTAATTAACTGCTGAAGCAAGATGGTTCTAATGGCCAAAAAGGTCATCTAATGCATAAATAAAATCTACCCAGACAAGGGGTGAGAGGAGAAATGAAGAGTAGATGTTTGTTCTGAATATCTTTTTATACAGACAGGGAGTTAAATGCACAGGGCTGTTAAATATAGATATGTCCAAAATGTTTTCTTAGTCACGCAGTTGGAAGTTTTGACTTTTAAGTGTTTTGTTTCTGTTTAAACTTTCCAGATTCAAATTCATTGAAAAGTAAACATTATATTTGTAAGATACATAGATTTTAGAGAATATAAATTCAACATTATCGTTTCTTTGAGGTGAAGGGCTTCAAGGAAGCAATGCAATTTATTGTAATAATTGTTAAGTCTGAAAGACCAATGAACATTGGATAATATGCTCATTTATTTGTAAGATATACAGTCAGCAGTGTATCAAGGTACTGGTTTCAGACATAAGATAACAGAAATTTTTTTCAACCTCAAAAGATTTAGGACAGAATTGTAAAAACTTTTCTCAGTGATAGAAAACTCTAATGCACATCTCCATTACTTGCCTTGTTACACAATATTCCTAAACATAATTATCAATAATTTTTTCCCAGTAGTGTTTACTCATTTCTTGATCCCTGCAGGGCCTACCCAAGCTCCCTATAGGTGGTTGGCTGTCAGTTACTATTTAGAGAATTGACTTCGCCCTGATGCCTCCATTTATCTTTAAGAAAAGAGCCAGGGAGCACTAGCACAGAAGCTCCACTTCCACACACTTTTGGGTGCTTTCTTTGCTTCACTGCTGCCCCAGCTCAGAAGCACAGCCTCCCTGCCTAATCCCAGGACCTGGGAAGGTCCAGGGACAGAAATATTCTCTTTGGGTATCAGAAGTGAGAAAGGTCCCCTATACTCTCACCCTCAGAAGGAATCAGATATATTTATTTAAATGTCGCCTCCTTGGTATTTGCTCTAATTGGGACAAAGTGAGGTTGAAATTCACTTTCTTGAAGCAAGGCTTTCAAATGGTTAGTGCACAGACTTGTGATATTAGGTAAACAGGAACACTGGTGGAAGTTTAAAAGTAAAAAAGCAGTTGGGCATTTTTCAAACTTTCTCAAATAATTTGGAAAACACATGTAATATGGAAGTGCTTTGCCAATTATAAAAGACTTACATTTATCCTGTAATTTCTCTTAGTCTTTTTCCTAGCGGCAATTTGGATAAATCCACCAAAATATTTGCCCTTTTGTCTCTCCTGTGAGAGGCGTCCTGCAGGGTGCTTTTGACACATTTTTGGCCTGTCATTTTTCCGTTCTTCCCAATTAGTCCTAAATACTGAGGTTGGGCTTTACTACTGCTTTTGTAACACCTTTCTTCTTTCTGTTACCCAAAAAGACTTTACCTCTGACCTGGGACAGGTGGTGGGCTAGACAGTGGCTATATAGAGATGCAGGAGGCATAGTCAGTGCCTTCAAGGAACGGATATCCAGAAGGGGCTGAGACATGTAAACAAAAATGATGACAGCTTGGGTTAAATGCTTTTACCGTGTGAGTGTATAAAGCACCCTGGAAACAGAGCAGGAGATACTAACTTAATCTGGGAAGCCTCGCAGAAGCTCTGATGAGGATGACATTTGCATGGTATCTTGAATATGTGCCTTAGAATGCCAAGCAGCCAGTGCAGAATGGATATTCTAGGTTACAAATTATGCTTTAAAACAGCACAGCATGTTGAGGAACTCCAAATAGTGAGGAATTGGTGGAGTGGACAAATCCTGGGAGATGCTCTTCCATCTTCTCCCTATGGATGTTTAGTATCTCCAAGAAGCCTTTAAGGATTCCTGCATCTTGGCCTCTGAGTTCCCAATGTCATAGGAAATCTAAGAGTATATGGTTTCTCATATAGCAATTAAATGTAGGTGGGAAACATTCTAAGGCAGTGGTGTTAAGAGGATAGTCCAGTGTGGCTGTATTAGCAAGGAAATACAGAGAGAGACAAGGAGAGCAGTACAAGTGCTTAATTGTGGAGCAACCGTAACTCCAAGTCCTGATGCTTAAGTGGAGAGTCTGTAAAAGCTCTCCAAATTCCACAAAAGCAATCAGAGCATAAGGGTTTAATATTTGCTTACAAAGTCAATAGGACTTGACAACCAATCAGATTTCAAAGAAGGAAAGACTTTAGTAGGGATCCAAGTGGGGAGTCCAGTAAAGGATTTGAAAATACTGCTCTGGTGTTCCAGAGAAAGATTTGCATTAGAAATGTAGGTTTGAAAATTATCCCCTTACATGTGATGGTTGAAGTTTAGGGAATGGAAGACACTGATATGATAGGGTGTTTTCCCTTATAATTTTAAATGACTATGGTCATTTATAGAACATTTACAGAACTCTGTGGAGTGCTGTCATTTAAGAGGTAATTCTTGAAGCAAATTAAGAAAAACTCTGAGAAACAGAAGGAAATCAGAAAAGAGGAGAGTGAGGTGATTCTAATAGCCCCTATTAATGTTTAAGTGGTAATCCTTTACATCTGTACAGCACTCAGGTTACAAGATTCTTGTTATACACCTTCTTTCCTTTAGTCCTTACAAGTAACTTGTGAGGCAGGTGCTGTTTAACACCATTTTACAGATGAGAAACTGAAGACCAGAGAAGTTCCATGACTTTTTTTTTAACATCCTACACATAATAAAGTGACAAAATCAGGTTGCTGATTACAAACTTCATGTTTTCTCTTTATTATGCTCTTGTAGCCACACTAACCTGAAGTGAGCTCAGTACATATAGCAGACTCAGAATATTCCCAAAGACCCACTTTAAATGGCAATAATGAACCAATAAGTCTTGTGGCTCAACCCTTCTTGGAATATTCTGGAAGGCACTTCTCCATGACTTTTGGCCCAGTACAGGTATCCCCATTTTGCTTTTACAAAAGACCTACATTAGTACCTGTTTTCGCTAACCAAAAGGAGTCTCAAGAGGATTTTCACCTTTATTTTAAAAGGAGAAAAGCAAAAATAGTGTTCAGCGATTGTTCTGCCCCAAGCCCCGTTAGAGGCAGCGTGCACCCTGAGCAGCCTGGTGAGAGCGGCACCGCCAGGCTCCTTCCCCAGGAACTACACTCAGCATCTCAGCATCAAGGCTCCATAGTTTGGAACTGTGTCTGTGAGCTTCTGTGCTCTTATCTCAACTTATTCTGTGTATCTGTTACCAAGATGTGTCCTAGGGTAATTGCTTCTTTGCTTTACACCATTTCAGCTTACGAAAGGTTTCATAGGAACTCCCTACTTTCAGATAGCGGAGGAAACCTGCATTTCATTATACCAGATTGCAGTGTGTTTATCTGAACTCTAACTTCTTACTTCATTTATAGCAACTTTATAATGTGTGATTGGGCTAATTTGTCATATTGTGTTAGGTTTTAACAAAATTAAGATAGTTGCTCATTTTCTGAGGGGGAAAATAAATAGATGAACTTAATTTTTTCCCATATTTTTCCATAGGCCTTTAATACTTGCAACTACTTCCACTTAACGGGCATCATCAAACACTAAAACAAGCCACAAACATTAATGGATAAACTTGGAAATGGCCATCTACCTTAGTTTATTTTAAGAAAGTTTATCCTTCAGTTGAGAGCAATCAAGTTTTCCTTTTAACTTCCATATATTAGTCCACATTCTTCCTTCTGGAACTATAGTGAATGTGTGCTACCTCTTTCATATAATAAAATTTCATAAATTTGCAGTCAAGGATTCTATCCCTCCAAGTCTTTTTTTTTTCCAAGTTAAATTTAACCATACTATCAACCAAAAATTTTAATTCCTTCTTCTTTTTGAAGGAAAATGAAATTCAATAAATAAGAGCATTCAGATGAAAAGCTTAGTAACCATAATTAAAAATAAAAAATAGGGCTTCCCTGGTGGCGCAGTGGTTGAGAGTCCGCCTGCTGATGCAGGGGACGCAGGTTCGTTCCCCGGTCCAGGAAGATCCCACATGCCGTGGAGCAGCTGGGCCCGTGAGCCATGGCTACTGAGCCTGCGCGTCCGGAGCCTGTGCTCCGCAACGGGAAAGGCCACACAGTGAGAGGCCCGCATACCGCAAAATAAATAAATAAAAATAAATAAAAATAAAAAACAACATAGAGTATTGCTACTTAACTCCAGTGAAAATGCTTAAAATAAATATTTATGGTATGAACCCATGTTAAGAGGACAACAGAGTGCCATTCTGATTTGGGGCATAATTTTTAAATCTTTGAGGATTTCTTGAATTATAAAGAGAATATATGCATAAGCAGCTCATTTTCCTCTGAGGTTTATACCGTTATAAGGAGAGAATGTATCTAATAATTTCTTCAGTTAAATTATGAACTTCCTTAGTGTGCAGAAAAGCAACCCAGTTTAGGAGCTTGTCTCTTTATCCTTAACTCCCCAGTGCCAGAGATTTTTTTTAAACTAATGGGTCAGTAAAGGAAAGATGTCTCCTTTTAAGAAACATAAGGATATTTAGGCAAAATACCACACAATAAAAAAGTGAGATAATTTTCTCCCTCACTTAATTTATCACTGTTAGAGGAAGTTATGTTATGGCTACATCCGTATGCCCAAACAATGGGAAATAGGGATACACTCAGCTTTTCCATCCACCTTCAGGACCCATGTTTTTTATTCTAATTCAGTGGTTTTCATCTTTGGAAGGTCTTCTTGTTTTATCGTCACTAGGTTCAAAGGTATTTCCTGACACAGTAGGAGTTCATTGCCATTGGTAGATATTGAATGTAAAATTTTTGGGGATCTATGTGATCAGCGGTTCAGTAGAGATACTCTTTCCATTCATTCTCCAAATACAAGAAAAAAAGTGTTAAGGTCCTAGCTTTTATCATAGTAATTTGATTGTGTGGATAGATATATTGATTTCATAACAATATAAATATATACTCCAATTCATTAAGCCACATTTAGAATAAAAAATGTTAGTGTAACCAGAATTAACTGCATTGCATATAAATTCATGTTTGCTATTTCTGCCTCCTTTTTATAGGTAAGAAAACTGTATCTAAACAAGATCAACAATCAGTGGCAAAGAGGAGATAGAATTTTTTTTTGCTTTTTTATTTTTATAAAAAATTTTTTTTTACAATTTTAAACGTTACTTTCCATTTACAGTTATTAAAAAATATTGGTATATTCCCCATGTTGTACAATACATCCTTAAGCCTATCTTACACCCAATAGTTTATACCTCCCCCTCCCCCACCCCTATATTGCCCTTAGCCCCCACTGGTAACCACTAGTTTGTTCTCTATATCTGTGAGTCTGCTTCTTTTTTGTTTTATTCACTAGATTGTTGTATATTTTAGATTCCACATATAAGTGATATCATACAGTATTTGTCTTTCTCTGTCTGACTTCACTTAGCGTAATGCTCTCCAAATCCATCCATGTTGCTGCAAATGGCAAAATTTCATTCTTTTTTATGACCTAGTAGTATTCAATTGTATGTATATACCACACCTTCTTTACCCATTCATCTGTGGATGGACACTTAGGTTGCTTTCATATCTTGGCAGTTGTAAATAATGCTGCTATGAACATTGGATTACATGTATCTTTTCAAATTAGTGTTTTTGTTTTTTTTTAGATATTTACTTAGGAGTGGGATTGCTGGGTCATAAGGTAGTTCTAGTTTTAGTTTTTTGAGAAACCTCGATATTGTTTTCCACAGTGACTGCACCAAGTTACACTCCCACCAGCAGTATACAAGAGTTCTCTTTTCCCCACATCCTTGCCAACATTTGTTATTTGTGTTCTTTTTAATGATAGCCATTCTGACAGGTATGAGGTGATACTTCATTGTGGTCTTGATTTACATTCCCCTGATGATTAGCAATGCTGAACACCTTTTCGTGTGCCTGTTGGCCATCTACCTTTCCTCTTTGGAAAAATGTCTATTCAGTTCTGTTTGTTTTTTTGTTGTTGAGTTGTATAAGCAGTTTATATATGTCGGATATTAATTCCTATTGGTCATATCATTTGCAGATGTTTTCTGCTATTCAGTAGTTTGTCTTTTCATTTTGTCAATGGTTTTCTTTGCTGTGCAAAAGCCTTTAAGTTTAATTAGGTCCTATTTGTTGTTATTGTTGTTTCTCCTATTTTCTTTACTTTAGGAGAAGGATCCAAAAAGATATTGCTGTGATTTATGTCAAAGAGTGTTCTGCCTATGTTTTCCTCTAGGAGTTTTATAGTATCCAGTCTTACATTTAGGTCTTTAATCCATTTGTGTTTATTTTTGTATATAGTGTTAGAGAATGCCTAGAGACAAATGAAAACAAAAACACGGTGATCCAAAACCTATGGGATACAGCAAAAGCAGTTCTAAGAGGGGAGTTTATAGCAATACAAGCTTACTTCAGGAAACAAGATATCAAATAAAGAACCTAACCTTACACCTAAAGGAACTAGAGAAAGAAAAACAAACAAAACCTAAAGTTAGTAGAAGGAAAGAAATCATAAAGATCAAAGAAGAAATAAGTGAAATAGAGACTAAAAGAAAACAATAGAAAAGATCAATGTAACTAAAAGCTGGTTCTTTGAAAAGATAAACAAAATTGATAAACCTTTAGACAGACTCATTGAGAGAAAAAAAAAAAAGGGAGAGGGCCCAAATCAATAAAATCATAAATGAAAAAGGAGAAGTTACAACTGACACCATAAAAATACAAAGGATCATAAGAGACTACTATGAACAACTATAGGCCAAAAAATGGACAACCTAAAAGAAGTGGACAAATTCTTGGAAAGGTACAATCTCCCAAGACTGAGCCAGGAAAAAATAGAAAATATGAACAAATCCATTGCCAGTAATGTAATTGAATCAGTAATTTAAAAATGCCCGACAAACAGAAGTCCAGGACCAGATGGCTTCATAGGTGAATTCTACCAAACTCTTTAGAGAAGAGTTAACACCTAACCTTTTGAGACTATTCCAAAAAATTGCACAAGAAGGAACACTTCTAAACTCATTCTTTGAGGCCACCATCACCCTGATACCAAAATCAGACAAAGATACTACAAAAAAAGAAAATTATAGGCCAATATCACAGATGAGCATAGATGCAAAAATCCTCAACAAAATACTAGCAAGCCAAACCCAACAATACATTAAGGATCATACACCATGATCAAGTGGGATTTATTCCAGGCAGGGATGCAAGGATTTTTCAATATCCATAAATCAGTGTGATATACTATATTAACAAATTAAAGAATAAAAACTCTATGATCTTCTCAATAGAAAAAGCTATTACTAAAATTCAACATCCATTTGTGATAAATACTCTCCAGAAGGTGGGCATAGAGGGAACCTACCTCAATGTAATAAAGGCCATATATGATAAACCCACAGCTAACATCATACTCAATGGTGAAAAGCTGAAAACATTTCCTCTATGATCTGGAACGAGGCAAGGATGCCCACTCTCACCACTTTTATTCAACATAGTTTTGGAAGTCCTAGCCACAGCAACAAGAGAAGAAAAAGAAATGAAGGGAATCCAAATTGGAAAGGAAGAAGTAAAATTGTCACTGTTTGCAGATGACATGATACTATACATAGAAAATCCTAAAAATGCCACCAGAAAACCACTAGAACTCATCAATGAATTTTGTAAAGTTGAAGGATACAAAATTAATATACAGAAATCTGTTGCATTTCTATACACTAAAAATGAAATATCAGAAACAGAAATTAAAGAAACAGTCCCATTTACCATTGTATCAAAAATTATAAAATACCTATGAATAAACCTACCTAAGGAGGCAAAAGACCTGTACTCCAAAAACTATAAGATACTGATGAAAGAAATTGAAGACAACACAAACAGATGGAAAAATATACTGTGTTCTTGGATTGGAAGAATCAGTATTGTTAAAGTGACCATACTACCCAAGGCAATCTACAGATTCAATGCAATCCCTATCAAAATACCAATGGCATTTTTCACAGAAAAATTTGAAATTACTTATGTTTCGGCAAATTAGTTCATTTCTGAACCTCCACTTGAAAACAATTGGAAGAATGAATAGCCTAGATTTAAAATGTGTGATGTAAGTGTCTCACAAATATCATTGGTCCAAAGATCCCAATCCAGAATATTATGTAATTGGGATAACTACTGTGTCAGCTCTTTCTTGATTTGTGACTGGTGCCTAAGACAACTGATAATGTGCTAGGAATGTATTGAGAGGACACAGGACAAAACATTAGGATCTCAAAATCATTTTTTGTCTTATTTTAGAAGGAAACATTGGCTAGGAGTCAAGAGGTTCTAGCTCTAGCTGTGCTAATAACTCTGTGAGCTCAGAGCAAATCTCAACCAGTGTAAGCAGAATCTCCTCATCTTCAAAATGAGAGTGTTATACTTGATTTGTGTTTCTCAGAATTACTCTTCAAATAATGGCTGTAATGGTCAAAGACTTTGGAAGTGTTGTTTGCAATATTTCCTTCTAGGAGAATCACAATATATACTAGCATATTAAAGGCCCTGAGATGTCCTACAGTAAAGGAATGTTTCCATTTTATTTAACCAGATCCTCCCAAACACTTAGTCAAAAAAAACCCTCTATTAGCACCCCAAAGAATTAGTGTTAATGGAACTCAGGTAGGGTAACAAGGTCTCTTCAGTCTCCAGTATCGTTGGACTCTTCATATGATATAAGGAAATAAATGAAAACATAGTGTGTGTGTGTTTGAACTATTTGCAGTGCTAAGAACAGCAAAGGTATTTGATATTTCACAGCAAGGTCTAATTTTAGCTATCATCCTTCGATATCATTGCTACGTTAAGAGAAAAAATGAGACTATCTTAGTGAAAGGCTAGCTTTGATGGGGAGTACCTTTGTTTTTTACTGTTGCTCTTATTTTTTGAACATTGGAGAGTACTGTGTATCTTTAAGAATTATAGGAAATTCACTATTCTATTGGAATAGATAGGGATATTTTTGTTTTGTTTTTAAGCTAGAGAAATTTGTGATGGAAGAGTCAGCAAAGATGTAAAAAAATGAAATGCCAAGTGGTACAATCTGGTGCATTTTAGAGATAAATAGAGATGCTGGAGGATTTCTCTTCCTCTCAGATGTAGCTCCTCAAACTCTAATTACAGCAATAAACTAAAATCATGTGTATAAAGGAAAATAAGATTAACTAATACTTAATGTATTATTTTTACTTTCTTTCCTTTGCTCTGGAAGATATTCTTGAAACCACAGGCTGATTTTAGTCAAATATGGGTCTCCTTCCTTCTACTCCTGAGGAGTGTTAATGAATAACAACTGAAAGCCCAGTAAAACTAAAATAGTATACGGCTAAGGGTTATCATCTTGTCTAGGAATTGTGTGGCTGCCCTGGCTGCTTTTACTCATTTGGTCCTGCTAGAATATCAGGGAAGCAAAGCTGTTACAATATATTGGTAGCATACATGTGTACTTATAGATCCTCCAGTGCTACTTAGGTCAGGGAACAGATGGAGGTAGGGTGGACCAAGAGATGATGGGATGGGGGAGTCTAAGAGGTCAGCAGTTTGGCAGGTTGGGAGGAGACAGCCTCATGAACTCCTGTACTGGAATTAAATATACAGTGTGTATGCCAAACAGAGAGTCATAGCACTGCAAAATCATTTCTTTTAAAACTGAAAAAAAAAACCATGAAAATAATGTAACTCCCTCTTTTTCAGATGTGAAACAAAATGGTTAAATGAATTAACCAAGGATGATATTGTTGAATAACCAAAATTTAGATCCAGATAGAACTTGTGTTTTACTCACTGATATGCCCTCAGTGCCTATAACTGGGCATGGCACATAGTAGGCATTCAGTAAATACTTAGTGAGGGAATGAGTGAATGGGTGTGGAATACCCTTTTGAGCATCAAGCAAACCAACCATTCTAAGAATCTGTACTCTTCCCATTAAGCATCCTGTGGCCATCTTTGTGTATTCCTTACAGAAAACTGCAAGGGAACTGGGGCTAAGCACAATATTTTTGGTAATGCCACTTTATCCAAAATACTAAAATTGCAAAGCTTCAATCTTCAACCAATTGTCCAAAGTTAGAGAATAAAATTTATCTACCTCAGATATCAGAGTAATGTATGTATTCAGGATAATATCACCCTACGTATTTTCTTCTATTATTTGTCTGATTGGTGTTTTTAAGACCAGAAAAACTCTTGGTTCCTTTCCTGGTTGAGGACAAGTCTGTGGAAAAAATTAGACTCTTCTGCCCAATAAATATTTAATAAAATGACCATATGTCCCAAAGTTGCCTTCAATTGATATTTGTCGCCTGGGTTCAATAACCAAGGAGTTTAAAAATGTATAAAAACCATCATACAATTTGTAAATGAGGCCTTTAAATATTGTTAAGGTCAGGGTTGGTATTGCAGAGAATTTGAGCTGAGAAGGCATGGAAACAGGCTGTGACCTTTTGTGAACATACGTCTTTATTAAAATAATTCAAGTTCATTATACACTCTTAAGTAGCAAAATAAGATTAAAATTATTAATAGTAAAAGGCTGATTATGAGAACAAAGGAGAGAGAATGAAAGAACATAATGTATGGCAAGCCCACAGTGGTGGAATTGTGGGTAATATTTGTGTCTTTCTATATTTTTCACATTTCATTCATTGAACATGTCATCAGAATAAAATCAGTTTTAAAAATAATGTTAAAATTCAGCAAATTTGCAGGATACAACATCAACACACAGAAAGAAGTTGTGTTTTTATACACTAACAATGAACAATTCTAAAAGGAAATTAAAAAAACAATCTCATTTACAATACTATCAAAAGAATAAAATACTTAGGAGCAAACGTAACCAAGAAGGCAAAGGACTTGTACACTAAAAACTACAAAACATTGTTGAAAGAAATTGAAGACATGTATAAATGAAAAGCAATCTCATGTTCGTGGCTTGAAAGCTGTTAAGATGTCAATACTACTTTAAGTCAATACTACTTAAAACAATCTGTACAGTCCATGCAATCTCTGTCAAAATCTCAATGACAGTTTTTATAGAAACAGAAAAATCCATCCTAAAATTCATGTGGAATCCCAAGAGACCCCAAATAACCAAAGCAGTCTTGAAAAAGAATAAAGTTGGAAGTCTTACACTTTTTGATTACAGAACTTACTACAAAGCTACAATAATCAAAGCAGTGTAGTACTGGCATAAAGATAGACATATAGAGCAATAGAATAGAACAAAGAGTACAAAAATAAACCTCACATATATAATCAAATGATTTTTGACAAGGGTTCCAATCCCATTCAAAGGGGAAAGGACAGTCTTTTCAACAACTGGTATTGAGAAAGCTAGATCTTCCCGAATTGGGGATAGAAACTTACCCAGGCAAGCACTAAGAGGCCAAGGTAGGGAGGTTCTCCTCTCTGATGATGCCTCACTTCCCCAATTCAGGATTTCCAGGTAGTTCTAAGCACCTCCCAAAACTACACCAAGGCTCTCCTTTTGATAATGGCCAAGCATTTCACATCATGCTAAGTCTCCTTAAAATAATGACTACAAACTCCAGACTAAATGTAAAAGCAATTATTTGAAGGCCCTAGAGAGTGACAAGAGACAGGCTGATATTGGAGGGGAGTCAATACTTGGAAGAAAGGAGAGGTATTAGGTGAGTTTCCCTTTATTCTGCTTTTCCCCAAGGACAGGCCTCAGTCTATGCAATGCATGATGGGGAAAAGGAGGTGCAGTTAAAACTCAGACGGAAAATCTTCTTATCTTATCGACTTGAACAACAAGTGGACAGGATGAGGCAACCACAGCAATTAAAATGTCAAGAGAGAAATATGAAAAGGAGAGAGCCAGAGAGGGGGGAACCCTAAATACTATGCATAAACTCTACCTAAATCTCTGGCTGATCCCAGAATCATTAATGTGTGGGGCAGTCTCCAAGCAACATAGCGAAAGCTAAAAGAACTGAACTTTCAGCTGCTATTTCAGAGGAGACAGCATATGCAGTTTGAATTTAGCCACTTTCACTGCATGCTAAAACAAGTGAACAAAATCAGTACTCTTCAGAAGAACATAACAGAATCCAAATTATTGGATTATTGGTGTCTACAAATTATTATTCATGGTATCCAGATAAAATAGCAAATTACTCAATATGTAAAGAAAACAAACAAAAAAGATGACCTACGTTGTAGAGTAAAGACAACTGAGACCAAACTCAACATGACTAAGATGTTGGACTTAGTACACAAAGATTTTTAAAGCAGCTGTTATAACAATGCTGAAGGATATAAGAACTGTGATTTTAATAAGTGATGATATGAAATATCTGCAGGGAAATAGAAACTATTAAAAAATCAAATGGAAATTCTAGTACTTAAATGGTATAACTTTTAAAATAAAATTTCACTGGTTTACTTAAGAGTACTTTGGGGCTGCCAGAAGAAAACGTCAGTGAGCTTGATGATAGATCTGTAGAAATTATCAAATATGAAGAACAGGGAGGAAGAAGGCAGAAAAAAAAATGATCCAAGCCTCATGGGCTTTTAGGACAATAGCTAAAGGTTTAATATGTGTGTAATACGAGTCCCAGAAAGAGAGAAGAGGGGGAATGGAGCAGCAAAAACATCTGAGGAAGTAATTCCTGAAATTTACCCAAAGACATCAAGTTGCAGCGAACCCCAAGCAAGATGAATATTAAGAAAACAGCTCCCTAAGCATATCATATACAAACCACTGAAATCCAGTGATAAAAAGAAGGTCTTGAAAGCAGCAAGAGAAAAAAAAAGATACATTACGTATAAGTAAACAGCAATTCAAACAACCATTGAAATCCTCATCAGAAATAGAAGATAGTGAAACATCTTTAGAGTGATGAACAACAAAAAAAAATACTGTCCATTTAGAATCTATATCCAGTGAAAATATCTCTTACAATGAAGGCTTATTAAAATCATGTTCAGATAAAAGAAAACTAGGAATTCATCACCATCACACCTGCACTAGAAGAAATGCTAAAAGAAACTTATCAGGCTAAAAGGAAACGATATCAGATGAAAACTTAGAACTTTAGGAAACAATGAAGAACAATGGAAATGGAAAATATATGGATAAATCTAAAAGATTAGCTTTCCTCTTTCTTTATTTAAAATGCATATCACTGTTTAAAGCAAAAATTGTTGACAGTTTATCATACATATATAGAAATAATGCATATAATAACTACTGCATAAAGCATGAGAGGAAGAGATACAGGGACCTATATACTTGCAAGTTCTCACATTTAGCGTGAAGTAGTACAATGTTAGCTCTAAGTAGATGGTGAAAAATTAAGGCTATATAGTATAATCCCTAGAGGAATCATAAATAATAGTGATTCAATGAGGTATATCTTAAAAGCCAGTAGAAAAATTAAATATGGAAATCTTAAGAAATATATAATCAAACCAAAACTATACCACCCAAGAACAGAGGAAGGAGGAAGCACAGTTATCTGGGGAGCCTGTCTGCCTAGACATCCACTTAGGGTGATTTGGGGTACCTGATATTTTTTAAAAGTAGAAAACAAAAATACAGAGACTTACATTTTTCTTCCCACCTCCACTCTCCCACCCCCAACACACTGACTTGTACTCCCTCAGCCCTGCATCTCCTGGTGAGGTCCAGCTTAGCCCTCCAGTCCCCCTCCTGTAACTCCTATATGCTTCATCTGTTACCAAACTTTAAAAAATCTTAAGGGAAAAAAGTGCTTTCATATTTATGGTGTATGGGACCCTCTAAAGTCAGAGTACAAAGCAATAACCCATCTTGTGGTGGCCCACGGCAGCAGTAGTGGAGAGGAGGTATCCACAATGACAAAATGTTTCATCCTAGGGAGCCAGAAAGGTGATGGTGCCATTAGTAATATTTTAGAAATGGAGAGGGATACCTATTTGAGATGACAGCTCATATTTTAACTTAACTTAAAAGTGTTAATGGCTTATGGTTAATTGGAATTATGAGACTGGTTTTTACCAGAGAGGAGAGACTTAGATATAAGTATTTGTTAGTGAATGTATGAGTAAATTGGCCTATTGATAATCTACAAATAAATTAGTAAATTGCTGTTTTACACTCTTTAAATTTTCATCCAAGTACAAATGTTTCCTTAGAAATAAGCAGATGGCAATCATTATTATCTTTATTATTACTGATTGCAGCCCTGGTATTTCCTAGTGGCACGAGAATACCTAGAAAGTATTCTTACCCCATATATAACCCTGACTGTATTTAGACCATTAATATAGGTATCATAGGACAATGATTTGACTCTTCAATGAGTTTTCCAACCATGGAAAATAAACCAATAATATAAGCATAGAGAATAAGATTTTGGATGAACACTATATTATAAAAATATCTTGAGAATGTTTTATTTCCTTTGGAAAAGTTTTTTTAAGAATAAAAAATAAATGGTGTTTTTCAGGAGATCTTAAGGACTCAAGAGTAAGTCTTTAACATCATGTTGTATTTTTCTGCACTCCTACCCAAGATGATCAGATCAGTTGAGAAATCTCATCCACATTCACTTCAGAAGAAATTTTTTATTGCCCAACCTCATGGTTGACCACAGATCAGAGAAAACCTAAGGGTGGAGTACGTGCCCTTCTTCGTTCAAAGGCTGATCTCCAGATCACTAGAACCACTCAGATGCTCTTTGGTTCCGACAGCTCTGCCACTTCTCTAGCCATTGTGAATTTGGGAAGTGAGCAGATCACAATCTAAAATGCAGTCTTTTCTGTGTTCTAGAGTGACCCATTTAGAGGAAGAGATAAAGCATGCTGAAAATGAAAAGTATGTAGTGTTAATATCAAAGGAGACCACGGCAACCACCTTCTTAACCTCCGCAGCACAAAGAATGTAAAATGTACCAGAATCCCGTAATGTATAACAGAAATTTATATGAAAAATAGGCCAGGCAATGTCAGAAATACACTATAATCAAAAAAACAAAAGAAGTCCATTTTGGAAATAGCAGTAACCATTTGATTAAACTTGTTAATGCAATGAAGACGTTTTGCACTTTTAAGAATAATTTATGTTTGCGGCTTAAGAAAGAAAAAAATAATCAGTTATGTTTAGATAAACAGAAATGAAGTTACAAGCTTTCTGAGAACATGATAATTGATAAGAATAAAACGGAGTAAAACTCATTTAACTGGGAATCAAATCAGGTGGATCCTAATCCAAGAACTGTAGTATGGGAAATAATAATACCTACCTTACCTCCTTTTCAAGAATTTTGAAAAATGAAAAGTACAATACAAATAAATGTAAGCACTTAAATATTTAGTGCTTACTAGTTCCTAGCAGTGTGCCAGTTGCTGGAGACACAAAGAAGCCAAGGTCCCTATCTTTAAGTTGCTACCATCTGGATGGGTTGATAGCCACTTCACAAGGAAAATTATATAGCAATGTGGTCTGTGCAGTGATACGGATGCATATAAGGTTGCTATGGCAACAGCAGGAAGGAGGAGGAGGAAGACCTTTGGGAAGGGGGAAGCTTTCTGGAGGACTTCTGATATTCTCTTCGTCATCAAGGTTATTTCTAAACAAGTACCTCCAGATGTTAGGTCAAACCATATGGAATTGTTATTATTAATCAGTTAAGGATGGTTGAATATTATGTAATGATTGAAAATATCTAGTGCCCTATCTTAGTATCACTACACACTTAGACATTTTTTCCTTCTCCTTTCCCTAATATATCTAGATAATTCATTCACAGTAGACTTGGTTCCAGACACACAGAAATATTAAGTAAAATGTGGATTTGTAAGACTGCATGTTGTTTAATCAGACTGAATGACAGGCTCAATTTTTAATACAAAGTTAATCCTGTTTTCATTAAATATAAATGTTATTTATGGAAAACAAGTGTCCTGCAGAAGCAAGAGGTTATCTCTCAGGGTTACACATTTTGTACTTGCTTAGCATTGATGAGTTTAAACCAATAGGCTTCTTTGCAATTTGATTATTTGCTCCTTTCCTTGATATTGATTGTTCTATTAGATTTTGCTACTAACAAAAGCACGTGTAAAATTTCCAGTATTATTTTCCTACCAAAATAAGATGCCAGAGGAAATTACTACCACAGTTGAGTTTTTGACACAAACTAAAATAAGAAAATATTAACTTGAGGCATATGCTTGTTAACTCTGGTTTACATGGAGAGGCAGCAGAGGGTGACTAGAAGCAAGACACACCTGGGTTCAAATCGCAGCTCCTTCACTTGCTACTAGATAGATTTCAGAAAAATTGCATAACTTAAGTATTTCAGAGTCTCAGTCCCCCTCATATAAAGTGAAACAACGCTATCCACATTAATGAGCTATTTTAAAGATTATTAATGTATGTAAAGTGGAAGTACATGTTAAATAAATGGTGGTTATTATCATAGGCCCAGGAATGGTAGTGAAAATTAAATATTATGACTTCAAAACCAGCTTTGTTTCTTTTTCAATTATTTTTTATTAGTCTCACTACAACATATTGGCCCTATCAACATTAGCCATTAAGATTTTTCTTCTTTTACTAACTCTTTCTAGCTCCCTGTATTTTTGGACTATATTTCCTATATTGCTGAGTTTATATTTATACTAATATATAATTCATACTTTAGTGTACCTTCATTAATGCACATATGTTATCTGTCTTGTTTCCTTTCCCTTTAAAGACTTCAGCAGGTCAAATTATTGTTACCATATTTCTAGAGTTCTCTGTTGGTAGAAATCCCCATGAAAATTCAAACCAGGAATTGCAAAAAGAGCAGAGCAAGTTCAGGTTTTCTAGGGTTGGCCCCTTGAGTCCTGGGTAAATGCAGCTGTATTATACCCCATTTCCTCCGGGTCACAGATGTGTATTTATCCTCACCAATGATGGATGGCCTACTTTGACATTTTGCATGGATGACTCTTGAGAAAGAAGACTGTAGTTATAAAAGATTCATTGGTTCATCCTACAGTCCTAACATTGTCACCTCGACACACAGTGAAAGTATTATAATGTGCCCTGACCCTGCTGATCAGCAAAAAGGAAAAGAAAATGTCTCAGGATCACCTAAGACAGAAAAAGAGTATGGCACTTCTTTTCCACAGGATGCAATAACTAATGCAATTTTTAGTTTTGTTTTTCCTTTGCTTCAGGGAAACTGCTTTTGAAAGGCAGCAAAACCCCTGTGTGCTGGGAAGGTTCAAGGGTCACCAACTTAAGAAGCATATCCAGTTCAGAGGCAAATCCATGGGTCATGAGGGAATTGGAGTAGAGGTTTAGCAGGTGAAGGAAAAAGTTATGTGAGCTCAGAAGAGTGGACAATTAAGTGAAGAAGATATGATACAAAAGGAATTATATATTATATAAATGACATTCAAAACCCAATTAAAACGAGTCACTCTGTAAATCATCTTTTTTGATTTGTAGTCGTATTTCACCTCTATTATATATTGAGTATGTTCTATTAGGCAAAGTGGACTTCTTAAAAATAAGTATTTTGCTGGATTTGGGAGTAACTTACAAACATTCTAACATTTAAAAATAAAATGTGGCTGACCTATCATTACCCAGAGAAACTCTGACATACAAATGATAAAGTTTTTTTTTAAATGTATGACCGAAGCATTAATAGAACCATAATTACCATACCATACAATTACCATAATTGTAAGGTGAATGTCAAAGTTCAGACTTAAATGCTTTATACAAATAAAACAGTAAACTATAAAAATGTAAAACATAGAGGCAGGCTCTGTACATTGAGGTACGTGTCTTTACACTCAACTAATTAGTCGCTGCTGAATGTTTTTGCTTTGCTCAATGGCATGTGGTACATAAATCATTGCAATATGTTAAATGCAAATGGTTGTTAATAGAGGAACCATCTGGTCCGTGCTGAAGAGTTTGTTAAAAAGAATGTGGTGAAGCTACTTTGGATAATGTTGAAAAACTCAAATACCAAATTTCTAAAATGAGCTGCCTGTGTTAACCCCAACATTACTAATACTCTCCTGGCCTTTTGAATTCTACAAATTCATCCTAAACCACAGTCTGTGCTGTTTTCATGCAACCCCAATGGATACTTCTAAAGGCAGAATATCCTACAGAGTCTTCACACTGCATGGGGACCTGCAGTGTCCTAAAATTGTGTTCAGGAATTTAGAACAACCAATAAATAATCAGACGATCCTCTCTAGAACATCTTTGCTAACATGAATAAGACAGACTCTTCATCCCTGTCCCTCCTGGAGACTATTCCTTTATAGCTGTAGATCACTGGCAAGCTGCAGGCTGATGATGAATTGCCGTGGGTATCATCAGTGTTTGCAACCTCCCTCCTGTAATCCACAGTACTGTATTTCTCCAAAAGATCATCAGTGCAAAGGGGAGCCATGATTTCTCTCCCAACATACTTTATTAGATGCTGTCACAGAGCTTCCTAATAATGTCTGCCAGACTCACCGGTGACAGTGTAAAACATGGGAAAATTAGTAACAGGACAGGAATCAGAGCCCTCAGGTTTCCAATGTCATGTTCCACTTTCTGGCAAAAAGGGAATGCTGCTTAATCCTACCCCTTCTAATCAGTCCCTGGTCAAGGTTGCTATCATATTTAGGAGCCAGCTGCCATGATGATCTATTACATTAATATCCATTAGAGGTGTGCTCAAACGGTGTCATACTCAAAATGGAACTTTGACCATGAAGGAACAAGCTTAGAAATTAACTGTGTGGATGAAAATCTTTAAGCATACAACTTCACTAAAGCCAGATGCAAGGTTTGATTATTGGCCTACTGCTAACTTGGCTTTCTCAACCCTAGTTTTTTTTTTCTTTCCTTCACCCTACCCCTTTCTCTTTTGGCTGTTACGCTGTCTGATTTAAGACTGTGCTTTTGGGGCTTCACCTGCGGGAGAAGAGGCTGCAGGAGAGCTCATTAGCCCAGCAGACGCTCTGTCCCTGGATGAATTATACAGTGAAAAGCTTGTTTCTGAGAGCCACCAAAAAGAACCAGGGCTTTGTGGAGGTGGGCAGCCCTGCAGTGCAATACAAGCTTTTTATTTGTTAAAAAGGGATTTTGTACTAAAAAACATTTCCCTTTGTTTGTTCTCATGAAAAGAGGAGCCTCCTGAAGGCTGCATGCATTTGATGACTCCATTTCAAAATGAACACTTGTCAGTTTCCAAACAGAGCTGCTGTACTTGAAAGTCACACAAAACCATTCGGAGATGGAGAGACTGGCACTATAATCAGACAAGCAATACCTTAAAGGTAGAATGTGCTGGCTGTGAATTTGAGGAGCTCAAATATTGCATTGAATTCTGACAATGATCCTGAGCCTTTACAAAGCCCACGCTTTAGATTTGGAGACTAGAAACAACAAACTTCTTAGGCTGTCTAATTATGTTAGTTTACTGAGCTGTAACACCACTTTGGTTCCCAAAACACCACTTTAATTTAATTTAAATTTTGTTACTTCTTTCCCTCCAAAAGGAAAACTTCACCATAGAGGCGTATTTATTGTTTTTAATGCTTATGTTTGGAAACATCCACTAATTCACTCTCCTGCTTAATTACAGGGAACAGGAGGATTGATTCTTTAAACCTACAGATGATATTTACCAAAGTTTTTATGGAAATATAAATGGAAAGTTTCTTTGATCCAAAATTATGGTCTGATTTTCTGGGGTTATTTTTTAGGAGAGGAAAGGGCACCAAGGGAAATATGAAGAGCCAACAAAAGCCAGCTGCAGGGACACGGCATTCATCAACCTTGAGTCTTCTGTATAGGGAAGTGCATTTGGGTCACTGCTGCTTTCCTTCTCGGCAGGATCCTATGGGGCCTCCCCAGTACACTCTGCTGATGTTCGGTGACACACACACACCAGCAGGGAGAGAATTCAGACACATTCCATCTGTTGGTGTTTTAATTTTTTTCAGATCCACTTGATGAGGTGTTTGTCAGCAAACTTGTCACTCTGTTGTATTTTTGAGGCTTGAGCCCTCTTCTTGGGCCCAAAGTTATCTTAGAGATGCAAAGTAGAATATCATAACCTTCCCTTAGTACGTTTTGATGCTGGAAGTGTCCTCAATTCCAAAACACTTCTCTCACTTTTGTTCTGAAAACTCCTCTGGGTCATAAAGTTCAAGTGAAGCATGCATTTATTTATTCTCAATGATAAGGATAATTTTTTAAACCTTGCCTTCTCCTTTACAATGGGATATTCCGCATTAAAATAGCAGAAACGGTTGATTTGTGAATAAAATATCTAGTTTTCTTTGAAACAGATCAAAACAATATGTTTTATTTTACTGTAAGGAAAAGCAGTCTCATACCATTCAAATACTGATATCCATTCCAAAATGTCACTTCTAATATTTTTGTCTTTCTAAGGATAAGATTCAATAATTCGAAGAGAGAATAGGGACTGCATTGTATTGTAGATCTGATCATGAAAATATTTCCAGATGTTTGAGTTCGTCTCATTTATTTATCTGGAAATTAAAATCCAGTGTTCAAAAGCTGTATGGAAGATCTGGGTAGTACCAGGTATTTTATCTCCACAATGTTTGATGCCAGAATTATTTATCAAAATAAAGGAAACTAACATTTTAGAACAGGTTATAAGCAGGAACTGCTTCTTGTTATATAATGTTCAGAATAATCAAGTCTTATTGTTCTTTGTGTGAACCCCAAAAGCCCAGAGGGTGCATTTCCAAGTGCTGTAGATGACGCTGGAGGGCAGCGTGCTCAGCAGGTCACTGGACTGGTGTGGGCTGCCGTGGCATAGAGTCACAAATACAGCAGCAAGGGGAAGCTGTATTTACTCTGGCCTTCTTTGAAATGGCATTTTTCTGTGATGGGAATGTCAGATGGCATTTTATATTATTCATGATGGCAACCCCTCAGCCCAGAACTACTGTTCTAGAAAACCCACCCACAGACTGATTACTGTCCTCATCTCCAATAGTCAGAATGCAGCCTTTTAAGTACCTTAGAGATTCTTCCCCCACCCAATCCCCAAATGAAAAGTTTGCTGCCTGCCCTAGGTTTGTGCTATTCTTTCTTTCTCTTTTAAAAACTACCTGAATTGAAAGCTTTTCATTCCTAGATCATGTATCTGACATGGAGAGCAATACCCTCTTCTCATTTCCAGATTGAGGGTACAGTCTCCTCAGAATTGAGAATGTTCATTAGTTCACCTGGCATAGATTGTGTGGTCTCCTCATCTGTTTTCTGAGAAGGGGTTTCACGTGATGCTCAAGCCCCAAGATATCAGAAAAAGCCCAGTTGTACCAACAAGCAACAAACAAAAAGACACAGCAGAGAAACCTGGATTTAGGCTGGGGTCCCCCTTGTCTTCCTGCCACTGTGGCTGGCGTGTTGCGGTCTGACTTGCCCAGGCATCGTAATTTCCATAACTCTCAAAAAGAAGAAATGGGGCTTCCCTGGTGGTGCAGTGGTTGAGAGTCCGCCTGCCGATCCAGGGGACACGGGTTCGTGCCCCGGTCCGAGAAGATCCCACATGTCGCGGAGCGGCTGGGCCCGTGAGCCATGCATGGCCGCTGAGCCTGTGCGTCCGGAGCCTGTACTCCGCAACGGGAGAGGCCACAGCAGTGAGAGGCCCGCGTACCGCAAAAAGAAAAAAGAAAAAAGAAATGTATGAGACTAAGAAATACTGAACTACTTCCAACCTGAAGTGGCTGAAGGTTTTCTCCGTCAGTAATACAGCTCTGGGAAAAGATTGCTCCCTGGACACGGGCTCTATGAGGAAACTGCATTTCTTTGGCTTCGAGTATGAATTTAGTATTGTTGGCTGGCCAGGGGCAAAAGGGGACTTAAGTCAGCCATTTTAGCACCCTTGGGCTTTGCAGGCTGGAGAAAAAGACCACTCATTTGAGAGCAACCCAGATGCCTGGTGAGAGTTTACCCTGAAAGTGTGTTCCAGACAACAGAACAGACACTACTTGTGGCCCCTTCCTTGATGACAGCTTGACTACATGGGCTGGGATGGCTGTTCTGGATGCAGAATATATTTCTCTCAAGGTGCACTCACAAATCTGTTATATATTTAGATTTTTTGGCAAGTTTAAAAAAAAAATCTTCAGGGACGTCAAAACAAGTAAAAAATTTATATCCAAGATAAAATGTTCAGTGCCTGGTTTAAAAAGAAGCTTTGATCAGGCTTAAGGGACCAGAATAGCATTTGGAAGTTATGGCAAGGCAATCTTTATTTAACACATTCCTTCAAAATTGCTTAACTGTGTCTTCAGTCTTGACCCCATAACAGCCAGGACTTTCTTATCTTGTATTTGCATTTGTAAAGAACCCACGTGTAGCAAGAATTCATAAAACAATAATTCCATCTTACTCTCCCCATCCCTGCCATCATCTCTTTCCTATCCTGGAAAAAAAAAGTTTCCTTTCATTATGGGTGTACTGACCCTGCACTGATCCTTCAAAAGATGACTGCTGGAACTTGACTCAGAGTCAAATTTGAAATTCTTTCCTTTTCTTTATTTGATTTTTTAAAAAAGATTTATTAATTTGTTTGTTTTTATTGAGGTATAATTGACATACAACCTTACATTAGTTTCAGGGGTGCAACACAGTGGTTTGGTATTTATATGTATTGCAAAATGATCACCACACTAAGTCAAGTAAATGTTCATCAGTATAATTATTTGCAGAATCTTTTTCTTGTGATGGGAGCTTTTAGTATCTACTCTCTTAACAACTTTCAAATATGCAATGCAGTATTATTAACTATAGTGGTTAAGCTTTACATTACATCCCCATGACATTTATTTTATAAGTGGAAGTTTCTACCTTTTGACTGCCTTCACCCATTTCACACATCCCCAACTCCCTGACTCTAGAAATCACCAGTCTGTTCTCTGTGTCTATCTGAGCTTGGTTTGGGGTTTTTTTTAGATTCCACACATAAGTGAGATCTTACCGTATTTATCTTTCTCTGATTTATTTCACTTGGGATAGTGCCCTCCGGGTCCATTCATGTTGTTGCAAATGGGAAGATTTTCTTTTTCGTGACTGAATAATATTCGTGTGTGTGTGTGTGTGTATGTGTCTGTTGTTAATTTCTTCATCCATTCATTCATCAATGGACATTTAGGTTGTTTCCATATCTTTGTTATTGTAAATAAAGCTGCAAATAACATGGGAGTGCATATGTCTTTTCAAGTTAGTGTTGTCATTTTTCTCAGATACCCAGTAGTGGGATTATTGGATAATATGGTGGCTTTATTTTTAACTTTTTGAGGTACCTCAATACTGTTTTCCATAGTGGCTGCACAAATTTACATTTCTATGGACAGTGCACCAGGGTTCCCTTTTCTCCACATCCTCACCAACACTTGTTATTTCCTGTATTTTTTTTTTAATTTTTGAATTTTATGTAATTTATTTTTTAATACAGCAGGTTCTTATTAGTCATCAATTTTACACACATCAATGTATACATGTCAATCCCAATCTCCCAATTCATCACACCACCATCCCCACCTGCCCGCCATTTTCCCCCCTTGGTGTCCATACGCTTGTTCTCTACATCTGTGTCTCAATTTCTGCCCTGCAAACCGGTTCATCTGTAACATTTTTCTAGGTTCCATATATATATATATATATATATATATATATATATATATAAAATATACAATATTTGTTTTTCTCTTTCTGATTTACTTCACTCTGTATGACAGTCTCTAGATCCATCCACGTCTCAAAAAATGACCCAATTTCGTTCCTTTTCATAGCTGAGTAATATTCCATTGTATATATGTACCACATCTTCTTTATCCATTCATCTTTCAATGGGCATTTAGGTTGCTTCCATGACCTGGATATTGTAAATAGTGCGGAAATGAATATTGGGGTGCATGTGTCTTTTTGAATTATGGTGTTCTCTGTGTATATGCCCAGTAGTGGGATTGCTGGGTCATATGGTAATACTATTTTTAGTTTTGTAAGGAACCTCCATACTGTTCTCCACAGTGGCTGTATCAATTCACATTCCCACCAACAGTGCAAGAGGGTTCCCTTTTCTCCACACCCTCTCCAGCATTTGTTGTTTGTACATTTTCTGATGATGCCCATTGTAACTGGTGTCAGGTGATACCTCATTGTAGTTTTGATTTGCATTTCTCTAATAATTAGTGATGTTGAGCAGCTTCTCATGTGCCTCTTGGCCATCTGTATGCCTTCTTTGGAGAGATGTCTATTTAGGTCTTCTGCCCATTTTGGGATTCGGTTGTTTGTTTCTTTAATATTGACCTGCATGAGCTGTTTATATATTTTGGAGATTAATCCTTTGTCCGTTGATTCATTTGCAAATATTTTCTCCCATTCTGAGGGTTGTCTTTTCGTCTTGTTTATGGTTTCCTTTGCTGTACAAAAGTTTTGAAGTTTCATTCAGTCCCATTTGTTTATTTTTGT
This sequence comes from Leucopleurus acutus, assembly GCF_964270905.1. Classification (NCBI taxonomy): domain Eukaryota; kingdom Metazoa; phylum Chordata; class Mammalia; order Artiodactyla; family Delphinidae; genus Leucopleurus; species Leucopleurus acutus. Next base: position 99,170,461 of record NC_139143.1, on the reverse strand, counting down.
TTTTATTTCCATTACTTGAGGAAGTGGGTCAAAAAAAATCTTGTTGTGATTTATGTCAAAGAGTGTTCTACCTATGTTTTCCTCTAAGAATTTTATAGTGTCTGGCCTTACATTTAGGTCTTTAATCCATTTCGAGTTTACTTCTGTGTATGGTGTTAGGGAGTGTTCTAATTTCATTCTTTTACATGTAGCTGTCCAGTTTTCCCAGCACCACTTATTGAAGAGGCTGCCTTTTCTCCATTGTATATCCTTGCCTCCTTTGTCACAGATTAGTTGGCCATAGGTGCATGGGTTTATCTCTGGGCTTTCTATCTTGTTCCATCGATCTGTGTTTCTGTTTTTTGTGCCAGTACCATATTGTCTTGATTACTGTAGCTTTGTACTATACTCTGAAGACAGGGAGTCTGATTCCTCCAGCTCTGCTTTTTTCCTTCAAGACTGCTTTGGCTATTTGGGGTCTTTTGTGTCTCCATGCAAATTTTAAGATTTTTTGTTCTAGTTCTGTAAAAAATGCCATTGGTAATTTGATAGGGATTGCATTGAATCTGTACATAGCTTTAGGTAGTATAGTCATTTTCACAATATTGATTCTTCCAATCCAAGAACATGGTATATCTCTCTATCTGTTGGTATCATTTTTAATTTCTTCCATCAGTGTCTTATAGTTTTCTGCATACAGGTCTTTTGTCTCCCTAGGTAGGTTTATTCCTAAGTATTTTATTCTTTTTGTTGCAATGGTAAATGGGAGTGTTCCCTTAATTTCTCTTTCAGATTTTTCATCATTAGTGTATAGGAATGCAAGAGATTTCTGTGCATTAATTTTGTATCCTGCAACTTTACCAAATTCATTGATTAGCTCTAGTAGTTTTCTGGTGATATCTTTAGGATTTTCTATGTATAGTATCATGTCATCGGCAAACAGTGACAGTTTTACTTCTTCTTTTCCAATTTGTATTTATTTTTGTTCCCTGATTGCCGTGGCTAGGACTTCCAGAACTATGTTGAATAATAGTGGTGAGAGTGGACATCCTTGTCTTTTTCCTGATCTTAGAGGAAATGCTTTCAGTTTTTCACCATTGAGGATGATGTTTGCTGTGAGTTTGTCATGTATGGCCTTTATTATGTTGAGGTAGGTTCCCTCTATGCCCACTTACTGGAGAGTTTTTATGATAAATAGGTGTTGAATTTTGTGAAAAGCTTTTTCTGCATCTATTGAGATGATCATATGGTTTTTATCCTTCAATTTGTTAATATGGTGTATCACATTGCTTGATTTGCGTATGTTGAAGAATCCTTGCAATCCTGGGATAAATCCCACTTGATCATGGTGTTTGATCCTTTTTATTTGTTATTGAATTCTGTTTACTGGTATTTTGTTGAGGATTTTATTCTTCAGTGATATTGGTCTCTAATTTTCTTTTTTTGTAGTATCTTTGTCTGGTTTTGGTATCAGGATGATGGTGGCCTCAAAGAATGCTTTTGGGAATATTCCTTCCTCTGCAATTTTTTGGAAGAGTTTTAGAAGGATGGGTGTTAGCTCTTCTCTAAATGTTTGAAAGAATTCACCTGTGAAGCCATCTGATCCTGGACTTTTGTTTGTTGGAAGATTTTTAATCACAGTTTCAATTTCATTACTTATGATTGGTCTGTTCCTATTTTCTGTTTCTTCCTGATTCAGGCTTGGAAGATTTTACCTTTCTAAGAACTTGTCCATTTCTTCCAAGTTGTCCACTTTATTGGAATAGAGTTGCTTGTAGTAATCTCTTAGGATGCTTTGTATTTCTGCAGTGTCTGTTGTAACTTCTCCTTTTTCATTACTAATTTTATTGATTTGAGTTGTCGCCCTCTTTTTCTTGATGAGTCTGGCTAATGGTTTATCAATTTTGTTTATCTTCTCAAAGAACCAGCTTTTAGTTTTATTGATCTTTGCTATTGTTTTCTTTGTTTCTATTTCATTTATTTCTGCTCTGATCTTTACGATTTTTTTCCTTCTACTAACTTTGGGTTTTGTTTGTTCTTCTTTTCTAGTTCCTTTAGGTGTAAGGTTAGATTGTTTATTTGAGATTTTTCTTGTTTCTTGAAGTAGTCTTGTAGCTATAAACTCCTCTCTTAGAACTGCTTTTGCTGCATCCCATAGGTTTTGGATCATCGTGTTTTCATTGTCATTTGTCTCTAGGTATTTTTTGATTTCCTCTTTGATTTCTTCAGTGATCTCTTGGTTATTTAGTAATGTATTGTTTAGCCTCCATGTGTTTGTGTTTTTTACATTTTTTTCCCTGTAATTGATTTCTAATCTCATAGCGTTGTGGTCAGAAAAGATGCTTGATATGATTTCAATTTTCTTAAATTTACTGAGGCTTGATTTGTGACCCAAGATGTGATCTATCCTGGAGAATGTTCTGTGCGCACTTGAGAAGAAAGTGTAATCTGCTGTTTTTGGATGGAATGTCCTATAAATATCAATTAAATCCATCTGGTCTGTTGTGTCATTTAAAACTTCTGTTTCCTTATTTATTTTCTGTTTGGATGATCTGTCCATTGGTGTAAGTGAGGTGTTAAAGTCTCCCACTATTATTGTGTTACTGTCGATTTCCTGTTTTATAGCTGTTGGCAGTTGCCTTATGTATTGAAATGCTCCTATGTTGGGTGCATATATATTTATAATTGTTATATCTTCTTCTTGGATTGATCTCTTGATCATTATGTAGTATCCTTCTTTGTCTCTTGTAACATTCTTTATTTTAAAGTCTATTTTATCTGATATGAGTATTGCTATTGCTACTCCAGCTTTCTTTTGATTTCCATTTGCATGGAATATCTTTTTCCATCCCCTCACTTTCAGTCTGTATGTGTCCCTAGGTCTGAAGTGGGTCTCTTGTAGACAGCATATATATGGGTCTTGTTTCTGTATCCATTCAGCAAGCCTGTGTCTTTTTGTTGAAGCATTTAATCCATTTATGTTTAAGATAATTATCGATATGTATGTTCCTATGACCATTTTCTTAATTGTTTTGGGTTTTTGTGGGTTCTTTTCTTCTCTTGTGTTTCCCACTTAGAGAAGTTCCTTTAGCATTTGTTGTAGAGCTGGTTTGGTGGTGCTGAATTCTCTTAGCTTTTGCTTGTCTGTAAAGCTTTTGATTTCTCTATCAAATCTGAATGAGATCCTTGCTGGGTAGAGTAATCTTCGTTGTAGGTTCTTCCCTTTCATCACTTTAAATATGTCATGCCACTCCATTTTGATTTGTAGAGTTTCTGCTGAGAAATCAGCTCTTAACATGGGAGTTCCCTTGTATGTTATTTGTCATCTTTCCCTTGATGCTTTCAATAATTATTCTTTGTCTTTAATTTTTGCCAATTTGATTACTGTCTGTCTGAGCGTGTTTCTCCTTGGGTTTATCCTGTATGGGACTCTCTGTGCTTCCTGGACTTGGGTGGCTATTTCCTTTCCTATGTTAGGGAAGTTCGACTATAATTTTTTCAGATATTTTCTTGGGTCCTTTCTGTCTCTCTTCTCTTTCTGGGACCCCTATAATGCAAATGTTGTTGCATTTAATGTTGTCCCAGAGGTCTCTTAGTCTGTCTTCATTTCTTTTTATTCTTTTTTTTAATTCTGTTCTGCAGCAGTTAATTCCACCATTCTGTCTTCCAGGTCACTTATCCGTTCTTCTGCCTCAGCTATTTTGCTATTGATTCCTTCTAGTGTACTTTTCGTTTCAGTTATTGTATTGTTCATCTCTGTTTGTTTCTTCTTTAATTCTTCTAGGTCTTTGTTAAACATTTCTTGCATCTTCTCAATCTTTGCCTCCATTCTTTTTCTGAGGTCCTGGATAATCTTCACTATCATTATTCTGAATTGTTTTTCTGGAAGGTTGCCTATCTCCACTTCACTTCGTTGTTTTTCTGGGGTTTTATCTTGTTCCTTCATCTGGTACATAGCCCTCTGCCTTTTCATCTTGTCTTTCTATGAATTTGGTTTTTGTTCCACAGGGTGCAGGACTGTAGTTCTTGCTTCTGCTGTCTGCCCTCTGGTGGATGAGGCTATCTGAGAGGCTTGTGCAAGTTTCCTGATGGGAGGGACTGGTGGTGGGTAGACCTGGCTATTCCTCTAGTGGGCAGAGCTCAGTAAAACTTTAATCCACTTGACTGCTGATGGGTGGGGCTGGGTTCCCTCCCTTTTATTCATTTGGCCTGAGGCAACCCAACACTGGAGCCTACCTGGGCTCTTTGGTGGGGCTAATGGCAGACTCTGGGAGGGGTCACGCCAAGGAGTACTTCCCTGAACTTCTGCTGCCAGTGTCCTTGTCCCCACGGTGAGCCACAGCCACCCCCCACCTCTGCAGGAGACCCTCCAACAATAACAGGTAGGTCTGGTTCAGTCTCCCTTGGCATCACTGCTCCTTCCCCTGGGTCCTGATGCACACACTACTTTGTGTGTGCCCTCCAAGTGTGGAGTTTCTGTTTCCCCCAGTCCTTTTGAAGTCCTGCAGTCAAATCCCACTGGCCTTCAAAGTCTGATTCTCTAGGTATTCCTCCTCCTGTTACCGGACCCCCAGGTTAGGAAACCTGACATGGGTCTCAGAACCTTCACTCCAGTGGGTGGACTTCTGGCGTATAAGTGTTCTCCAGTCTGTGAGTCACCCACCCAGCAGTTATGGGATTTGATTTTACTGTGATTGCACCCCTCCTACCATCTCATTGTGGCTTCTCCTTTGTATTTGGATGTGGGGCATCTTTTTTGGTGAGTTCCAGTGTCTTCTTGTCGATGATTGTCCAGCAGCTAGTTGTGATTCTGGTGTTCTCACAAGAGGGAGTGAGAACATGTCCTTCTACTCTGCCATCTTTGTTCAGGCTCTATTTCTTGTCTTTTTGGTAATAGCAATTCTAACAGGTATGAGGTGATATCTCATTATGGTTTTGACTTGCATTTCCCTGATGATTAGTGATGTTGAGCATCTTTTCACATATCTGTTGGCCATCTGTACATTTTCTTAGGGAAAATGCCTATTCAGATCCTCTGCCCATTTGTTAATTAGATTGTTTGGTTTTTTGCTGTTGAGTTGTATGAATTCTTTATATATTTTTGATAGTAACCCTTTATCAGATAAATGATTTGCAAATATTTTCCCCCATTCAGTGGGTTGCATTTTTGTTTTGTTAATGGTTTCCTTTGCTGGGCAGAAGGTTTTTAGTTTGATGTAGTCCCATCTTTTAATTTTTGCTTTTGTTATCTTTGTTTTTGGTGTCAAATCCAAAAATCATTGTCAAGACAAATGTCAAGGAGATTACCACCTATGTTTTCTTCTGGGAGTATTATGATTTCAGATGTGTAATCCACTCTGAGTTAGTTTTGTGTATGGTATAAGTTTGCATGTGGTTGTCTAGTTTTCCCAACATCATTTATTGAAAAGACTGTCCTTTCCCCATTATAAATTCTTGGCTCCTTTGTTGTATATTAATTGGCCATATATGTGTTGGTTTATTTCTGGTCTTTCTATTCTGTTCCATTGATCTATGTGTCTGTTTTTATGTCAATACCATATTTTGATTTGTTTTGATTACTGTAGCTTTGTACTATAGTTTGAAATTAGGAAGCATAATGCCTCCAGCTTTGTCTTTTTTCTCAAGATTGCTTTGGCTATTTAGGGTCTTTTGTGGCCTCATACAAATTTTAGAATTGTTTATTCTCTTTCTGTGAAAAATGCCATTAGAATTTTGATATGGATTGCATTGAATCTGTAGATGGCTTTGGAAAGTATGGACATTTTAACAATATTGATTCTTCTAGTTCATAAGCATGGAATATCTTTCCATTTAGTTGTGTCTTCTTCAATTTCTTTCATCAGTGTCTTATGATTATTCCAATTTCTGAAGTCTTTGTGGGTCTGGTTCTTTTTACTTTTTCCACTGACTCCCACATATGGTAGTTTGTTTCCTGTAAGCTTTGTGAGTTTTGTTTTTAATTCTAAGCTTATAATTGATAGTATTCTATAGTAATTCTTTAAATAATAAAATGGATTTATATTTTCTTCTTTCAGGCACCTAGAGGAAACATAGACCCAAGTCTATTTAAATTTATAATTCAAAGCTTACAGTTTTAAGGACCATGTAAATAAGGTGTATTCAAACCCCAGAGCCCCTTTGGACTGGGCACTGACCACAAACAATCAGATATTTATTGGCTTTAACCACTACTTAGAGCCAAGCCAAGAAAAGTAACTTTCCTTACCAACTGTCTCTGGAGCATTCTTAGGAAGTGTGGATGTGCGTATGAATATATATATACGTATATGCACACACACATTCATTTACCCTTTCCCATAAGACTAACCCTTCCTGGATTCCGTATTTCATTAGGCCAGTCTTTGATCCACTGGACTCAAGGTCTTGTTCCACTACCAATCTAACTTCACCACTACCACCTAGACCATAGATTTCTAATAATCCACTGGCTTCAATATTCACCTGCTTCCCTGAATTTATGATTTATTCCTGACTTCAGTGGATTTTTTACACTCTTTTGCAGTCTCAAAAGTGTTTATCAAGTATCTTTAGATCTTGTTTTGAAAGAAGGTTTTAGTGTGTTCTAGACGGCCATAAAGGCAGAAACAAAAGTCTTTATAAATATTTTGGGTGGTTTCCTTCATTAAAATATGAGTACCATGAGACTAGGGATCTAGTCTGTTCTGCTCACCTTTGTAACCTCAGTGCCCAGAAAGCGTTTCCCAGTTCTGGTTATACTTAGGATCATACCCAGTGCTTATGCATTTGATGTGGGGCCTGACATAGGCATTTTTAAAAAGCTTTTTAGGAAATTTAAATGAGCAGCCAGGATTGAGAAACATCGATCTGGAATATACCTGGTAAGGAGTATATCCTCAACAAATATTTATTGAATGAATTAATGAGTGTTGAGAAACCCCCCAAGGAAGAGTTGGCCTATTTTCTAAAGGGAGTCAAGTCATTAGAAGATATGTATTGTGTCCTTTGGGAAAAGATAGAAAAGGCTGCTGATCATCCTGGGGAGAATTTCACCTAGCCTCTCTCCATCTGAGCCAGCAATTCCTAATCAAACAAATACCAGCAATTCCTAATCAAACAACATTTCCCAAATCAACAATTATGATTTGTAAATATCTTCTCTGGCAGGCCCCATTTAATCAGAGTTGAACTTGACAACTGTGAGCGTGGACTCCTTTCCCAGTTTACAGAGCACCAGCCTACAATATATGAGTGCTAGATGGACCAGAGGAGATGAGCAGATGTGCACTGAGCACAGGAAAGGAAAGAGAGGCTAAAAGATGACTCATGATTATAACATCTTTTCTAAATACCTTAATATCTGTTAAGTGTTGGGCCCCAGAATCTCCACACAGGTATATAAGCTTAGACAGGCTTTAATTTAAACTATTTCATTTCTTTCATAGACATTTCATAGTTCCTTAAAAACTTGAATTAATTTCATCTTTTACTTGACTGATCTGATAGAAATCATTGAGAAATGACCAGAAATTCTGGATCACAAAGTTAATGTTTTAAGAAAGAGGATGGGCTAGCTTTAAAAGCTAAGAGAGAAGTAAAGAAACTGGAAAAAAGTGTATTTTTAACATAAAAATATAAATATAATGTTTTTGTCAGTGGTATTTAACAATTTGTTGTCACAGTGACAACAAAAAATATATTTTATAATAAGCTTTCTCGTCCTTAGCTTTTCAATTATATGTGGTTATAATGGAGAATTGGTACAAAATGAAGGAAAATATTGATTGGAAACATTTGAAATACAGATGAAGTCATTTAGTTGGATAGAATACTGAAGTTGCACTTTGTTTGTTATATCTAAGGAACATTTAAAAACTCTAACAGTAGAGTTAATAGCATTATATTTTACTCTACTCTGTGTCAAATTGCTTCTTTTAAATTTCTGACTGCTCTTAAATAATGGATTTTTTCATTCAAATATATGATTAAGATTTTGAAATATATTGAATTTAAAATGAACTATTATTGTGAACTCCATTTTAAACACTGTGAGAAAATGTTTACAGGTCCTAAGAATGCAGTGAAGAGATATTTTAGATACAACAATATGCAAAATCTGAAAGTAAATATCACATGAATGGAGTTTTCATCTTTGTGAGGGAAAAAAGTAATTAGGAGAAAATATTACTCTCTTGACTAAGACAACACCTCAATTTGAGTTATTTTTAAAGTTTAGTTCATCAAGCCTTCTTGGTGAAGCTGATACTCCAGAGCTGAACATTGGAAAGTAGATGGCTGTGAAGACATAGTATGTAATTTGTTTATCTTGACATCAGTGACTCCCTATTTGAGGAAGCTAGAATTTATCAACAACCAGTGGCCACTTACACATAGGTTTGGTCATGAGTGGAGGCTTTCTGTTCTTTTGTTCTGGATGAGTCTGTCAACAGTAAGATTTTTCTTCATCTCCAGTTCATCTGCTGCATGCATAGTGTTGACCTAGCCCACTGAAAATTTGGTCTTCTTTTTCCAAAGTAATTTCGTATGAAAAAAGTCTAAATTAGAATCTGCTTTGAAAGTAGTGAATTCTAAAGAACATCTTAAGATGACAATCAAATCTTTCCAGGAAAAAAAGGCAGAGAGTTTAACAATATTCAGAAGCTGATGTTGCTTGAAAACACGTCATTTGAACTGACACTTGAGCATATTTCTACCCTTTAGACATTATCAACTTGCCGTCACACCCTGCTGTGAGGACAGCGTTGGTGCCCCAGAAGTAAAAGAGTTTAGCTGTGATTAAAGGATCGAGGTCCGTGCCTTGAATTTACAGATTCGTTTTGCTTGATTTTCCCTGTTAATTCTAGGCTTGACAGCCGCCCCGTCATTTAACCAAATGAAGGCAGACTCCTACAAGGCCGATCATCGTCTTGCAAAAAAATCATAAAGTACTTTTGAAAATGCTGACATCTCTATCACAAAATGCTATTCCAATTTGGTAGAAACCTAAACAAAACGACTAAAAACACAGCACAGCCTCAGTGATGGTGGAATAATAGAAATTTGGTATATGCCTGACTTCTGTGGTCACTGCTGTGAGCCTCCGTGTTTGTCTTTTAGTCGCTCATGACAATGTAATTACATCCTGCCTGCTCAATTTTTCTCATAACTGAAGTTGATAGGTATAAAACCACAGTTTATGACTGTGAATCACAGCCTGAAGCAAGGTGGCATGGACATTGATTGCAGAGAAATATGAATAGCAGATGATAAGATTGATTGACTCAATCTGAACCCTATCACAGACCAGTTAGGGCATCAGAGAATCAAAGAACCACCAAAGATCAATCTTAGCTTCCCAGGAAGAGACCATGGATACAAAGTGGACAGGTCCAGTCATCATATAAAAGCTTCATAGCCTCATTAGCCTTATTCATAAGAAGATCCTTCCTCTGAGAATTACCCTCTCTGCAGCCTTGAGAGTAGATACCAGAAGTTAGGGGTGGCATTTTCTATTTTCTGTCTTTGGCAAGCCCCCACCCTTCCCATTTCCATAACTTGTGTATGTTCATGAGTTGAAGCTTCCTGTTTCTGTGACTAGAAAACCTAGAGATGTTTTCATTTACAGTCACTGCCCATATCATTAGGTTGCTGAACAGTCAAGAACTGAATACATACACTGTGTTAATTCACCTTCAGGTCTTAAGAAAAAATGCTAAGGAAGAGAAGGTGAAAGAAAGGGAGGGAGAGAAGTGGGAATGAATATTTATTGGAAACAGTATTTTTCTCCAAAACCAACTACCTTTAGATGATCATTGCTATCTATAAATGCATACATTATGTAAATCTGAAAAGGCCAGGCCCAATGTGGTCCTCAAATGTATTTTATTTGGTTAACACAGTGTTTTGATTACTTTTTTTTATTTTAAGTACCTTATTAATTAATTACTTTTAAGTTTAATTTAAGTACCTTATTAAGTACCTTATTAAAGATCCTAAACTTTTCAGGTAGTTGCAGCTCCTGCCATACCTTGTTGTCTTCTCCAGGGTCTGCTTACCTGCCTGACAACTGAAAGCAGTGGAGCAGTGACCCCTTGGTCTACACCATTCAATAGATTGATTTGGAAACATTTACTCTTTGAGGGAAATGCTTACTGGGTACATATCATATGCCAGGTACTGAACTTGACATGAGCAAAACAATCAATTTTATAATTTAAGGCAGTGGTACAGACCATGAAGAAAAATAATTAGGGTAAGGGAAAGAGAATGAGAAGATAATCACTTTAGGAGGGATCTAAGGAAGCCTTCTCTGAGGGCAGGATATCAGAGCAAGAGTTAAGTTATGTGAAGGAGTGAACCTTGTAAAGATCTAGGGGAAGAACATTCCAAAAGGAGGAATAGCAAGCGGAAAGACCCTGAAGAGAAACAGGAAGTAGGCCAGTGTGGCGTATGTGAGGTGGAAAGTAATAGAAACCGAGGTAAGGGACTTGAGCTAATGCTAGATTATTTAGTTCTTATAGGCTACTTCAAGACAATGGGAAGCCTCTGGAAAATTTTTAACAAAGAAATCAAGTATTTTGCTTTATATGGTAATAAATAGATAACTTCTAGTTTACAGGTAGCACATATTTTAACTTACTTTAAATTCTTAAAATATTTGCAAAATTAAATAATGCTCCTGAAATTGTATCTGTATTCTTAACGTGCTCAGCTCACCAGTATCTTAGAAAACATTTATTGAGCACGTACTTTGTGCAAGGTCCTATGCTGAGTTCTGTTTACGGTATAAAGATCACTTAATACATGTTCACTGGCTCAAAAACTTAGACACCACTTTCTAGCATCTATTCACCAGTCACTGAGTATTTTCTACTATGCCTCCAAAATACATTTGTTATGTTTTTCTTCCTATTATTACTAAAAAGCAAACTTCAGAACCTTAGTTTTGTTACTGATCAATATATATGATGCACAGACTGACACAGAACTCCTGTCATTCCTTTAACACTTTTATTAATTACATCACTTCAAAGAAAAGCATATTGTAATATGGAAGTTCACAGCTCCAGAAAACAAAGGGCAAAAGTCCTTTGAGATGGGTTTGAGAAAACATATCTTTTAATCACTGTCAGCACTTCCTCATCCTGCTGAAAGCTGATGTCATTTTTGACACTCAGGAAATGATTTCTGTATGCAAGATATGATAAACCAGTGTGCATCCTACTACAATAAGCCAATGAAAGACAGTGCTTGCTTTTTCACTTCTGAGGATCACTGCATAACTGTTAAGTCATATCAAATTAGCAACTTGGCTCCTGTTATCCTATTTTCTGGAATATTAGAATATGGCTGACAGTGTCTACAGAACACTCATTAAGGACAGGCTAGTTTATATATGACGGAGACAAGCACAAGGACAGAGAGAGTCCTAAACAAAGTTGCAGGAAGGGTCATCTTACACCCACCCCTCACTCATCCAGTGCTCTTGTACAGCCATCAGGAATTCCCTGGACACCCCACAAAGCACCCATCCCTGAAACCCACCTATCAGAATTACTCTGACCTCTATCCCCTCTCTTTAGAGTCCTCTCTCTGATAGTGTCCCAAGTCTGTGTGCCATGTATTTCCACCTCAATAACATAATTGCTTTTTAAAAGGGAAGGTTATGTCTTACCCAAAGGAAAAACTTGAATGGTGGAAATTCTAGATGCATTAGCAGGCAGCATAGGAGAGATACAGGCAAGAGGTCTTTTGTTCCCCTTGGAATATCATCATCTGATGTCTTATATGAGGCAGACCAGATACATGTGGTTGTTGGGTACATGTTACTGCTTAAAACCCTGGCTGGATGTGTTAAGTGCTAGGCCAGGTATTCACTAGTTAACCCTCATTTTAGCCACACTATCATGAGGCAGGATCTAAGTAGGAAAATGAATTTATGCATTATCCTAGCACACGTGAAGGCAAAGCTGACAGGCACGTGACGTGGTGTGTCGGAAAGAACTTTGGAGTCTGAAGACCTAGGCATGTGTTCCGTCTCCACTGCTTACAGGAGGAGAGGTGTGGGGCAGGCCCCTCAGCCTCTGGGACTCTTACGTCATCTGTAAAATCCCACAGAGTTGTTGTGAAACTTAAATACAGAATATATGTTGAAACACTTTGCAAACTGTAAAGCACAAGGCAAATGATGCTATTTTCATTTAAGCAAAAATAGGATAAAGGCAGACGAAGATTTCAAGAACTTCTTTTAGATTTTTTTTAAGTTTCTCTACCTTTTTCTTAAATTAATTTTTATTGGAGTGTAGTTGCTTTACAATGTTGTGCTAGTTTCTCTACCTTTCTTAACAATCTGTTTTTATTATGTATGATTATTTGTGGATGTGCTCTCAGGGGACCTTTCTGAGCAAATATATGAGGTTTATCTGAGTGTCATCTTTCACTTTGTCTGTCTCTTGGTGTTTTCCAGGCTTTCTCTTGTCATACAAGAAGTTGGCTATGAGTACTCCTGAAAAGCCTTTTGTGTATTTTGCCAAATACAATCACGGTTCCATCATTTCGTTTCTTCCTTTTCAAAAATTAAACAAAGAATTAGAGTTAAGGGGCTTTTTCTTTATTTTGTAAATATGAGTTTATCTAATTATACTTTTCAAAATAAAACATAACTCATCTAAATTTCATAAATGTATGATACAGTGAAGGCAGGGCTTATATTTTGGATTGTTTTCTGGAGAACACAATGAAAAAAAGCCCTATTTGAAGTACAAATACAGTAGAACAGCATCCTGATATAATCCTATGAAGGAAATAAAGCACTGTACAGTCTTTGTTTCCAAGAGCTGTATGGCGTGTATCATCACAGAATCTCATAATCATGAAGGATATGGAGGGTCATCCAGTCCAAGTGGGTCATCATCCACAATACACAGGAAACATGATTTAATCTCCAATTTAACCTACTTTCAACATCATGCCTAATTTGATCGCTCCTTATCTGAACCATATTTTGCACTTAATAAATATTAGTTAAGTAAAATGAGTAATTAACCCACTATCCTTTCCCCCTTCAAAAAAAGCTCGCTAATATTATCAGTCCCTTATCTGATTAATTCCATTCACTCCATGCTTTTATTCACTCTTCCCCTTTAGAATGTGGATGCTCTCTTGCTATTTATATAGATTGCCTATCCTTTAAACTTCATCTCAAGGCTAATCTCCACCAAGAGACACTGTTCTACTTTGATCTTCCTTCTTATCTGAACTCAATTCAATTATTTCAATTAAGTACTTATTCACTTCATATATAATAGATATTTCTTGAGACATTGTATACAATGCTTTTATTATTAAGGTATAATAAGACATAACCACATACCTATTTTACATTTTGCATTCTTGTTTTGATCATGTTATTTTGTGTTGTTGTTCTGGTAGCCTTTTGGATTGCTCCACTGTGACCAGTGACGGGGATAATATAGAATGATGCTAAGTAAATATTTGTGCTTCACTGAATAATAAGAATGTGTGTTACTATAATAAACTGTTTATATTCATTTTATTGAAATATGATATAATAATATTAAATAATAATTTAAGTCACTTCACTCTAACATGATTATTTCTACTTTTGCAAATTACCATCCAAGCCTTTTCCACATCCATAGTATTTTATACAGCCATTATCAGAGTCCATTTACCATTTTGTATTCTGTCATCTATATTTGCCATAATCATTTTGCTAATTTTACATAATCTCATGATTATCATGTTAACTGCATAATAATATACAGCATAATCAATACTCCCTTGTAGGGGTAAACCATAGTTTTATCAAGCTATTCATTCGTTATTAAACTTTGACCATTTGCAATGTGTCCAGCATGGTACAGAGTACCTCAAGTGTGTAGGGAAGCTCCTAGTGAGATTGCTAAAACTGTACCCCTTTGTTCACACTCCAGAAAGCATCACCATCATCTTTTTCTTCCTGTCATTTAGTGACCAAGTGCTCTGTGCCAGGCAATGTTCTAAGTGCTTTGAATGCTCATCTCATCTGAATCAGGTATTAATATGCTCCCTTTACAGTTCAGAGTGGTTTAGAGCACTAAATTACCTCCCAAAGGTCAATTACATAGTCAAATACACAACCTGGAGTCCCAATCCAGATCTGTCTGATATACACCTAATTATCTTGCTACTTTCTGTCACCCCCATCCCTCATTATTTAAAAAAGTATTTTTACATTTAGTACCTAAAGCACCGATGAGAAGCAAAGTAATTTTGCACAATGCACAGTTATACATTCACTTTAATGAGCATCAGAAAAATATTGAAACAATATTGCATTAAATGTATTATTAAAATTAATTTCACTTATAACTTTTTACTTTTTTGAGTGTGTCTAGTTAGAAACTTTTTTTTTTTTTTTTTTTGCGGTACATGGGCCTCTAACTGTTGTGGCCTCTCCCGTTGCGGAGCACAGGCTCTGGATGCGCAGGCTCAGCGGCCATGGCTCACGGGCCTAGCCGCTCCGCAACATGTGTGATCTTCCTGGACCGGGGCACGAACCCGTGTCCCCTGCATCGGCAGGCGGACTCTCGACCACTGCGCCACCAGGGAAGCCCCCTAGAAACTTTTTAATTATATATGTGGTTTGCATCTGTGGCTCACATTACATTTCTATTACAGAGTGCTGACCTAAAAACAATAGAGATCCAATATGTTGTGTGGGTCTGTGGAGCATAGTTCTTCTGAAAGACTTCATTAAGAATGATCAAAGTCAACCCTAGGATCTGGCCTTCATTCACACTATAACTCCACAATGTCAGCCTGTAATAGGAATTGTAAAAACAAAAAACAAAAAACCTGATGATCTTTGCAAATAAAGGAGAGCCAAAGGGCCACCTATGTGGTGAGTGACTTACTGATGGTACACATTAATCCTTCTTGGCACTCCAGGGCTCATAAGAAACAACTGGATCCCAGTCCCATTTTTGAGAACTTAAATGATAATTTAAAAAAATTAGACACATGAATGAATATATTTATTCATATGCATATAGGTAAGCCAATATAATTTTATATATGTGTATTTTACAGTCACTTACCATGTGTGATGTCATGATGTCTCTAAGTATAAAAATGCAAATTCAGCCATAATACGGAATAGACAAAATCTTCAATGAAACATAATCATATTTTTGCATATTTTTTCTATATGTCACTTGGCACAAGATATGATTTGTAAGAACTACTTAACATAATCCCTCAGGATCTGAATTCATAAGAATGTAAAATCTATTTTAAAGGTCTAAAACTACACCAAGTTTGTTTTGCTTTGGGGAGGGCAGAATTTAAGCATGCTACTGTTATGCTCAAGCATTATTTTATTTTACATTCTTTCAAAGCTGTGTTAAACAGTATGAAATTAACCTCTCTTGTTTCTCCAGCAGCAAACAATTCAACAGAAACTCAATTTTCTTTCAGTTCATAAATGTGCTATACTCCCCACTGTGTCAAAGTACCGTCTCTAATTTGCCTCTCCGGTAAGCTGATGACAGATGAAGATTCTGCTACCCATGTCTGTTCCATGTAACAATGGCAGTTGACATAGATCTATAACAACTCACCTGGGTAGCTCTGTTAGTGTGTGTGGGGGGGAAATAAAAACATAGCAGACAGTTAAGTAATATTTTTGAATGGTATTGTAACCATGTCCACTCAGATGGTAATTTAATCTTCACAGTTTTAGAGCTCCCACACAACAAATTGTTCCCTTTCAGTGGCACAGTAGGGAGAAAAGTGCAGGATACCAGCTGGCAGTTGCTGCTGTGGAATGCTACCTACAAATATAGATCGGAAGTTGTGGGTCATCACTCACATCTCAGAAGGACTTTTTTAGGATGGCCACTGAGCAGATGTAAGGGCACTTTTCATTAAATATAGACCCCAAAATCTGTCTCAAAGTAAAGTTTGTTGTGACACATCCTCTCCAGAGACCTGAAAATTCATAGCTAAAATTAACTTTAGAACAAAAGGGTTTAAAGTCAAGGATGATGTTCCAAAGGGCCACAAAATGCCAAACCGATGGAGTTATAGATCTGTACACAAAAGGTTCTATAAGGCTCTGTGTGTTTGCATGTGTGCGTGTGTGTCTGCTTATATTTAAAGGCACTCAAAATGAAAGGATAAAGCCAGACTTAAACTCTTTTCCAAGTTATGAACATATAAGCTCCTGGGATAATATGAAATTTTCCACACTTTAGATTGAAATGATGCAGAATTAATTCATTTTGTCTACTAGGGATTTAAGATATTCTCTGATTTTTAACTTTTTTTCTGGGAAATTTTGGAGAAATTATATGGAATAATTTTGAAATATCTATTTAAAAATATTTTCAGTTCATTTTTTACACAAAAGCTGTACACTACTAAGTTTTTAGTCATGTAGAATTCTATTTTAGTAATCCAAAAAGTCTAGGGTTCTCTGTCAGATTTACTGTACATCTTGATTAAATATTTATAAATTTCTTAAAATGTATATTGCTTGCTTGATCTATTGAATAAGCATATATTCATTAGTCTTCTTTTACAAAGGGCTGCTAAGCAGAAACGATGTCTTTTATCTGTTTCTGTGTGTGTCTAGCACACTATGGGTGCCTAATAAATGTTTAATGATGTTAAACCATATGATATATCACTACTGTTCTACAGATATAAATGGAAAAGTGGCTGCATCCTGAATGCAGACTTGGGCATTCTAAACCTGTGCCTGCCCAAAACAGGAAGTATACATCTTAATAGTTGCCCAAAATGGATTTTTTTTTTCATACAGGACCCTGAATAATGGAAGTAGGAAGGAGAAACATACAGATTTGAAACTCCTTGAAGAAGGACACTGAGTTTTCTGAATATCAGACACCAGCATGCCTAGTTCATGTCAGATACTCAGTAAATAATTGTTGAGTGGATGATTATCCTTAGGGCCTAACAAACTTCATTTGTAACTGTGATTAGATTTACCTTCAGAAAATGGTTCCCTGCGTGATTCTTAAACCCTAGAATATTCCTGTTGCATCTTGATCAAGCCTGGAATGTCAATGGTATTCCCATAGAATGAAAAATTCCCAAATTTTTCTCATTTGTAAAACAGGCAATTCTGTCACAAAATAAAAAATATATATTATCAATATATGAGCCTTCTAGATTTCCCCTAGTTTCTAGTCTTCTGGAGTTACCCTATACTAAGATCTTTAAATAAAAATGGCTGAAACATCCATCCAACATAGAGTAGGAAACCCTTTACTCTATCCCCATATCCCCATTATTTCCAGGGTTCTTGGAGGATTTTTCTATCTCCTCATTACTTTTTGTTCCATTTTCCTACTCCTACTATCTTTCTTCATTTTTTCTCTCCCCTCTTGCTTCCTTTCCCTTCCCTCTTCACCACATTAACATACAGTGTGTGCAAAGGGATGAATCGCAGTCCACAATCTCAAGTGTGCAAAATACATTTCTTTATTTCCTTTACCTAAAAAACAAACTGGTGGTGGAATTCTTTAGTACAAGTTTGCTCATTTCACCTTCCTTCCTAACAACTCCATGTGGTAAGTACTGTTTTCTATCCCCATTTTACAGATAAGGAAACTGGGGCTGAGAGAAGTTAAGTAACTTACCTAAAGTTGTAAATAGAGATTTGAGTTGAATCTAAGGCTCCTGGTCCACTCCTACATTTGACTTCTAAGTCTATGATGATTCACTGCCTCTTTCATTAGAGCTACCATAAAAGTGATTTACACAGTGGGCAGTATTCGTCTAGGTCCTTCACAGGTATTATTTTATCTGATATTAACGTATCATTCCAGCTTCCTTTTGATTAGTGTTAACCTGATATATTTTTCAATCCTTTTGCAGGTAGCATAGAGTTGCTTTTTAATCTGTATCTTAATTAGGTGTTTAGTTTTAGATTTAATGTGATTATTGATATGGTTAGGTTTAAGCCTAACATCTTGCTATTTCTTTTCTATTTGTTCCATTCTTCTGGTTCCTTTTTCCTCTTTTTCTGCATTTGTTTGGATTGGTGTAATTTTTTAATGATTCCTTACATCTCCTCTGTTGTATCTGTTTAGTTGTTTTAGGATTCCTTTAGGATTTATAATATGTAACTGTAAGTTATCATGATCTAACTTCAGATGATATTATACCACTTCATATGTAGTACAAGAAGTATAATATTAGACTTTAATTTCTCCCCTGTCAGCCTTTGTGCTTTTGTTTTTATACATTTTACTTGTATACATCTCATAAGCCTCATAATATATGATTATTTTTAACAATCAGTTATCTTTTAAATAAGAAAAAAATCTTGCTTATTTACCCTCATAGCTATTATTTCCAGTTATCTTCATTGCTTTGTGTGTAAATCCGGATTTCCATGGAGTTCTTTTAACATTTCTTATAGTTTGTGTCTGCTGGTGATGAATTCTTTCAGCTTTTGTATGCTGGAAAATGACTTTATTTTACTTTGTTTCTGAAAGATATTTTTCTGGGTGTAGAGCTCTAGATTGGCAGGTTATATTTTTCTTTCGTTACTTTAAAGATTTTGCTCCATTGTCTTCTTACTTGCATTGTTTCCAAAGAGAAATCTGTACGTAACATGTTTTTTTCTTTTATTACTGCTTTTAAGATAGTTTAGTTTTATGTATTTTGATTATGGTATGCCTTGGGGTAGGTTTCTTTATGTTTCTTATGCTTAGGTTCATTGCACTTCTTGGATTTTGTAAAAATTAGAAAATATGGGGGATTATTTCATCAAATATTTATTCTGTCCACCCCTCTCTCTTCTTTTCTTTAGGAATTCTAATTACACATGTCTTAGGTCACTTGACATTGCCATGTAATTCACTGATGCTCCTTTTTTTCTTCTGTGTTGTCTAACCTGCTAATCCCAATTGAGTGTATTTTTTCATTGCAGAAATTGTATTTCTTTGTCTGAAGAATTTTGATTTGAATCTTTTTTATATCTTCCATCCCTCTAGTTAACTTTTGAACACATGAAATACAATTATAATAACTGTACATAACTCTTTTGATGTCCTCCCTGCTAATTGTAATATGTGTGTCCGTTTTGACTTGCTTTCTATTGATTATTTGCATCATTTTTCTGCTCCTTTGCATGGCTGGTAATCATTGATTGTATGCCTGATATTGTAAATTATACCCTGTTCAGTGCTGGGTATTTTTGTATTCCTATGAATGTTCTTGAGGTTTTCCTGGGATTTAATTAAGTTATTTGGAAACATGTTGATCCTTTGGGGTCTTATTGCTGTGATCAATTAGGCTGGTCTGGAGCAGTCCTTAGTCTAGGACTGATTATTACACATTACTGAAGCAAGACTTGCCTGACTATTTTATCCAGTGCCCCATGAATTAAGAGTTTTTCTCATCTGGCTAGTGTGAATAGGCATTATTTCTAGTACCGTGTGAGTTCCAGATACTCTTCGCCCATCCTTTTGAATGTTTTTCTCCCTCCCCTCCTATAGTTTCTTTATCCACATACACAGATGAGTATTGTGCTGAGTACTTGAGGGGTCTGTGTGCAGATCTCCAGTGTTCTTTGTGCAGTTCTCGCCCCTCCAGTACTTTGTCTTGACTCTAGCTGCCCTAGTCTCCTGAACTCTCACCTCCTTCTCTTCTGATCAAGGAGTCCACTGGCCTCAGCCTGGGTTCCCCCTGTCTGTACCATGGTACCAAGACAGCAAGACAAGGCAGTCCGTGGACTCAGTTTGTTTATTTATTTATCTATCTATCTATCTATCTATCTATTATTTATTTATTTATTTATTTATTTTTGCTTTCTCTTGGGAGTCATTGTCCTTTCTTTCCTGGTGTCTGGTGTCTTGAAAACATTTCACAGATTTCATCTTTTGGGGAGTTATTTCAGGTGGAAGAGTAATCACTGACCCTTTTACTCCATTTTGCATGGAAGTTGAAGTCCCGTGTTTTTCATTTTGCTTTCCAGTGATTTCTGGAATGATCTAAAGGGTACTGTTGATCAGGCATTTGTATATGGTAGATTGATTAACCAAAATGCCCTTATTGGATATGAGAGAGTTTTAAGGTTACTATTATAGTGTAAGCCAAATGTGTTGACATATTTGTGTTCTGAGCCATGAAGGGATCATTCCCCACAACTAAACCCACTTTAGTGCCTCCACCATCAGGTTAATCGTTTGACTGGGAATTGATACCAAGCAGGATTTTTAGCTATGCCAACTGTAAGTAAATGTAAAATTCACTATTTTAGACATCAGACCAGCTCAGAATCAGTCTTTTGAGCACTTATGCTTTTGTTCTTTTGACTGTTTTTCGTGCTCTTTAAGTTCATGTGCCCAACCTCCTTCCTCCTTCCTGTCCACCATTCCCTCCTTTTAAAGAGAAGAAAACAGAGAGTAGGCCACTAGTCAGGACATTTGGCCTTTAATCAGTTGCTCCTAGCTCATCTCTGCCTAGAAAATAATAATAGCAGTGACAGTTATATTTAACATGTATTGACTATTTATGTTGTGCTAGGAACTCTTCTAAGTACTTTTATTAACTCATTTAATCATCACAACGTCCTTATAACAATATTACTGTTATTATCCCCAATTTATAAATGGGGAAGCTAAGCCATTGAGAAGATAAGAAAATTGTTCAAGGTTACATAGCTAGTTAAAAGGGGAAGGATCAGATTCCAACCAGGAAACCCTGCCCCATAGCCCAAGATCCTACCACTCTGCTGTGTTACCTTTCTTCTGCCCGGACTCCCTTCACTTTGGAATTTACATCTGCTCTAAATTCTGTTTCTCTCCTGAGTTTCTGACATGCTTTACTCTGACTTTCAATTTGTATGATGTGGAGATTTCTACCCTGGTTGTTGACATATCACCTATAGTGAACTCTATTGAATAATTTCTTTGCTGTCTTGGTCCCAACCTTCAGTCTTCTCTTGCTGCTTCCCAGTCACCAACCCAGGTACACCTAAGTGCCTACTCTTCATACTCTTTCCCTACTCTTCATATTCACAGCTCTGTTCACTCAGAACTATTTGAGTACTACGTCTCCTTAAATTATTACAGCCTTTGCCCACTTATTCATTGGTTCCACAGCAGAGCCCCATTTAGAAATAACAGTGAGGCAGGGGGATCAAGGAGATGCAGCTCTGCCAAGGAGAGATTAAAGTGCCCTGAGCCCTAAATATGTGGCTCCAGGATTTCTCCAACCTCTCTCGCTTGCTTACGAGGGGGTAATTAGGTTGCTGGCCACATGCCTGTTTTTTCCAGTCATGGACACCTACTGCCTTAAAATGAGATTGTTAGATTTAACAACACTTTAAGGAAGGTTTGGGGAGCACTGAAGTACTATGTTGAAAGTGAAGCTCTCACCTTCAATTTTGAACAGCTCCCAACTCCCAGAAGGTGTCACAGAGTTGTGATGTGGTGGCCAGAGCAGGGAGGAACATCTCCATCACCTCTAGCTGGAATCTCCAGACACCACCATGCCTCATAGTCCGGGTTCCCCACGTTCTGGCTCCGGAGAGGGAATAAAGACCTCCTTTCTCTCTTCAAAGCCCACTTAATTTCCGGTGTAGGAAGATTGTCTGAGAATATTCTGTTACTTCAAGAGAAATTCCCACCCCTAACCAGAGAATGAGGCCAGACCTTCTGGCCCACGTGAAAACAACTGTGCTATTTAATAATGCATTTATTTCTTCAAGTCTGTCTGTTCCTCCACAACATCATCTTTGAGGCATCAAAAATCCAGTCAATGTTGTGTGTGTCAAGCTCAGTCTGGTTCCTCTTCATAGCGTTTTCTCCAAGAGGAAAAGATAACAGGCCACCGCATTCCTCCTTATTTCATACACTCCCCTAATTTCCTATGAGCACATGCTTGGGCAAAAAGATGCACGTATCTCCCAGGGGCAAGGGAATTTTTCGGGCAGCATAAATTGTGAGTTAGTGGTGAGTCTCCTCAGAGACTTGGATCTGCAAAGGACGCACCATATTTACATCACTAACCAGAAAGCTTATCTCAGGCCGAAGCATCTGCACTTGAGTTATTTCACAGTGTCAAGGCTCTTTAAAGAAGAGTGGGTGGGTATTTGCATTCCATTGCATGAGTGAAAAGCTCACCAAAGGGTGCTTTCCAGAACCAAGGAAGATTTTGCCAACCAGATATAATCCATTGCAGATGTTTCTGGCAGAGCCCCCAAATGACAGTTTTGCAACTTCAATAAATATTAAGATGCATTCTCTACTGAATATCCCCATTTAATATAAATGCTTATTTTAAAAAAAATGAAAAATGGAATTATTTTGAATGCTTCTGTGAAAACTGAAGCTCAGAGAAATTAAACAACATCCCTGAAGTTACACAGCTTCTTAAGTGGTGGCCAGTAGACACAGGAAAATAATGCCAGGTTCACAGAGAGTGACTATGTCAGTAATGGAAGCACACCGCCCCCTCCTCTGGTCTCAGCATATTGCCTGTGACCCTTAAGGATGTTTCTGATGAGGTGAAAAACTGAGGGCATAGCTAGGGGAGAAGATCAATCCAGAGACATAAAGGTGATTGCTTTAGGAGAAAGAGCCCTTCCTAAAGAACCAGTGTGTTGGAAGTGATCAGAATGAAAAAATCAGGGTTCAACACCAAGTCTAATCACCAACAAATGAAGAAACCAGGGTGGAACACACAACAATCCTAGTTAAAAGTAGAGATTAGAACCTGAGGTACATGAGGCAGGGGAACAGCCTTGGAATGAAGAGTCACAGACCCAGGAATTGGGAATAAGGTTGTTAAATGAAGGCAGCATTGCAGGAGAGCAGAACTGGGGGCCCTACCAATGTCAGGACCATGAGTAGAATGCCGGGGAAGGAGAAAAGCCCAAGGTACAGGTTCACGGATCAGGACAGACTAGAGACAAAGAGGCTAGTCTGGCACAGCTGAGAGTATTTTGACAGGCTTAAATCCCTAGAGCCACCACAAGAAGCACCTGTTCCTCCTGGCGCTGCCTAGCAGGTTGTGGGTCCAGCCTGCTTGCTTCCGGGCAGGGTCCTGACACCAATCAATGGTGACCGCACGGTCCCACACAGACACCTCCATCAAACAGAGGGCACTCTGTCGGGCAGATTCACTCTCAGCCTCCTATCTTACTCTTTGTCATAAAGCTCTTGTGTTTACCAGTGCATTAAATATAACCCTGCAAGAGAAAATCCTCATTTTCGTGCTTGAAATATAGTATCTAATGGCATATCTATTTGACTTTTACTACATGCTTTTCATTCCTCTAAGTGAGGTAATTGACCTTTACTTTGCTACCCTGTGGATTAAGAGGCTACACCACACTCTGCATCTGATATTTCCAGTCCTGCAGGAGAGGCGGTTTTGATCTGCTTCTGTTGCAGCCCTGCTCTTCGGGCAGGCCTTCAAATGAAGGGAAACCTCAAGGCCCAAGACGGCCTTGTGACAGTTATTGTCACCATCATGTGGATTTTATTAGACAAAGCACAGGTCACTTCATTTCTATGGCCACCTCTATGGAGTCTAAGGAACGGGGGCCTGTAAGGCTTCCAGAACCTTCCACCTCAGTTTCAGATGACATATCCTCACTCCCTGCCTCCAGTGTGTTCTTTAGGGATCAGCAGCATTTTTCAGATTTGGCTCAAGCACCTGAAAGTTTAAAATAGTGTCCAAAGTACACGATTTGTAAGAGACAAAAACATATTAGTGTCACTGATAAAAGCTTAAGCTCTCTTGTTAACCAGGTGTACCCAAAAACGCTTTGTGTGATAATTTATCACTAGTGTTATATAGAACTCTAGAAGTCAGTGAGAGCCTGGGCTTTCTCTGTTGCCCATTTAGCTTTCCTTTCCACAACCAAAACAACAACAAAAATAATAAAGATGATGATAGCGATGGGGATGATGATAAGGCTAATAAACATTTACTAGGTGCCAGGCACTGTTTTTAAATGCTTTGAAGATAATATGTTATTCTTCATAGGAACCTTATGAGTTAAGTACTATCATTATCCAGTTTCACAGAAGAGAAAAGTGAGGCATATAAGTTATGTAACCTGCCCAAGGTCACACTGCAAACGAGTAGTAGAGCTAGAGTCCAAACTGAGGCGTTTTAGACTTGAGAGACAGAAGTTTGGATCCTACTGCATTTGGACAAGTTGTGTTTATAATGAGGGTATTTCACTAACTAACGTCTTGTTTCTAGAGAGTCCTCAGGCTTGATCAGTTAGCCTCTAGAGCTGCAGGGTTCTGAACACCCCAGGAGGATTTCAGGAACCCTAGGGAAAGGCAGTCAATCAGTGAAGCCCTGTTACATAAAGAACAAAACTCGATCCCTTCCACGTACTGACTAAAGGACTAATGGACAGAGAATAGGTATTGGGAACTCCTTACTCCTGGGAAGGCAGGTGATTGATTGCTGAGGTCTTCGACCTAACAATCTAATAGTGTCCCTTCCTGTGGTCCATCTTGCAGTCTAGAAATTCTCTGGCTCCTTCCCTCTGTCTTGCTAGTTCTGAGCTTCCCCCCCCTCCCCACCCCCGAGACAAGGATTTGGATGCAAATAGTATATTTGGGAAATAGTTCCAGAAAGCACTGTGAGGGAATGAGGAATAAGTAGAGCAGGAAGGAAAGTCAAAAAGTTGCTGTTTTCAGAGCTTTCTCCTTGAGAGGCAAGGAAACTGGAGTATTTTTCCTCAAGCATCCCCCCCTCATTGGCTGAAGGTTGCTCCTGGGAAGGTAATCCACCTCTAGTTTGTTCAACTTGCTGGCCAAGCGCCAAGCACATTGAGCTAAGAGACCAGGAAGCTGGCTGTGGAGGAACCATCTGCTGTCTGCAGGGGTAGTGATGCTTTTGTTACACACTTTTTATCTTTTCTTACCCAGAACCCTCTCCCCTTCTCTGTTCCTTCCTATCAAATGATTCTGATAACCTGTTCAAACCAGAGCTGAAGTCTTTGGCAACGAAAAGCAGGGTAGAAAGAGCTCAGCATTTAAGCACTTGAAGAAAAAATGTTGGCTTACTTTGTTTTAAGTATTGCTAGTGGGATTCAGGGAGAGGGAGGCAGGGAAGTGTGTGGAGAAAAACTAAACCATTATGTTTCCATATTAAAACAAGTTTGGTTTTATATCCTACATGTAAACAATCTCCATCTGAGTTTTATCTTCATCTGTAAAGTGAAGATAGTGATACCAGCCTATCTCTCTCCCACAAAGTTGCTGTATAATATATATATTATATATAAATAAAATATACAAAGTTGCTGTATAGATAAAAAAATTAGGAAAAATGCATCATTTGAATGTGCATTTAAACACAGAATAAGCTCAAAAATACTAGCTTATTTGTTATTGTTATTATTTTTTCTGATCCTGTGTCTCCACATTTCCACAGTGAGGGTATGGAATTGGATGATTCTTCCAACAAATATTTATGAAGAGCCTACTGCCCACCAGGCACCATGAAGGATTCCATTCAGGAGCTGGGATTTAGCCCTGCCCATTGCCTGCCCTCATGAAGTCCACAGTCCTGGTCCCTCTCCTCCACACTGCAGGTCCTCACGGTCCACCAAAGCTTCTTCTCATCCTTCTGTTAAATACAAAACAAGAATGAGAAGACCTAGTGACCCTGGGGTAGTTAAGACAACAGGTCCCTTCTTTCTGTGGGAAATATTGTTCAATTGGAAGTTTTGCTTGTTCTGTTTTTCTTGATTTTTTTAATGGTTCAATGCTCAGAAATAATAAAATCTTAGCCACAGAGTCTTATATATTGTAAGTGTTCAGCAAATGTTTGCTGAACATAATGATTGATGACGACAGTCAAGTGGGGACTAAAATTTTTGAAGTTAACCTAGTCATGAGCCATCTGTGGTGGCACTTGACATGCTCTCTCATTCAAAAGTCAAAGTAAAACCAAATGAAGTTACTCATCGTCATCTCTGTTTTACAAATGAGAAACCAGTCTTAGAGAAGCAGTCTCTAGCCTAAGGTCAAACGGTTTAAAAGCGATCAACGTAATATTCAAATCCAGATGTTTTCTAACTCCAAAATACAGCACTTTTCACCTTAACTTAAAAAGTGAAGTGAATATACACTACCAAACGTAAAATAGATAGCTAGTGGGAAGCAGCCACATAGCACAGGGAGATCAGCTCGGTGCTTTGTGACCACCTAGAGGGGTGGGATAGGGAGGGTGGGAAGGAGACACAAGAGGGAGGAGATATGGGGATATATGTATACGTATAGCTGATTCATTTTGTTATAAAGCAGAAACTAACACACCACTGTAAAGCAATTTCACTCCAATAAAGATGTCTAAAAAAAATGTCACTTCATTCTTTAAAAAACAAACAACAACAAAAAAAACTTCTAATAAGAATTGTGTAAGGTTAGAATTGGAATGAACTTTGTAATTATCTAGCATATTCTGATGCCCACCTCCTGGTGATAACATTTCTCCATTTCCCAATTCTAAATCCTTGACAGAAAAGTCTGGTTGGCCCAGCTCATTTTTTCAAGCTAGACCGTAAATTTTGGGTTGTTGATCAATGTATGTAATGACTGCTTTGGGGGTCTTACATCCAGTCTAGTTCAATCAGCTCAGGAGGTGGTGAAGTCATGGAAAAGTAACATGGTGTTTTGGGTTAGGATCTTTTGGTTGCTAGTAACAGGAAAATAATTCAAACTAGTTTAAACAAATACAGACTATTTGGGCTCATTACTAGGAATCCAGGACACAGCTAGATTCGGACAAGCTGGCAGCATGGGCTATACAAAGTCATCAGGATATTATTTCTGTCTCTTAGTTTTGCTCTCCTCTGTCCTGGCTTTATTTTAAGCCAAGATTTTCCATGTTGTGGCCAAGACGGCCATGAGCAGCTCCAGGCTACCTACTACCAGTGAAGTAATACTATAAGGAAAAAGAATTCTTACTCCTATAATCTCAGCAAAATCCCCAGGACCAGCTTTCTAAGGGATTGAGTCATGTTCCCATCCTTGAACCCATTATTGTGTCCAAGAAGATAGGATGGATTGGTAGGCTGAGCCCAGCTTCTCTGCTCACCCTTGGAGCTGCAAGTTGGAATCCCCCACCTGATCCTCTTAGCCTGAGAATGAGGAAGGATGGTCCCAAAGGGTTGTTACAAGAAGGGATTTGGGGTGTGCAAAAACACAGGCACACCCACCACAGTTTAGATATTGCCAGAAGGTAGGATCAGTCAGGCAACCAATGTAGGGCATTTTTCAAACACAGACCAAATCCTTCACCTTTCAAAGAAATGAGTCACAGAAGCCAGTTTAATTCACCAAAAATAAATCAGCTAGTTAGTGATTGTGTCCAGGTCTCTTGATCATATATCATTTGACTCTAAAATATGACCCTGATCCATATTAAATTACTTTAAATTTCATTTCTCATTAAAATATTCTCACACATTTGGTACAGACCCTATCTCTGAAGATTTAACCGTATCGATGGAAAGACTGAATGTGATTGTGACAGTATCAGTACTATCTAGTTACTTTTTCCTGACCATATCCTATCTAATGGATCTTTTGAGAACTCGTTGCTGTGCTTCATTTGTATTCTCAGAGTTCTTTGTTTCTTTGCTTTAAAGCCCTTGTTTCTAATCTTAAGTGAAACAGTTCAGGTCATCAGTCATAGCAAGTAAGATCATGCTCTTTTAGTGGGCGGGTCTTTTTACCTCTCTCTTTCTTTTTTTTTTTTTTTTTTGTCTTTAAACTTCAACTTTTCCAAGGCTTATTAACAAAAGTAGGCCACCAAATAAGGGGAAAAAGCCAAAGGCTTTGCTAGGTGCATTCTTCTCTACTGGACGTTATTTTACTTCTCAGAAAAAGAATTAGAAGAAAGCTATTACCCCCAATTTTCCATACCACCCATGGGAATCTAATTCAATTTCCTCTCAAATTTTGTAGTGAAAAGTAAAAGTATAGAATAAGGTTGCTGTAGTGTATTCTTTTGCACAGATTTGACTTTTATTTCTAGTCATAAAGCTATTTATTCAGCCTGATCTATTTTTAATCAGACTCTAAGGTAACCATTTGAAGAAATAAGACCTTTTTAAGTGGATAAGTATACATATTTAAGAGATCTCAAAAACTTACCTGACAATCCAACCTGATGAAGGAATCCCACAGTGTCAGATGGCTCAGCGCCGCAGCAGAGCCTTACTGAACTCTGTGGCTTTGCAGAGCACAAGAGAACTTGAGGTTTATTCCTGCCCTATTTTTCTTATGTCCCAATTTCTCCAAGAGGAGAATTATATTTTTTAATACAAAGAAGTATATAAGAAATTATCATGGTATAGTTCACATCAAATTGGAATTTAAAAAATAAGTGAAAAAAAATATTTCACTTTTGTGGTTCTAGAAAGAAAAAAAAGAAAGAAATCTTAGTTGGTTACTATAAACCACAGAATGGACAAATATGTGTGAACATAACTTGAGCACGTCAACAATCTTTATAATTGCTTCTTATATCAGGAATATATTCAGTTTTCCCAAAGAGGAAGGCTGAATGTCTTAAACAGGGTGAGGCTTGTTTTCTGCATGCAAGAGGACATGGGGAGGTCAGTTGCTAGGGGCTCACATAGTGTGTGAGGACATGGTCTGGCCTTGGTTTCCTTCTAGCCTCCTAGTTACCTGTCGTTAAGCAGAACTTCCATTCTTATGATTGCAAAGTTTTAAGTCCCTCTAGCATTTCCGTCTGGACCCCAGACAACAGAACAGGAGGAAAGCACAAAGAGAAAGGAGCAAAAAGCCAAAGGAATGATTCCATTCAAGCTGTCCTTTTTGAAAAGCTTCCGTGAACACCCTACCTAGTGACTTCTGGTCACATCTCATTTGTCAGAACTACCTAATGTGGCCAACCCCAGAGGAAGGGCAGTCTGGGAAAATCAGTGTTTTAGTTTTCCCACATGTTTTATAGAGGAAGGCAAGAGAGGAGGGAATGTGAAGGACTTTTAGATAGCCATGAATTTGCCGTTCCTCTCTATAATAATAGCTATAATAATAGCTAATATTTATTGAATACTTACTATCTACCACAATCTGTGATACACATTTAATGTGCACTATTTCATTTAATCTGCATAGCAATCCTATACTATAGTTACTAACGGTAATCCAGATTATAGGTGAGGAAACTGACACTCAGTTGGGGACGCCCAACAGGCTCATGGTAGAGCTAGGACTTAAACTCAGGTCTTTCATGCCCAGAGTCCAAGCTCTTAATACCATGTTGCCCTATCTGTCTTATAGAATCTGGTTCTCTGAACAGTGATCATTTGTATTTCTAGGATTGGAGACCCCTAGATTTTCTGTTTTCTCAAAAAGAATTAGAATGGTTTACTATGCACATATTAAGCATCTAGGATCATCTATTAATTGCTAATTGGTCTTGGATTAGTTGAGTTTTAATTTAACAAGCTCTTTACCTGCCAGTCTTCAGACTGATTGGTTGTGCCGAGAAGAGTGACAGTCTGGATTGCGATGATTATCTTGCTATGTCTTTTATCTTTTGGCACCTCTTGTCTAACCAGATTTCTCTTGGGTGTAGTAAACGGGTCACAGAGCACCATCGTATACCCTTTCCAATCTTGGACAATGCATTATCTCAAATTGATAAGCTCCTATTTTTATTTTATAGTCATGGTACTCTTGTCTCCCTGGCAAGCTTTAGAAATAGAAAGGGACTATTTTTAATATTATATACAAGAACCAGCAGTTTAGTGAATCATGTAATCTGATGCTTCACTGTGAGTAAGTTTAAAGTCTCAAGTAAGGTTTAAATGGAACTTTTAGAGGGTTTTAAAAGTGCCATAAGGATGTCTAAGTCATTTATTGCAAAATGTGTAAGAAGGCTTTCTGGTCCTTTTTCCATCAATTTTTGGAGCAAACCAATTGCCTTATATAAATTTTTTTAAAAGATCATTTTAGAATCCCAGAGTCAATGAAGAGCTGATCAAGATCTCAGTTTTTATTTTACACTCCCAGAGAAAACTGCATAACAGTACATTTCTCTGCTTCAAAAGAAAAAAGTTTATACCATTCAGTTCTCAAAAATAATTCTTCCAAGAACAAAGGTTAGGAGAGTGGAGCCCCCGTCAACCAGGGCCCTCAACAACCAGGAACTCAATATATTGTGAAAGAATGAGCTCAAGAGCCATATGGAAACCTGCCTCTGTATTTTCAGGGTGGCTTCCTAGAGTCCTAACACCACTTCTTTCATTTATGCTTCTCCCATAATACAGGAATCCAAACACAAGTCGGATGTTCCGCCTCCTTGTTGGTCTGTTGGTTTGTCACTGCTTTCAAAAAATTATAAGCAGATATCTATTTCACACTGAACTTTGACCATTGCATAGCTTATAAATACACATATTCTGAAAACATTTTTGCTTACCAGTGATCAGTAGCATGAGACTTTAGATTTAATTAATGAAGGAAGAGGTAGTAGAATGCTGGAAAGGTTGGAGCCCTCTCTTTTCTAGTGGGATTAGGATCAGACCAGCCCCATTTGATATTTGAAGATCCAGCCTTTTGCTATAAGACTGTGCTTAAAAATACAAATGATAATAGTAGTAGTTTATATTTATTAAGTGCTTATTACATATGAGGTGCTGTTTTCAGATATACTTTCAGATGTGTATAAGAAAGACTGACATTAACAGTGCCTTAGACAAAGTAGAAGTTTATTTCTATCCTCTTGCATTTGGGAGGTTGGTGCTCCAGAGCTGGTATGGTGGCTCTGCTCCATACACTCACCTTGACCCACCTTCCTCTGACTGCAGGGGAGGTTGTCTGAGGACCCTGGTTCCACTACCAAAGTCCACGTGGTCTGAGTGACTCAATACCCTGTGCATGTTCCAGGAACTAAATGAGAAATGGGAAAGGAGTGCAGGCCCAACAGGAGTGTCACAGACACCACTCCTGATAATATGCCATTGGCTGGGATGTAGTCACATGGCCACACCTAGCTAGAGGAAGTGCTGGGAAATGTAGTCTTTATGCCTGTGACCATATGCCCAGTTAAAACTGTTCTGGTGTGGAAAAACAAAGATCAGTTAGCAGTTTCTGCCTCATCACAGTGTATCATTCAACCCTCCCAACAACCCCTAAGGTAGGTATTTTACTATCCTCATTCTACAGAGGAGTAAACTGAGCTTGAGGAAGTTGCCTAAGGTTCCTGCTAACGCCATACTACATAACCCCAGAGCCCAAACTCTTATCCATTGTTTTCTGTAGTCTCTTTTGCATAAATGCCCTATTTCATTTAGTTTATTTTTTCATTTCCTTAATGCACAATTCAGTGGGTGTTAGTATATTCAAAAAGTTGTGCAGCCATCATCACTATCGAATTCCAGAACATTTTCATCACTCTAAAATGACTGTCCATTAGCAGTCACTCTCTATTTGCTCCTCCCCAGCTCCTGGTAATCAAATCTGCTTTCTGTCTGTATAGACTTGCCTATTCTGGGTATTTCATACAAAGGAAAACATATCATGTGGCCTTTTGTGTCTGGCTTCCTTGATTTAGCATGTTTTCAAGGTTTATCCATGTTGTTGTAGCATGTACCAGTACTTCATTACTTTGTGTTTTCTCTATTGTTATCTACATCTTCTTTATTCATTCATCAGTTGGTAGACATTTTGGTTGTTGCCACTTTTTGGCTATTATGAATAAAGCTGCTATGAACATTTGTGTACAAGTTTTTGTGTGGATATGTTTTCAATTCTTTTGGGTAAATGTCTAGGAATAAAATTGTTGGGTCATGTGGTAACTTTATGTTTACCTTTTTGAGAAACTACCAGACTGTTTTCCAAAGTGACTGCACAATTTTACATTCCTACCAACCATACATGAGGGTTCCAGTTTCTTTTTTTTTTTTTTTACATCTTTATTGGAGTATAATTGGTTTACAATGGTGTGTTAGTTTCTGCTTTATAACAAAGTAAATCAGTTATACATATACATATGTTCCCATATCTCTTCCCTCTTGCGTCTCCCTCCCTCCCACCCTCCCTATCCCACGGGTTCCAGTTTCTACACATCATTGCCAACATCTGCTGCTGTCCATCTTTTTTAATTATAATCATCCTAGTGGATGTGAAGTGGTATCTCATTGTGATACTAATTTGTATTTTTTCTAATGACTAATGATATTAAACATTTTTTATGTGCTTACTTGTACTTACTGTCCATATGCACGTATCTTCTTTGGAGAAGTATCTGTTTAGATCCTTCATCCATTCTCTAATTGGGTTATTTGTCATTTTATTGTTGAATTATAAGTTATATATTATATATAATATTATATATCATAATATATATATATATATTAAGTTTGTGAGTACAGATAGAACCTTAGTGTTGGTCAGGTTTAGGTCAGAGATTTCCACACAATATGGTGGAAGGGAGAAGGTGTGCAGAAGGATCACCCCCAGGTTTTTCGTTTTCTTGTTCAGCAGGACTTTGACACACTGGTGAGCTCAGCAGTCCTTTTCAACGTTTACTGTGCACATAAATCACCTAGAGATCTGGTTAAAATCCAGATTCTTATTCAGAAAGCCTGAGGGAGGCCTGAGATTTTAACAAGCCCTCAGGTGATCCCAGAGCTACTGGCCCACGGACCACACCTTGACTAGCAAGTGTTAGAGAATGTCTTAATACGCTGTTTAGACCATGGGTCTACTTCTCCTCTGAAGCAGTTTGATTTGTTCTTCCTCAAATAAAGTGATGTCCTAGAAGGAGCCCAGCTTTTGGAATTGACTCTTGGCTACCACTTAGCAGCAGCATGTTTCTCTGAGCAAGTTACTTTACTGCTCTCAGCCACACTTTCCACATCTGTAAATCACAGATACTTATTCCTCCTTCTCAAAGTGGTGATGAGGCTGAGGTGAAATAACATACATAAAGCATCTATTCAGTTCCAGGTCTATAGTGGGCTTTGGTAAGTGTTGATTTTTTTTTTCCACCTGCCTTAAATGATAGGTGCTGTACCTCTGACTGTTGAGTACAAATACATCCTTATCAATGTAGAGACAACTCAGGGTTACTACCCTAATTTCCTATATGGTCATGATTAAATAGAGTATTCAGTCTTGGTGGTCTGTAGTTAGTCTATGTATGTTTCATCTCCTTTACTCAACAGATTGCTTGTTCTTGGAGATTAGGACTCTACGTCGTCTTCTTTTTGAATGCATGAGACCTGTCACAGTGTTATCCATAGAATTTGTTATTAATTAAAGCTTATGGAGTGAAGCAGACAGCCCATTCCAGTAGCAGCGGTAACAATAGTGACAGTAGAAATAATAATAATAATTGAAACTAACACTTATTAATACCTTTCTGTCAGACATTATGCTAAGTGTATGCATGGATAATCTCATTCAGTCCCCAAAACTGTTCTTTGAAACACATTCATTTATTGTCCCTGTGGCAGCTGAAGCCTGGCCATACTCAGGAAGACAGCATGACTTCTGCATTGGTAAGAGCTGAGTTCTAAAGGCTAACTGCCCATAGTTCAAATCCCTGCTCCAGTTCATACTGCCTGGGAGACTTGGATTTCTTAGTCCCTCAATATTCAAATGCATCATCTATAATTATTAATAGTGCTAATTCCATGTAACTATTTTGTAGTTTATATGAAATAATGTGTGAAATATGCAAAAAGCACTTAGCACAATGCCAGGTGCTTGGAAGTATTTAGTCAAGGTTAGCTCTGTTTATTTCTTTGTTAAGTCACTCATTCATAGCTTCACAGCAAATAAGTGGCCGAGGCTGTCTGATTCAGTGTCATATAACTCATAATCTCTAAGTCATTTTGCCGCAAGTCTCCCATTTCAAATAATGTATTGAAGTAGAAATTGAAAATTCATGTGTCAAAGTGAAAAGAGAAAGGTCAAGGGGCTGCAGAGGGAGAAGAAGTATGTGAGAGGCATTTTATAATTTGTCACCTTTTGGAAAAGACATCTCCAAATGCCTGATATTTGTGCTAACTTGTTTTCTACAAGTATTTGTATAGCAAGTGCCGACCCAAGGAAGGCAAACCTGATCCAGGTTTTGTAGTGCCTGAAATGTATGCCCTTTGGGAAGGGGGCTTATTAAGGAAAAACCTTCATTAATTAAAAAAATATAATAATATCTTATTGGTGAAAATAATATAAAAGCATATGACTGTATGAACACATTGTTAGGGTCCTTCTCAAGTTTTTGAAGTGCCGCCTGATACTTAAACTTCATTCACTTCAGGGTAGATCCTCCTATGGCATAAAAGTAGCCAAAAAGCAGCAAGCCTGATTTCCCTTCCAGGTTTGTTTCACAAAGGGCCAGTTTTAAACTTCTTTGTCTTGGTACTTTTATTTGAAACACTACAATAGACTACACGTACAGACCTCTAACTCGCAGGAAACTCTGGTGGATAGCATGCTTCCCAGAATAAATATATTAAGTTATTAAAAAAAAAAAACCAGGCAGACTAGATGGGTTTTTCATACCTACTGGCAGGTGGCACAGATCTAAATGTTGGAGCCTTTTCATAAGCAAGATTAAATTGACTTGTGACAGCTGCTCACTAAAATACAGGAAGTGCAGACCTGGTTAAAAGCAAGAACACACTGGTTTTCATTAAGTTTGCATCACAGAATAGAGCTCACTTTTTTTTTAAAGGTCTGTCTTAGCAATGCCCTTATTTGACAGTGTGTGCAATTTGTTGCTTACACACAAGTGGATCTTTGAGGTACAAGCAAGTCAATTAGTTCTATCTGCAGTGTCTTTGTATGTGTTCTATACATGTAAACAGAATCGGTGAATAGGCTCAGCTCTCCAGAACATCAGATCTGACTGCTAGCAAAGCCTGTTAGATCTCCACTTGTACAGTTCCTCCCCCACCTAATGTGATGGCAAATGTGGCAGCTGGATGGCCAAGGAAATGGATAATGAATCTGTCAGAGATGAGTGGATGTCACGGGAGTCTGCCTTCCACCCCATCACAAGGCCGGAGTTCATAACACCAGGAATTGAGAGCGATCTCCCAGCATTGTGAAATACATTTTTTTTCCGTTGGAGGAAAAGCCACTCCGGCAAGGGCTCTAAATAAAGGATTTCAGTGTCTGATTGGAATGGGATGATGAGAATAAACTGAGCTGTGGAAAATGAAAGGGAGCCGTTTCCAAATACAGGCCAATGACATTGTGCCTCAGCGTCCACTTTCACAAGCTCAGCCCTGGCACAGCAGTTGTCACAATGACTGAAGAAAGTCCAGGAGCCGAGCTAGGTCAGCAGATTTACGAAGTTAGAGCTGTAGCCAGCACCCAAGCAGCACTCTGCCAAACTTTAGCTGACCCAGGGTGGCCATCCTTACAGGAAGGAGTTGAAACTAAAAGATGCACACTCCAGAACAATTATGCTACCTAAATGCTCTCCTCTAAGCTGTTTTTATCCCTCCTCTAAGTTGCGTTCTTCTCCTAGGTCTTTTAGGCATCTTTTTAGGACAGCTCTTGCATTAGCTTTCAGACATTTGGCAAATCCTCTGGAGTTTAAATTAAATTAAATTGAGTTTACAAGGTCGCACCAATTTTAGAGTTCCCTTTGCCCAATATAAGGTTAGTTATGAAATCCAGTGGTGAGGGCAATTTTCAGCATACATCATGGAGTGTTTGACTTAGGACAGTGCCTATTAATTCTCTATTCTTAGTCCATTGCTGTATTCATCATAGTAGAACAGGCACATGAAGTCCCTGCTTTCAGGAAGTTTAGTTGTTTATTAGTCACTAGTTTATTTGTCAGATATTTTTTAAACACTTATTATGTGCCAAGTAGCTTGACCCGTGTTAGGGATGTTACAATAAATAAGGCAAATATGACTGCTGCTCCCAGGAGCTTACACTCCAGTGAGAGTGACAGAAGAATAAACAATTACAATACAGCCTAAGTCTAGAGCAAAGATAGTGTGGACTTCATCCTGTGGCTGGCCTTACCTCATGTCAGAGGAGCCCATAGGAAAGGCATTCTGGTGGGTCAGAGAAGGATTCAGATAGTTAATCAGCAGATGGTTTTTGAATGTCACCTAGGAGCCAGACACTGAGATTTCCAAGTTGACATCTGAATGGTAAAAATTATGCAGGTAAAAGAGGTAGAGTTATGTTCTAGGCATAAGGAACAGCTTAAAAGATTACGCAAAGGCAAAGTTTGAAGAACTAATTGTAGAATTGGTAGTGGTGCAAATAAAAATGGGGAAAGAACAAGAGATAGATTTCAAAGGGACTTGTAGGCCATGTTAGAGAGCTTGGACTCTATTCTGAGAATAAAAGGAAATTTTTCAATGGTTCTAAGCCAAGGTGACCCAGGTATTTTTGTGTAAATGATCGTTTTGACTATTGTGATGAGATTGGGCTAAAGAAGAGTATGAGAGGAGGCAGAAAGGTCTCTATAGAAGCCAATAAACCGGATCAAAGATGATGATGATGTCAACAGGGACGTGGCAATGGCTAGAACTGTATGTATTTGAGAGTCATCGAGGAGGAGGAATTTCAGAACTGGGTGAGAGACTGAGTAAAGACAAATTAGATGTGATAGGAAAGGGAGTGGGAGTGGTCATTCTTGACCAGCTGACTAGAAGGTGATGCAATGTACTGAGAAAGAAAACACAGAAGGATGAGTAGGTGGGGGAGGGAAGCCAAATAATTCAGTTTGGGATATGCTGGATTTGACATGTTCAGGAGAGAGATCCATGATGGACGTTACAGCACCAGGACTTATCCACATGTTGAGCAGATGATCTTCACCTAGTGATAATGGAAGGAGAGAGTTCTGTGGATTCCTATGGGTAACAGAGAATCTGAATCTCCTAAAATATTTCCAATTGTTTGAGTTTATTTTGCATGTTTTTACTTTTTTCTAGGGGAAAAAAATGATGCAAATTTGCTTTAGATTGCCTATAACTCAAAAGTAGTTGAGGACCACAGAGGAAACTGAAGGGACCACCTGGATAAGAGTGCCCAAGGAGAGTCACTTAAGCTGACTATGCTGATCTAGACCCCAAAGAACAGTACATGAAGAGAACAACAGAAGAGGGTTCTGAAAATGACCTGGAGAATCCAGTGGGGAGAGTGTGTCAGGGGAAATGGAGTGGTCCCACAGAGTCAAATCCCCTAAGGAGATAGGTAAAGCAAGGAAGGAAATCCATTACATCTTCACCAGGAGGTCATGGGTGGTCTTGGCAAGAGAGGTTGTGGTTAGTTGGAAACAGTGAGTGTGTGGGAGATGAGAAAAAGGAGATGGCAAGTGTAGAAAACTCAAGAAGGGGAAGGAGAGTGTTAAAGTGGTAGCGAGAAAAGAAGACTAGGGTACAAAGTAGATATTTTTCTTCCTTAAGATGAGAGAGAAGCAATGAGTAAAAATTCTAAAAGCAGAAGGAGCCTTAAGTAACAACCAACCAAACCAAACACACAGAAGCTTTTAAAGGAATCAGAAGCTTAGAGAGATAGGGTGTCTACAGTAGGTATGATAGATATCAGGAAAGAGTAATGAATTGAGTTGAGCCTTGAATGATTAAAAATCTTTGGACAGGTGAAAATGAACCATTAATTGAAAGAAATATGGGAAAAATAAGACTAAAGATTCATCTATTCTTCTTTCACTTCCTTTTGTTATTCAAAAAATATTTTCTCAGCAAATATAAAGTCTTTAGAATAGAAATTGCCTACAACTCAGAGACTGACTACCAGTATGAAAGTATTAATAGCTACAAGATATATAATCCAATTTAGAATTACTACTTGCATTCTTGATCTTCACACATGAAACCAGCATATTCTTTGGGGTCACATTGTTCATTTCCTCATTTGGAATTTTGAAACACCAGATAGGGTGCTAAATCAGTATAAGCTGGTGCTTCTATCACTTAAGTTTCTAACATCTTCATATTTATAAACACACCCATAAATAAAGGTGCTAATGAAGGAAGGAGAAAGATTCTTTAATAAGCAGCTTAACACAAGTACCTCCCTGCACGTAGGAGATTTTTACAAGACCTAACTCATAATTAAACACTGTCTGTTTTACTTAACTGAATTTTTTCTCCTTTTAAAAGATTGTATGAATGTTAAAGACTCTGTTTACGTGTTGATGTTGAATGGGTATTGTTTAAATGGTAGCCTTTCACCTTATTATAATTTACAACTATACAGAGGGCAGAGTGTAGTTATAAGTACTATGAAGTGTAGTCGACCCCTGAGGAAGCTGAGGCTTGGTATTACCCAGGGAGGTTTGAGTGGGTGGCTATTGCTTTAGGGGCTACACCTTTTAGTTAGAAGAGAGCCCAGCAGCCCTCAGGAATAGTCTTAGCAATTCCTTTGTTTCCTTGCCGTAAGTACGGGTCAGTGTTCCAAACAGACCATTAGTGCACAAGAAAGAAATTTGGATGTTACTGTACACACATTATAGAGACCAACAGCAGTTGTTAAAGAATCTTATTTTCCTACCTAAGAAAGAGTATTGTTACTTTTCCCAATTCATGACATCTGCCAAAAAAGAAAGCAAATGTAAAGCACTATAATATTTCTTCATTTTTATGAAACTTGACTTTCTATATTTTTGTCCTAGTTCCTAGAAAGGGCCAGACTAGTTTAAAAATGCACACACACACATGCACACACACACACACACACACACACACACACTTTCGGGTTCTGACCCTGACAGATCTTGGCCCTTTACCCCCAGGTCTGGGTATCAGGTCCTTTCCTTTGTGTGGACACATCTCTTCCCACATACATTGTTCTGCCCTCTGGTCATGGACATTCTGTTGACCTAGGCTTTATTTCTCCAGAGGATGTGGCTCGTACTTTGTATCTTATAAGTTATAACCTGCTACCTCAACAGATATCAAGTTGGCCTTTGTAGTTTTACAGTCAGAGACTTTGGATATGGGAATGTATTTTTGTAGAAATTGCATATTCCATTGTTGCCTCTCATATATTACAGCATTATTCACAGGCACCAAAGGGAAGGCCTTGGCTAATGACCTCAAACCCCTGCCACACACAGGTTTTCATTTTCTAGTATTCGAAGCGTCTTTTTTCCTGAGTCCTTTGACCCATTTATGAGAGACCTTTGTGATTATTTTATGTGAGTAGGAAATCTGAGGATTATTCAGGTTACTTAGAGGCCTTCGTGGAAAAACTCTTCTGCCTGAGGAATGTCATTTCAGAGCCCAGAATGAGAACATCTGTTTATAACCGCTTGGGGTCTATAAAATAAACCTGAATAGCAAATTATCTCAATGGTTATATTTCTTTTTAAACAAATAAGAGTAGTCCTTCTGGTTTAAGGAAAAACAGAAGATGACATTGTTCTTCAAAGCCAGATGTATTGTAGATTTGATAATAGCACAGAAAAGCCTCTCACTAGTGGCAATATTTTGGATATCTGTTGGGAAATCCCTGATTTCAGAGCACAGTTTCCTTAGGTGAGCGTCAGACCCCACCTAACTGACTTGTATTAAGATTCCTCAAAGTGTGGGATGAGGTCAGCCTGTATCATAATCCCTCCCCCACCCCTACCCCCAAGGACACTTGTTTAAAAGATTCGGAGGGTCAGGCCTGCAAATCTACATTTTACTAAGTCTTTAGGGAGCACTCAAGCACTATGGGCTGTGAGAGCCGCAATCCTAGAAGACAGATGGATAAAGCCTCAGTGATCACCAAGACAACTGGACTTAATGAACTCTTGTCTCTCCTCTGCCTAGGTGCAAATGTAATCTCCATGCCACTGTGTGTGTGTATGACAACAGCAAATTGACCTGTGAATGTGAGCACAACACTACAGGTCCAGACTGTGGGAAATGCAAGAAGAATTATCAGGGCCGACCTTGGAGTCCAGGCTCGTATCTCCCCATCCCCAAAGGCACTGCAAATACCTGTGAGTAACTTTTGCTCGGTAATACCATATTTTGTGCACGATGAGCTGAGAGTTCCTCTCAATTTCACTTGCAATTGTGCTTTCACTCCTCTTACCAGGAGTCCCATTCCTCTTCAAAATGCAGCTAAAGCTTTCATCCCTATTTTGCCACTTGTAAGCACATTTTAGCACTTGGATCATCTGTTAAAGTCAGTCTTCCAACATTCACATCAGTGTGTTGGGAAATGATAGAAACCACAGGAGAAATTTTTTCTAACTGGATGAAACAGAAGCTGCTTTTTTTGCTTCCCCAAATTAATCTCCTATTAAAATAACAAAGGCATTCAAAACTCCCAACTCTGACTTAATTTTAACCATAAACTACTTCCAGAAATTCTCTAAATATTTACAATCCCATTTCCCATACTGGGTAACCTAAGAGATGCTTTGTCTAGAAGATGTTTCCCTCTCCAAATTTAGCTACAGCCTGACTTTGCTCAGTGAAATGGTGGGCTTTTTCCAAATGCCAGCAGTTGATGTCACGCCTGGCGTGTATCCTGTTAGGAGAGGCTGCCTTTCAATAAAGAGTGTGACTGTAGGCCTGTAGGGACCACCGTAAGAAAAGGGATGTTTGTGTGCATGTGAAAAGAGCACAGGCATTATCTGTGTTCACAGGAAGCGTGAGAGATGCCCCGTTATCACTCATGTGGGTGCCCCTCTGAAATCCCTGAACATTCCTAGGAAAACAAGTTCTGACACGCTCAAGGAGACAAGTAATTACTTCCAGAATAAATTGCCCAATTCCATGCATGGACCAATTAGCCACTCACAAAAGCCCAAGGTTTGACCTCTCTTAAAAGTAGAGAAGGGTGAGGTTGAGAATACACCCATTCAAGTGAGAAGTAACAGAAACAGCAGGACAGTGAGTAGTGGGGGAATGAGACCTTGAAGAGCCACCAGCTCCATGCAAGGCTAAGAATTTTATCAGGCACTTCAAAGCAGCAGCTGTGAGAAACCAAACCTCAGAAACTAATAGCCAGGAACCAAGACCTTATCAAGTTAAATGTAAAAGTAATGGACCGAGTAACAGGCCATAAAAAATGGGGGCATGAAATGATGTTAAAATTTCTATGAAGCAGGAAAAAAAATCTGTCAAAGGCTAAAAAAAAAAAAATCCCCCTTTGTGAAGGTATTCCGTTTCTTTCTGTGTTAAAGAAAAAACTGACAGCCTAGCTCCTAAAATTAATACATAAAGTTCTGTTGAGCAGAAATGATTTTTTTTCAAGGCGGTTTTATTAACAGAGACTCCATGGGCTTTCCTCAATTGTTGAGAGCCATAGACTTGTGAATTCAGGAGGAATCTCATAAGGTTATTTGTTGCCATACCCTGTGACTAGCTAGAATTCCTATCACCACAGTTGTCAAATTTAGTTTAAAGGTTTCCTCAAATGAAAATGACTCAGATTTCATTTTTGATGTTTGCTGCTCCTTTAGTGGGACAGGATGGAAGAGAACAATGTTTACAAACACTTGGTGGCATTCTAGCTCATCCTCAGGGCAGGCCAACTTGTCAGGGCTACTAGAAAGGCAGCTGGGAGAGACTGCTGTTGAAGGCATTGGCTTCTATTCTAACATGACACTGTTTTTTTCTACCCATAACTGTACTTCAAAGTCTTGCTTATTTCAAGACATTTTCACTGGAAAGACCTTGTTCCAGCCAAGCTTTTTCACTGGAATGGATTTCTTGTTATATTCTCCATGGAAATGGCTTACATAGCCCTAATATAATGCAACCTCTTTCAATTGTCCATGTGGATTCTATTGTCTATCCATCCCTTAGTTTTTCTTGGTCTTCTCTAGACTTTTCCCCATTTCTGTTAAAATATGAAGGTGACAGATGGATACAATGGCCAAGGAGGTTGAATTCAGCGTTTCAATCCTCAATATGGCCGAAGCTAGATTGAAGATTTTAAGATAACCTGCAATGGTCCAGTCTTGCAATGGAAAGAACCCCTTTAAAGAAATCTCTGCCACATCAGACTGCTTGCAAATGTCCAAGGACGGAAGTAGGCAATTAAGTGGTTTAGTACACAGGTTCCAGAATCAAATACCAGTTTGTCCATTCACTAGCTCAGTGACCTTGAAAAAGTAAAGTATCAATATTAACCTCTCTAACACTTGGCTTCCCATCTGTATTGTGAGGATAATAACAGTTCTTACCTCATAAGGATTTTGAGAGAAGTGAATAAGCTAATGCGTGTGATGTGTTTAGCATAACACCTACCACAAAATAAGTGTTCAAAAATAATTTTATTTTTAGGCTTTTTTTCATAAGGCAGACTTGTCAATTATTGGACAGTTTTAATTGTTATAAAACTTATTTCTTAACATCAATATTGAGTGTCTCCTAATTTCCAACCACTTTTTCTTTTTAAGTCTTAAAACTCTATATCAACCCCAGTTTTCTTTCTTGTCCAGGTTAACATCATCAGTTCCATTTCTCATATGATAAGATTTTCAACTCTCTTACCTAGTTGTTTGCCCTGGAAGTCCTCTGAATTTTTAGTGTGGAAATTTAAGCCAAACTCAGGACTTCTAGCACTGTTATGATTCTCCTGTCATTTTGGCTTTTTCTTACACACATGCATACATGCACACACTCACGTGTGCACTTGCCCACACATACGTGACACGAGTTGGTACATTACAAGTCAGATATTAAGAGGGACACTCAGGATATGCTGTATGCTAATACAGGAATAAAAAACCTAAGAAGTAAAAAGGAGTGGCTACACTCTCTGATCCCTCAACACCAACTCTTTAGTAGCCTA
Source organism: Leucopleurus acutus (assembly GCF_964270905.1). Taxonomy (NCBI): domain Eukaryota; kingdom Metazoa; phylum Chordata; class Mammalia; order Artiodactyla; family Delphinidae; genus Leucopleurus; species Leucopleurus acutus. The sequence continues at coordinate 99,127,679 of NC_139143.1, read as the reverse complement.
GAAATAACACTCATATTGGATAATCTCTGGATTTAGCAGAACTTCAAGCAGCCAGGATTTTTGAATAAGAAGATCAGTTCCTGCCTACTCTTAGCATAAAAACTAGGAAGGCTTCATTACATCAGGAAATTTTAAGATCTCCCTTCAAAACCATTCAGCCCATCACTCAAAAGTTCCTTAAACTGGGACCTTGCTGGGAATACTATGGCTTGGAAGTCCTAAATTCTGGAGCAGCTCCAAGGCCACTTTTGTATGGAGCATATAGAGCGAGGAGAGAAGAATACAGAGCCCCAGCCCTCTAAAACACCGCCACCCCAATCTGTGAGACACACCACATTTCCCCATGCCTTTCATTATAATAGACTCGGCAGAAGCAGAAGTAATAACTCTTGTGATGATATTTTTATTCATTGTGCTTTTTACTGAAGACTCAGTGTGTTTTCTTGGTTCTTTAAAGCCATATGTATGTGTATCAATATATTTCTTATTTTTCTACAAAGCTTATGTTTTATCTGTAAGACATCTTTCTTCTTCTCCCTATTGATCTTCATTCTATTTTTGATAGAATTCTATTTTGAATGTCCTTTGAATTTCATTTCTGTTTTCCAAGTAGATAGAAACTCTGTCCAACTTCATGCTTAATCATGATTCTCTTGATTCCCCTTGTCTAGCTCATAAATAAAATTCTGATCCCTCTTGAAATTCTGATCCCTACTTATAGATGCTGAAAACTTAACAATTAACCTTTAGGAATAGTAATTTCAAAAAAGGTAATATAATATTGTCTATACCTCTGCTTGCCAAACTGTGTCCTATGACCCTTACAAGAATTCCATGGCCAAATAAGTTTGGAAAATGCTATACATTATACTGACTCTTAGATATTCACATTACCTTATTAAAAACATTTGAGAACCCTAAAATAAGTAATCTATTTTATCATGTGTTTCCCACACTTTATTGTTCATGGAACACTTAAAAACCTTCTATAAAACACTCTTGGGGACATGCTGCTGTAAATAATTTCCTCAGCTTTCTGATAGAAATGTCATTGAGAAAAGCCCAGCTAGTTCAGCTGTATTGAATCTTTTACTTTCCTCTTACCTACACAGTCTAATATTCTTCCAAGAAAGAAAATTAAATTGGTCTGACATTGACGTTATTTGTTCAGAAATCCGACTTGAATTGTTACACAATATCTAGGTCTCCTCTGAGCGATGGAAAGTAATTTAATGATTGTTCTATTATTTTCTCTGGTATCAAATTTGCATTGACCAATTTATATTTTCCCGGGCGTACATGTGTATGTCATTATCCAGACAATTTCCTAAGTGCTTTACATGTATTAGTTCATTCTTAACTCACAACAATTTTATAAGGTAGATGCTACTATTTTCACGTTATAAAGGTGGAATCTGATGACTACTAAGGAAAAGTATCTTGTTTAAGGTTTAGCTACCTAGTCAGAATGAGAAGGAAGGTTTGAACCCAGGTGTGTCTTGAGCCCAAAGACTGTACATCTCACTATATGGCTTCTCAGGTTAAAGTTCAGTGACTTCCTCTGTCCTCCACTGGGATGTGGACTCCATCTGACACCTGTTTGAACAAGTCGGTCTTCTCTAAACCTGCTCTCTCCCACTTTTCTTCCTAGATTGCTGCTTGTTATTTCTTTGCCTTCAAAGGCTCCCCTTCTACCTTGCTTTAAATTTTCATTCTCAGTGTACAGTTTTCTTCCTTGATATTCCTATCTAATCTTGTGGTTTTAGATCTTATTAATATTGGTTTAATGCTAATAAACAAATTATAGCCTGAATCTTTCTAATGAACCCAGGCCATTTTTTTCAGCTGTCTATGAAAATCTCAAAGTCAACATTGCAAGATACTGAATTCATTTCTTTTCCCCAAATCACCTTTTTCTTCACTCTCTATTGAAATTCTGCTCATTTTTCGAGACTACTCCTCAATGCGAACTCCTCGATGCAGCCTACCTAGCCTGTCCTATGCAAAATCAGCTGCTCTTTTCTTGATAATGTATGTATATATATCAAGATAGATTCTTGGTAATGTATGTGCACTTACAATTGGTTGACTGTAATCAAAATTACCATGATAGTGATAATAATGATAGCTAATATTTATTAAGCTTACCATAGCCTTTTATATTTTGTGAAGTGCTTTATGTACTTTCTTGCATTAAATCCTTACAATGTCCCCATGGGGTGTGTACTATTTTTATCCCCATTTTACAGATAAAGGAACATAGGCACATAAAGGTTGCCCCAAGTTCCCACAGCGAATACATGACAGAGCAAGACTTAAACTCAGGTCATTCTGACTTCAGGACCTAAAATGTTAGCAATTTAAGAATGGGACCATATTTTATTCTTGGCCTTCATAAATGTTTGTGGAATTAATCATTTGGTGAATAAACAAGTAAGCCTATACAGTCTTGAAATGTGCTTGTGGATGCATTGACCTCCCATCGATCTTCCCATGTCCCCTGGAATATGTGGCCTTCACAGTTCAGCAGTTCTAACACAAGGGCCTTCAGTCTCGCATAGGAAGAGGCCAACGGAGATTTGGAGGAAATACAATAGGAAAGAGAATCACTTATTTTTCATGGGTGCTCACAACCCATGCAGCCATCTAGAGATGACATATTGGCTGGCTGGTTTGTATAGGCCTCCCTAAGTGACATTCATGGCCTCAGTGACTTGACCATTGTTGGGCTCTGACTACCAGTTTTTCAGGCTCAATACCCTGATTCTGTCAGCACAATAAGAGAGGACCTTCCTCTAAGAGCCTTACATATATGAACCAAGCTGTAGGGCCAATATATAGAGCCAGGATACCTACCAAGTTATTCATGTACAACCACTAGTCCACAGTCACTTATTTGATGCTTATGGGACCAGATCTGATTTGGAATTCAAATTTTTTTTAATTTTAAAAGGTAATACAGTGTACATACATTATGTTACATCAATACCCACAGCAGAATATCAGGTAGCACCACTTAATCAAACATATTTCTGTAGCAAACCTATGATTATTTTCACTGAGTGAGATAAAGGAGAAGACCTCATACCCCTTCCAGTCAGGTTTTGTCACCAAATTAGTTCAGATCACATTATGTCATGCTGCAGCTAAATTTTGGGGAAAAAAACTTTGTGTCTTCAGAGGTTTTTTTTGTTTTGTTTTGTTTTTTGAGGATTAGAGATAAGGTAAGGATTAGAGATAAGATAAGATAAGATAAGGATATAATAAATTGATCAATAATATAGAGTAGCTGTTAGAGGCCCAAGCTCTGGATCCTGGACCTCTGGATTCAAATCTCAGTCTCCTTCCCAACTGACTACAATGATCTTGGGCAAGCTCTTTGTGTTTGAGTTTTTCCCCGTCAGTAAAATAAACCTGAGTATTGACATCATAGGGTTGTCTCAAAAATTAAATGAATTAACACACGTAAGATACTTAGAATGGTGGTAGGCACATAGTAAGCACACAATGAAGTTAGCTGTTATTATAATTGCACTGAAATCTAGCATGTGGACCCATCCCAGTCTAAAGAGCAAATTCTCTCTTTGGAGACAACAACTGTATGGGGAGATAAATTGTGCCCAAATGCCGGATTATTCATCCACAATATGAAATAACTGTTACAGAGTTCAGAATATTTAAGTCCTTATGATCAGTGTATTCTCTCCCCTGTAATTAAGTCTCCTTGTAGAGCCAGATACTAATCAGAAGGTTTCTTGGTGAGCATGGGAATTAAATTCAAAAATTTTAATGATTCAAATGCTAATAACATCAGGCTGAAACATCGGACCCATCCATCCTACCCCAGGGTCAATCTCCCTAATGCCAACAGAGCACTGAAGGCCTGAAAGTTTACAGGTTACCCCTCCCTCTTCCTGAGATAGTGCTAGGCCAGTACTGCCACCACATGCCTGAAGATGCTCTTCTTTGCAGGCTTTTACCTTCTGACTAGCTTTTCTTCCAATCTTCAGGTATGTTAATACACTAAGTTATCAATAGATTAATGTCACCTCTGTCAAATTTGTCATAGACACTCAGGCCCCAGAGCCCTTCTGTTGTTCTAAGATGACTTAGCTAACTCTGATTGGATCATTTATGTGTTGACTTAACAGTACAATTCTGTGAAGGCAATTTTATTTCCTTCACTTTCAAGTTCCTGGGAGACAACTCACCGTACCTTCTATCCACAGCAGTTTGGACCAGGGAGCCGGGTTGAAAGGACGTTGGAAGTAGTTCCTCTAGAATACAAATGAGGCTGCAGAATGTTTTCTTACTCATCACCTACTTCTTTTTCAGCTGGGCTTTTTGGAGGTAGAGCTCCCAGTGGCTGCAGTCTGGCTAGAAGAAAATCTAGTCACCTACTTGATAGGCTTTTTTCAAACCACCTAACACAACAATGGTAATATTTTCTCTCAGTTTAAAGCATGCTGAATCCTCATCTCTTCTGCCTCCCTCTTGATGAGAAGCTGTTGAACTTCCCATTGATTCTCAGAAGGAATGATTTTTAGCACTGCATTCATCTGCTTTGAAAAATCAGAGTGTTTATTTTTGAGGTCTCCATCAGGTTGTCTTCCTTAAGCTTAACTATGTCCCCTTTAGCCACATACTTGGTGGGAGGGTTAGTAAAGTTGGAAGAAGAAGAAGGAGACGGAGAAGGAGAAGAAGAGGGAGGGGGAGGGGAGGAAGGAGAAAATAACAAACTATATAAGTCTACTAGGGTCTCGTCCCCCAACTGCAGTAGAATTCCTTAAAAAAAATAAATAAATAACTATGGGATTGGGGAGGGCTGGGTGAAGAGGGAAGAACTGTAAGTACCTACAAGCTTAGCACTTTCACATTCTTTGGCCTTTTGGCTTACTCAACATGTATGTGTATCTCTGACTGAAGGAGCATATCTATTCTAGAAGAAGCAGAAGTCCTAAACTCATATACTATGTATTGCAGAACCTTCCCTTAAAGCTCATTCGTACCTGTGTTTCATTTCCTCGGTGTCAGTTTAGCAGTGTCTCAGTAGATGGGGATAATTATCTGCTCTAGTGTTGACTATAAAGGGGTCAATTTGGACGAGGACCTTACTTCTCATTGTGCCTTCGATTTCCTCTTCTGTAAAATTAAAGTGCTGAGTGAGATTATTTCTTAACTCTCTTTCAGCTCTCCATTTTTGGTCACTCTTTCTGAATTCACTTATCTGGTGCCTTCCTTTTTTCTTTCCTTCCTATCTACTTATCATCTATCTTTCCCAAAGATTTTTGAGGTTGTTTCAGAGATAGATTTAAGCCAATGAAGCTTAAATTACAGGGCCCCTCACTAGACTCCTTCTAAATTAAAAAAAAAATCTAATTTCATGTCTGATTTTATACTTTAAAGTTAATATTCCCCCAAAAAGCTCCTAGATTTGTGTTTGCTTTAGGTCCCACAAAATCTGCATTTCCCCCTGGATAGCTTAGGGAAAAAGACAAATAAAAATAAGAGCTTACAAATAGGAATATAAAAGGAAGGTGTGAGAAAAAAAGAATAGAAAGAAAATAAGCCAAACATTAAATCAGTTTACCCAGTTGAGCATCAAGCTGACCTCTGAGTTTCCTGGAAGGCAAAGTGGTGAAGGGCATATCTACACATTGTATAACTCTTGCTATTAGAATGGAGGAAATTTCCAAAGAGAACAAAAATATTTATTAATACTGAACTCTGAGAAATGTCTCAGTGGAACATTTTATAGGGGACAAGACCATACTATGACCAAAAGTGGTATTTTCACTCTGATAGAAACCTTCTATCAGAAACAGGCGATAAATTTTTGCTCAAATGTACATCGAGCAACTCCTCTGTACCAGGCATTGTCCTGAGCAGACAACAGAGATACAGACATGACACTCATCCCCTCAGAGGTCTCAGGCAAACACACAATCATAAGGATAAGTTGATAAGTTGCTCACAGAGGCCTGCACAAAGAGGTGTGCCATCACAAAGGACACTGGCTACAGGGAGGTGAAGAAGGAAGGGAAGAAATAACTTCTGAGCTCAATTTTAAAGGTAAAAATATTCTTTACATAATAGTTGTCACTTCACAGGGAATGGTTAAAAAAACTGCCAACACGTCTAGACAATTTTCCTGAATGTAATCTGACTATCATTCCTGTGGCTTATGGGCAACCATCACTGTTGTAAGATGGAGTTGCATTCATTGATTCAGCACTTACAGACCCCAGAGAAACCCACCTTTCATGAAATGAATTGTAACCTTCCTGTGTTCGTTTCTTAAGCATTTGAAAGATTTCTCATGACTTACTCATAGCCTTTTCAATGCATATAACTGGTTTATTAAATCCTTTAGTTGTTTGTAGAGGACCAAAAGCAAGGTGTTTGAACATTACAATAAGAAACATTAGGGAAAAAATAACATTTGACAGTATACTAATGGACATCCCTTGGTGCTCAGGTATTTTCAACTTCAAAAATCTTTATTCCAATGAGCAGTTTAAAAATCTTTTCTAAGCAATTCCCATTTTACAACAATGGAATAGAAAGTGATTCACCTGGTAGCACCTCACAAAATTTTAAACCACAAAATGAGAAAGAGCCTGAATTTTAAACATCCAAATGTTAGTTAATAGAAAACATCTTAATGAGGAAAATAGGATCTCCTATGGTCTTGCTTGGCAAGGTTTGTATAGCTGCAATGAACATTTCTCCCAGCACTGGCATCCCCAAAGGCATGGAAACATTTCTGCATCTTTCTAAAGTATTCAACTGCAGCAAGTACTGCATCAAACAGTCTTACAGGTTTGCTCTCCACTGTGTCTGGCCAAACATCCTGAGAACTCCCCCTTGCATTATGCATGGCCCTCTAACTCCATGCAAGTTTGAAAACACATGAAAAGTCTCTTCCTGCCATCCCAACTTCCATTCTCTTTGACTGATTACGAAGGCATAGCAGTTCCTTGTAATGGAGCAGGATTTTCAGTCATGGGGAAATTTGGAGCTTCTGCAACTGACACTAAAATTATGATGCTGCCATCATACCTCACTCAAAAGTGGATTTGCAAAGGAAAAAAATAAAGATTCAGTACCAAGTCAGTGTCACACTGTGGCAAAGATAGTCTACTGAAATGTCGGGTTAGGAATCCAGCAGTCCTTTGCAGAAATCGCATCCAGCTTGAAATTCAGTTCAGACAAAGTTAAAACATGGAAATGAAAATTTAGCTTTCCAGTTTTGGTTGGTCAGCGATCAGTAATTAAGCTGAAGCATCATAAGTTCTGTGCATTTAAAATCAAGAGACTTTGAATATATCTAATAACTGAAAATAAGATTTCATCCCTTCCAGGCTTTTTTAAAACATCTTGGTAAGCTTTAATTTCTCCTTCTCCCCCCGCTTACTAAGAAATAGGAAAATAGCTCTTGGTTTTAAAGAATACAAAGCTAGAAATCTCTGAGCAAGATGCAATGATTAGTTAAAATAAGCAGAGGGCAGTTGTTCAAAGATTAAATACTAAAATAGAAATTTAATGATTCCTACATTTACCACCTGTTAGCACACTTCACGATGTGGAGAACAAGTCCGAACAGCTCATTAACAGCTATCATTTATTGACTGTGTACCATGTGTCAGACATTTTTATGGATTATCTCATTCAATTCTCACAGCAGCCCTGTGCAGTAGATATTATTAGCCCCTTTCAGATGAGGAAACAGGCTTTTAGAGAGGCTGGGAACTTGCCTGAAATCACCCAGCTAGTCAGTTGCAAAGCATGACTCTTACTCAGTTCTGTCTTATTTGCATCTCATGCTCTCACCCACACCACTCCCTGAATTTAGTGGAAATGTTACAAATCTCTGACTTCTAATTAGTAGTATCTATTATAGTGTTGCTTGCTTGATGACCCAACTATATCAATAATAGTAATCACAGCAAAGATGGTTGGTTATAGCACATACCACCTGCCAAGCAATGCTTTGAGTACTTTAATTATATATATATATATATATATATATATATATATATATATATGTAATCCTTGCAACAACTCTAAGAGGTGGAGAACTGAGCCACAGAGAGCGTAAGCCACTGGCCCCAGGGTCACGCAGTCAATGAGTATAAGAGCAAAGCTTCAAAGCGAGACAGCCTGGCTCTCAGGCTAGGGGTTTTCATCCGGATACAGACTAAATTCATGTCCACATTTATACCAAGTTCAGTCACATTCTGAAATGGTTCTACCACCTCAGCAGAGCTTGGCAATTAAAGTAGAAGCTGAAAAATCGACGAAGCCCAAATCGAACAACCTAATGTGCTCTTGAATCTTTCTGCTCAATTTAATTTCTATTACAGAATTTAATCCAAATATCTGACAAGTAAAAGAAGACGAAAAATGATGGTTATATGTAGTTAATCAGATAAAATGCCAAATGACTTTCAACACCTAACACATGCATATCAGCACATCTAAAGAGATCTATTGCATATGTGGATGTATTTGCACAGGCCCATATAATGCATACTTGGTCTTTGTGCCCAGAACACAAGCCTAGCTTAATATCTGTTTTGAACCACATAAAAATTTTCATTAACCTTACAAGCAAGCACAAAATGTTTGATATCACGAAGCTGTCTTGAACAAGCTGCTAAAGTTGAACATTAATTTCCCAACTCTGATGAGTTCAAGGAGTTGTAGAATAAAGCAAAATGGTCTCAATGGATGGATATATATTTGGGGGTTTTTTTGTGCTATTTTTCTTATGACCTGAATGTTATCAAGTGTTTATGTTTCTGAGATTTTTATATCATGTTAAAGATGTCACATACTAATAAATGTCTAACAGCTTTTCTTTATTGTTTTCTTTCTCTCCAGGTATCCCCAGTATTTCCAGTATTGGCAGTAAGTAAAAAAAATTCACCAATCCAATTCTAGGCCAGCTTTGCTTTGTTGTTCAGCTCCTCAGATCTATTTTCCCAGTGTCCATTTCTGACGTAAGAGAGTATTTCCTTTGTGAATTGAATTGCTGTGTTTGTTCTCTGCACATACATGGTGAGAGCACAGATAAAATAGTTATCTGTGTATAACTCCTCTGGGGATATGGCAGTGCTACCGCTTGCCTGACTACTGTTAATCAATGAAGGCTACCTTTACAGAGGTGCAATTAGTTACATAACCATAACTCATTTAGCAAAAATATAAATAGTCCTATTTACCCATACCTGGTAACCAACAAACAACTTGAACTCTCTCCCTAGGACTGAATATGAATTTCTACTGTAATTTAGAAAAGCAGAGAATGAATGTTTTAGGCTTATTCATTAGAACCGAAAGAAATCACCATGCAACCAGGGAGCAGGAATTTTATTAGTGCATTAAACTTTAGCCTTTGTGAAGGCCTGAAAGAGGTAGGTTTGTGATCATTAGTCTTACTGGAGGAATGAAGGAAAAAAATAATCAGTATGTCCATTTCTCCCTCCTAAAATACAATTATCCGTGTTTTCCTGACTACTTAGTTTCAAGTTTGATAGAGAAGGGGTATGAAAAAATACATGCAAAATTTAAGAGTAAGGATACTAGAAATTCCTGCAAGAAATATTTTAGTAGAAATATCAGCAACTGAAAAGAGAAATCTCTCTTCAACATTCTGTGGAACATTTCTCTAGCACCATTGCAAAGAGAATTCTACCAGCTGTCATGGGAGAACCAGGCTGTAGCTCCCTCTTTACATTTAAAACAAGGACACCAAACACCAAGCCTGAAATACTCACTGAGGAAATGCCCCATAATTTTTCAGAGCCGAATCTCACATATTTTTAAATATTGTTCCCTTTCCCTCTGATGGCTAAAACCTTTGGACAGCTACTGAATAACTGATTTGAAATAAAGTACTGAAGAAGCCAAGATTATGCACTGTAAGTGAAAAGAAGCATTTTCACTGGGGTTTCACCCCTCAGTCTTTGTCATAGGTGCTGGGCCACACAGGGTGATATAAGTGTAAACAGCAGTGATTGGAGAATTCCAATACCCAACATCCATCTAAAAAGCAATACACTCCTAATTTGGATAAAACAACTTCCCGCTTCTTATAAATGCAGTCAGGTCTCCCAATTTATAAGTCAACCTAGTTTACTTACGCTTGAGGATAGGCCCGCACGTGGGTTTGTTAAGAACTAGACGTGTTAAATGCCATGAAAATCAGCCGCTTTGTAAATAGAAATAGGAGTAGTGTTCACATTCATTTAGATACCAGACTAATGCTGCAGCTTCCTCCTTGTGATCTTGTTGAAATGGCATCAGTGCTACAAACTTGCAAATGAAAACCTTCAGATCTAATAGTCTAATTTTTCTGCTGTAGTATCTCCCTTGGCGTTTGCGTAACTGTATAAATATGCCACATTGTGCTCCTTTCAGGCCTTGACAATTGCATTTGCGCATACATTTTGGAGCAAAAGGGAACCAGATGGAAGCAAACTGAGACAGATAATTGAGGCTGCTATGGTGATCTGACCCGTCAAAAGTTTCAGAAATGGATGGATGGAAAGTAGTTCTTTGGTGTTAGGGTGTGTTTCTGTTTGGAGTGTCAATCGTATGTTGCATGGAATTTCTGACTGTACTGCTCACCCAACATCTCATTCGGCCGCCTCCACCACATGCCCCATCTCTGAGCATCAGCAGATGTTGACCTTTTACACACTGAATCGGGAAATTCCAGTTTTGCTTTGTTTTATTTTGAAATCAATGGTGACCTGAAAGGATGCTTTGTTTTGCCTTTGGAAAATGTATTAACCTTTATTATCAGGAAACTAGGAAAATTTAGCTCCTTAATACCTAACTAAAACCCTCTAACAAATAAAGTGATAGCTTGTACCCCGCCTTCATGATGCCTCTGGCTGTTCTGCTTGGAGTGCAATGGGTGTTTCCTCAGAGTTCTCAGGCAAACAGGATATAAGCGCTTCCAGGGGTCACCCAACATCACACACGACTAGCTTGCTTATTGCCTGGCTTTAAGGTCAAGAGATTTACCATAAAACCATCAAACATGATTGTATCTTCTAGGCTGCTTTAATGTCATTTACACATTCCTTCTTTGAGGACTCATAAGGTGCTCGCTGTGTGCACTGGTGGATGGATTCCTTTGCTCTCCAAAGGGCAAGAATTCATGCATAGATGACTCACTGCCTGTTCTAGAGGGCACAGAAATGGGGTTTCCAAGGTAAAGCCAGAGAAGAGAGAGCTGCTTGGATTTTTAACTAATTTTGGGTGTTTGCCAGGGCTTTTCCCTTTATCCCAAGGAAGGAATCAATGAACATAATTCCAAGTACATAGAAAGATGCCATTATAATATATGTAACACCCATGAGATTTCCATCATCAAAGAGCATCTCAAGGAAAATGAATGATGCATATTATCAACATAAATTATTGATGTATGTAACCATAAGTTCATATACATATGCTATATACAGAGTGACTGAGATTTTAGAGGACTGTTAGATTTCAGTACAGATTTCAAACTATCAACACCTGTATTAAGGTTCAAATGCATAGACAGAGTGGTCATCCTTTCCGATCATCTGCTAAAAATGTTTTTGAAACAAATTTCCCATTAAGGTCATTTGTACCTGCTGTTGTCTATCTATTAGGAAATAGGTTTCCCAATCATCCCAAAAGTACTTGATTTAAAACTCAGTCATTTTGATGTGCTTTGGCCATGGCTGAAAAAATATTGGTGATAATGTCAGCAATTAATGAATCCCAAAATAGATCTGTAGCCATTTGAGCCTTATGAGCTCTGTTTTTCCTTTACCTGATGTAGTAGTAATTCATTCAGGTTTCACTTTTTATGTAAAATGTATCATGCACTTATAAGTAAACATTCACAATTTTATCCAAGGGAATATTTGTTGATGCTGATGATCCAAATTAATATTTGGTTTGCTGTGGGTGTTTTTGTTAAAGTGATAAACTAATCATTATGTTCGAACATATATTATCAGATCTTTAGCCTTGAAACGCAAGTAATTTCACTAATTATGTTAAACAGTATATTATTTTTAAAAAAACATAATTAGAACAACAAGGGTTGGCCTAATGTGCAAATAGCTTTGTGTGAGTGATTATCACTTAAAAAGTAAATAACAGAGGTTAAAGGTAACCAAGTCAGAGGTTAAAGGCAGATAATCTACTGAAAATTCACGTCAGGAAACACCATTTAAAAAAACTTGGAATTTTTAAATAAACAAAACCATTTCTTAGAACAGCAACAAAAGAAAAGACATATGTAGACATTTTGTGAACCCAAGTGTACATTGTTTCCTTAAATTACCTTCAAATGATTGACATCATGGTTTATAAAGTGTAGAAATTGATGGAGGCGTTTGGCTGTCCCCTCCTCTTCAATTTATTCAATTTGAAACAACAGTCCATTTAAGGGAAATATTCCATTTTCCTGCTTTCTCTTATAATGAGCATTGCCTTCATCACAGAGTTAAAAATTCATCTCTAATTTGATTTAATTGGCAGGACTATTAAACAAGGGAAGTGCTACCTGCAGGGATTCATCAGCCTGTTGAGAAAGCTCAGAGATGTTTTCATACTTGAAAACATTTGATGCCAGTTGGAGACCTTGTAAAAGTTGTTTTCCATACAGCATCCAAATATTTTTGTTCAGAACTGATTTACTGTAGAAACCTGGATCGTGAGGAAAATAACAAGGTTAATCATTTCCCCACTCAAGGGTTATTAGTAATCTTGTTCATTCTATCCAGAGAGCTTCAGTGTTTGTTTTTCTCCCTTTGCTTTAATACTACTAAATCCCCAAATAAAAGTTTCATTTGAATCGCCCTTTAGCTAATTAGGTTTTATATAATGAAGAAAAAAATTATCAGGCTAGTGTAGCTATATGGCAAATTGCATGGTGTGCTACATTAATTTTGAACTGTTTGCTGATGTTCTAGAAGGAAAGCTAAGGTCCCAGGTGAGATGCCTTTGGGACTTTGTTATATCATGTACCCAGTATTCTCATCACAGATCCATTTCATATTTGTGTAACTAGCATTTCACATTCATGAAACCTTTGTGGTTATCCAAAAATTGAATGAACATTAGGACATAGCTGCTTCTTTAATCCTGAAGAATAAATTAAATATTCCAATGAAGAAGGGGGAAGTACCCCCTACCTTAAAAAAATAATCCAAGAGGTTTAGCAATCTTTAGCAAACAACAATTGCCCACCTTGAGCAATGTTGACTTTTGTCATGTATTAACCTTTTCCCAGGTGACTTTAGAGTGTCAAGCCAATTTTTAAGTGTGAGCTGGTATCTGTACCTTTGCTGTTATCTCTGTGTATGGGCATCTGGAAATTCCTAGCTTAAACAAAGATTTGCCAAGATCTCTGAAAGGTCCTATGATGAAACTTCCAACATGTAACTGTGAACTAAGAGTGGGGTATCACTGAAGACTTCTTAGAATATCAATAGAGAGCTGGCCAGCTAACTGCTCCACTTCCTGGGAACTGGAGGGAAATGTCCCCACATGTCTACAGAATTCCATTTTACAAATGGTGAATCGGAGGTTCAGAGTGTCTGAGTAACTTACCAAATGTAATACGGCCAGGAAGGCCTGTTTGACTCCGAAAGCTGTGCTCGTAACATTATACCAGGTGGAAGAGGTTAGAAAGAAAAATTCTAGATTTATTAACTCCTACTTCAGACTCTTTCCAATCTAATACATTGCACCTTAGACCTGTTGATCCCTGAATTGACCCATTTCTGTGCAGGGAACTTTAGTGTCCTGGAGAAAAACAGAAGTTCATTTTCTGTTATCTCACTGTGTGGTCAACAGAAGCTACATTAAAATGTGCCCTTCCTCTACCACCATCAATGATAAACATCCTCGGTAAGCTGAGGGAGAGGGGAAATGTAAAGATGTTACATATATTATAGAACATGTGACAGCTCATGAAATTAGCTATGCAAATTGTGAAACATGCTTGTACATATTCTATGACTGTAAAAATCCAAATGTTTACTTTATTGACATAGTCACTCATAGCAAAAAACATTCTGTGTGCCATCTCAAGGGCAGCCTTACCACTATTACATTAAAATGTATCTTCCCCAGCAGTCTAATGATGCTGTATTTCTGAGAGTAGGCAGCTCACTGTAAAGATGGTAAGATTACCTCCAAGGCCCTAGGGGTTTCTTCTGAAGAGCTTTAGGGTTTTCTATAGATTCCTTTGTAGACATCACTAATGTGGTTTCCAAACTCCCTGAGGAACAAGAGCAATAACTCTACAAATCCAAAGGGACCTTGTGACTTTGTCTCTTCCTGACGTTTTCCTCATACACGCCTGGAAGAAGAATGTTTAATGAAGGCTCACTAACGTCCTCTCAGCAGTGGTTTTTCATATCCATGGTGGAACCCTGTTTCCCACTGTATTTTAGAACCAAAAACTTATGTAAAAATTAGTCTTTTTAGGAAACTTAAAGGGCACTCATCCAACATCATCATTTTACAGACAAGGCAACTAAGGCTTAATTGAATCATCTAAGGCATCTGGTGGCCAAGGCAGGATTCTAGCTCAATGTCCAATTCCCAAACTAGGACCCTTTAGAATTCATCCACCTTTCTCATTTAATTAAATGACTAATGTATGAAACACTATAAAGTAGACTATTCTAGCAAAAAAGAAAAAACATGGGAAAGCATAGTCACAATTTACTTTGGTTTTAAAGGGTATCCACAAAATGAGTTGAAAGCTGCCTATGATTCATGCTAAGGGAGTGAATGTGTGATAGAAGACAGTATTCTAAAACCCTAACTCTGAAGCTTTCCTGATATAAATAAAGTGTTTTTAGCCTTCTGCTTCAAGCTTCCTTTCAGCTTGATTCACTATGGTGTCAGCAATAGATGGTCAAGTTTAGCAATTCTAACCTAGTTCTCTCCAACTTACAGTGCAAAGAGTTTTCCTTGGGGCATGGAGGAGAAAAACTTTCTACCAAAGTCTAATTTTTATAACTAGAATCTCAGTTTTTCTGATTCATGAAAAGGAGTTTCAAGTGCCGCAACCAAATTGTCGCATAACAGTTTTCTGAGTCTCTCCTTAATGGAAAAAAAAAAAAATCAGGCAAGATATATATATCTGATTCATAGTCTAAATTGATGTGCTTCTAAACTGAAAGAAACTTGAAAATTAACATTTTATCGTTGTGTTAAAAATCAAATCTTTTCCACGGTATTCCAAAATAATTCCTATTGCTTTCTGGACAATAGTAGTAATCAATGTAGGCCCTAGACCCAGATTATTCCCTAAAGTAATTTTTATCTTAAGTGAGATTTTTACATATCCAAATCACTTGCTTTGGGAACAATTAAGATTTCACTAAATAGGGGGAGCACGTTATTACCTCTACTTCAATTCAGTAAGAACTGTTTATACTACAATAATATTTTTATTACAACAGCAACCACAAATAGAATAATAAGAGCTAACACAACATTGTAAATCAACTATACTTCAATAAAAAAAGAATAAGAACTGACATTTCTTAAATGCTCACTACCATGACAAGCAAATATTGACTCATTCATTCAGCCTTGACAACAACCAGTAGGTAGTGTCATTATCCCATTTTACATATAGGAAAGCTTAGACACGGATAAGTTAAGGAGCATGTCCAAGTGGTAAAACTGGGATTTGAATCCAGTCCAAGCTCTATTTACATGCACCATATCTTAAATAATTTTCCCCTAAATAGATATTTCCTAGGCTTCCCATGGATGTAATTTGAAATTTTAGCAATGGCAATAGAGTAACAGCATAAGATGGGCATTTCAGATATTTTGTTTCTTTTTAAAGGGGGCAGTGGTTGAGTATGTACTCTTGGTCTCCATATTCCTCAAGCCAAAGTCTTTGGAGATCATCAAGATGAGTTCAATCCATTTTCCCAGATGTATGGGACGAGGATCCTTGAGAAGTAGGGATTTCCATAAAAGGCTATTCTTGAAGGATTGGCCATCTACAGTCCCACTGGACACATATGATAATCCCTCCCCTTACCTCAGTAATAATTTCTTAACTCCAGTTTGGGTTTCACTATGACAGTCAAAGGTCCACAGTTACAATGTGCAGCAATAATTTTCCCTCCACACAGGGGATTCTTAATCCCCCAAATCCCCTAGATTCTCCAAAGGGCATGTGGCATGTGCTTCATTCCAACAGGCTTCATCCTTCTGTGAACTTTAGTGTGACACTGCTAGGCCATGAAAGAACCATTGGAGTGATGGGATTTAATGGCTGAGAGAAACCATGGAGATCTTTTAGTCCAGCACCTTTATCTTACAGGTAAAGAAATTGAAGTCCAGGGAATTAATAGCCAGACAGCTACTCAACAGAACTGGGACCAGATCCCTTATCTTCTGATTCCAGGGACCCTTTGCCTTGCAACATACTACCACTCTGAGACCTTCATATGACCCAAAGATATTCCTTAGTTAATTCATGAAAGAATGAAATTAATAAATTCTGCAACAGTTCACCTAGAAGCAATACCAATACCTTTGACGTATTATAATATTTTTTTGTATTTGCAATGTCTAACTACTCGAAATAAGCGGCCACTGGCTAAAAGTTCTCAGAGGCTTCATGTTACTCAAAGACTTTTATTAGCATTGAATATGATAACACAGAATTTGTCCCAATTATACAACGAATATACACTCCAATATGCCTAATTTACTTCTGGGAATTAAACATTTGTTAGTAACTTTGACTGAATATTTATATGTGCTAGGATCTTCGAGTAACAAGAGTAGCCAGACAGTAACTGGCTAATTTTAAGTTGTTTTCTTACTTGGCCTTGCAATTATAAAACAAAATAAAAATTAAAATGTGATATTAAATTTAAAATTGCATGATGACCAAATATTAAAACATGTAAGCACAGACAGTAACATGCTATAGAAGCTTAGGGTCCACAAATTTCAATATTTTTTGTTTTCAGGACATTTTTCCTCCCAAGGAAAAGACATCATGCATAAAATTTTGTCCCAGTAGAGATATGTATAGATTAGATTAGGACTTCCACGTGATGACTGCTGGTGGCTCTGAGTTTTAAGTTGTCAGGAAGGTTAGGCATCCCACATAATGAAAATCATTTGGAAAAAAATGTCTAATTATATTCCCAAGCAAACACAAAAGCTACACTCTCCCATCCCCAAAAAAACTATCAGAAGTACACAATACAGAAGAAAATACCTGCCAGGTAGGGATCAGATTGTAACTGAGGTGTCTACCTTGATAATTTCATACAGGTCAAGTAGTTAACAATTCAAAAGTAGAATGACCTACATTAATTTTTTACACATGTAGGAAGATCCTCAAAACGGAACCTCAACATCCTAGGGAAAAATCATAAAAAAGTATACTAAAATATAGGCGTAAAATATTTATTACATTAGAATATGGAATAAAGCTTAATTTATAAAATTAATTTTCAAAGCTCACTTCTAACTTTTATTTAGTATAAAATTTTTGTCTTTACTTAAGTTTTTTGGCAAAGCTTATTAACAAAATGATTAATTATATTATTACTTTCATTTCATCAAGAAAGTCAAGCCACTGAATACTTAACATTAAGTTTACAAACATCACCCCACATATGACCTGTATTTGCCTCTCTTACGGAAAATGATGGAGGAAACCATTTAAAAGAACTAAATTTTTCTTCATTTGATGCTAATAATATAAATAAATATATTTTCTATATAAAACTATAACAGTGGTTTGAAATCTCTTCTAAATAAACAATTTCTAGGGACTTCCCTGGTGGTCTAGTGGTTAAGACTTCACTTTCCAATGCAGGGGGTGCAGGTTTGATCCCTGGTCGGGGAGCTAAGATCCCACATGCCTCGGGGCCAAAAAACCAAGACGTAAAACAGAAGCAATATTGTAACAAAGGTAATAAAGTCTTTAAAAATTGTCCACATCAAAAAACCTTAAAAAAAACACCAATTTCTAGAAATCATTTGTTTTTCAAAAATGATCATTGCAGTTCAAGTAGGCTTAACATTCAGTCAATAACTTGAATATTTTGCCTACATGTTACCAAATATCTATTTATTTAGTAACACCTGGATACAGATGTGGAAAATTGTTACATTCTTTATTCATTCATAAATTTTGATGGATACAGCAATATCAATATTAAGATTTCCTTTGCTTTTATGTGCATACACACACACATACACACACAGAGTAACAGTAGATCAGCTTTTCTAACAAATGTTAAAAAACCAAAGTCATAGTGAAAGTTCCATGTCTTGCAAGAATGTTATTCACTATAATCTAATTATGGAGGAAACAATCTGATAATACCAGTTTACAGTAGCCTAGCCACTTGATATCAATTACTCAGTTATTAGATATTTACTGAGGCCTTCTGGAAGGCTTTGCCCTTCCTCAAAGAGATCCAATCTAATTACAGAGACAAGAAATAGACATAAAATGTAAACTAGCAATATTGAAACTTACGCCTATCCACATTATCAGTGAAAAATAAGGAGCACATAAGGTAACATGCTATAGGAGTTTAGAGGCAAGAACTCTCCTTGTGGTTATGGTTTTGAGTTGATCTCAGTGAATGGTAGATTTGAGTCATGAAATGACTGCTTTAATTGTCATGGCCTATGTACCTTAGCAAAAATAGCTTTAAAGCCCCCAGTCCTAAAGCTGGCTCTTCTCCTGCTTTTCCAGAGTCATTTTTTTTTTTAATACAGGTGAATCTAAGAAAGAAATACCATTAATTCTTAAATTAACAATGCTTATAATTTGATTGGAACCAATAACTTTAGAAATATATTTTGAGCTAGAAACATCATGAAAATATATATTAAAATAAAGAAAATATATACACACCCATACATACAAACCTTAGATATGATCAGAAGCACCTTGGACTATTCTCCTTAAGCCAGAACCACCAGTCATCTTTCTCTGAGAAATCGCATAAATAAAAATAGGAAATAAATCCACTTCTTTGCAGAGATAATGGCTCACACTTAAAACATACCCTAAAGAATCTCTCCTGAAGACTAATGTAACAAGCTCGTATCTGTAAATATAAATTGCAGAGAATGGAATCCTCAAGTGAGAAATTATTTCTTTCCTGTTATCTTCTAGTTTCAGGCACCAGCTTTATATAACGATTTGAATTGCTGAAGTCCCTGTTTGGTTATTTGTAAGAACACTCTACTTTATTGCACAAGTTAATGTATATAGCTTTGTTAGGGAACAGGCTATATATTTAATGTCCATTCAATGTTTTGGGAATCATCAATTGCTTGCTCTTGTTTGGTGTGGGAGTATGTTTTGTTAAGTGCATCACAACCAAGTTAAAAAGCAGATGTGTGGTTTGTGTCTTTGTCCATATAGTTTTCTGTTTAGACCAAATGACATTATAGCTGAAAGTAACATACCCTGATTTTTCCTGGTGCATGCAGATCCTCCAAAGTTTAATAGGATATGGCCGAATATTTCTTCCCTTGAGGTTTCTAATCCAAAACAAGGTAGGAGCATGTAAAATTCCTACTGATATAAAATCCCACATGTTTAGGGGGAAAATCCCATACTCTATTTTTTAGCACTAAATAAGAGCATTATCATAAATGCCATGTCTTTGAAAGAATCATAATTCAAATATTTTTTTCTAATATGAAGTGTCCCAGAAATATTATAGTAAAAGATGTAGAAAAAATTAGACAGCATAAAAGTTACAAGCACTTTATCAAATTTACATTGAATGTCAGCCATGCCAAGAGAAGCCTAGAGTTTGGTTGCCATCACAGTGGGGAGTATAAATAATACATCATAAAAACTTGTGAGTGACACAGGTTTCCTTCCACTGTCTCACTTTTGCTTTGCTTTGGTAAATTGGCTGTTACGTCAGTTGTATTGAGGGTCAGGGAAAATACATAAAGGCAGTATTGCAACCCCTAAAAGACCTGTTTTTGTTTTGTTTTTTCAACTGTCGTTCCTTATTGACTGACAGGAATTTGGATCTCTCTCTCTCTCTTCCCCTTCAACATCACAGTGCATTTTCTCTGCTGAGGCTTTCCCTCTTTTATCCTTTATGAATTACCAATAATTTATGCCAGGATTAAGAACAACGTGTTTTCTCTCTGTCCTTAGAGCAGTAATTATTTTCTGACTTCTAACATAATAAATAAATAAATGAAAGAAACTGACAGACAGCAGTGTGGTTACACAGGAAGAAATAGAACCTTTAAAAACTGGCCAATAAAATTCATAAGATTCAGTGTAATGTTAAAATTACATTAACGTCTAGCCTATAGATATACATAGACGTATATAAATAGTTTATATTAAAATAAAGTTGTCTTCTTTTGCGTCCTTCCTTCTCACAAAAAAGAGGCACATCTTTGGCTTCCACCTTCCTTTGTTATATGCAAGATGTTCCTTTTAAGCTCTAATGAATACAGATGGAGGAGGAAGTGAGCAAAAGGAGGAACCAGGAAATAGCTGCTAAGCAAAACAAAATATATTAGCAATTTGTTGAGGAGTCAAATTGGAAGGGCTGCATTTTCAGTCCTTGATCAGAGTGATGAAATCAAGACTGTCCTAG
The DNA here is from genome assembly GCF_964270905.1 of Leucopleurus acutus. Taxonomy (NCBI): domain Eukaryota; kingdom Metazoa; phylum Chordata; class Mammalia; order Artiodactyla; family Delphinidae; genus Leucopleurus; species Leucopleurus acutus. Next base: position 99,107,022 of record NC_139143.1, on the reverse strand, counting down.
ATACATATATTACTAGCAAATAGAATTATCTTAATCATCCGCTCCAAATGAATTTTTTCAAGTTTCTGCATACATATGTGGAAGAAGAAATACAGATCAAGCTCAACCCATTAGTATAATTCTGTGAGGATTGTGGGAAGGTTTAGTGGCTTTGTTCCTCGGCAGGTTCAATGAGAGCATCTTCAGTGAACTGTCACTCAGTATTTCCCATTGAATTTCATAGCTCAACAAATTATACAAGACAGGATCTAAGACTTAACACTTCTCCACAGTAAGTTTTGTGCTGAACAAGATTATGCATTGTTTAAAACCTGAAACAGACCCATTTAGTTATTTTGCTATGTTTTCTGTGAGTGTCACAAGACTAAAAGCTTTCAGAAATATCTTTAGTTAATGCCAGTTGCACTTTTTTTAGAATGTGGATAAAGAGTTCAAATAAATTTATTTGAGAAGCTCACAGTTGAATAAAGTGCTTGAACTTGACATTTTAGCTAAAGGTGCACTTTCTAGCAGAGGTCAGTTCTGTGCAAACATAATTTATCTGGTCAACATCTGCAAAGAACGTCAGGCTCTATCTTGTTTTTGCTATTTTCACAAGCAACACTTCAGGAACAATTGGAAAAGAAAGGCAGGCAAACTTAGAAATTCCTGCCATTAACACACTGATATCATATACGTAATAAATGTTGGGAAAAAGACTACATTTTTGAAAGGTGGACAGATTCGAGGTGACTCTGAGACTGAGATCCAGATTCCGCTGAATGGTTGACCACTGTGACTATCTGTAATGTCTAATCAATTCAGCAAAAATAATCTAACTGGTTTATAGGTAGATGAGATTATGGGTACACAGAGAGAAAGACATGGTGAATTGAGGCAATGATATTGCTAAGTAACTCAACAACACAACTACTATTTAAAGAGAAGAACAGTAGGGGATCCTAATATCCATATTGTTATTGGAATAATCTCTGCATAACTGCGTTCTTGATTTAAATGGTAATTCTTTTTGCCTCTGAAAATAAAGCTTCTAAACTTTATTACTGACAAGGTCAAACCATTTTCAGCCAAATACAAGACTTCCTTTGTGATTGAAGCAAACTCCCAGAAACAACAAATACAAATATTCTCTTCATTTAGGGCCACTTTTCAAGCGGGTTGATGATAAGTAATTACAATTTGAACGTTTCACTATTGTTTCTAATGTGCTGTTCATTCTTTTAAACCTATCCAGTTGCTCCCAAATTAACTTTGTCAACAGTTTCTTCTGTTCAAGTTGCAAACCACAAGAGAGGTAGGAATTCTTGGATTCATACAGTGATTTCATGGTGTTATGTGTTGTGAAACATTGCACTGTATGAATCTGGAATATCTGTGAAGTGTACCCATCAGCTTATTGGTGAGGCATGTTGACTGATAACGATCAATACATCAAATAGTACTGAGAATGTCATCTGTAAGAGGAAAAAAAATGCTTCACTCAGAAAGTTGACTGCTGCAAATTTAAAATGCTGCAATATTTGTTTTCTGAAAGATTAATGTGTGAATAAGAATTATAACACTTCAGGTTCCTGTTTGGAACATGAATGTTAGAGTATTAACATTGTCACTCATTTGCATTGAAAATAAGGAAGCTCACTTACAGTGAGTTTCAAGGATGCTTTTCATGAGAACAGAGTGGTAGGTTCATGTATGGTGCCCATTTGACAAATGAAATACCTTGGAATTTCTACTTCCAAATATTGTTTGAAATAAATGTGAACAAATACCAGTGAAGAGCTACACTGGGTTAAGCATTGATTATGACCCAAAAATAATAGTTACGTTACTTTCTTTAAATGAAAGTGAGCAGAATCTCATCTGTGACTCATGAATGGCCCATTCCAGCTAGCATCTGTCATTCACAGACTGAAGATTTTTCAGGAAACATAAAGACTTCTGTTTTTATTTCACCGTTTTCCTTTAAATGTCCTATGTGACAGGTGTGTCTTGTTTTCCACCCTTGACTGTTGGGTATATGTCATGTTTTAGGGAGTTTTTGGTTTTTTTTTTTTTTTCATGAAGCACCTCTTACAAAGAAATATATTTATTAACAATACCTAAATTTGGTTTGACCCACTTGGTGAAAATGACCATAATAGCTTCCCTATTCCTTATTGAAAAGAGTCAAATCATTTTCCAGATTTTAACCAACTTGAATTGTTCCTTCTGTGTCGTATAGAGAAAAGGAGGAAGCTGGTCAGAAAATGGGAAAGGGAAACCGATGATATTTAAACCAAGTCTTAAAATTTCTTCACAATGTACTTTTACATATCAAACATTGGCAGTGCCCTTTTGAGGGGAATCCAAGTGGATTTGAAATTTGGGGAACTAAGTTCTTTAGGAACAGAGCAGCCCCAAGTTCATAGGGTGTCAAGCCTATTTTGGACATGTGTGCATATAATAAGCCAGTCATTGATGCCACGGTAGGGATGTCCCTCCTTATCTATGATATGCAAACCTACACAGAGAAACCAAGGAGGTGAAGGAGAAAGGAAGCATTAGGGACCTTATAGAGTCCATCTTTTTTCTGTCATATCAAGCACTGGATATACAAGAGGACTCTTGACCTGAAATTTGACCCTGTATCATTGAATCTCTACTTTCTTGGGGTCACAGCACTAATGAGATCTGAACACATTTCCACAGGCAGGAAAAAGCCACCTAATGAAGTAGACTTATCATAGAATAATCCAGATTGTTATCAAATGATGTACATGGAAGGGCTTCAAAAGCTACCTAAGGTTGCTAGACAGAGTTGGGGGTGGGTGAGAATCAGGAAAATGCTGCAGCCACTTCATTCCCACCCCTGGGGGAGGCCCCTGGAGGCTTGTGACTTTGCTAATGTAGTGAAGGAAAAATACTTTATAAGAATTCTAATTCCTTCAGCTTCTGTCTATCTAAAGTCTTTTTTTCCAAATCCTTTCTTTTTGAGTGACTACAGTAAATTTCCACCAGCTCTGACTTTGAATAAACTTTCCTCATTTGGCCCCAGCATAAATAAATAAACCTTCCTGTGCCACATTCAGAGTACTTTATCTTATATTCCGTAACATATGTCATATTATGGTACATTGGTGACGTAATAATGGAATTAGAGGCAACATGGGGAACAGTAAGAAAGAAGACACCAAGACATTTAACACCCCCCTTCCTATTCTTAACATTCTTTTTCTTTCATTCTCTTTCTCTCCAACCTTTTGTTTTTCTATAACTCTTTCCTCCCCAGGCCTTCCCCAGCCAGTCTCAGTCAGAAAGTGTCTTTAAACCCTAGAAGAGGTTTGGATCTTTCCTGATCTAGAAAGGCAACTTTGAACCCTCCTTCTTCTAAAATGCTGCTCGCTTAACTAGCCAGTTATTACGTACCATATTATCATAACTGCCTTGTATGATGTCATATACATCAGATGGGGGATTTTGCTCCCCCAGGGAAATTTTGGTTGTCACAGCTTGGGAGTTACTACTGCTTCTAGTGGGTAGAGGCCAGGAATGCTTCTGAATATCCTACAACATATGGGAAAACCATGGATTATTTGGCCTAAGATGTCAGTAGTGCTGATGTTGAGAAACTCTGCACTGGACTCTTCAGGACTGGGCTTCATGGTCCAACGTGGCTCGTTGGTCTAGGGCTATGATTCTCACTTAAGACTGGGCCTCGTTCAAGTTGTCCCCTGGTATAAGGTGGTCCTGAATAAATATGCATTGCCAACGCATGCCATGCTACACCATGAAAATGTGTTTTAGAGGACCCCGTTAGCTTGTTTGCACAACAGTAATTAAAACTTGTCTGAAAAATAAAATATAGCCTACAGTGTGATTTGAGATTGCAAAAGTATATAAAACCATAGCAATTTTTGGAAATCTCCTTTTTCCTAACTAAACTAATCTGCATAGACATATAGTCAATTTTCAGCTAAAATATTTAATAACTCAGTTATAGTGTGATGTATGGCTGTTGTTTTTCTCAACTCTTTAATATTTAAGGTATAGCCAGACCCTTACAGAATTTGAATGGTGGAGGAATGAATTTAAAAATAACTTTCCTCTGTGTCTTCCTTTGTTTCCCAAAGTAAGATGCCTCAGGATCATCACTGATTCGTTGACATTGATTCATTCATTCGACAACATTTTTTGAATGCTTAGTATTTTGAGTTCTGTTTACATCTGTGGACAAAATGGACACAGTCTGCACACATTTATTTACACTCAAAGTATAGGGGAGAAATTTTTTTTTTTAATTTAGTCTTCAGATACTCTAGGTTCTACAAAAAAATTAAACAGGATTAGTAAATGTGGGAGGGGGGATTAATGTGTTTGGGTCAGGAGCTGTTATTTCAGATAGAGTAGTCACAACATTTTCTTTGAGCAGGACCTAAAAACAAAATGAGGAAGCAAGTCATAGGGAAGTCTGGGGGAGGAGTAGGCCAGACAGAGGTAACAGCAAATGCAAAGGCCCTGGGGAAGTGCTTGGCATGTTTGCAGAGCAACATGAAAGTGTTGTACAGCGAGTGAGGAGGAGAGTGATAGCAATGAGCCCAGATCAATTGGGAATGAATGAATTCAAACTCTGCCTTTTATTCTGAATGAGGCAGGAAGCCATTAGGATTATGGGCAAAAGGATGTCATGACCTAATTTAAGTTTTAAAAGAGTCACTCTGACTGCTGTGTGGAGGAGACTATCACAAGGGTGGAAGCCAGGGAAGCAGTTTGAGGACAACAATAATCCAAGTGCCCTTAACTAAAGATGAGATGGTGAGAGGTGATGAGATTTAGAATATATTTTAAACGTGTGGTCAAGAGGATCTGCTGACTGATTGATTGGGGGCGGGGTAGAGCGGGATGAGAAAAAGATTGGTGTCAAGAGCAACTCCAGGAATTTTGACCTAAGCAATTGGAGGAATAGAGTTGTCATTTACCAAGACAGATCCGGCTGCCCATGTAAGTGGCAGGCTTGGGAAGGTAACCTATGAGGTCAGTTTTGAACATGTTAAAGTTGAGATATCTATTAAATGTCCAAGTGGAGACATTAAGAAGGCAGTTGAAGATATCAGTCTGGATGAAGGCTCACTAACTAACTGGGAAGTTGGTCCAGGCTGGAAATAACTATTCTGGAAAGGTCAGCATATTGATGATTTATGTAGTCATGAGGTTGGGTAAAAAACCCTGGTTCTTAGTGAGCCTAAAGAGCCAAGAGGTCCAAGGGCTAAGCCCTGAGTCATTTGAGAAGATACAACAGAAAGCAGAAGAGAGGAAGAAGCAATGGTAGGTGGGGAAGGAGGTAAACCAAGACAGAGTGGTGGCCCAAAAGCCTCCTGGTTCAGGAAGGGTTGCCAGAATGCCCTGAGGGCCCTATTGAAGTTTATGGTCATGAATTTAAAGAGAGACTTGTTTCAAAATAGTTGGAAAAACACTGCAGCCACATTTAGCTGCTGGGGTATAGGCATGGAGAAGTGGAGAGTTGGATTTAACCAGGATCACATTTTCCCAGGAGACTGTAATTGGGGGCGGGGGGGTTGGGGTTGAGGGAGATGAGAGCATATAAAAGGAAGTGATTGTAAGAATGGACCATGAACTCTATATTTTGTAAAAAGGGAAAGGAGGAAATGGTAGGTCAGTGAATTAGAGGATCAAAGAATTATTGAACTATTAATATCATCCCTTCAGGATCTTAATAAGTTAGTGCAGCTCTAACTCTATCATTAATGATCATTCATGAATTCTGGGCGTGTGTGGAAAGAACAGTTCCTAAAGAGTGGGAAATTAACAGAAAACTGAAAAATAATACAGCAGTCTAATAATTACATCTGAAATGTCTTGCATTTATATAGTGCTCTCATGTGTTTCAAATCACTTTCAAAGATCTTTTTATCATTTTATATTCTCAAATACACCATGGCCAGAGAAGACAGCTTTATCAAAGTCTCAGAAGAGTCTTAGAAGTTTTAAAGAAATAAAGTTACTATTAGCTCATTTCTTAGGTTATAAGACATTTAAAGTAACCACTTATCTTCTGGAAGAAGTTTGTGATATTGAGTGTTAAGCTGTGTATGGTTTTGTATATAATTATTTATAGAATTTACATTATTTAACTCTCCTATCAAAATTAATAAATTGATTTTCAAACAAAACCCAGAAACAAATAATGAATATCACAGAAATGCATACTATTCATTAAATTCAAAGAATAGGTAACAGTGTCTACAGAGATTCATGGATTGGGTCTTGATTGAACTTGGATGTCTACAGACATGTTTTTTGGTGAATAAAGCTTTGTCAGATGAAGCTCAGCATTGGGTGGATCTTATCCACAAAGGAACCATGTTATGAAACTTCTCCAGCAGCCCTGTTCTCTCCCATTTCCCAATGTCATGTCTTTGCACACTCTATTCCTTTCACTGGAAATGCTCATTTCCTCCTTTTTTTTTTTTTTTTTTTTTCGTTAAATAAACCTTACTGGCCCTCATGGAAGATTTAATTTTAACTTAGTTTTTCCTAATTCTCCTCAAGTGAAATGAATTTCTCCTTATATCACTTTGTGTCTCTGTTTTTGGTTTTGGTTTTGTTTTTAAGCACGTCCTCTTTTTTTTCTAGTTATCTGAGCACGTTTGTCTTACCCACTAAACAAACTTCTTGACAACGAGGACTTACTTCTATGTGGTTCTGAAAAGTTCCTAGGATGAATTTATGCACATAAAAGATTCTTTTGAAAAAATCTGGATTAATTATATTAGGTACACCAAGAATCAACCTAGGGTGAGGTTATGTGAACAACAGTAACCACTTAGGAGCCTTTTCTAGAGAGGGAGAGCCTGAGGACAGGGTGTGTGCGCCCACGCCTCCAGAATTCCAGGCAGCTCTGAAGAAGTCCTTGGGAAACAATTAGATTTGGGACATGGGTCTCCTCCCTGCAACTACTACTCTGAGGTGGCTCCAGGCCAGAAAGATTCTCCCTGTTCCAAACCCTCAACTAAGGAAGGTTGGAGAGGCCCTTTAGGTTTCCTAGGTAGTCAGAAATGCCAGCTTAAACAAGGTTGAACTCAGGGAGATAGAATGTATGGGGGTGAAGTGCTTGTTTTCTAAGAGAATTTAATTTGGTGATATGTAATTCTATTATTTTTCTTGTTGCTATTATTAATTTGGCATGCCTTAACTACAAAATTTTTGCAGGATTTTCTTACCCCATCTCCCATATGGCCTCCTTCTTCCAGAACTCTCCTTCTCCCGCTGGTTCCTCCGACTCCCCACTCCCACTCCCACTCCCCAGCCCTAGCACACATGCACACCATGACAAAGCTAGCCTCCTGTAGAGGAAGGGGCTTGCCTTCAGGAACCTCCCATTCTTCTTGCCTTTATTTTAAGCATCTGGGGACTCCAAGGTGCTAACCCTATTCCTGAGTGTCTTCCACTCATCACCATTTCCGGTGTGCTCCTCTGCTTCTATCCAAATTTGATTTCATTCTGTTGGGACCTTGACCTCAGCTCTCTACTGTAGTAACTGGCTCTCATATGAATGAATCCACACTGTTCTGATGAGTGTCAGTATGTTAATTTATTGGGTTAGCCAAAAAGTTCGTTTGGGTTTTTCTGTAACATCTTATAGAAAAACCCAAATGAACTTTCTGGCCAACCCAATAGAAAAAAAAAAAGATATTAATTATCTTTTATTAATTTTATTAATAAAAGATTAATAATTCCTTTTTAATTTTGACAACACTTACTCATTTTTACTCTGGTCATCAAATGCAGTGCTTCCAAAATTTTAATCTATGCCAAAAGAGTAACTCAGTACCTCACATAGTGCCTGACACATAGACCAACTGAATATATTATTTATTGAGTGAATGAATAAATTAGCTCAAATAGTGACTGTGTTTGGCTTCCTGGTGGGATAAAATAAAAGCCAGACATTAATGAGAGGGATATTTTTAGGCAAACAAGGTTTGCAGTTTCATAATTGACCTTTCTTATAAATGTGAGCTAGGCCTACCCCCATATTTTGAGGAGATGAAACAGATTCCCCACCTACTTACTTCTCACACATTTTTTTTCTGTCTGATTTAGTAACTATTGTACCAATAGAGGCTTTGTTTTTACTTCTTTTAAAAAGGTTGAATTAGGGCTTCCCTGGTGGCTCAGTGGTTGAGAGTCCGCCTGCCGATGCAGGGCACACGGGTTCGTGCCCCGGTCCGGGAAGATCCCGCATGCCGCAGAGCGGCTGGGCCTGTGAGCCATGGCCGCTGAGCCTGCGCGTCCGGAGCCTGTGCTCTGCAACGGGAGAGGCCACAGCAGTGAGAGGCCCAAGTACCGCAAAAAAAAAAGAAAAAAGAAAATAAGGTTGAATTAGATTAATGACTTGCTTTGGTTGAGGTGCAAAAGAAAGACAACCTAGTCACTCTCCACCCTTCCCTATGTCTCCTTGTCTAGTTCTTATCACCATCACCCCTAAGCCTCAGAGCCTCCTCCAACATTTTGGGGAGACAAAGGAAAAGCAATCTGAGGGTACAGTAGCTGCCTGACTCTTCTTTTGTAGCAGACTTAGCTTGAAACTTGCAAGAAAAGGAAATCTTAAGAGCACTTTTTTCATACCAATAATCTCCCCGTTTTTTGTATTCTCTCTGTCAAACATGCAGATTTGGCCTGATGAAAGGCTTACAGAAGTCATCTTCTCCTCTTACCATTTGGAAAAAACAAAAAGAGTTGTCTAATTGTCTAGATCCCTATTAAATTTGCCATGATTTCTTCTGTGAAACTCTGACTGAGTTACTGTCTTGATACAAATGATAGTAAGACTCTAAATGAAGGAGCCATGGGTGATGGCAGACTCAGGCCTTAGATGCCTACATTCATCCTTCCTTCTTTTTTAAGATTGCAAATATGAAGAGAAAATGAGGGGAGTGATGCAAAGACAGTGAAGTTTTCAATGTGCAAAAATTAGACTTCTGCATCAATGGAAACAGAGTCTTCCCAAATTTTAAAAGGTGTACACCTGCAAATGCTTCTGTTCATATTGTCTGCCAAGAATTAACACTCTCCGATCGTGTTCTGAATGTCCAATCTTTCTCTCCTGCCTGAAACAGATGCTACTTCCATGCCAGTCACAACCACCTGCGGTCACCATGTGTCATGTGGAATCACATACATGTAATGCCATTCCGCCATCTTTTCTCCACTTCTCATTTTATCCAAGCATGTAGTGTGCTGTTATTCTGCGACTGTATACACTCTGTATACATTTCTGTTCTTCCTTGCAAGATTGTGAATGCTTCGGCCACTCCAATCGATGCAGTTATATCGAGCTGCTAAATACAGTCATTTGCGTGAGCTGTAAACACAACACTAGAGGGCAGCACTGTGAGTTATGCAGGCTGGGCTACTTCAGAAATGCTTCTGCACAGCTGGACGATGAGAATGTGTGCATAGGTCAGTTCCATTATAATTTCAGCTATTGTTCTGTGCCTTTCACGAGATGGGGAGCTATTTAAGGTGGAGAGGCTGGTGATTTGCACCACAGCTGAGCCAGAATGAACTTTCTCAATGGAGAAAACGTCCTTGTGGTAGACTTAAAGAATTCACTTGTGCAGATTGAAATCATAGTTGGGGGATGTATTTTGAATCCTTGTCTAATTGTTGCTTTAAAGATGATGAGCTGAAAAGTCATGTTTAAGAGATGAAGTAATTCTCTTTTTCTTTTTTTTTTTTTTTTTTGCATGAAATCTTAACACCTGGTCATTTCAACCTGATCTTAAAGTCTTAAGTTGTACACTCAACTTTCAAAATGTAAACTCATTATAAGGTTTTTAATTATAGATACGAGATTAGGACACAAACTTTTGTAAATAATTGGTAATTAACTAATATTGATTTAAAATATTCCCATTTGGAATTGAAAGCCACTAGCAATTGGTAATGTAGAAGTTTGCCTGGCTTTTCCATCCATAGTAATGAAATTCCACTTACTGAATTTTCCTATAGCCCTCAAAAGGAGAAGCAATTTTTCAAAACTATTCAAGGCAATTAATTCTCTTAGCTTCCAAAGTACATGAGCCCTGGAAAACTGGGGCCACAGGATTCCGTTGAGCATTCTTTCCACCCCCTGTGATGACTGATCATGTCAACTGGAGAGAACCAGGTGCCCTTCACATCCAAAAAAGCTTCTCCTACCTTTTGCATAGTAGAACCTATCTTTAAGAAAGGGAGCTGATGAAACATAAGAAATGGAATTTCACTTCGTAATGTACTTTGAAGAAGTGCATATATTCAAAATGGTGAAGGGTACATATGTATCTGTTACCACACCAATAGGTAATATATAGGCAACCAATGTTAAAGGTAGATTTTTTCACATAAAGACTAGATAGAATACACAAGCTGAAAAATGAAAGGTGATCTTTTCATCAAAACAGAAATCAAATCAATCTGTAATTCTGGGATCATTGTTTTCTGATTGGATTGTCAAGGTTATATAGTTATTTGCCAAGTGTCATTTAAAATAGCTGGACAAGTTTTTTCAGTTAAAATGGGCCAAGTTTTTATAATACTGTTTATGTCTATAGTATGTTCTATTTTTCAAAGTGCTTCCTTATTATTTGTGAATTAGTGGAGAAATCCCTGGACTTAGAGGCTGGAGAGCTGGGTTCAAGTCCCAGTTTGCTATTTAATAGCTGTGTGCCTTAGGTAAGTCGTTGAAAACTCCTGGTCAAATTGGTGTCATGTGGGATGCACAGGAAACACTTGGTAAACTGTGAACTGACTTGCAAGTATGTTTTTTGTTTGTTTGTTTGTTTTGTTTTTACTTAATCCTCATTAACAAAACCATGGTGGTAAGTACTCCACTGATAATTTCCCCTATTTTCTAGTTGAGAAAAAGTAAGGCAAATTGACCCAAATCATACAGCTTTAGTAAAGAGTTAGTTTCCTGACTTCAAAGCTTTTGAACGCTTTCTCCCAACTACCCTGACACAATTAGCAAAGCTAAGCTTGTCAGACTTTTACTTATGGTATGTTTTTAGGATGACAGCAGCAATTCCACTATGAGCTTGTGAACAGAAGTTCAATTGCCTTTATAACATTTGGGTTACAAAGATTTGAGAATATTAATAAAAACCAAATGGCACATAGCTGTCTGAATTTTGAATGCAGTTACATTTTGCTGAATGTCATTTGTAAAAATATATAAATGTCATACTATAAATATGTTAACAAGTGAAAAGGTAAAATAAATAGGAACACAGGAATAAAAGCTAATCAGTTTTTCAAAATACAAAACATTACAATAAGATGTAAATGCTTTGCAATATCAATTTCATATTATTTTCAATAAATCAAAGAAAAAAACCTTAAAAGATTTTATTCCATAAAATTTCTCATAGCAGGTAACTTAACAATATCCCAATATATTTTACTCAGAGTATTCTATTCTAATGAATTCCTCCCCTTTTCCTGTTCTAAAGCAATCTATGAACTACAAAATCCACAATTCCTGTCTAATTCTAAGAGTCATAGTTCTGTTATAAATCCATATTTGATTATCCACAGACAAGAAGTTGCCATTCAGCTTTTGTCTTTTAAATCATGTAAAATACAGATGAATGGAAAGTTTAATATACATTCTTGTATTTATTTCTACTTAAAAAAATCAAACACAGTTCTTTTCTCCCTTTCTAGAAACTTTGTTAATTAAAGTTATAAATCTTGGAGAGGATTTTATATTATTGAGGTAAACATATCCCTATTCAGTATTTTGTGCTCTTCAAACCAAGTGGATATAGGTAAACACAAAGATGAGTATTTTTAGATAGCATTAAAATTAGCTACAGTATACCTCCACATACCAAAATTCCTTAAATTGTTGCTCTTTTCCTAAGGGGTAAAATTGTTTTTAAAGAATGAACTGAAAAATTTGGCTAGCTGGTATGTGCTACATACGGTCTATCTTTTGTCTTTAGTCTCTATAAGCATACGAAAGTTTCCTAAAAGAGTTATAGCCTCCACTTTTCCCACTGGAGGGGCCAAGGGCAGAGCTGTCAGGCTGCCTGGGCATGAGACTGAGGCTGGGGTTTGCTCTCTGAAGGCCATTGGAAGCCTGTGGCTCCATTACCAAGGTTTTCCCTATGGGGCAGCACCAACCTATTCTCTATTTTTTACATTTAAGTTCCCCAAAGGGCTTGCAGCAGGACTGAGAATTAAATTTGAGAGGATACACCTCAAGTAATTGAGTTAATTTTAATGCCATTTTGTATAGAAAGCACTAATGAAAATGAATGGATATTTACCCAATTCACTTCCACAGAATTAGGCACTAATCCCTGAAAATTTGAACTTCATCTAAGCCGTCTCTAAACTTAAGGGGAAAAAAGGCACTTTGCCATTTCTTTAACAATTGGCAATGAAATCCACCACCCTGGCTATGAGGGAACAGCACATATCTTTGACCAAATGTTGACTGTGTTGAAATAGATGTCTTAAACTATTTGCATCATTTTATATTATGGCAAATATAAAATGCACGCTATTCCATGTTGTCACAGTGATCGCTGCTTTGTGATTCCTGGTAAATTTACCCATTTTCATACAAATTCCAAGCCAGCCATGTTTCCAAAGATGCATGTAATTAGCCTGTATGATGCAGCAATTTCATGAAGATGACATCCTTGCATGCTTCCATTTCATATAAACTCAAACATTAAGCAGGAAGCTAGAGGATATGTGGCTTGTGACCTTGGGTAATCACTGCTAATAATCCCTGATAACAAACTTGACATCTGAATGAAATGCAGGGCTCAGCAGTTGCTACTAAACATATCTCCAATTATGATGTATTATTGTTTTCATTCCCCTGGAAACCCAAGATCAGGTAATCAGAGGTACCTTCTGTAAAACAAAGCAAACATAAGACACTTCTAATACTTATAAATCAATTGTAGTATAACTTTTTAATCAGACTTCCAAAAGTATTTCATGTTGTTTTTTAGTCTAACAGTCCTGTATATTCTTCCTAGTTTCATGGAATAAAATATAATTCTCCAAGGCCATCCTCATCACCCCAACATCTACCATTGACTGTCGTTCCAGAAATGATGTTTTTTAAACTAAATTATTTGTATGTAATGTGGAGTGTAGACCTCACCTCTCCTTGTCACTTATTTTCCTGACTAACATTACCCTTACCACCTTTTGTATGACAACCACTGAGATGTACCATGGTTTAGATGTTCCACATTTCTAAAAATTTTGTTTACTTTTTTTTTACATCTAAAACCTTTTATTAATCAGTTGTTACGGGCTAATTGACTAGCACAGTATGTGAATTCATATTGGCCAGATTAACTCTACTCCCTGGCTTATGAAATGTTGGTGATTCGTTGTCAACTTATACACTTTAAATAGTAAGAAACATATTATAGTAGTTTTGCTATAGGTATATACTTATAGTGTGTGTGTGTGTGTGTGTGTGTATTTTTAAAGCCACAACAAAATTGCTATTTAAAAATGTTTTAAACAACTGCTGTGTATACACACATTAAAATAGAAAATGCCAATTTAAAATAAAACTCCAATTATTAAGTGCAAATCAGTCCAGACAAGGAGAGAGCATTTTAGACTTTATTTGGTTTTATTTTTACCTATGTATGTTACTCTTAGTCATACAAATGTTTGTGTCTTAAGGATGCTGAACTTCAAAATTGACTTACTCAACATGAAATAAATAATGATTCTAAGGTACTCCACATTTTTTGAAGAAATTATATGATTAGTCCCTATGACAAAAACAGAACCAAACCTCTGGATCTCTCTATTTAACAGTAAACCCTGAATCTCCATTGCCAATCTAAGATGCTAAACTTAAAGTTATTAAACTAAAATTCTCAGGGTTTCTCACAGTTGGTTGCTTGGTTAGTTGCTTGGTGTGATTTTATTTGGTTTTTTGACATGAAAACCTCTTAATGGGACCATTTTAAAATAAAGGAAGTCAAGAGACAGAGGGGCGTAATAACTTGCCCAGTATTATACAGTGGGATTACAAAAAAAGTAACTTTGGCCTACAAATTCCAAAAGCTGGAAACTAGCTGCTGTTACCTTTCAAGCTAATGGAAGCCTAAGGAATTCTTATTTCTGATTCAGCCTTTAAGAAAAACAGAGCTTCAGAAGTAAAAATATTCTGCATAATAATGTGTGAGGAATCAAGAAATTATTCTGTTTACTTTTTATTACACAAAGTTATATTGTTCTGTCCATAGACATTATAATGATACAAGTCTCAAATTATGCCTATGTTGAAATTTATCTAGGATTACAAAATTCATTTTTCTTTCATGATTGTTAATCTAGGTTGCATAAAAGCTATACTAATTTAACATGCGTAGCAGATACAATATCTAAAGGCTCATCACAACATTGTATAAATATATATACAAAGCACCATCCCAAATCATATAGTAAAACTGACTTTGAATGAACAAAGTGCGTTCATATTCCACTTTAACAATGTTCAGCAGTTCTCAAATTTTGAGTGTAACCGATAAGCTCATTTGAATAATTTAAAACAGATTTTACACTGATGGCATATTGATTTATCCTTGATATATAAAGGATATATAAAGGATTCTCATTGCATTCATTAAACCATCTAAAAATGCCCTAACAAATGGAACCTCCATTACGATCTGTTACCAGTGAAGAGCATGATGTCTTATTTCCTTGGAGGTTTTCAGTTGACTTCCTCCCGTAACATAAAAATGATATCATGGAAGGCTGAGCAAATAAATAAATGGACCTGAAATAGCCATATTTGCCAAAGCATTTCATTAGTGGACATCTTTCTTTAAGTGATGCATTTAAGTAAGCAACACTCCTGTGTTGATAACTTATAAGCCATGCGGACTTGTCTCCAGCCTGTGTGTTGTCTTGTTTCTACAGAGTGTTATTGTAACCCTTTGGGCTCAGTCCATGATCGTTGTAATGGCTCAGGATTTTGTGAGTGTAAGACTGGAACAACAGGGCCTAAGTGTGATGAGTGTCTGCCAGGAAATTCCTGGCACTACGGCTGTCAACGTAAGTAACTCTGGGAGCTGTCCTCTGCCTGCTGCAGCATGGCTGATTCTGCTTGTCTAGGCCGGTGCGTGCAGCTTCTCAGAGCAGAAAAAGGCCCAAACCGCTGACAAGCTTTAAAAACTACATAATGCTTCAGCCTATGTATAGGAGAGAGAGCAATCCATCAGCTCTCCAGCTGGCTCCTTTGAAGCCCATCTTTGTCCCCTCTGATGGCTGGAGAAACTTACACTGAAATACTGTATGCAGATCCGTGTACCTGGCCAGACCATAAATTAAGTGGCACAATAGGGACCCAGCTTAGAAATCCTTACCGCAAAATAAAGGGTGATGTGTATGTGGTTAATATATTTCTTGAACTACCCTGGAGCTCCAGAGTCCATAAATTAAATGATATGTGCATAACTTATTACCACCCTTGTATCATACCCATCACTGAATCTGAACCAAAAACCTAAAGGTAATAAATCTAAGGGATATTTAAATGCCAGGATAAAATAAATGATGAAAATCAATATTGATTTTAAGCCTCTGAGGTTAGGCACCATGCAGTGAGCCTTAGACACATGCCATTTGGTTCAACCTCATTTCTCTGAGGATTATCAGGCGTTCTTAAAAGCTTGTCAGGGCAGGTGGCATGTTGGTGTATTCAGGGAAGAGAAATTTTAAAATCTGAGCAGAAGCTTCCTTCTGTCATTCATAACCATTTTTGCATTTTAATTCTGCATTAACTTTCCTCTATCTGTACACAGTCAGCTTACTAATATTAAAGAGCCACCAGGCAAAGCCTCTGGAGAGCGCAGTCCAATACAAAACCATGCAAGCCACACGTGTAACTTTAAATGTATTGTTATCCACATTAAAAAAGTAAAAATAAATAGAAGTGGATTTTAATAACTTCTTTTATCCAAAAAAAAAACCTGAAATATTATCATTTCAACACAGAATTAATGTTAAAGTTGTTAAGGATATATTTTACATTTTTCATAGTCCTTGAAATCAGATGTTTAATGCTTACAGAACTCTCAATTAGAACTAGCCCTATTGCAAGGCTTAATAGACACATATGTCTACCATATTGGACAGCACAGCTCTAGAGGTTTTTGGCTTACTTTTCACTTGAAAAATCGTCAGTATGCAGGAACTATCTAAAGCAGGTTTCTACCAGGGATGTACAGAATATTTTATCTGCTATTTATGGAATGTATAGTTATCTGAAGGCTACATTTCTACATATTATAAAGCCAAAGTGAAATTTACTGCCATACTAATGCCATGGGCAGCAGTGAACTGTGGTGATAATTGAGAGATTTGGCATTGAGCAGGCCAAGGTTAGGATAGGATCTAGAAGCTAGAGGATGAGCATCTCCAGCCATGCTGGAGAATCATTAAAAGCGTCAAATAGTGAGAAGTCAGGCAGCACTTCTGCACATAAGCTCTGGATAAGGCCATAGTTTTAACGTTGTACACACTGTAGGTTCCCAGAAAGCACCTGAAGGGTCTGAATGAGTTTGGGATCCCAGATACAATGTGAGGAGCCAGGACTCAGAGGATAAGTCATCAGTCCTGGAACATCTAGATGTAGAGGCCCAAAGAAGGCTGACAGTCAGGAGAGAAGGAGAGACAAAGGAAGGGCCGAAATCAGCAACAAGATTCAAAGCATAAGGAATGAGGAGACTTTATAATGAAGGCACACCTTCTCAAAGGGAAAGTCTCACATAAACTACCTGATGCAACAGGACCTAATGAATGGGTTCCTGAAGTGTAATCAGGGAAAGACATTGGAGAGGAAAATTAATCAAGCCTTAGAGGAAATGTATGCCAAAAAAAGGGCCTAACTTGATATTTCTGTGTTAATTTCCTGGAGTATTATAAAAAATGTAATGTCCTCAAATTTTTCCTTCTGGCATTGGAAGACTGGATTTAAGCAGGGCCCTACCACACGAAGGCTGTATGGTGTACAAAACCCTCCATGCCTCAGCTCCAGCACCTTACATCCTTGGTGTGTAGATCAGTGAGATTATAGGAGTAAATGCTTTATCCTCTTGAGTATTTCTTTCTTTATTTTTTTTAATTTTTGAATTTTATTTTATTTATTTATTTTATACAACAGGTTCTTACTACTCATCAATTTTATCCACATCAGTGTATACATGTCACTCCCAATCGCCCAATTCATCACACCACCACCACCACGCCCCGGCCGCTTTCCCCCCTTGGTGTCCATACGTTTCTTCTCTACATCTGTGTCTCAATTTCTGCCCTGCAAACCGGTTCATCTGTACCATTTTTCTAGGTTCCACATAGATGC
This sequence comes from Leucopleurus acutus, assembly GCF_964270905.1. Classification (NCBI taxonomy): domain Eukaryota; kingdom Metazoa; phylum Chordata; class Mammalia; order Artiodactyla; family Delphinidae; genus Leucopleurus; species Leucopleurus acutus. The sequence continues at coordinate 99,089,624 of NC_139143.1, read as the reverse complement.
GTTAATATACAATATTTATTTTTCTCTTTCTGACTTACTTCACTCTGTATGACAGTCTCTAGATCCATCCACGTCTCAACAAATGACCCAATTTCGTTCCTTTTTATGGCTGAGTAATATTCCATTGTATATATGTACAACAACTTCTTTATCCATTTGTCTGTCAATGGGCATTTAGGTTGCTTCATGACCTGGCTATTGTAAATAGTGCTGCAGTGAACATCAGGGTGCATGTGTCTTTTTGAATTATGGTTTTCTCAGGGTATATGCCCAGTAGTGGGATTGCTGGGTCATGTGGTAGTTCTATTTTTAGTTTTTTAAGGAAACTCCATACTGTTCTCCACAGTGGCTGTATCAATTCACATTCCCACCAACAGTGAAAGAGGGTTCCCTTTTCCCCACACCCTCTCCAGCATTTGTTGTTTGTACATTTTTTAATGATGCCCATTCTAACTGGTGTGAGGTGATACCTCATTGTAGTTTTGATTTGCATTTCTCTAATAATTAGTGATGTTGAGCAGCTTTTCATGTGCTTCTTGGCCATCTGTATGTCCCCTTTGGAGAAATGTCTGTTTAGGTCTTCTGCCCAATTTTGGATTGGGTTATTTGTTTTTTTGATATTGAGCTGCATAAACTGCTTGTATATTTTGGAGATTAATCCTTTGTCAGTTGCTTCACTTGCAAATCTTTTCTCCCATTCTGAGGGTTGTCTTTTCATCTTGTTTATGGTTTCCTTTGCTGTGCAAAAGCTTTGAAGTTTCATTAGGTCCCATTTCTTTATTTTTGTTTTTATTTCCATTACTCTAGGAGGTGGATCAAAAAAGCTCTTGCTGTAATTTATGTCAAAGAGTGTTCTTCCTATGTTTTCCACTAAGAGTTTTATAGTGTCCGTTCTTACATTTAGGTCTCTAATCCACTTTGAGTTTATTTTTGTGTATGGTGTTAGGGAGTGTCCTAATTTCAGTCTTTTACGTGTAGCTGTCCAGTTTTCCCAGCACCACTTATTGAAGAGGCTGCCTTTTCTACATTGTATATCCTTGCCTCCTTTGTCACAGATTAGTTGGCCATAGGTGCATGGGTTTATCTCTGGGCTTTCTATCTTGTTCCATCGATCTGTGTTTCTGTTTTTGTGCCAGTACCATATTGTCTTGATTACTGTAGCTTTGTAGTATAGTCTGAAGTCAGGGAGTCTGATTCCTCCAGCTCTGTTTTTTTCCCTCAAGACTGCTTTGGTTATTTGGGGTCTTTTGTGTCTCCATACAAATTTTAAGGTTTTTTGTTCTAGTTCTGTAAAAAATGCCATTGGTAATTTGATATGGATTGCATTGAATCTGTAGATTGCTTTGGGTAGTATGGTCATTTTCACAATGTTGATTCTTCCAATCCAAGAACATGGTATATCTCTCCATCTGTTGGTATCATCTTTAATTTCTTTCATCAGTGTCTTATAGTTTTCTGTATACAGGTCTTTTGTCTCCCTAGGTAGGTTTATTCCTAGGTATTTTATTCTTTTTGTTGCAGTGGTAAATGGGAGTGTTTCCTTAATTTCTCTTTCAGATTTTTCATCATTAATATATAAGAATGCAAGAGATTTCTGAGCATTAATTTTGTATCCTGCAACTTTGCCAAATTCATTGATTAGCTCTAGTAGTTTTCTGCTGGCATCCTTAGGATTCTTTATGTATAGTATCATGTCATCTGCAAACAGTGACAGTTTAACTTCTTCTTTTCCAATTTGTATTCCTTTTATTTCTTTTTCTTCTCTGATTGCCATGGCTAGGACTTCCAAAACTATCCTGAATTATAGTGACAAGAGTGGATATCCTTGTCTAGTTCCTGATCTTAGAGGAAATGCTTTCAGTTTTTTACCATTGAGAATGATGTTGGCTGTGGGTTTGTTGTATATGGCCTTTATTATGTTGAGGTAGGTTCCCTCTATGTCCACTTTCTGGAGAGTTTTTATCATAAATCGGTGTTGAATTCTGTCAAAAGCTTTTTCTGCATCTATTGAGATGATCATATGGTTTTTATTATTCAGTTTGTTAATATGGTGTATCACATTGCTTGATTTGCATATATTGAAGAATCCTTGCATCCCTAGGATAAATCCCATTTGATCATGGTGTATGATCCTTTTAATGTGTTGTTGGATTCTGTTTGCTAGTATTTTGTTGAGGAGTTTTGCATCTATATTCATCAGTGATATCAGTCTGTAATTTTCTTTTTTTGTGGTATCGTTGTCTGGTTTTGGTATCACGGTGATGGTGGCCTCATAGAATAAGTTTGGGAGTGTTCCTTCCTCCACAATTTTTTGGAAGAGTTTGAGAAGTATGGATGTTAGCTCGTCTCTAAATGTTTATAGAATTCACCTGTGAGGCCATCTGGTCCTGGGCTTTTGTTTGTTGGAAGATTTTTAATCACAGTTTCAATTTCATTATTTGTCATTGGTCTGTTCATATTTTCTATTTCTTTCTGGTTCAGTCTTGGAAGGTTATACTTTTCTAAGAATTTGTCCGTTTCTTCCAGGTTGTCTATTTTATTGGCATAGAGTTGCTTGTAGTAGTCTCTTAGGATGCTTTGTATTTCTGCGGTGTCTGTTGTAACTTCTCCTTTTTCATTTTTAATTTTATTGATTTGAGTCCTCTCCCTCTTTTTCTTGATGACTCTGGCTACTGGTTCATCAATTTTGTTTATCTTCTCAAAGAACCAGCTTTTAGTTTTATTTATCTTTGCTTTTGTTTTCTTTGTTTCTATTTCATTTATTTCTGCTCTGATCTTTATGATTTCTTTCCTTCTGCTAACTTTGGGTTTTGTTTATTCTTCTTTCTCTAGTTCCTTTAGGTGTAAGGTTAGATTGTTTATTTGAGATTTTTTTTTGTTTCTTGAGGTAGGCTTGTATAGCTATAAACTTCCCTCTTAGAACTACTTTTGCTGTATCCCATAGGTTTTGGATAATCATGTTTTCATTGTCATTTGTCTCTAGGTATTTTTTGATTTCTTCTTTGATTTCTTCAGTGATCTCTTGGTTATTTAGTAATGTATTGTTTAGCCTCCATGTGTTTGTATTTTTTACATTATTTTCCCTGTAATTGATTTCTAATCTCATAGCATTGTGGTCAGAAAAGATGCTTGATATGATTTCAATTTTCTTAAATTTACTGAGGCTTGATTTGTGACCCAAGATGTGATCTATCCTGGAGAATGTTCCGTGCGCACTTGAGAAGAAAGTGTAATCTGCTGTTTTTGGATGGATGTCCTATAAATATCAATTGAATCTATCTGGTCTATTGTGTCATTTAAAGCTTCTGTTTCCTTATTTATTTTCTGTTTGGATGATCTGTCCATTGGTGTAAGTGAGGTGTTAAAGTCCCCCACTATTATTGTGTTACTGTCGATTTCCTGTTTTATAGCTGTTAGCAGTTGCCTCATGTATTGAGGTGCTCCTATGTTGGGTGCATATATATTTATAATTGTTATATTTTCTTCTTGGATTGATCCCTTGATCATTATGTAGCGTCCTTCCTTGTCTCTTGTAACATTCTTTATTTTAAAGTCTATTTTATCTGATATGAGTATTGCTACTCCAGCTTTCTTTTGATTTCCATTTGCATGGAATATCTTTTTCCATCCCCTCACTTTCAGTCTGTATGTGTCCCTAGGTCTGAAGTGGGTCTCTTGTAGACAGCATATATATGAGTCTTGGTTCTGTATCCATTCAGCAAGCCTGTGTCTTTTGGTTGGAGCATTTAATCCAGTCACGTTTAAGGTAATTATCGATATGTATGTTCCTAGTACCATTTTCTTAATTGTTTTGGGTTTGTTTTTGTAGGTTCTTTTCTTCTCTTGTGTTTCCTACTTAGTTAAGTTCCTTTAACATTTGTTGTAGAGCTGGTTTGGTGGTGCTGAGTTCTCTTAGCTTTTGCTTTTCTGTAAAGCTTTTGATTTCACCATGGAATCTGAATGAGATCCTTGCCAGCTAGAGTAATCTTTGTTGTAGGTTCTTCCCTTTCATCACTTTAAATATATCATGCCACTCCCTTCTGGCTTGTAGAATTTCTGCTGAGAAATCAGCTGTTAACCTTATGGGAGTTCCCTGTTTGTTTTTTGTCATTTTTCCCTTGCTGCCTTCAATAATTTTTCTTTGTCTTTAATTTTTGCCAATTTGATTACTATGTGTCTCAGCATGTATCTCCTTGGCTTTATCCTGCCTGGGGCTCTCTGCGCTTCCTGGACTTGGGTGGCTATTTTCTTTCCCATGTTAGGGAAGTTTTCGACTATAATTTCTTCAAATATTTTCTTGGGTCCTTTCTCTCTCTCCTCTCCTTCTGAGACCCCTATAATGCAAATGTTGTTGCGTTTAATGTTGTCCCAGAGGTCTTTTAGGCTGTCTTCATTTCATTCTTTTTTCTTTATTCTGTCTGCAGCAGTGAATTCCACCATTCTGTCTTCCAGGTCACTTATCCGTTTTTCTGCCTCAGTTATTCTGCTATCAGTTCCTTCTAGTGTATTTTTCATTTCAGTTATTTTATTGTTCATTTCTGTTTGTTTGTTCTTTAATTCTTCTAGGTCTTTGTTAAACATTTCTTGCATCTTCTCAATCTTTGCCTCCATTCTTTTTTTTTTTCTTTTTTGCGGTACGTTGGCCTCTCACTGCTGTGGCCTCTCCCGTTGTGGAGCACAGGCTCCGGACATGCAGGCTCAGCATCAATGGCTCACGGGCCCAGCCGCTTTGCGGCATGTGGGATCCTCCTGGACCGGGGCACAAACCCGCGTCCCCTGCATCGTTTGCCTCCATTCTTTTTCCGAGGTCCTGGATAATCTTCACTATCAATATTCTGAATTCTTTTTCTGGAAGTTTACCTATCTCCACCTCATTTAGTTGTTTTTCTGGGGTTTTATCTTGTTCCTTCATCTGGTACATAGCCCTCTGCCTTTTCATCTTGTCTATATTTCTGTGAATGTGGTTTTTGTTCCAGAGGCTGCAGGATTGTAATTCTTCATGCTTCTGCTGTCTGCCCTCTGGTGGATGAGGCTATCTAAGATGCTTGTTGTACAAGTTTCCTGATGGGAGGGACTTGTGGTGGGTAGAGCTGACTGTTGCTCTGGTGGGCAGAGCTCAGTAAAACTTTAATCTGCTTGACTGCTGATGGGTGGGGCTGGGTTCACTCCCTGTTGGCTGTTTGGCCTAAGGCTATCCAGCCCTGGAGCCTACCCGGGCTCTTTGGTGGGGCTAATGGCGGACTCTGGGAGGGCTCACGCCAAGAAGTACTTCCCAGAACTTCTGCTGGCAGTGTCCTTGTCCTCATGGTGAGGCACAGCCACCCACCGCCTCTGCAGGACACCCTCCAACACTAGCAGGTAGGTCTGGTTCAGTCACCCCTGGGGTCACTGCTCCTTCCCCTGGGTCCTGATGCACACACTACTTTGTGTGTGCCCTCCAAGAGTGGAGTCTCTGTTTCCCCCAGTCCTGTCAGAGTCCTGCAATCAAATCCCACTAGCCTTCAAAGTCTGATTCTCTAGGAATTCCTCCTCCCATTACCGGACCCCCAGGTTCAGAAGCCTGACGTGGGGCTCAGGACCTTCACTCTGAAGGTTTGTGATTCACCCACCCAGCAGTTATGGGATTTGATTTTATTGTGATTGCGCCCCTCCTAGCATCTCATTATGGCTTCTCCTTTGGTTTTGGTTGTGGGGTATCTTTTTTGGTGAGTTCCAGTGTCTTCCTGTCAATGATTGTTAAGCAGTTAGTTGTGATTCTGGTGTTCTCGCAAGAGGGAGTGAGAGCACGTCCTTCTACTCCGCCATCTTGGTTCCAAAAACTTCTTGAGTATTTCTTGAGTACCTACTATAAATTAGGTATTGAGCTTGCAGTAGAGGCTAAAGGATGAAGAGAGACAGCTGCTTTGGACATGTAGACATGAAGTTCACAATCTGGAGTGCGAGGCTGACAAGCACCTAACGGTTAGAAGGTGATCAGAGCCAAGCGCTATGTGCCTGATTTTAGTGAAGCCCAGATGGGGAGTAAGGCTTCCCAGAGAAGTGACATTTGTTTGTGTACTCTAGTATTAGTAGATGTTTTCCAGGATGGAACTTCTTGGGCAAAAAGTTCATGAGGTAATGCACTATGTTCCAGAATATCAAATGGTTTTGATATGATTAAAGGGTAAAGGGTGTGTGTGTTGTGTGTGTTGGGAAGAAGGGAAAATGTTGAAGAAGCAACCAGAGACCAGATCTTGTAGTTTCTTGAATGCCAAGCTACGAAGTTTTATCTCATCAGAGAATAGGTGTGAGGACCATCATACAGGGGAGATATGGGATCCACCATACAGTTTCAAACAGAGAAAGGATAAAATTCTGTTTTAGAAAGATTATTCTGACTACTCTGTAAAGGAAGGACTGGAACAGGGTGAGACTGGATTTACTGTATAAATTTCACATATTTCAAATACACCTTTGAGCATACAATCGTTTTATCTCATTCTGAAATCTTCTTTTCTTTCCTCGACCCACCCACACAGGACTGATATTCTTTGTTAAAATATAGAAATCCTTTTGCCAGTTGGTAAATGGCTATTGCATTAAGATCCTTAAGTGCCTTCCCTAGGATCTCTTAGATGCCCCCCAAGATCTAGCAACTAACAGGGTAATACCTGTCAGTGGTGTGCCTTCAGCACCAGCTGGTACTGGATACCAGTACTAGAGCAGGTATTCATACTAAGTAGTTAGTGCTTGTAAGTTGATAAATATTTTTCATATCATTCCTTTGTCTGCATATACATGAATACATTCAAAAATGCCTCTCAAATCAATCTCTCTCTCTCTCCCCTCCCCAGTCACTCCCTACATCACATGTGCATGTGTACGCACATGTGCGTGCACACACACACACACACACACACATATGCTTCTGCTTGCCCTGAGTTGAACCCATCCTTGGGTTGACCACATTATTAGTGACAGTGATATTAACCTGGCAAGAAGAAATCAAGGCCAAGAAGAAACACAGTGGTCAACTAGGGCTGATAGCAGCATTCGCAGCAATGAGCAGGGATTAAGTGCACATTTAGGTAAGTGGGGCCAGGGAGGAGATGTCGTAGGTATCAGGACAGAGTCCGAGGGATCCAGACACAGGGTTCCGGTCCCCCAGAGGACTGGCAAGAGGAGCAATGTAGAACTGCAGTCCAAAAGGACTTGGATTTGGGAATAGAAAATAAAGAAAGAGATTCAGTTGCTGACACTGTTGCTTACATCCTATGAATAGAACTACGTGAGTACACACTTAGGCTCTGGAGTCATACAGACCAGGGTTTGAATCCCATCTCCACCCCTTACTACCTGCAGGACTTAGAGGAAATTACTTGGGCTCCCTAAGGCTAGTTTTTCATCTAAAAATTAGGATAATACTAGGACCTAACACATATGGTAATTGTGAAGATTCAAGGAAAATAATGTGGAGCTCATGGTCCATAGTAAGATCTCAATTATTATTAGCTAGTTCCAAGCACAAGTTGATTTGTCAAAGAACGAGGTAAGAATCCATGTTTAAAACTAATTGTACAATGATAGTGCAGAAAGTGCAGCCAGAATGGCCACTATTGAGTATCAAATTGTTGACCTAGGGGATTCTAAAAATCCCTTGATCAGAGACAAGACTAATTCAAGTGATTGAAACAAAGGTGACCCCAAAAGCAATTGTGTGTCTTCAGCTAGGGAAATCGATAACTCCAGGCTCATTAGTGAACTTTCTCATGAGGGGGCCACTGATGGTGTGCACCATGAATGTAAGCTGGTCTCTCAGACAAAAGGTGAAACACTTGAAAACCATCAGAATGAGTGGACTTTAGACAGCATGGAATGCACAATTCAGGAAAGAAGGCAGAAATAAAAAGATTTCAAAGAGGACAGGCAGAATCAAACTTAGTACTGAGGTTGCTCCACAGAAGAATGGGATTGAGGAGAAAGAGATTTTTTTTTTTAATGCACCCCTTTGAAATCCGAGAAGAGGCATGAGCCACATCCCAGAGAATAAAGCTGAACCTTCTAAAGAGAAAGTAACGTTTCGTGCTTCACACAAAATATGGTTGGTTAACCTGTATTGGAAAATAATGGAACACTTGTTAATGGCACCAAGAAGACTAGACATAGGTCAGGTGTGTGATTTTTTTGGTTTGAAAAATGAAATAGGAATACTCACACATAGAACCAGTGAGGCTAATGAGGAGATGTATTGTCTTCCTGGTGAATGTATAAGCTACACTGGAATATCATGCAATGTTTATTAAAGCCAGCAATTTCCCCACATTTTTACCTAATTTATATGAATACTAATGGTGCTTTCAGAAGAACTTATAGTGTGAATATTTGGGTTCAAGTCAAAATATTTCGTGACGTAGCTAAATGTTATGATTTGGAAGATAACAGAGAATGTAGGAAATCAAGAACTAAGCACACATGACAACAGGAAGGCTGAGATTAAGTTGCTGGACCATGGTCTATAGTATCAGAATGTGTGTTCTTGAAAGGAATCAGTACATATATTACCAAGAACAGGAAAACATGTATTTAGTAGGAGGCTCAACGGCCTGATCAAGAAGATTTTTCAATTAAATTTAAGAGAAATATAGTGAAAATACCCTTATAAAACTGTAAAACAAGACACTGTGGCAAACCATAAAGTTAAAAAAAAGGCAACAGTTATTCTCAGGAGAAAAATAAGAGAAAGTTTGGGGAACAAAATTCCTTGGCTTAGGTGTATCCCTTCCCAGTGTTTGCATAATAAGTGTATTTATTTTCTACTGCTGCTGTAGAAAAGCATCACCAATTACCACAAATTTAGTGGCTCAAAACAACACAAATATATTTTCTTACAGTTCTGTATTTAGAAGTAAATAAGGGTCTCACTGGGCTAAGATCACGGTGTCGACAGGGCTGCATTCCCTGCTGGAGGTTCTAGGGGAGAGCCTGTTTCCTTTCCTTTTCCAGCTTCTGGAGGCCACCTGCATTCCTTGGCTTGTGGCCCCTTCCTCTGCCTTCAAAGCCAGGAACTTTCCATTTCTCTGTGCCTTTCTTCCATCACCACATCTTTCTCAAACCACAGCCTGGACACAAGTCTCCACTTCTAAGGACCCATGTGATTAGAGTGGAGACCCACAGATAATCTTTCCATCTGAAAGCGCTTAATTTAATCACATCCCTTTTGTCGTGTAAAGGAACAGGTTCCAGGAATTAGGATATAGACATCTTTAGGGAGACATTTTTCTCCACCTACCACAATAATCATCAAGAATACAAGCTTTTAATTCCAGGGATAAATATGCAGGTATTATGGAGATGGAATGTAATGCATGCTTGCAATAAAGATATTCAAGGGTAAAACTTTGAAAGAAATACATAATATGATTAGAAAGGAGAGATGTATGTCAAGAAGGTATAGACTTGCACTGTGAATTAGAGACAGTGCAATATTTTTCAGTGAAGATCAAAGATCTTATAGAAAAGGTATTACGAGTGTATATTATAGACGATACAACCATTTAGAGGATATAGATATTGTCCAAAGCCAAATTAGGAAATCTAAATGCTCTGTAATCTTCCAAAATGGGGGAATTCACATATCAAGATATCTGCTAAAAGATGTGTCCTGCTAATTGTTGGCTTGCATTGATGAGAATTTCTTCGCCCAAAAGAGTGGAAGAAGCAGTCAGTGAACTACTAGTATCACTTATTGGTAGTAGGGAGATAACAACGTCACATAAGAGACCAATGCTATTAAAAACCTTTAAGGGATACTGTCCCAAACCTTAAGAAGAATACAAAATATTCTTGGGCGGGGGGGGAAACGTAGGATCTTAGACCCTCTTTCAAATACAAGAACACACAAGTTAATGTTTTAAATAAAATCACAAACTGTTTCCAATAGACTACCTAGAGAAAACTGGGAGACTTCTAAACTAACCAACAGGGCTATATGAGGATTTCTTATGAACTTTTGGTGAACATTTATTAAGTCCCTACTATATACTAGGCACTGTGCTACAAATTAAGGCTATAAAAACAAACTGCAAAAATGTAGAATGGCATAGAGCTGTGTTAACAAGTTGTTCAATTGGCAAATATGTGGGAATCTTAGCTTCCATTCAAGTTCAATTCCATACAACATTTTGTCATGAGTGGCTAAGAAGCTAACACAATTTCACACAAAACAAGGTCCAAAACAGTTTTAGTTCCCCTGACACATGCCCTGGACAGCCCACAGCAAGAGTCCAGTCATCGGAAAAAAAAAACATTTTAACGAAGCAGTGGCATAGGAGGGTTCTGTCTTTGATGAAGCATTTTTCATATGAAAGAGAGTTTAAAAAGGCTGGTAAGCATATGATTTAACGTGTTACAGTTGTCAACCAGTTTTAGAGGACTACTACATAACAGAAGGACTTGTTATTTCAGGAAGATAGAATAGGGACCAGTGGGTAAAAAGAGAGAGTTGGGTTTTCAGCCTTGTATTTTCCAACAATTATTCTCTCCATGTGTTTGAGAATATACAGTAGAGTGCCTTGAGTTATGATAAATCCCCAGACTCTGGAAAAGCTCAAACAGAAGTTGAATGGGCTCCTGTGAGTGATGCTTTTTGGCGAGTTTCTGCTTAAAAGAAAAGTCAAGTGAAAAGATCTCTAGGGCCTCCCCAACTTTCCAGCTCTGACTTTCAGACCAAGACCATGGGGCAAAGGGAAGGTAGAGTGAGAGACGCAGCTCAATTTGTATTAAGACCCCCAGTTCAGCTGCTCAGCTGTCCTCTAGAATCTCCTTACCAACAGACAGACTCTCATACTCTCACTAGCCTTGTTCTCAGTCCTCACTTCTGGTTTCCAAGAATCAGACTTAAGACTTATATAACTTCTTTTTTCTAGAGATTAATTGGTTCCTATCATAGCTTTTCTGCTACCATAGTTCAGGGGGATTTCTTTTTCTTTCTTTCTTTTTTTTTGGTCTGAGATTAACTTCTACAAGCCTGACAACTTGTGATCATTAAGATGATGCTTCCAATTGCTTCTCTGAGATGAAGATTATACCTCCTTGGGCAAATACCTTAAACCTAACTTGTAATTTTTCAATTGCTCTAGTCGGAGTCTCCTGCCATTTGCTGTTATGCTGAAATGTCCAGTTCACATTTCACCAGTTGCCCTCACATGTTGAATCCATTGACAGGTGGCATGTCACTTAAACAAGGATGTCTGTGACGCTTCAGAGCATTTGCAATCCTAGACACATGATTTCACTCATTTGGTTCTTATATCTCTGTTGTAAAAGTGAATGGCGTCACCGAATCCAAGTTTTTAATCTCCTTGCTGTCAACTTGAACACCGGTCTCATTTCCCTTGCTGAGCACCACATACATAACAGTGATGAAAAATAAATACCTGGAAGGGCACTTGATGTTACTGTTTTCAACTCCTAAGTGTGGGAATGAAGTGCTCGTTAAATAGAACCAGTAGGAGCCTCCCAGAGGTAATTTAGAAATGAAAATATTAGAAAGAAGGAAGATAGAAAGTGGCTATTTGTAGGTATTACAGATATGCTGGGTTGTCCTCCTGGAGGGAAATGGCTCATTTTGTCAGCTAGAAGAGCAAACCCAGGGTTGCTCCCAGTTGTGAAATTTCTCCTGATTCAGCAGAACAGTGCCAAACTACTCAGTCATGCTAATAGCCATCACTTTCCAGTGACAGTCCTGTTTTCCCTTCATTCTTTAAGTTGGGATTGATAGGAAAATCCACTGACCTCTAATACATCAGGGACCCAGTGCCAGCTATGAGCAGAGGAGTTGGGGTTTACACTTACACTGTGGAGAGTGCTCTAATGCTTCACACCACTAATGGCTCACTCAGAACCACCACAGAAGCAAAGGCTGATGGAGCAGGTTGGAAGAAGTGAGTTTTTCAGAATGCCCTTCACAGTAGGATCATATCCTAATACATTCAAAACCCGAGTCTCTTGAATTGCTGAAGCTCAGCATAGAACAAATACAAATAGTGGAATTACTAACAGCAATTCCAGGCTCCCTCCTGACATTCTGAGGTTTGCCTACTACTCTGCTAACCTGTGCTCAGCTTAGAGAGGAACCTCAGTTCTGACCTGGCTGGGCAACTTTCCATATTACCTTGGCAACCCATGCTAATTTTCACCCCTTTATTTGAAGAGAATCTTGAGAATGACAAGTATGCACAAATTATACCATTTCACACTGTAGAACCATTCAAGTTTAACAGTGAAAGTTGTGTGAAAGGCCAAAGCTCATGAAGAAAGCCAGGTACAGTTGTATCTACTAGTAGCCCAGAATCAAAGCAGCCTATCTGATAGTGAAATGATCAGAAGGCCATCAGAAACACAATACATGTAGTTCTTTCCTTACTTTAGACAGTGCCTAAGTGGAGTTTCACCTTGAGCCATTCTTTACACACTAGTGAGTGTGTGTGTGTGAAAGAGAGAGAATTTCAAAATCTTCTAAAGTTACATAAAGAAAATGTCTAAGTATGAAAATCAGCTCAATTGGAAAAGGGCCAACCCACCTGAAACTTGTAGGGGAATAAGAGTCAGCACAGTGACTTGATCTGGGTGTGACTGTTACCACCTCCCCAAGGGATGTTTGCTCCACGACTTCAGCCTTTCCTATGCAGCTCCTCCTGTGAAATTCTAGACATGGTTTGGATGTTCTAAGGCTCTTCTTGGTCTGAAATTCTGTGATCCTGAAGTCTCAAAAATGGTCTGACCTGTTTCCATATGCACCAATTTTTTAGGAACAATAATTATTTTAAAATAATAAAAATTGTTATTTATTGTACACTTTCTATGTGTCAGGAACATGTATACATTATCTCATTCTACCAGGGAGGTCATTTTTTCCCTTATTTTATAGACAGCAAAACTGAGACTTAAAGAGGGTAATTCCCCCAAGCCAAACCCCTGAGAAGTGGCAAACCAGTGAATATTTATTGCTAATTGAGTTGCTATTGCATTTTTAGGATTTTGTCATTTTTACTCTGCAGATGGAGACAGAGGCTTTGGTTATTTATTCCAAGAGTCAGCAAACTTATTTTGTGAAAGGCCAGATAGTAAGTGTTTTAGGCTTCCTGGGCCAGACAGTCTCTGTTGCAACTACTCAATTCTGCTGTTGTAGCCTCAAATCAGCCATAGATGACACTGAAATGAATGAGTGTATCTGTGTTCCAATGAAACTTTATTTGCCGACACTGAAATTTGAATTTCATATACTTTTCACGTGCCATGAATTCTTCTTCTTTTGATTTTGTTTCAATCACCAAAAACCTTGAAAACCATTCTTAGTTCATAGGCCATAGTAGACAGGACGCAGGCTGGATTTGGCCTGCAGACCACAGTTTGGTTTATTTTAAACTCACACAGCAGTTAAAAATGAAGAAACAGAGGACCTCTTACATAAAATGGAGAGAATATGAAGCAGGAAGCAAGAGAGAACATTAAAAAAAAAAACAAACCCAAGCCATGCATTTCATTAAAGTGTGTCCTCTATCTTGATATGAGTATCACAGGAAGTCAGTCTTACTGATTCATATTCACCAGGCCCTAATTGACCTTAAGAAAAATGTTAGGATTTTCAGAAACATGAAGGCTTTGACCATATAATTTCCAGAGCAAGATCACAGACATAGTCAGTGCCAACTGTTTAAAGGCTTACAAGCCAGCCAAGTCAATTTCGCATCAATTTAGTACAATCAGCAACTAATGAAAGCGAAGTCAGAGTGGCCATAATACAATCAGGATTGCTCATGTTGGTGTGAGGAATCGTTCTGTTGCATTCTGCAGAACAACCCATCACCTTGAATATCAGCAAAATCTCTGCTAAGGGAGAATCACAGTAATAATACTGGCTACAACATTAAGGGCACAGGAAAAAAAAAATACATACAGAACATATGGAGAATTTATTTTTTTATCATCAACTTTGATATCAGGTGTAATTATTCTGAATAAAGTGCTCATCAGTGCTGTGAACCCCTGCCTTTTCTGTCCAATGCTCTTTTGAGCGTGAATGAGTCTGTCGAATCCAGGATATTTTAAATCATGTAGCTCTACCTACAGGGATGGAATGTCATGACCCATCTCTATTTAAGTGCTACATGCTTTCTATCCCATCTTTGTCAAGTGTTCTATTTTTAAAAATTACAGTCAACCTTCAGTTATCTGTTGCTGCAAGGTGTGGAGAAGAGGTATGTGTAAATATAGGGCAATTGATTATCTTGATGTAAATTCCAGTAAAGTTGGATTTCACCTGGAACAGGTACATAGACACAGAAATTCAGACCCACACATGGTTCATCTGCTCTGCGTCCAACCTCAGTCCCCACCTCATCATTATGCTTCAAAATCAAGATCATCCAGACATCGCTGGATATATTAAAAGAGAAACAATTGCTAAGATATATTTTTAACAATATTCCTTCCCATATTCTGCAAAAGTATAGGACTAATATTATGTATTGTGGTTATTTCTTCTAAGCTATTATACAACTCTTTGGGGGAAATGAGCATATGTCTCAAAGACAACACACTACAAAAATAAGGAAATATTGATATAATTATTTTTAAGAATCACATGTAGACCTCTTTTTAATTAGTATTATTGACCCTATGGACTTAGTCTTACATTAATCTGTATGCTTCATCATGAAAATCAATAATATGGACAACTACATTGTTCACATGGACTTTGAGTATAAAAAAACAAAGTTTGGGAGTTTACAGGAGGGCTTATTACTGAATAATTTGGCAATATATTAGTGATGTAATGACAGAGATGACAATCACTGCATTTTCAATGATTGCGTTGATCCAACTTTTACTAGTGCTCATGTGGAAAATACTTGGATGTATTATGAGGTCTTTCATGAGATATCACACCCCTGTTCTTTCTCTTTTATTTTTTAATGACATTTATTGTTTTCTTTCTAATTTTATAAGCTATACATGTTCATTGCAGACAACTAGAAATACATAAAAGCATAAAGTAAAAATTAACAATCACCCATAATCCCCAACCCCCAGAAATAACCATCATTAGTATTTTTATATATTTTCTGTCCATGTCTACATATTTTTTTAATTGACATATATCACTATGTTAGTTTCAGGTGTACAGAATAGTGATTTGATATTTCTACACATTTACAAAATGATCACCATGATATGTCTAGTTGCCATCTGCCTGTTATTTCATTAAAATGAAAATAAAATTGCTGATTTTGCAACAAGGATGCTAAACTACTTATGGACATATAGATATAATGTATGAATTCTACCAGGTTATATCAGACCTTAAAATTTGAAGTCACAGTTTTACTAAAGACTGTCTGGTGTCTTAGGATGGAGGAGACTATGCTTAACCTATTGATAGGCACATCTAATAAGACATGATTAAATCAGTCATGTTCAATATGTTCTTCATATAAAACAGATGAGATCAGATCATCCCATACTCTATAGAAAAACTCTGCCCTTCATTTCATCTTTGGTTACTAAGTTCATTTTAACCAAGGTAATAGAAGGGCTGCTTAACAGAGTCTTGCTAAACCTTTGAATTCTCCTCCCCAGCCAACTAGGCTGGCTTTGGGTTCATGCAGTCATTCATTCACTCATTTACTCACTCGTTTATGCATACTATCATTCACTTAACAAATAGTACAATATTAGTTATGTGTCAAGGATTGTGCTAAATTTGAGCACCAAGAGACAAATAAAATGTGATCCCTGCCCTCTAATAAGGGCTGACAGAACAAGAGAGGTGTCAAATCTGACAGTGCCTCACTCCTGTTGAAATCTGAGAAGACTGACTTCCAGTACCACTTTTCTAGCTCACTTTTCTGATCTCGGTACCTCTGCTTTGACCTATAACCTTAGAATCTTATATCTGAGTTGGCATCTCAGAGATATCCTAGTTTAGCACTGAGGTCGTAGGTTAGCTCTCCTAATTGCAATGAGAACAATGGTCACTATTTATTAAGTGCGTGCCATGTGCCAGGAACTGTGCCAAGCCATTTATACTGCCTTGTTTAATCTGCATGAACCCCATTAGCAGTTATCCCCATTTTACAGATAAATGAACTGAGGCTCAGAGAGGCTAGGTAACCTGTATACAGTCATCTAGATTCTTACAACTTAAATGTGTGATCCTTCAACCAGTAGCATCAGCACCACTTAGGAATTTGTTAGAAATGCAGAATCCCAGGTTGCACCCTAGACTTACTGATCTGCATTTTAACAAGATATCAGGTGATTCATATGCACATTAAAGTTTGAGAATCAAAGGATGAGGTAATACGTATGGACTTAACCTAGGAGGCTGACTTCAAAGTCCAAGTTTTTTTGTTTGTTTTTGTCACTTATTGTTCATAGAATAATGGTGGCTGGGAAATCAAGGGCATACATATGCCTTGGAAAAATTTTATAAGGGGCAGGAACTCATACAATATCTCATGTCATCAGTTTTTACCCGCATGTATTCTACAAATCCAAATCATATTAAAATAAGGAGAATCATGAAAACTTAAACAAGTAGCCTATCTGTTTTCTTTCATCCATATAATTTAAAAGTGGTTAATATTTGATAGGTTAATAATAAATATTTTAATACAGTATATTGCATTTGGTTATGAATATATCAAAAGGAAATACAAAGTGAGTTCCAAAAGATAAACTTTTATTGGGCACATGAAATAATAGAACATAAAATTTGATAGCAATTACCATCTAATCTATTCATGTTTGGAAACGTATTGAAAGAGAAAGTCATAACTCAGTTAATTGTTATGAATTATTAATTGCTCATTTGAAAAGCGATGAGCAGAACTGCACTTGTTGAAAAACTTTCTCAGTGGCTTTAACCTTTGTGTCATTGGTTTTATGAGAACAAAAGGGAAAGAATGACAGCAAGATTCTAATCATCCAAAACTAGAAAGTGACAAGACTGTGAACATCTCAGTGACTATATAAAGGTTAACTGAGATTGAAATGAAAGAGTTATCACTGGCCCCACTCCAGTATACCTAAGTGTGATTCTCTGGGGGGTGGACCCTGGCATCGGTATTTTACAAAACCCTCCAGGCAATAACAATATGTAGCCAGGATTGAGGACCACACTTTCATTAATTATACATTATCAAAGAGATTTGAACCACACATGAATTTGACTCAGGATATTCTGAACCCCAAGTGAGATGCAAGCTGGGCTCCAGTCTGCCATCCCTAGTTAGACTTTGAGGCAGGAGGGCACACAAATAATGCTGATGCCAAAGTGCACCAGTGCCAAATCGAATCTCAGAGAGAGAGTTTGGGGTGAAGTAGAAAAGAATAGCTTTGCCAGGCACACAACAGGGCTCCTAACCTCATAAACTGTGTGTCCCAACCCGGGAGGATTTGGTGAGGGGTTTTATAGCAATAGTTCAAGGGTGGGGTTGCTGACAAGATTAGGGTGTGTGCAGAGCCTTTAATCTGGTCTTGGGTAATCTCTTGATGAGCTTCTCTGGTTCCTTTAATCTGGCCTCAGGTGGTCTTCTCTGGAATTAAGAATGATGACATCTTCCATTTGTTGGGTTTTAGTTCTGAAAAGAGCTCCAAGATATTGTTATGTGTATCCCTGGAGGTGGAACTAGGACCCTGCCCCAAGGCTGCACTATTGTTTCTTGGCTGTTCCTCCTTTGTCTGTCTACTCCTCCGTTCCCTGATTAGCAACTGTTGTCATAGTGTCAGGACGGCAGTGGTCTAAGGTGCCAGACTCAAGCTTCTGTCTTCCCTGATTAGCAACTGTTCGAATCTTTGGAACTCGGGGGAGGTCATGGAGGCTGGAGTCTGTTCCCTACAAACAAGAAACAGGGGATATGGGATGGCTTTCATACCCAGGAACCCCACAGGGTCCTACTCGGTTTCAATGCCAGGAGCGTTGTAAACCTTGGGTGGCTTTATATAGATGTATTTCCTAGATGGCAAGTGATTTCTGACTCAAGCAGGCAGACAGATCAAGAATACATCTGGATTTAAAAATACCTGATGTAAACAGCCCCTTCTTTCTCAAAAAGAATCAATGTTATGAGTTTCTTTTGTTGAATGAAAAAAACAAACCTTCAAAAAGTGGAAGCTTCTTTTTATTAACTAAATCCAGGGATTTATTGTTTACTGTCAGCGGCGTAACTGCTTTATAATTGATTTTTCTGAAGAGAACTGAAAACTTAAGCCACCTTAATTTCCTTTATCTTGACACACATGATTAGCGTTACTCTGAAATATATTTTGCCAGGTTACCAATTACCATTTTTTTAATGATTTTACTGTTTTCTCCAAATATGTTGAATTTCTTGAACTCAATGCAAGCCTTTTAAGCCCAAGGGATTTATTTTTAATTTTAATTTTTTATTTTATTTATTTATTTTTGGCTACATCAGGTCTTCATTGCTGCATGTGGGCTTCCTCTAGTTGCAGCGAGTAGGGGCTACTCTTCATTGCAGTGCAGGGGCTTCTCATTGCAGAGGCTTCTCTTGTTGTGGAGCATGGGCTCTAGGTGCACAGGCT
The DNA here is from genome assembly GCF_964270905.1 of Leucopleurus acutus. Classification (NCBI taxonomy): domain Eukaryota; kingdom Metazoa; phylum Chordata; class Mammalia; order Artiodactyla; family Delphinidae; genus Leucopleurus; species Leucopleurus acutus. The sequence goes on along the minus strand of NC_139143.1, from coordinate 99,071,036 downwards.
TCAGTAGTTGTGGCACAAGGCTCAGTAGTTGTGGCTCGTGGACTCTAGAGCGCAGGCTCAGTAGTTGTGGCACACAGGCTGAGTTGCTCTGCGGCATGTGGGATCTTCCCGGGCCAGGGCTCGAACCCATGTCCCCTGCATTGGCAGGCGGATTCTTAACCATTGCTCCACCAGGGAAGCCCCCAATTACCACTTTTTAAAATCTACTTCCTTGGGCTTCCCTGGTGGCGCAGTGGTTAAGAATCTGCCTGCCAATGCAGGGGACACGGGTTCGAGCCCTGGTCTGGGAAGATCCCACATGCTGCGGAGCGGCTAAGCCCATGAGCCACAACTACTGAGCCTGCGCATCTGGAGCCTGTGCTCCGCAACGGGAGAGGCCGTGACAGTGAGAGGCCCGCGCACCGCGATGAAGAGTGGTCCCCACTCGCCGCAACTGGAGAAAGCCCTCGCACAGAAACGAAGACCCAACACAGCCAAAAATAAATAAATAAATTTATTAAAAAAAAAATCTACTTCCTCACTTCATACTTGTCTTGATAAAATATTTCTAAGACAGAGAGAAAGCTAGTGTATAAAGATAAAAATATGGCTGCTTTATTCCTGTTGATAGCTTTATCCTCTTCAAAAATATTTTTGTATTCAGTTATGTTTTTAAAAATGAATGGGATTATTAAATGTATTAACATCTGTTAATTTTTAAATCTTGGGATAAAGAAGTAAGAACATTATGGGCAATGACAGAAATTTAAAGATAATGAAACAAAAGTAATATGTGCAACTTAGACTAATGTGCCTAAATCCTTATAGATGCAATCAAATATTTTGTGTGCCAAAACGTCAGTCCTGTACCAATAGTTACTCTTATTTAGCCTCAACTTGCTCATGTAAAATGAAAATAAGAATTGTATGTACCTCACTATCTGTGAGAATTAAATAATATAACAATATTTAACCCAAGTTCTGTCACACAGTAAGGGCACATAGTGAGATAATAAAATTATAAATGATGGTACCTGCCCTCAAAGTTTCATTGAAAATGCTGGGGATTGGGTCAATGAATTTAAAAAAGCAATCAGATTACAAACAAATGACATGATAAAGTGAAAACTATGATCACCATGGCTGCTTCCTTTAAAAAAAACAAAAAGTCTAAAAATGAATGGCATTTAACACTTGTGTCATTTTTTTGTGGTTATTTTAAGTTGTAGTTGCCATGTGCAAATGCAAAATTTCAGTTAAGAGTTTGTCTAAAATCAGTGACTTTTATTTTGCAGCTTCCAAAAAGGGAAATAAAGCCCTTACAGTAAACTTTTATCCATTAAATTCACCCTAACCTTGGCAGCACTTCATCAATTTTAGGATCATCCTAAATCTTGGAAATTACCCTGTAATATTAAAATGCCTGCCTGCTAGCTGGGTCTTGAATTATGGTGACCCCTAAACAAACTGAAAGCTAGAGCAGGTTCTGTACTTGGACATAAACCAGTATCTCAGGAGTGGTGATTGGACAGTTATAATACACTGAGTCACCATCAGACCTACTGGATACTTGACTATTTTCAGCTTGGCGACTGTTGACACCCTTATGGATTTGTATATCAGAAATGTATTAAGCTCCTTTTTTTTTTATCTTTTTATACTAAAAAGATACTCAAATTGAGGTTCTTACTTTGAAGGAAATAAGGTCGTTAATTTCTGCAGAAGATTAAAAAATAATAAGATGAGTAACAATTTAACCACACGTCACGCTGCCCTTGAAGAAGGAAGGCTAACTTCTATAGTGAACCAAAAGACACTGAGGAACAGAGGATATGTTAATATTTCTGCAGCCCTAATAATGTCACTACAACATGTGAAAATGAGAAGGAAACATAACCTCCAAAGAGTAAGGAGAGTATGAGGGAAGTGTGACTGTCACTAGCTTACAAAGGGCTCATTGTCAGGGTCAGCCAGTCTGGTTTAGTCTGTTAATTTGAAATGTTCTGTCTCTCTACACACTGTACTGTCATATTACTTTATGTTTTAACATGAATGTACTAGTCATTGCGACTATATACTGAGTGGGGAATCACCAAGGGAGAGAGAAATGGTGTAAGAAGTACCACTCTGATGGAACATGGCAGGAGAGACCCTGGGTGGAAGGATTCATTAATAAATAACCAAATATTTATTGACCATTTTTTATGGACTTCACACCATGATAGTAAAAAAAAAAAAAGAAGAAGAAGAAAAGAAAGAAAAAAGGAAAGTTTAATACAGCCTGCACCCTCAAGGAGTTTACCAAACTTAAGGAGATTAGAATAAAGCAGATAAAATCACAGAGTAAAGCAGAGGTTTCCTGTCCAAAGTATATAAGGTCCTCCTTATGGCTCTGGCTGTGAAAAGAAACTGGAAACTATTCTAAGTCTACTCTAGCTGAGTAACTCTCACTTGTATAGTGGTTGGAATCCTGGCTCTGCTTCTTCCTGTGTACCTTGTTAAGCAAATTATATAATCTCTAAAACCTAAGATTTTACTTCTCTAAAAGAGATGATTTCACCTCACAGAGTTGTCAGGGAATTAGATGAAATGCTTATAATCTACTGAGCACAGTTCCTGGGACGTGGTAAGCTCTATACGTGATCGCTGTTTATTGGTACTGCTCTATTGTAAGCAAACCCCAGTAGGTAACAGGGAACCTTGATGAAGAGCTGGGAAGGATTTGCAACTGGCAATGAGCCATTAAACGTGTAGATGGAGATCCCAATCATAAATGTTGTTTTTTAAAGCAATATTTGACATTAACTATTGTCTGTCCAGTAGCCATCAGGGGAATGTGGGAAGTCTCTAATTATGGACAGAGACCTTAATATGGATTCTCTGATGCTCTAAGATTCAATAGGGAATGGAAGTGTAGGAAAGATAAAAAGCTGAAAGTTCTTCCCATATTCAGAGATACCTGACGTTGCAGGTCTGCTGGTCCTAGGGAAACGACTAAGATCTAGAGAGTACCTGAGTCCCCAGCCTTGCTCAGGATTTGTGAACACTTCCCTCTGGGTCCTCGGAGTGAGAAGATGATGGAGCTTCCATTAACTGTGTCTCACTTCCCTGATACTAGTTTCTGTTGCAAAACAATGGTCAGCATTAGCCATTTGTATAGTAGAAGACAAGTTCTCGCTTGTGTTCGCTTTCAAATTAGAACTGTATTGTTTTGTAAGACATACAGTGAACTTCAAATTTGGTAATGAATCTGAAGGTAAAGTTAGTATTTTCATTTCTCTTTAATCAAGAAGACAAGGCACTGCCTGTTCCTAGCCCCAAATTTAACATTAATACAGAAAATAACAATGATTTAGACATGGATTTCTGTCTAAAACTTCATCCCCAAACTGACAGTACAAAAGGATACTGCAAACACATTTCTTTTCAAGAGAATACAGGAGTTCACTGGGGATCTTTTGTTTCCCTTAGCAGGTTCCTAGTTTCCAGCTACAAAAGTATGCATTACTCACCAAAGAATACATTTGAAAACACAGCTAGAGATCATGACTGAAACTCCCCAGGTGGTCTCTTCAGTTCAGCATAAATCTATTTCTGTTCCTCCTGTGTATTTAAACTTTTCCTGCTGACCATGTCTTTCTTTTCAAGCTGCAATGCCTTTAATAAACAGGAAAGATGAATGCATATTCATATATGCAAGAGTCTTACAAATAAACACAGCCATAATATAAACACTTCATAAATTAAATTGCATTCAAAAATATTTCAATAATAAATATGCCATATGCCATAAGCGTGCTTGGACATTTCACACATATTATTTCATTTATTCTCCCCAATAACTCTGCAAGGGAGTGCTAGTATACCCATTTTATAGATGAGGAAACAAACTCAGAGAGTTTGATTCGTTCATAGCAAACAGCTAGTAGGTGATAGAGCTGTTATAAAACCAAGATATAGATCTGACTCCTTGCCCCAAATACCACACAAACTCAATGCAGTGCGTTCAAAATAAACCCACTTTAAGCTCAATCCTCCTTTAGAGCCGGGAGGGTAATTGGAGCTTGCAATGTTCTAGTCTTGGACCACAGCCCAGCTACAGGATCAGTTTGCTTTCATGAGATGGAAACAAGCCTCAATACTTATTAATAGGAGTGTTCAACAACACAAACACCACCACACAACAGAGAAAGAGACTTCTGGATAAAAACAAGCATCAATTGAGAAAGGTTACCAACTCTCTCTCATCATCACTTTATCATCTGCCAACAGGAGCAAATTTATTCAGTGCCCTCTATGTGCAGTGAATTTATTTCTCAGAATCAACAACTGGTCTAACCATGCACACTTGGAACAAGCAAGTTATACTCTCAGGTTCCCAGCTCACAAGGTCAATGCTTAGATGCATACAGAGGAGAGTTCCTGCTGTAATGTACAAACACTGCTGAGACTTAGCATCTTATATAGGCCTAGGATGTCAGAAAGAATGTGCCATCTTTTGAGGATGCAAATCATGTGATTCAAGACAAAAATCCTGTGCCTTTTCACACAAAAATATCACCCAAAATAGCCATTAAAATATTTTCTAGGGGCTTCCCTGGTGGCGCAGTGGTTGAGAGTCCGCCTGCCGATGCAGGAGACACGGGTTCGTGCCCCGGTCCGGGAAGATCCCACATGCCGCGGAGGGGCTGGGCCCGTGAGCCATGGCCACTGAGCCTGCGCGTCCGGAGCCTGTGCTCTGCAATGGGAGAGGCCACAACAGTGAGAGGCCCGCGTACCGCAAAAAAAAAAAAAAAAGATTTTCTAACCAATTCTTCAAGCCTGTCAAAACTTTAAATCAATAGACATCAAACTGTGGCCTGATTAGCAGACCCTATGTCACCTCACAAGTTAATACCCCAAAGAAGGAAATGGCATATATAAACAGCTGTCAGATATTTAGTCACTGGATCATATATGACATCTTATTTAATCTTCACAATGTTCCTATAATAGAAGGTGTCACTTTCTGCATTTTCATATGAGGAAACTAAGAATTGGAGAGGTGACACAAATGGTCTAAGGTTACGAAATTAGAGGAGAAAAGAACGGGACCCAAACCCAGCTCTCTTCCTCTCCAGGTCTCTCCAACATGTATTCATCATTCAGGTGCTGTGCACAGAGCACTGAGCTACAGCTACTCAGTACTGAGCCCCGTAGGGAAGCCCAGGTGAAAAGTGAGGTGTGATGAGGAAGACTGCTGAACATCAGACACTTGCATAATGATTCTTAGAAGCAATAAAAAGTCATTATTCCCAATGTTGTCCATTAGCCTAGCCCCTCAGGATCAAACAAAACAGACTGTCGGATGCTAGAAACAGGAAGGTGTCCATCTTCTCTCAAGCAGCAGGCTTGTTCTTCACCAGCTGTGTTAGTGCTTGTGAAAAGTAATAAATGCCTGACTCACTCTTAGGGTCCAGTATTCTCAGCCAGGCAAGGCGACTACAAAGTGACTCTGCTGGGCAGGAATCTGGTGAAATGGGAAGTGACTGCCGTTGCATTGCAGCCATTCTTATGAAATGAGGTGACAGCATGGCAAGAACAATACGTTGCCATATCAACTTTCTTGATGTCATGTCAGTACTATGTGGTCAGGCTCCCTCTGTTGCCCTGGAGACAAGAAATGGCAAGAATTCTCTTTATTTATCAGATCATTAGCTGCTGGTGGCAGACACACTGTCTCAGCTCTCGTGTCCTGTGCCTGTCATCCCTTTGGAAGAGTGTATGAGGAGGTGTGGAGATGGCTCCATAGAGTGGCTACAAATACTATTAACAGGATCTCTGAAAACTTGGCTAGGTGTCACAGAATAGTCCCCAGTGAGGTTTGGAAAGATGCATCTATTTCTGGAAAGGATAAGAATATTCCCCAGCCATAACACAGTGACCCATCCTGATGGGAGACAGGTCATTTTATCTTAGAAAGTGAAAACCATCTCATGGAAAAGGGAGATGAGCAATGAAGGACAAGGAGATGAAATAGGGCAGTGGAAGTCACCCTGGATTCACTTTGGGCTTTAAGTGGGGTGAATGGGTCTGCCTACAGTAAGTAGAAGGACAATAATGTGACCCACAGGAAGCCTTGATGCCCTCCATGGGCTGGTCTGATAAGCTATAGGCTAACTTGACTGTAAGCTACTTGAGTTTAACAGAAATGAAACTCCTTGGACATCAAGCAGATGTCCACATCCCTGCTTTCAAACTTTAGGAGAGAGAGCAGGATTTGGGCACAGTGGGCACAAGCAAGTTTCCTCTCAGCCAGACTAACTTTGGAGTCTGTTGTAAGTCTTGATCTTGACTTGATCACTCTCGGTCAAGTAAATCAGACAGACCTCTCTGAGAGCTCCCACCAGAAGCTAGTGGACCCGCCAAGGGGCCCAGCCCACTTGCTTACTGGGACTTCTGTCTGGATCTTAGAAAGCCTTTGATGTGGCTGCTGATAACACACTGCTCTTCATCCAACTCTTTACTCCCAAAGTAGATTCAGTCACCTGGTACTAACCAGGGGAGGGGACCCTATAACCCAGGGTTAGAGATTCCATTTTGTTTTTATGTTGGTCAGCAAATACCTCTGTCTGGCTACACATTGCAATACTGTTGCTTACATAACATGATGTAAGACTTTAATCCCCAGTTGGATGACATGTCTGTTTTGATATGCCATTAGCTCTCAGACCACCGTGAAACCAATCTCCATAAGACCATATTGGAATGCTAGGTCTTAGGCCCATGGAATCATACATTTGCAGTATGTGTCATGTAACTCAACATATAAATGAATTAGTGATTATTCTGCACAAATTCTACATATAACACCATCCACACATTTAGGAAATGGCTTCCTTTTTGTTTCATTATGAATCTAATTACAGGCACATCTAAGTTGTATTATTTGAAGAAAGTATAAACCTCAAGCCTCAGACTTGTGTGGCTAACACCATCCTTTTTGTATTGCTTTTTTTTTTTAACTTTTTCCCACAGTTTTATTGAGATATAATTGACACACAATGTATTTGTCCAATGTGTACTACACAATGATTTTATATATGTATATACTACAAAATGATTACCACAGTAAGTCTAGTTAACATCCATAACCTCACACAGTTACACATTTTTTTCTTGTGATGAGAAATCCCAAGATCCACTACTTTCCCAGCCACTTTCAAATATATAACACAGTATTGTTAACCATAGTCACATGCTATACATTAATCCCCATAACCTATCTGTCCTGTAACTGGAAGCCCACACTCCCTGACAACCTTCATTCTCCCCACCACACACACACACACACACACACACACACACACACACACACACACACACACACATTATTTATTATTTGGGTCATCTGATTTAGTCCTGACAACAATTCTTTGAAGTAAGTATTATCATGCCCATTTTACATATGAAGAAAGAGAGTCTCAGAGAGGATGAGTACTTTCTCGAATGTCTTGCCTCTAAGTTGTTTCGGTAGGAATTCACATGTAAATTAGATGTGTACACCTAGAATTGTTCCAGTCTGTTTTCCTTCATTAGAAAAACATTTGTGTAAAAAAAAAAAAAAAAAAGAGAAGAAAAAGAAAAACATTTGTTAGGAGAAATAAAGGCCAGCTGGCAACATACCCATGTTGGAAGGAAACACCATACATGCACCTATCGTTTGGCTTATTTTCCAGCATGAATTTCTGGGCATTTTGGTACCAAATTCCCAATCCAATGCTTTAACTACAAAGAGCAATATATATTTGGAAAAGTCTGGAAGCAATGGGTTTGAATTCCATTTGCACCTTCCACATGTACCCATGTGCATGGCACTCTGCTCAGTGCTGAAGATATACATGGATACAAGCACTCATCCAGCATAGTTACAATGAATGTGTTACACTCAACTAACAGAGAATTTGAGAGTATTATTTAATATTGTGCTTAAGTATAACACGCACGTGTCTATCAGATAGTCATGTAATGTTCTAAGAGGCAAATAGATGTTTTGTTTAAGGTTTATCTAATGATAATTTATTTTTTATTAAGATTTTTTGTAACAAGAAAACTGCAACATTCTTTTATAAATATTATAGTTTGAATCCTACATAAGCTGCCAGAATGAATTATTAATATCAGTAGACTTACGGGTTCATGGTTTGAGGATGTGTTTGCCTCCTAAAGTATTAGAAAATTATGAATCTAATACTTTGCCATAATATCTAAGAAGCAGAACATTAATTTCTTGGCTTTTTGTGTAATGAGTAGCGTGAGGAAGTTTTGCTGAAGACTTTTTTTTTCATTTATATATCCCAGACTCCTTAGTTAGTGATATTAGAAAATGGACCCATCCTCCGGATTATATGTTTTTATTCATTATATTAAAGGGAAAGGCTTGGTTTCCCGTTAAAAGTTGATCTTAAATTTGCTCTAATAGCCCAAGTGCAGATAAATTCAATTCTGACATGTTCTCATCTGAAAGTTTGGGAATGTTATTCACCATATGTCTAATGTCAAATATTAAAACACACAGTACAATAAAAAGCTAGTTCAAAATCCCCTTACTTTCAATCTGTTAGTCAGATTAATGCAGATGACACATTAGTTCCACTGTGATACCACTCCGTTGGCAATCTTCTAAAATTAGGAACTGCCAATCTGGGGAAGCAAAAGAACTCTATATCATTTTAAATTTAACTTCAGCCTACTCTGAAGTCGTTAGAGACAATTAAAGGAGATATCTAGCCATTATATTCAGCCCAGAGTTCAAAAGGTGAAAAGCACTTTTCACGATAAATAAACTGAGAGACAAAATCGTTTTCAATGAAGTTTCAATTTTAGTGAAAATAAAGTATGTAATTACATTGTCCATTACTGAGGTCACTGCCTTCATTGACCATCTGGCTTAAAACTAAAAAATAGGTATCATTTGTGACATGGGCAGAAGTGAGCAGTGTCCACAGCCTCCTTTTTAAAGACCTACAAATTCAGTTAATTCACACATTGATGATCCTCATGAAACAGTTACCAGAAAAGAGCCTGATGGCCTTTTGAAGCTGAACAACTCAGGGGAAAGAAAAAAATATGTAACGTCTTACCATTACCATACCTATTGTTGCCGTTTTCCATATGATGGATCTTTGCATAATATTTTTGCATGCCAAAACCTGGTAGGCCAAATTTATCATTCCAATTACTGTAGTTCACCTATAAATGGAATCCCATTTGTTGAATATAAACTTTGTTTTTAAGTTGGAAGTGTTATTCCCCCAGTAAGAAGCATAATCTAATTTTTGTCTAATTTTGTCCTACTTCCTACAATCTCAGAAAGCATCAAAATAGTTTGGAAAGTTGGATGAATGCTGTTTTAAAATCATTTTCAATGCATATTTTTTATTTGATTTCTTTTTATTAAACTCTTTACCTCTGAAAAAACGTTATTATTGGATTATTATGTAGCATCAGTTCACACTATTATTACCTAAAGCGTATCAAAGAGAAAAAAGTTAGAGCAGTTCATTGCTTTTTGCTTTGGCAACTTTGAAAGGACTTCTAAACATATCGTTCAAGAAGACAGAGAAAGAAATTGCATTAATTTGGTTTGAGTCTTAAACCTAGGATAACTTTATTCCTATATTCTTTGTAAAACCCAGGTTCTGTGGTGTTATGTCTTGTTTTCCTAACATAGAGGCCACTAGCTTCAGGTTATGCTATTCATTCAGCCTCAAAATAGAATACATACTTTCTGAAGATCCCATTCTCTTCATTCATTGCTGTTAGAGAGTCTTCGAAAATACCCTTGCCAGTATATATAGATGTCAGCCTACATTAAGGAAAGGAAAGGAAGAGGCGGGAGCGAGGCAGGAGTCGCCAAGAGAAAAAAACTGTATTTTCAATTTGAGGTTATTTCTATTCAGTCAAGTCCTTTGAAATTATTCACAGTAAAGATTAATGATTCCTTACAGGTAGGGGTAGGCCTTAGCATCCCCACTAGTTTCTCCTGACAAAACCCATTATGCAGTGATGCTAGCAGGAAACCAGCAGGGGAGAGTTTGTTAAAACACCTTCCAAAGCAAGTTCTTTAACCTAGAATCTGGCACAAAGGAGCTGTTCCAACACAGGGTTTTGGAATGTTGAAGAGACGTGCCCACAGCAGCGTTTTCAGATGTAGCACACCAGGTACTCCCAGAGCAAATGATTTGCTTGTGGATTTACCAGTGGGGGATTTTAAATTACAAATCAGTATCCCTCCTTCCCCAGTAGCCAGATGAGCACTGAGGGAGTGCAAATGAATTGATGAGTTAAAGTACAACTGTGGATCCTCTTGTCTGATTTCTGTCTTTGTTCTTTTCCGTTTCTTTCGAACATGAAGAGTAGAAAACAGTTTGCTCTGCTCAAAACACTTCTCAGCACAATGAGTGTGCAGGCTGAGACCCACCTCAGAGTTGCAGATGGCTAGTCCTGGCTCTCATCACAACACTCACATCATGCCTAGTGCTACACGACTAAGTGGTGCCCTTGCACAGTTCCATGATGACAGTTCACCAGAAGCACGCTCTCAGGCCATTATTGGCCTCTCTTACCATGACATCATTCCTCTGCTCTTTCACTCAGAAAGGGGTGAGCTGATAATATTTTATCAGGCAGGACAGATATTTTGAATTTGGAAAAACTCTGCCAATTAAATCTCACAGAGAAATCCAATAGTTCCTGTTTGTGATATGAAATTATTTCTTCTATGGCCCATGGTTTAACACTGACTTCTTATGAATATTTATATTCCTAGCATCTTAGCTGCACTGCCAGGGAAAAAGGCAGTTCTGTTGAAATAATAGTTGTAATTATTTGATAGGTTCCTTTTTTTGACAGCAGTACCTCCTTCAGCTTTCACTTTTATACCAAACTAAAAATTAGGAGGTAACCTAGCTGTGGAAACCGATGCTGGAAACTGTCCATCCATCATGAGGAACGATTCTTTCTCTGAGGGGAATTTTCTGCTGGATTGCCAAGTGCATAATATTCCCCTGGAGCAAGTCTGCATGAAACAACACTGCTGTGACACGTCCCGTGATATTTAACTCTAAGGGTCTGGCAGCCAATGCATTGGGGTGCTAATTGTATTCTCTAGTTATCATCACAGCTTAGAGACCAGAAGGTCAGAAGAGTTTATCTAATCCTGGGGTAGAAAAGCAATTAAAATCCATCCCAGCCAGGAAAGCTTCCACACAATCCATTATCCCTGCCCTATTTTTAGGCCCATAAAGGAAGGATGCTGGGTGAAACAAGCCCTAGAAGGCTTCAGTTTATTTAATAAATGTGCATTGAGCATGAACTCTGTGGCAGGCGCTGTTCTGGGTGGCACATTCTCTGGGTGAGAATATGGTGATAAGAAGACAAACATAGACCCTGCTCTCAAGAGCCCATGAGCTGGTGGGAGGCAGGTGGGAGACAAGGAAAGGAATAAACAGTGGGCAGGCGGACACCACTTGAGACTGGCAGTCAGCCAACGCTTTTCTGAGAAGTTAACCCTTTGGCTGAGACCTGAGTATCAAGCAAGAGCCCACCATGGAAAGTTGTGGAGGAAGGGTATTCCAGGCAGAGGAAACACCTCCTGAAAAACCCAGAAGGCAGAAAGGAGCTTGGCCAGTTCAGAAAATGGGAAGAAGCGAGTGTGACTGGAACACAGTGAGTGACAGGGAGGTGGCATGAGATGAGGTAAAAGGAGATGGATATGCACCAGATCACAGGTCCCTGATGGCTAGGACAAGAGGTGTGCATTTATTCTAAGTGCAGTGGACGTCAAGCAGGAGAGTGGCATGATATGGGGGTTTAAGTTTAAAAATAATAATTCTGGCTACTGTGTGGACAATGGATTGTAGAAGGGGCAAGGGAGGGAGGATAAGAATAGGACTAACAAGACTACAGTAGTCCAGGTGAGAGGTGTTAGTGGCTTGGACTAGGTTGGGAGCAAAGCACGTAAGAAAAATGGATGGATTAAGGACCTATTATATAGGCTGTGTCTGCCTTTGCTGAGACACTCAGTATTAAATCTAAATTTTGAGGCGTCTGCAACAGAGATGTGCTTTTTCTGTTTTCTATTGCCCTTACCACATGGATGCCTTATAATTGATTAGTATTTGATTCTCTTTGGTAGAGAAGGAAACAGACAAAAAGTAGTAGTCTTCACAGCATTTCAGTAGGTGAGAGGGGCTTCCCTGGTGGCACAGTGGTTGAGAGTCTGCCTGCCGATGCAGGGGACACAGGTTCATGCCCCGGTCTGGGAGGATCCCACATGCCGCGGAGCGGCTGGACCCGTGAGCCATGGCCGCTGAGCCTGTGCGTCCAGAGCCTCTGCTCCAGAACGGGAGAGGCCACAACAGTGAGAGGGCCGCGTACCGCAAAAAAAAAAAAAAAAAAAAAAGAATAGGTGAGAGACCAACTATACCAGGCTAATTCCAGTTCTCTTAGCTTCATCATCAAACAAGCCAGGAGGTTCTCCCTTGCTTTCCCACTGCCAGCTCAAGTCTTCATTTGTGCCTTGACTGGTTTCTATTCAAGAATGTTCCCAGCTAGATTCCTGGTCTAGTTAGCATGTATTGATAATACATTTTGATGTCACTAGGCAAGTACCCATCATCAACATGAATTCACTATGTGCTTCTTAGGAAATAAACTGATGAAGGTTGGAAATCACTGCAAATCCTTTACTTTTTTCATGTGGTCATTCGATTTTTTCCCATTATTCTCACAAGATTGCTCTTGGCAGTATAGTTAAGGATCTATTGATATTAGCATTCAAAAACAAATCTATCTCTTGTCGTTTATAACTTGGTCATACCAATTCATTTACGTCAAAATTTTGGCATCATTCTTCTTCCCTGACTGAACTTTTGCCATAAACTTTCATCACATTAGTTATGTAATGCTAGGAAAAATAATTCACAATCTCAGTTCATGGTACCTTTGTTTCTTTTTTTTTACACTTGTTCTCAGAAAATAAAATGGATGAATTTAAAACAGTAAATGAATAATCTGTAATATTAATTAAAACATTTTTAGGTAGTTAAGCATTCTATCAAAAGAAAGTCTAAGAGTTCTCATCAGAAAATTTTCAAGAACCAAAATCTACTTGTGTTTTGAGAGAATTTTTTCAAGCAGTTTGCTACCTCGTCTATACAAGAGCCTGGTTATGTCCTTAGGAGTCACTTCCAAATCATAGGACTTATTTATTCTTCACGTCATCAGTAACCCTAAAAATTGCCAAATGCCCACAATACAGTAAAAATGCAATGTATTCATTTTTAGATACATTTCCACTTTGATGGATTTGGGAGATTTAGGGTTATTTTGAAATTATATACTTCCTTCTTAAACTATGAAAAAGAGGCTTCTCATCATTATTTTGGAAATATGAAAGCAATGAGTGGCAGCAAGTTAATGGCTTCAGTATTCAAGTTTAAAGCAACTTAACTTACCTTCAACTTAACATCCTGTGAATTACATTTCTTCTCTTCTACTTAACGTAAGCAGAGACATCATCCTTCCACACTCTAAAAACCTCGTTGTCCACCCGTACCTCTGTGAGTCTTTCCTTTCTTTGCAGTCTGTGAATAAACTGGCCTGCTTTGTCTTGACTAAGCTAGGCCAGACATAGGCTAGCCTTTTGACTAGAGCATTTTAACATTGTAGGTTGATTTAAGAGGCATAAAAATGTATAACCAGCAACATCATTGGCACAAAGGAATTGCCGGATTGAACAGGTTGGAGATGTATCTGAAACAGACCTTAATAGGCTAGAGTGATATTCGAAAGATCTGACTAGTTAGGGACACCTGCTGTAAAAAGCAAGCACTGCATAGAAATGAGTGACTGGACACAGATAAAAGGTCTAATGCATTAGTGATAGGTAGCAGGAATCCAGGGAAAGAGGGGTGAATGAGAGCATAGAACTTTAGATTAACCAGAGGCCTACATGGAACAAAACAATTAGAATGCTAGAAGATAAAACCAGATAAGACATCCATGTGGGATCGCACGGCATACCAAGCAGCACAGCCAGTGACAAGAAACGTTTTCGTTTGAATCAAGGTCTTAGCTTTGGCCTCAGGACAAGTATGAATGTGAATTTGTGGGGTGGCCTGTTCACCCTTCTGTGCTCTTTTATGGGGAGCACATGGGAGTCATTCATCCTTCTGATCCTTGGAGTGAAATAGCCTGGATAGGAGCTAAATCCAAGAAACAGTTCAGCTTAAGATCTTGAAGGTTTTAAACTTCAAATGTGTTCCATAACTCCAAAACAAACAGAGCTGGAGACAGCCCCACTTGGCGCCGCATCTCCAGGTAGGTTTCTATGGGTATTTCCCTCCCAATCGACCCAGTTCCATGATTCCCCTCTTTCCCAGCTGCTCTCCTTAGCTCCATGACAAAAGGAACAGAAACAAAAGGTGTTAAAAGCTAAGCTAAGGGACTTGTCTGAAGCCACTACTTGGAGTTAGTAATGAAACTCAGGTTTGTTTCAGTTCTATTCTCAGGACCGATTTAACTCTTACATGATCTTAGGAATGCAGAAATCGCTAGAAGAAACATCATGAAGAATATCCTCTTATGTACCAGAAAATAGTATAGATGCTTAGAATACAAAGACAAAAGATGGCCGAGTGCACAAAGTGATGTCTGCTACCCTCGGGAAGTAATGTTTATAGATTGCCCACCTGCTCTGCACAAAGCACCACGTTGCTCAGTGCAGACAATGAAACGAGGCACAAGACAACAATAGCCCTGCCCTCACATTGCTTAAGCTTTAGTTGGGGAGATAAGAAATACACATGAAAAAGAAGTGTTTGTTGTAGGTTTTGAAGAGTCAAATAAAACTTAACATTTACTGAAGGACTTTATGTCGTGCATTGTTGCAATTGCCTTATATGTCTTAATTAATTTATTTAATCAACACAACAGTCCTATGAGGTTATCTCCATTTTATAAATGAAGCAAAGGTAGGTCGAGTGATTTGCATGGGCTCACCCAGCTAGTGTTTGGTGGAAGCAAGATTTAAACACAGGCCATCCAAATTATATTTACCTTTATATCTATGTCCAGATCTAGATCCAGATCATCTGCCATAAGGTTTGAAAGGCAGAACTGGTGTCTGAAGGCTGGAAGAGTCAGAGAAGCCATGGGTGTTGTCCATGAGTTAGACATTCAAAAATACGTGGGGAGTTTAGGGAAGGACAGGCCAGAAGCAGAGGCACCATCTCAGAGGCCAGGATACAGCAGTCGAGGGACAGGAAGGCACCAGGCACTGACAGTGCTTTGGTGTCAGAGTAGTTTAAGTTCTAGTCCTACTGCTGTACTCAGTCACTGGTGGGGCTTGGATAAGATCCACAGGTTTCCTATAAAATGGAAATGGTAATAATAATAGTAAGTACCTATCCTGCCAGGTTAGTGGAAATATTCTCCAAGATGACATGTAAAAGTGTCTAGCCTCTTATTTATAATTTATTTTAATTTTGTGTGTGTATGTGTGGGTGTGTTTAAAATAGTGAATAGATTAGCCAGGAGTAGCAAGTTCATACTGGGGAGTGAAAGCAGACAGTGGGGAGATTCTGATCTCCCCACATTGTGGAGGATTCTGACTTCAGAATTATCCATTTAGCAAGCATTGAAGGCTGTGAGTGAGAACTCAATCTGGCTATACCACTTCTGTGCAATAGAAGTGCTATAAATAAATAAATCCCTTTGATTTAGGGGATAGAGAGTAAACCCCATGGGAAAGTATTCTAGAAGAAGAAATGAAGCAATGGATACGGAATATGTGAATTTTTTCTATAAAATTCACTTGTTCATTCACTCAAAAATACTCATACTCATTGGATATTGGATACTAGGCACTCTTCAGGGCTTGCACATACAACTGGGAACAACACAGTCAAAATCCTTATCTTCGCAGAGCTTATGTTCTATAATAACTCTTTATTAATATAAAGATTATATATACTCAAAGATAAGAATTAGAGATGTCGAAGAAAGTGAAGTGTGTTAGAACAAGATATTTTCAAAGCACATCATATGATTTCTCTTTAACCAGCCACCCAAATATTATTCATCCCTGCTTCATCTAACCTTGCTATGCCTTAGTCTGCTTCAAACAGAAGCACTAACATCTTTTTACTGTTTTAAGTAATGTTCACAGCCTCCCAGTTGTATCCAAACTAATTTATAATGTTTTGTTTTGTTTTGTTTTCTGCCACTCTATCTGAAAGCTCCCACACATTGCTTGCTAGCCTCTTGACGTCCATCTAACTAGCTCTCCTCTGTCCTGAGATACAACAGCCTTGCTCTTCTTAGGAAAAGCCTTAAAACACCCTTCTACATACTTGCAGTGACTTCATTCCCTCCTTTTTATGTCATCTACTGTATAGATTTATTCTCATCTCTATACCATTTTCTTAATCAATTATGAAAGGATTCCTTTGAATGTTGAGAAAGGACTCTGAGTACCTCTTTCTAATGCCTCATGTTTGAAGTTTAGTTTCAGTAAAAGTTATGTTGCATAGAATTACTTAGTGTTACTCCTGAGCTAGTCTAGCATCCCTGTCTTTTTTAAACACTTTCTTTAATAAGGACTTTTGTCTGTTTTCCTCTTCATTAAAGAAAACTAAATAAATTGCCGTTGTTTTTTCATGTAAGGGGCTATAGTATTTGAAAGATGATATTTTTTCAAATCAAAGAGTATTTAAGCACCAAAGAAGCTGAAATTATTAATGAGGAAAATGAACTGAAAGACACAAGAGCATCCACTTTGTGAAGTTACATTATCTAATGAGACATAAATACATGAAGCTATAAACACTATTTCTGTGGCTCTTCCATTCTGTCTTTTTATTTTAGGACTTTGAGCAGTGCCTGGCACTTAAAAAAGCTCTTCATAATAATCATTGAGTTGAATGATCTCTCATGCTCACAACAGCCCTGTAAAATGGCCTCTGTTACAGATAAAGAAACAGAGGCACAGAAATTCAGATTGGAGAGCCACGAGTGGTGATGTCAGTGTTCGAACCCAGACTTCTGGATACCACCACAGTAAATAATTAAGTACTAAACTTTGCAGTTCAAATTTTGACTGTCTCAGGAATTTAACAATGGGGAAAGACAATGTGAGTGGCAATGGTGCGTTGTGACTTTATTGAAAAGGTGTGCTTATGACTTGTCTGTAATTGTAACCCCTTTGTCTTTTCCTAACCTCACTAATGTATTTTAGATTACTTAAATGTCTGGTCCCCAGTGCAGTGACAAATGCATTTTTGAAAATTAGCAGTCATTTTATTTGGATCCTGGCATCCCTAAATGACTCATCATCATTTTGCACATTCTCTTCATTCCATAATGTTGTTTTCCTCACCTTGAATTTATTGACACCAATTCATTTTGCCTTGACGTTGGCATTAACTGGGAAATGGCTTTGTTTCGTCCTGACATTATAAAATCACCTCCCAAGACTTAGTTTGACATTGTCAGGAGGTGGTTATGGTGACAGCAAGGCCACAGAAGACAAGAGTGAGTTACAGTGATTCCCAGGGAAAAAAAATCATTAAGAAATTTACTGCTGTGTGATTTCAGTAGCTATTTTTCATACTTAAATATCCCTGCTGTTTAAAAATCCTAAGGGGGCTTAGACCGTATTTAGAACACTCCTGCCAAGCATATATAGGAAAAATTAAGTCTCTAAGGAGACATTTGGCTATAACTCGACAAACAGGAACCCCAAATTATATTTTAGCTTTACAAAGTGCTCAAAGGCATTGAAATTCTGTCTCCAAAAAAAAAAAAAAAAAGAAAAAAACCCGCGCATGTGAATTAATGACACAATTATCTCCTTTCAGCCACAGACACTTGAATATCTTAATGCCGAATATCAAAGGCCTGTAGTATGGCTCTTCCTCCTCCTCAGAATGTGAACGGTTTTACAGATCTGTCTTCAGCATTGAATGGGGCTGTATGGATTTTCTTTTACAATTCTTAAAGAACACCAAGTCCTTTTTCTTGCATTCTTCTAAGTGCCATGATGATCTCTCACCTCCACCCCAGTGCCACATAGGACAGCTCCATCTGCACTTTCCTTTAGCCTGTTTTCCAAATTTAACTAGTCACGTTCCAATTAAAAGAAACATGTCACTAAGTTCCTTCAGGGCCATGTTTCTTTACCTTCATATTACCCACAATGCCAAGATTGTGAGAGGTAAGACGTTGTGACTAATGAAACATGAAGGGAATGCTTCTGATCTTTTAACTCATCTGCCTACCCTTGCTTCTTCCCCTCCCTCCATCCCTTCCCAAAACATATATTGTATCATTAAAGGAAAAAACCCCAAACTAATCACCATTCTCTTCTAGTTAATATTCTTCATTATGGAATCACTTATGAGAAGCCCTGACAAATCATGACATACAAGCTGAGCTGCAATGTCAAAGCTGACCAGCGATTTTTCGGTGTGTCCCTAGGTAGCTTCCTCCCATTCCCCGCCAAATATCTATCCCTTCCCTTAACTCCAGAGCATGAGTTAACCCCAGCTTAACTCTGCCTCTCATGCTCAGCAGAAACCTTACCTCCCACTCCACGGAAACTGAAAGGAGGCCACCAAGGAAAAGTTCCTTCTACTTCCTGCTCTCCAACCTATGCGCTGTATAACCACTTGTATTGATAGCAGTCTACTAATAATAGATTTGTATCCACCACTCAGAAGGAGGCAGAGAACAAAGGATGAATTTTATTTACTTGCTTAATAAATATTTATCAGGCATCTATTTGTGCCAGGGACAGGACTGAATATTTATGATACAGCCACAATGAACAGGTCACAGATATAGTGCAGACATGTACAAGTGTAGCAGGTATGAGTCTCCCACAAACTCAAGTAGTATGAAATATGCTTTCTTTAGGTTAAATCTGACTATGAGCCCCTCTACTGGAAAGGTGGTGGGAAATTCAATTACAGTCCTCACTATGGCTTGATCTTCAAATGTAAAAATGTCCCCTCATTTTGCATCAGTCTGCACTAGTTCACAATGAGATGGCCCTTGGGCTACAGATCACTTTAGCTCAGGAGACCCTACTGGTTCCCTTCACACCTGAGGCTGTACAGTGTTCTGCAAGGCAATGAATCCTAGTGTCTTTGTCTCTCTTATGAGTATAGGATTGTGTATGATTATAGGATTGTGTATGAGTGTAGAATTGTGTATTAGTGTAGGATTGTGTATGAGTGTAGGATTGTGTATGAGTGTAGAATTGTGTATGAGTATAGGATTGTGTATGAGTATAGGATTGTGTATGAGTGTAGGATTGTGTATGAGTGTAGAATTGTGTATGAGTATAGGATTGTGTATGAGTATAGGATTGTGTATGAGTATAAGATTGTGTATGATTATAGGATTATGCCTTTCCTGAGATAGTTTTTGTAGACATTTAAGATAATTGGTAGTTTGACTAGAAATACATATTAATAACAAGTACTGAAATGTGGCAAAATGTGGTCACATGATTCATTTATTGAAATTACCTTTATCATCTCAGTAAAAGATACTTTTATTTTCTCAAGTAAAATTCTTTTTATTAACACTTTTAATATTTTCAAAGGACTATACATTTATTCCAGACAATTTGGAAAGAGTAAAATGTATAAAGATGAAAATTAAAGTTACTGAAATCATTTGCACGCCTACCAGCCAGAGATGAACACTGGTCACATTTCGTTAGACTCTGTCCCAGTACTTTCTCTAAAGTTTATTTTACAAAAGGTACGTGGAGAGGTATATGTCTGTACTTTTGGGGATCACACTAGATAAATATTTGTACTGCTTTCTCTTCTGACATAATGACATGTACTTTGAAATGGTGGTTTATACCCTGATGTATGTTGCCATCGTGTGTGACTATGCCTCCCAATGAATGCCATCTTTCGCCATGGGCAAAAGAGTAGAGGTTGCACCTTTTTATTAAACTAGACAAGTGCATTTTCTGATACCAGATTGGAAACGCTGTGATTTCTCAGCACCGTTTTTATGAGCACCTTGCCTGCATCTGTGTCTGAAGGTGTTGACCTAAATAGGATTTCAATACATCATTAAAGATTGCTTTAGGAAAGGTGCCCAGCCTTTGGCTTGTGGGATTCTCAACGAATTAATTATTTCTCAACATCAGCAAAGGTTTTTTTTTCAGTTTGCAACAGCTAAAAACTCGGGGGGTGTTTGGGCAGTGCCTCTAGCTCCTGCATTCGAGTCACCTGTTATTGCATTCACGCTAGCTGGGTTACTGCATACTGCAGGCATAGGCTCCTTCAAATGAATATGTCTTTCTTATGATGTTTTGAGTTGAATTTCCTTTGATTGGACAAGAGCAAGTGTCACTCCCATAATCAGTGCTTTGTTATTAGATGAATAAGAATAGAATGGCTGCTCTCTAATGTCAGAACCTGCTGTACTAGATTACCCAGACATGTCTGACCACCTGCTGACAGCTCCACATTGTTCCCTTCAGCCCCTTTAGTTCTGCTCCTTGGCCTCATTACACTGAAACAAAGTAGGCTGGATGCTGTCACACGGGGATCATGCCACCGGCATCACTGTCCCATGATGGATACAGGCACAGACAGGAGTATAGGTTGAGAGCAGGAAAGCAAGGATGTTTTCACTTAATGGCTCCCAGGTTTCAGTCTAGATAGATACTGTATCCCCTGCTTTACCATCGCAGAAGCTAAAGGTTGGCCAAGGGGCAGTACCCCCCTGGTATTCTGAAAACACACCTTATGTACTCTGATTCGTACAGGAGAATGCTCATTAAATGCAAGTATACAAGTCATCTTTGAGAAAACAGGGACTGCTGGTCCAATCTGACCTTGCAAGTACACAGCAGTTGAATTCAAATATTCAGTAACTGCATGTTTGACCCCATGCTGTCTCAAGATTCATATCTACAGAGGACATATACAGATGATGTCTTTGAGTGAGGAAATTTACTTCCTTTTCACTTCAAGTACCTTGCATTAGATACGTAGTGATTAATTCATTATTCTGGCAGATGTAAAACTAAGCACCCTGCTCTTCCACTCTGAGCTTCTAGCATTAGGAGAGATTGGGAAGGTATCGAACATTAACAAAGTGTACTTAGGTTGTGTTTTATATTTTTTAAAGCACCACCACATAATTCTTCTTGAAGCTCCCAACAACTGTGAGGTCGGTGAATAGGACAAGTGTTATTATCCTTGCTTTAGAAGTGAGGCAAGAGAGGCAAAAGAGGTTAAACGATTTCCCCAAGTTCACCCAGCCCATTAACCACAGAGACCAGACTTGAATCACAAGTTCTTCACCTAATTCTCTTCATACCACCTCATGCTTTTAATGAGGAGAAAAACGATCTCTGTTCAGTGGGGCACCAGCAGGCAAAACCGATCAAGCCAACAGCCACCTACGTCATCACCAGGACTATAATACTGGAGAAGTCCAACTGTTATCATGTATTTGACGAAAAAGAGAAAGAATTCCTCACTCTTTGCCTTTTAAGATGATACGCTTTCCATGAGAAATATTCATGCACATCACAGAGCTCAAGAGAACTTTAGAAACACCTACTTCAAACTCTTTCTCTAACTTTATAGCTGTCACTAGAATGTGAGCTCCACAGAAGCATCTGCATGGCCCGTCTGGCTCACACTGTGGGCCCAGCATCTAGAACAGTACCTGACTGGATGATGGATGGATGGATGGATGGATGAATGGATGGATGTCACTAAGTGGTTTCGGGTTATGTCCAAGGCCTTACAGCCAAGTGATGACTAGAACTCAGGTTTTATGACTCTTAATCAGTGTTTTTTACCACTAAGCCATATCCCCAATCATGGCCAGACATAGGTAAGAAAAGATAGGAAAAATGTACCTAGAATTCCCCAAAAGGCCATTAGACAACAGTCTATAAAGTTTCTTCTCTATACTAGGAGCTAACCTGTAGGTTCAGTTTTACCTCTCACATCTCACAACTTAGTAAAACAGCCGCCAAGGCTGAATAAATGGGTCATAATCACAGCTCTTCATCTCCCTGCCACAGACTCTCAAATGCCTAAATCAGAACTGAATGTTGCACACATGCCTTTGTTATTAGCCTGTTTCGTGGAGGTTATTTGCTCTTTGACGTTTCTCTGAAAAGGACGGGAACATTTGGAACATCTTTCCCTCAGCAATCCTAGGCTTGTTTCAGGTGGTGAAGGTAGAGGTCACTTTATTAATACAGCCATCAAGGAAGGCTGTCATGGTAACACGTTGCCT
Organism: Leucopleurus acutus; assembly: GCF_964270905.1. Classification (NCBI taxonomy): domain Eukaryota; kingdom Metazoa; phylum Chordata; class Mammalia; order Artiodactyla; family Delphinidae; genus Leucopleurus; species Leucopleurus acutus. Next base: position 99,048,722 of record NC_139143.1, on the reverse strand, counting down.
CGATTCCTTGAAGTGCAGGAGACAAAGCCAAAAAGAGAAACTTTCAAGTCTATAAATACAGACCCAGCATTGCTCAAGCCTAGCAGCTCACTGACAGGGCAAACCTAAATGTATAGCTTTGAACAAGACCCAAAGAGAAGAAAGAAACCTTCCCTGTGGTAATGTAATGGGTTATCATGACTATAACAGGAATAAGTGACCCTTCAGGTCATAAAAGAAAAGAAGAATAGAACAAGTAGCTATACTAAGTCCTGGCTTGTGCCCTCTTTGCACATTTTGGTTCCCTCTCTAAGTCTGCTTTTCCATACCTTCCAGAAAGGACTAATAGAGGGAAAATGAATCAAGGTCTTATAATTCACATTTTGACAATAGTTTGCAGTTTAGGAAGAGGCAAAAATGAATGGCAATCAAGAAACTTACAAAAAAAAGTTGAAGGAGCAAATGATTTAGCCACATCCCTGTGACTCTCATTATCCAACCTAGAAGAAAAATAAAAAGAAGTGAAAGAAGGAGGCAGAAATGCTGCTTGTCCCTATTCTTTCACTGTGAAAATTCCTAGTGTTTTTATAAACTTGTAGCAACTGTGGGAGTTTATTTGTCTACTATGGTGGCTTGCTTACTGAAGCTATGATCAGAGCTTGCTGACTTCAGCCTTTGCATCAGGGTTCCACACTTCATCTTTTTGCAACATAACTCTGTTTGGGTCTAACATTAATACTATAACCTTATCTATCAAGGACCACAGATTATCTTGGTTTGAAAGCATTCCTAATATTGAAACATCATGGGATTATAGGATATATGGTGTGATATTGGACACACCATAATGAATTTATTTCTATCAATAGTAAAATGATCCTTTAGAATATAGTCAAACTATTACCAAAGTAGTATTAGCTTTTTCGGTATCTAAGGATTATATTTTATTATAATAAAAAGAATTGTGTCTAGCAAATAACAATTTGTATCCAATACTAGATCAAGTTTTGTGTAAGAGATTTAAAAATGAACCTTCACTATTTATTGAGATAGCACATTGTTAATTTGTCAAAAGCAACGTAGAAAGAATCGGGACATGCTTAATGTAAATACTTAACAAAATAAGGTCAGTGTTTTCAGTTTGAGGCAAATCCACACTGAAGGGCACCAAATAAAGAAGTGATAACTGCAAAGTGCTTATTGGGTAGAAATCCCTAGTTGGATTTTTAATCTGCAATGCTATGCAAGATGAAATGGAGATATGCCAGGATTTTGTAAATGGGTGTTTATCCTCATGCCAGTTCTATCAACTGGTGGTAAATGCCTGAAACTGTTACCAAGTCCAAGCTCATACTGCTTGCTACACAACAGGCCAATAAATCGAGAGAGGAGCTGTTGGGGCAAGGAATAGCAACTTTATTCAGAAAGCTAGCAAACTGAAAAGATGGTGGACTCATGCCCCAAAGAACCATCCTGCCTGTGTTAGAATTCCGGCTTCTTTTATTCTAAAAGGGGAGGGAGTAAAGTCAAATATTTCCTGGTTCTGGTCGGCCTCTGGAACGGATGTGTTAGTTTCTTCCTCCCTGCGGTCATTCACAGGTGGGCCTGATGTTTCCTGCGAGCTAAACAAAGGTATTTTAGCTTAACGCTCATTACCTGGGAGGCAGGGTTCCCAGAGATGGTCCATTATGTATAACTTCAGCTTATAGGCGACATCCCTTTAGTGATTAGCTTGTAATAGAATACAAAATGTTCTTATTACAAAACCTTGTGTTGAAAGGAATTCTGAAGTTTAGTGCAAGAGAATGCCATGATTAAGTAGCTATGTTTTCTACATAGAGGAAGAGGAAATCAAAGCATATGCAACATATTTGCCTTTCCCAAGCTAGACCTTGATATTTTTGGTATTTTATGTATGAGCTGATTTGTATTTGGAGCTCTGCCAGAATGTGTTGGAACTCTAGAAGATGTGAAATTTAGTGCTATCAACAAAGCCCTCCGCCCAGTGTGGTATGAAAACAGATCAGTTGGTCAATACAAATGAAAGTCTACTGAGGAGCTACAGAGGAGTTACTTATGTTGTCTTGGGGAGCGTAGAATGCATTTCACACTGTGCAGCACATTCACTGCATTTCTCCTGACTGTTCTCTTCTATGTGAAGAGCAGTAATCTGTAAATTGGGAGACCTGGATGCTAGATCTAGAGCTACCCTTGTTTTCGGTTTCCTCGTCTAGAGCTTGTCTAGATAGTTTTTGAAGTTTCCTCAAGCTTTGATTTTACTACTTCTATCAGAGCAAGGTAGGATTAATTACATGACAAGGGTGATTTTGGTTCCTCTTTAATTGTGAGTAATACTAAGTGGTCTGTCTTAGACCATTTAGATCCCAGTCTTCTGATTTAACTCCCCCAGGAAGATAATCTGCTCTTATATTTCAGCTTTGAGTACTACGTTCATCTTAATTCCTATGATTCTACACCTGAAAACTCACTCTCTCTGATCTAAAGTCACCAAGGCCTCTTCATTCTCCTTTCCCCAATATACATAAAGACAACTGCCTATCTTCTTTGCTGTGTCTGATACCCTGATCCAGACCTTCAACCTTTTATCACCAACATTAATTGAGGAGTAATTCTTTGTTTGGCAGGGGAGGAGGCTGCCCTGTTTATTGCAGGATATTTAGTAGCATCTCTACCCACTAGATGCCAGTAGCATGCCCTCCCCCGAGGTGTGACAACCAAACACATCTCCAGACATTGTCAAATGTCCCCTGGAAGACAAAATTCATCCACTGTTGAAAACTACTACTTTAGACTGACAACCAAAGACCTCTATTAAATGTTAATTCCTCAAATTCCTCCAATCCTTTCTCTATTCTAAAATCCCTTCTGCCAGATTCTATCAAGAGCATGCAATGCTTATTTTGCATATTTCCTTTATCCAGCTCAAAGTGCCCTTCCTCTCATACTCTTCCCGTCTATTTATTCCTAGATACAGCCAACCACAGCAGGAAGACTTCTATGATTAATTTTATAACTTCATTTCATCACTGCATTTTGTTGAGATCTTTTTTTCTCAGCATCATTCCTGGTCTTTCTTTCTCTGCCTATGGCTTAAGTGCTGATATTCTTCAGGGTTCTGGCTGCAGTCTTCATTGTGACTTAGTCTATATTCTAGCAGGATGAGGTCTTCTATTCCTTTCTCTTCACTTTTTGTAACAATGACCACCATCACCCCTGCTCCAAATCTGTATCTCCAAGATGAACTACCTCCTGAACTGTTAACTAGTTTTTCCAGCTAATAACAAGACCCCTGCAGAAGAGCCTACAGATCCTTCCAAGTCAATAGGTCCAAAAAAAAGTTTATTTTCTTTTCTGACCAAACATTTCCTCCAATCTTCTTTGCTTAATAAATTGCATTATGATGCATCCAAATGCCAAAAACAGGAACCTCAGACTCTCTCTTACCTATTTCAAATAACCTGTCTCCAAATCTGTTCCTTCTTCCTTCTCCCCATTGCTCTAACCCAGACCAAGCCTATTCTATTGAAGTATCTGGTCACCTTGCCTCCAGCCTGTCCTTTCTCAGGTCTAGCCTAGCCTCACCTTTTCTCCCCCTTTAAATCACCACCCTGCCCATAGGTCTTTGACAGCTTCCCACTGCCTATTATCTAAACTCTGTAGAATGTTACATAGAACCTTCAGATCCAGGCCATGCCATTCCTTCCTCATTCATCATTCACCAACATTTTCCATGTGTCTCCCAGGCTCCAGTGAGAAAACTGAACCCACACTATGTGTTTCAACGGAGAGAGAGAATTTACTAAAGGGAACGGTTAAACAGGTGCTTTAGAATTTAAACATGAGAAGAGGACACTGAAATAACACAGAGATAGTAACTGTGTAAGTAGGGAGCAGTTATCTCTCTTGGGCTGAGGAATTACAGGAAAGAGGATGGGGTTATTAGAAACCAACAGTTTGCATATGGACACCAAGGGGGGAAAGCAGTGGGGGGGTGGTGCCGCGGGGGGGGGGTCGTGGGATGAATTGGGAGATTGGGATTGACATATATACACTAATATGTACAAAATAGATAACTAATAAGAACCTGCTATATAATAAATAAATAAAATTTAAAAAGAAAAACAAAACAACAACCACAAAAGACCTCATGGATAATCCTCTCACTTCTATCTATAAATGATTTATCAATAAATAACCACTGATTAATGATTAAAAAGAGAAAGAAACTAACAGTTTGGAGGAGAGACCCCACAGATGTGGGACCTGTACCTCTTAGGAGGGGTAATGCCTGGATACTGCTATTACCTCTGAAATGCTAGGCAGGGGCCCCTTGGAGCTGGGGCTCAAACCTCTAGAGAAGGAATGCTGCCAGGTTGGTGTAGAAACCTCTAAGGGTGAGATTGAAACTGGTTCTGAAAAGGCTGAGCCCCAGAACCAACTGCTGCTTTTGGGATGTAAGGCCATTGGTGGGGCAATACTCTTAGGAAGAGCCATGAATCAGGAAAAGGGAAATCTCTGCTTCCTTCCTCCTACCTTCTCTGTTCCCTCTAGTGCGCCCTGTTAGCAGAAACCAGGAGACAGCTTGCAGGGTTTCAGCCTCAACAACAGAAGGAAAGGTGGATTTAGAGTTGAGAGACAAGTGGTTAATAACCAGCACAATGTATTTTCACGTCTTCTTGCCTTTACTGATACAGTTTCCCCACCCATAATGTTCTTTCTACCAATATCTGCCTGATGCATGTCATTGTTCAAATACAATCTCCTTTCTATAGTCTTCTCTAGTCTTCCCCCAAATAATTATTTATACCAGCATCTGAGTTCCCCTAACAGTTGGCAAATACTTCCTTTATAGTATTTTTTTAATATTGTATCATAATTACTTCTGTGTTTGTTCATTTGTTTGTTTTCTGCAAAACTGTGAGCTCCTTTAGGGCAGGCAGAGTTACAACCATACAGTCTAGCAGGGCACCTGGCACACAGCAGGTGTTGATTGAGCTGGATGGAAATGATAAAAGCATTTTAATGAAATTAATATTAGATTATTTCTTGTATATATTTTATCTTCCCAACCAGATGTGAACCTTATAAGAGCAGAGATCATGCTTTCTATTTCTTTTATTTTTTTCATGGTGGTCAGTACAAGGTTTCATATGCTGAAGAAGAGCTCAGTGATATTTGTTAACCACCTAGTTTATTCATTAAGCACCGCAAATTTGATTCAAAATGACATGAAGGTGGAGCATAAGTTTATGAATAGCAGGTAAGATTTGTAGTTAGGTTTAGATGTACTTCTAGCACCTGATTCCAACAGAGAGATCGGTGCATATGGTAAAGATCTGTATTTGTTGAATAGCACAATCAAGAGACCAAATGTAGTGTGTCTTAAAGTGAACTCTAAAGTAATTAAATATATTCCAGGTTTCATTTTTTCTGCTTATCTCTTACAGAAAACATATTACCCCAACTGATGTGATTATTAATCCTGGGTTACATCTGGTCCTTGAATATTTATTAAATTTCTCACAGTCATCAACATCAAATAGTAGATTATTTAAATGTAGGAAAGGTATTGAATTTTAACTTAATCACAAGCTTCTTGAAAAAAAGAAACCTCTGTTCAACAATTGATTTACATTCAGGTCCAAGAAGAAGAAAAATAGCTTTTTTTTTTTTCTTAAGGGGAGTGATATTTAATTAACTATCGATTCCTTCTCAATTATTCAAGGCAAGCAATTATCGGTATTGATGGAAACAATACTTCCCTATGTGTAGTGCCCAAATGAAAGGAAATATCCCATTCAGCTATCTGCTGCCTGGAACAAGAAATGCTGAGAATCTTTAACTTTAAATGGAAACAGTTATTTGGATCTGTTTATTCCATGTTGCCCCAATTAAACAGATATTTCCTAAAGTGTAAGCAAAACAAAATCCTGAAAACCTATGTATGCTTTCCAAATGAACAACCACCAAAAAAAGAGGCTTTTTGTCAGTTTTGACCATGAATTTAACCACTCTACCCTCGTACACTTTGCCTCAAAGCTACAGATCTTGACATTTTAAACCATGACTCATAAAATACTATAATTTGGGTCTAATATTCATGGTTTCTAAGCCACCCAATGAGAAGTAGCTTACATAATCATTAGAACCCCTGGAACACTACCTTGTATATCAATATTTTGAGCCTGAAGGATTTATAGGCCTTAATAGTCACTTGTAACATTTACAGATAGCAAATGTGGGTACATTTGTTAATTATACCAATCCATTATGCAACTATATTAGAGGTCGCCAAGGAATCGTTGTGGAAGGTGGGAAAATAGGGCCCTGTTTAGGGCACTTTGTTATTAACCCTGTGAGCATCCACCACCATCTTTTTTCAGCTCATTTGCACACAGAGCATTAGCACGTTTGCATTTAAGAAGCTTCTTTTGAAGGTGACATACTATTGAACATAATTAATGGACAAGGCAATATTCTCTATTGAATTATTACTTGGGAGATGAGGGTTTTTTAAATACTTTACACTTGATAGTAATAGTAAGTGTGTGTGTGTGTGTGTGTGTTTAATTCATGTGGTATCCCTGGGGAAATTTGACTATGACATTTTTAAAAAATGAAGAATGTTATAATTTATAAGAAGCTACTTTTTCTGCTCTGTGCCCTGCCCCCCCCCCACCCCTTCCAGAGTGGTTCTATATATTAAGTGCTTAAGCAGCGTATGTTGCTGGCAACTGTTCTTGGCTTTTTTGCTCTTTGGTGTTGTTTTAATTTCTCTGTGTTCTATTTATCATTCTGCTAAATCAGTGAAACCTTGATTATCTAAAATAATAGGAGACATTGAATTAATGAGGATAACTAGTTTTTTGAATGAATAAGAAATTATTAGAGATGCAAGTTACATGACGGGGACTGTGAATGAATTTTAGTATCTGAAATTGCTTGCTTGATTTATTCCAACTGATTCTGTAAATTGATGGACACGGTGAAATTTTGATAATCAGGGTTTCACCATTGCATTTATTATTATTCCTGGAAATCAAGGTAACCTTGGACTCTACTTGCTATATTTACAAGGCAATAAATATCCTAATAGGCTGTTAGGGGCAGATGGGACTGCTCTTCCTCACATTCCTCCCATGAAAAGCTTTCTCTCTTCGGATCTGCCTGCTGCCTCACCGGGAGCATGCTGCCTGCCCCCTGCCCCGTGCTTGTCCGTGGGTTCCTCCTGCCTTCCTGCATGCAGCCCTGGAATCACCTGCAGGGAGAATGGCCCACCCCTTAGAGGTTCTCGGTCATTTTAGCAATACTGCTTTGCATTTTAATTCCATTCATCTGGCCTCAAAGTTCTGCATTCTTGTATCAGGCACTATCCTTGAAACACCCTGAAGGTCACAACAGGTCCCAGTTCCATGAAGAGAAGATACTGCCAAACCAGGAGTATCACATTGCTTTGTGTTTGATAGCCTGAAATGGACAATGATAATATCCAAGATTGCAGCAAAAATCTATATGAAAAGAATTAATATGATCAAAACAAAGGCAGCAGACTACATTTGTTTGGAAATTGGAGTCACATGCTTAGTTTGCGGAGGGGAGGGGGGAGCACAAGATCGATAAGAGAGTTTTTTAAAGCTGAAAACATGATGTAGCAGATGAACTTAAATTGATTCTGCTTCTCCTCCCCGCGCCCCCCTCCCTCGTTCTGCAGCGAATGTCTGCGACAACGAGCTCCTGCACTGCCAAAACGGAGGGACGTGCCACAACAACGTGCGCTGCCTGTGCCCCGCCGCGTACACGGGCATCCTGTGCGAGAAGCTGCGGTGTGAGGAATCGGGCAGCTGCGGCTCCGACTCGGGCCAGGGCGCGCCCTCGCGCGGCTCCCCCGCGCTGCTGCTGCCGCTGGCCGCTCTGCTGGGGACAGCCGGCCCCCTGGCGATCTAGGCGGCGCATCCAGCCACCAGATGGGTCCGGCCGTGGGGAAGCAAACACAGCCCCAGCATTTGCTACTAACATAGGAAACCCACCCTCAGATCCCCCCACTCAAACACAGTGTACAAACTAAGAAGGCCCAACTGAACTAAGCCATATATAACAGCCGTGGACAGCACACCGGAGTCAAGACTGGTAATTTCTGACTCCAGAGGCGTTGGCAGCTGTTGATAGTATCCCTGCAAATCACATTGCCCGCTGCAGAGCTTATCGCCGATTGGAAAGCCTGTGACAGCCCCCCGAAAGGAACGACAGAAAAACAACAACAAATCAACCAACCTAAAAACATTGGCTACTCGCACGTGGTGTGCCCCACGCACCACCCGGCCCCGTGTGTGAACCAACCAAACTGAAGCATCCTTTGCTGGCAGTGCATTGTGGGTCTAAGGAAGTGTGTTACAAGCTGCCATATTGGCCTGCTTCAGTCCCTGAACCCCTTCCAACCTGTGCTTTGGTGAACGTTGCTCTGTACCCTCGTTGGTTGAAAGATTTCTTTGTCTGGTGTTAGTAATGCACATGTGTAACAGCCCCCCTTCAAAAGCTCAAGCCAGTCGTACCCCGTATATCTTAGCAGCACTGGGTCCACCCAGTGCTAGCACACATCCACTGTCCAAGAGTGGCTGTAGGAAAAAAGAGAAAGTGTATCCTTTTGTATTCAAATGAAGTTATTTTTCTTGAAATACTGTAATATGTAGATTTTTTGTATTCTTGCCAATTTGTGTTACCAGACAATCTGTTAATGTATCTAATTCAAATCAGCAAAGACTGACATTTTATTTTGTCCTCTTTCCTTCTGTTTTGTTTCATTGTGCAGAGATTTCTCTGTAAGGGCAACGAACTTGCTGGCATCAAAGAATATCAGTTTACATATATAACAAGTGTAATAAGATTCCACCAAAGGACATTCTAAGTGTTTTCTTGTTGCTTTAACACTGGAAGATTTAAAGAATAAAAATTCCCGCATAAACGATTTCAGGAATTTGTATTGCGATTTCTTAAGATGAAAGGAGCAGCCGCCAAGCAGATTCACACTCGCTTTACTGATTTCTATGTGGACTGAATACACTCAGCTGATGAATTTAGTAACCAGAAAGGTGGATTGGTGTTCACTAGCTTGGACAACTTCTGCAAAATATGAGACTATTTCTACTTGGGAAAAATTATAACAGAAAAAAAAATCTAAGTGATTGCCAAGATTATGCCAAAGCCTGTTGGCAGAGTACTAAGAGACTTTTATTTTTAAGTCATGCTATTTTCACAGATTGATGTGATCATGTGACTCTAGGGATGCTGATCTATGTATCTTTCCAATTACAGTGTTTACATGGAGTATCATAAGAGGCAACCTGGGGAACCAGGAAAGTCACAGGGAAATTGAGTGATAAGCAATTTGACTTGAATATATTCAGACTAACTATTTACAGAAATATCAAAATATACAGCAGCAAGTAGACATAACTGCTGTTCCTGAGAATAAAGTTTGTTTTAAGTACTGCCCGAGGTGTAATCAATTCTTGTTTCTGCCTTTTATTAGGCCAATTACTGTGCAAAACAGCAAGGCGGGGAGAGGAGGGGAGAAGCACTGCAAAGTTTCAAAGTGACTAAAACAGTGTGTATTCCATTCCCAGCACACTGTTGTCCTACAGGTTACAAATGTGTTCGCAGCAGCATCTTCTGGCATCAAAAATAATGAACAGCCCAAGCCAGAGTCTGAAGGACAGTGAAGTCTTACATGACTTGGTAGAGCAATAGCCTATGATGGTGTTAGGTCAGAAGCCCACTTGCAGTCTGAATTCTTCACCCTCCTGCCACTCTTTGCTGAAATTGGGGTAGGGGGAGTCTTCTGATAAATATCCTCGGTAAAATCTAGACTAAGGAACAGCGTGTCTTATTGGTTTTGTTCCCAGAAAAACCAATTCAAAGAAGGCAATAAAAGGTAAACAGGTAACGCCTGTGCTGCCTGCCATCCCACGTCTAAGTCGATTGAATGTTTGTTATTCAAACCCACAGTCTCTTTTGATGTAAGAAATAAGAAAAGATAGAAATAAATTAGAACTCTGGCTTAGTGCCGGCGTGGCCAACCAGAAACTGGAGATTTACATTAGAAGCATAAACAGCAAATTATATTTCAGGCTCACCAAAGACTACACGTGAAAATGCCGATAACATACAGTTTGAGATTACTTATAATGAGGTGGATTTCTAATATTAAAATTGGAGTTGTCTTATAGTTTATTAGCACAAACCAAAGGTAGACTGTGTTATTTCCAGCAATGATGCACTTTTATCATTACCCACTCATGGCTTTGTCCCTATGCTCAGGAATCAGACTGCGCATTTCAATACATGGTATTTGAAAGCTAATTCTAACATTTAATGAAGGCCTGATCTAAATCAATTCATCTGCCTTTTATCTTTATGAAGCTATAAGAATCTAAATTGATGAGGCATATCTTGCATTCAGTGTATTTAGATATAGTTTTCTGAATTTCCTAAAGTGATGTGACCTGCTTTTAATAAATTCACTTTTAGGTATATAACAAATGGAAAGGAAATGTTCTTTTTATCTGGATTCTCAAATTCTTCTAAAGGGTGTATTACTTTGGTGAAACCCCAAATCAGTAGATTTTATTCATCTGCTGTTTTCTAGCATTCTTGCAAAGCTGGTTCCATCTACAATATTATGTCTAAGGACAGGATTGGGGTGAAAAGTGGATACTAAGTTGTTCACATATTTAAGGTCCTAATTCTTGCTTTGTCTCTACTTGGATTAGCCCTTAGGATTGGTTAATCTATCAGCTTTACCACAAATACAATTTCTTCCATCAACACCTCTGATGAACATAAAACTTCAAAGAAATCTTTGTCCCAAGGTTCAGCTATATAGAAAGTGTTGGTATTTATAGGAACGTAATTAGACTGCCCTGTGATGATGTGGGATTGATTGATTTCTGAGCCTGTGCACAGGGTAGAGGGGGAACTTTAGTCCCAGAAAAGAGCAGCCCTTGCTTAGTGGGGCCCATTCTGACCCTCCTCCCGTTTTGTCTCAGTAGCCAGGAACCTAGAATTCTGTCCTCCACCTACTTTTAGGGTGTATACGCCTCTTCTGAGGGTCCAAACTCTTGAAGGCAGGCAGCATAATGAGTGCACATCCTTGAGTGCAAGAGGTGGCAAAGGGTGAATATGTATGGATAGATGAGTGACTTGGGCCTGGGAGCATATGCTGGGGAATTCACACGCGAGTGAGAAGAGGCTCCTTGCAGTGAAACCCAGAGCTCAGGGATAGAAAAGAAGGGGCTAAGGGGTGAGAGAGAGAGTAGGGCTGCCTCAGGGCCAGGGTCCAGTACAGAACTCTGAGCAGTCTAAAAGATTCTAAACCTATACCTGGGTTTCCGATTGTTATGAAGGTATTTGTGTTAAAACAGCAGAATGGAACATAGTGTTATTTAACACTATGTTAGCTTGATGTATAACTTTTAAATATTTAGACATGTATGGGCTTCCATTGGTACTTTTGTCCTGGCCCCTGCCTGGTGGGTCTGCCTGGAGATGAACACTGCATGAGGTGCCCTTGAGTCAAATGACTAAATGGGTCAAATCACTTACCCAGGTACAGGTTGGGAGAAGGCATACCGGTCACAGTTCAACAATTCCTATAGTTAATGCTCCACTTCACTTTTTCTCCAACCTGTGGCCTTACTGAATATAAGAACGTTTGGAGGGACTGGGGGCAGCTGTGAGGAAACCCTGAAATCAGATCTTTTGTCCCATCATCTTCATTCTCCGCCATCAATAATCCAGTATTTTGGGGATGTAAGGACCCCATATTCTGAGATGGGATGCTCTGTGTTATACGGGAAATGGGCTGTTGCACTTCACCTGTTGTTAAATACTAAATAAAATACCTATTTAACAGTTTATCTGCTCAGAGAGTTACATGGAATATGTGAGAACTTTGAACTATATGTTCTATATATTTGTTATGCATTGAATTCTGTTTATGATCTGATGCAATTTAGAACTTCAGCTTCTAAACTAGAATTTCTTACCCACGATTTTGATTCCCAGTCTTTACCAAGAAAGATGACAATGGTGACAGCAACTAAGCTGCATCTTAGAACAATCTGAATAACTAGTTAAAACTCTAGGATTTTTTTTTTTTTTTTTAGAAAATCTAATTGGGCACCCTTAATGGCATATAGGAATGAAAAACACAGATAAGGAACAACCCTAGAGTGTGGATCCAAATATGTGGTTGTGAAATTTTCTTTCTTTGCCTCAGGAAATCAGGACTAGATTCTATTCAATTTTCTTTCCAAGAAATATCAAATGTCCACTTGGTATAAATATTCTGACAGTTCTGACCATTTCCATATGGAAGAATTTTTTACTTTTAACTATGTTTTCCCTTTTTTTACACTAAAAGTAGTTTTTTCCTTTAGTTACCTAAAACAGTTGCCAATAAATTCTCAGCATAAACTGCACATAAACATAATGTCAGAAAGAGTTAAGAATGCCAGTTATCATATTTTGAAGTTTCACCAACAATCTTGGGAACATGGAGAATTTTTATTCTTTACAACACCTGGTAAGGTGTGACTCACATATTATCATCTTCATTTTGCATTGAAGAATCAAATAGCTAAGAAACAGACATATCCCTTGTATAAATCATGTTATTGCGTTTAACTAGAAAAGAGAAAATAACATCAGGGAAAACTTTATATTAATATTGAAAAATGCAGTTATTTGAGATCTATTATGGCAGAAAAATTCTACCCCTAATACATTTTTAGAGTAGGTCCTGGAATATGTCTACCAAGAAGACTTAAATGATTTTGGGGGGTGTTGTTTAGATTAATACAGTTGAGCATTTAACTATTGCTGGAATCCCCTCTCTGCCTTTTCCCATCACCCAAGAGCTCTTTTTAATTGACGATTGAATTAAAATGGAGTAGTAACATTTAAAATTATGTGATGTTTTTATTAACCTGAAATGATAGCTGGTAAAATGGGCCATTATTCTGCAAGACCTAATTATGTTAACACTAAAGATTTAGCTAGGCTGGCTGGAGCAAACTGCCGCGCACTGGAAGTAAAAAATAGTATCATTTTCTTAACCTAGTCTCATTTTTTTCAGAGGTGTCGCTTTTAACTATTATTTAATTAGTGAACTATGAAATCTATGGGGAAAAGAACCTGACTGGAAGAGAGAAAAATAATAATTACTACCCCTCCTACATCTGTCTGAGTAGACGCCAAAATTCCTGTGTGGCGAGAATGTGTCATTATGTTAAAGACACAGTGTACCATGGTGTGTATCGTCTAGCCACCCTGCCCTGAGAGTACCACATTACAGCTTTGCTTGTACCGGGGGAAGTCATTCAAATCTAATAAAAGAAAGAAAATGGCAGAAAATCACACACCGGAAGTCCTGTTAAGAATAGGTGATTCTTTTTGACCCAGACAAGAAAGAACACAATGTCATCCTTGTTTATTTGTATTTTGCTCTGAAGGAGGGGTCACTCCTGTAGGGGTATGATTTTCCCTCTACCCATGTGAAACATGGCAAGAAAACATTCTCCAAGGAAATAGCATTTTGCTATTTACCAGTCGTGCCTACCCCATGAAGCCCTTAGTAATCGTTTTGGCTTTCATGGTGTGATAAACACCTAAAGGCAAGAGATTAGTGGCATCACTCTTCATCTCTTTTTCTCTCCCTTTGGAAAAAAAAAAAAAATGGGTCCAAATATAGAATGATGCCGTTTGCAAGAATCCTTCAGTTAGTTGATGCCTAATTATGAAGACTCCAGCTAAATATTTAGTTTATTAAATTAATAGTGTGGCAAGTATTGGAGCAGCTTTACAACCACTTAAACTTGTGTTTACATCCTGTGTGATTACAATTCATAATTGGGAAAGCAGTCAAAACTAAATGCATTCTGATCAATGGTTCCCATTCTGCAAATAGACCCAGCACAACACGTTGCAGTGAGTGACTTGAAAGCGGGACTTCTGCGTCTAGAGTTCCAACTAGACTTGGGAAAGACGATGGAGGGATTCCAGCACTGAAGTGCTTTAACTTAGGTGTAAGATTTTCTGTATAAGTGATTTTTTTTTCTGGGCAGAGGGTCTATTATACTCTCTCTCTCTTTTTTAATTTGTAAAAGGCCTGAAGATATAAGGATAACTGCACTAAAACCTCAGGTTAAGATTTACCCTAACTATGGAAGTTTTTTTTTTTTAAATAATAAACTGTTGAAAGGGGATGAGTGAAAATAACACGTTGGTACTTGAAAGCACGTATTTTCCAGCAATTGGCTCTTTTTTCATCTCTTACTGACCTTATCTCTCCTGAGCTGCTAAGGGCATCTATATTCTCTTTTGTAGATATATATTTTAACATGTTCGTGTTTGTTCTGGAAGCCACATGAAGTAAAAGTGAAAATAACCTAGGTCAGGAGTGTAGTGTGAGTGACAAATGATGAAAATGTCTCGGCAACTCTGCTATATTTCTCACGGCAGCATGTAGTATCAATGGACACTCACTTCCTCTGGGTCCCTGGGTCAACCTTCCTTTAAACTTTGAAGAATATTGGTTCCAATAAAGAGTCCCAAATAAAGCTCTTGGGAGAATCTGAATAATATAAATATCTGCATTAATATGTTGATAATAAAAGCCTCATACCTCATAATCAGTTCCAATTAAATGGTAACTAAATCCTGGCAATTGGATATATATCATTTTTCATTCAATCTGAATATGTACATATTTCTATGTAAATTCTCACTTTAATGCACACAACATATTTTCATTTACAATCACATACCTGTACTATTAAGTGTGGGCTACCTCTAATCAAAGGCAGATATCACTAGGTTGATTTGAGACTTGTCTATTCGAAGATGTTGCCACTGAGACTTAAATCCCTCCGCATTAGTCAGTTTCTGTCACCTGAAATATGAACACACTCTGAAAAAGTCAGAAATAATGTGGGTTCTGATGCTGTTCTCAGGGTTGTGAGAAACACAACCACTCTGACTTCTCTGTTGCAGACATTTTACTAGAAAGGGCTCAAACTTGTACACACTTGTACATTTAAAAAAAATAAAATACGTGTGACACTGGAACACACTCAGGTTGAATGGCACAAACTTATTTTCCTTTTGGCTGGTTTGTTTCATTTTTATGGTGACTCTCGCTACAAGCATCAGATCAGGAGCAAAGGTCTTTCTAATTGTCTGTATGGTTCCCTGAGTTGTGAGCACTATTCTCTCTGTTCTGTTTGGGGCCCTGATTTACATTCCCACCCTGTGCCCTAGACCTGTGCTATCCAAATCGGGAGCTACTAGGCACCTATGGCTTTTGAGCACTTGAATGTGGTTAGTCCAAACTAACATGTCCTGTGAATATAAGATACTCACCGGATTTCAAAGAGTACAAAACAAATGAGAAAAGAATGTGAATTATCTCTTTAATCGTTTTCCTATTGATTACATGTTGGAATGATAATATTTTGGACACACTGTGTTAAATAAAATATATTATTAGAATTGATTTTAACTGTTTCTTTTTCCTTTCTAACGTGGCTACCAGAGACACTTTAATCACATAAATGGCTCACATTATATTTTTATTGGACCGCTCTGCTCCAACCACCTAATTTTCCCATCTCTAAAATAGGGCTAATAGTATTCATTCTCCAGAGTTAATGTGAAAATCTAAGTGAGCTAATGAACGTGAAATTATTGGCAAATTGTAAAGTGTAGGAAGTGTCTAAAAGTGTTGATGACCATGATGGTGATAATCATGCTATTTTCAAGCTGTAGTTCCACCTTTCTAGATTTCTCTGGAAATTTTCAGCCAGAGGTCTCACCAAAACTTTCTCTAAAAGTGCTCCAGGGCAATGAATGCAAGGTTTTAAAAGTTTTGAATGTGACATATGACCTGAACAAGAAGCTTACATTTGTAACAATATCAACAAAGAGAATACTAATGGTAGTAAAAAATCATAGTAATAGCAACCACACAGCTAATCTTTGATGAAAGCCTTGAGCCAGGAACTGTGTTAAGTATTTTCACCATCTTTATTCTAAATAATGCACTGCATTTCTGTTAGTGCCGTTTACGAGCATGTTGCTGACTCATTTTCTTTCTGCACACTTAATTGTTTCTAAGTTCTGTATGTAGACAATGAATGAAAGATGGCAAAATGTGACTTAGCAACAGCAACTCAGGGGACAAAGGCAAAATGTGAGTCGACAATATGTGCATACACTTGCATAACAGTTCTAGCATCGTAATGTGCACGGTGTTAGGATTTCTATATAGGCATTCTTCATTTTACTGCACTTCACTCTATTGCGCTTTGCAGATAGTGAATTTTTTACAAACTGGAGGTTTATGGCAACCCTGAGTCAAGCAAGTCCATCAATGCTGTTTTTCCAACAGCGTTTGCTCACTTCGTGTCTCTGTATCCAATGTCGGTAATTCTTGAAATATTTCACATTTTTTCATTATGATTATATGTGTTATGGTGATCTGTGATCAGTGATCTTTGATGTTACTATTTCAGAAAAATTACAACTCACAGAAGGCTCAGATGATCGTTAGTGTATTTTAGCAATAAAATATTTTTAATTAAGGTATGTACATTGTTTTTTTAGACGTAATGCTATTGCACACTTAATAGACTACAGTGTAGTGTAAACATAACTTTTATATGGACTGGGAAACCAAAAATTTGTGTGACACTTTATTGTGATATTCGCTTTATTGTGATGGTCTGGAGCCAAACCCGCAAGATCCCCAAGGTATGCCTTATAGTTGGATTCAAGTGTTGACCCTCTCGTTAATTTAAATTCTGTCTGCTTAAAGGATGGTTTTCATGAGAGAACACTTTTGTTATCTCACCGCTCCAATCATAGCCTCTTGAGATAAACTGCTCACTCCGTAGCCTTGAACTCAAACCCCACCTTCATATTGTCCTCAGTACACCTCTCTAATCCATGAAGTCTGAAAATGCCCTGCGCGTTCTCATTTTCTTGACATGTTTAGGTCTTTTTTTTTTTTTTTTAAGATGTTAGGGGTAGGAGTTTATTAATTAACTTATTTATTTTTGGCTGTGTTGGGTCTTCGTTTCTGTGCGAGGGCTATCTCTAGTTGTGGCGAGCGGGGGCCACTCTTGATTGCGGTGCGCGGGCCTCTCACTATCGCGGCCTCTCTTGTTGTGGAGCACAGGCTCCAGATGCGCAGGCTCAGCAGTTGTGGCTCACGGGCCTAGTTGCTCCGCAGCATGTGGGATCCTCCCAGACCAGGGCTCGAACCTGTGTCCCCTGCGTTAGCAGGCAGATTCTCAACCACTGCACCACGAGGGAAGCCCCATGTTTAGGTCTTTTTAAAAACCTGGAATGCCTTTCAACATTCTTCACCCATAAAAATCCTACCCCAAGTCAAGTTCCACCTCTCCAAGAAGGCTTGTCAATCATCCTCACTACTTCTACTCATGCTTAACGATCTGACTCACCACTTAGCTCTTGTTACATGTGATTTATACTGATTTACTTGTTATCTCTCCTAATAGATTATCATTGTTAATACTAACATTACACATATAGACACACACACACACACACACACACACACACACAGGATTTTGCTTATAACAGGGCTCCGTACATTCATTCACAACTATTTATTGAGCACCTATTCTGTGCCTGGCACTGATCTAGATGATTGAAGCAACAGAGTCTAATACAAATTTGAGTGTGTCCCTCTCATTATATTTAAATAGTGCAATTTAAGTAAATTACTATATTAAATAATATAAAATAAACTGAATTTCTGAAGAGAAAATGTGTATACATTAGATTTATAGATTGAATATCTTTTTAAATACTTTAGGGGAGTATTCCTAATTAAAACCTGTGGTTTTAATTAGGAATACTCCCCTAAAGTATTTAAAAAGCAAGCAGTCCTTTATAATATCATCAATGTATCCCATTTCAAATTTTACTAATTTCAAATTTTGATATACATTGCTTTTTCTTAAAATAGAAACATCTGTATTCCTCATTCTTTGTTGTACTTTGCCCTTGAGCAAATCGTTCTCGACTTGAGCGTGCACCAGAATCATCTGGGGGGCTTTAGTAAAACCGTGTGGTAGAGCTAACTCCTGAGTTCTGACTCAGGGATTCTGAGGTGAAGCCCAAAGGTTTGATTTGTAACAAGTTCCCAGGTAAGGCTGTTGCTGCTGGTCAAGACATCAACCTTTGAGAAACATTGCTTTAAGCTAATTAAAAACCTGATGGCAATTTCCTGAGAAGCTCACAGGCCTTAACCTAACTCCCCTTCCTTGAGACTCAGTGACCTAACATTAAAATGGGTATCATGATTTTCACCCCACAGGCTTGTGATGAGGATTAAATGAGATAATGTACATGAAACTGTCTTATCTGAAGTTCACATTCAGGAAATGTGATTTGAAACCACATACTTTCAATTTAGCCATAAAATAAGGCAAAGGCATTTATTTCACTAGATTCTCTCACTCCAGCAATTCAAGCTATCTATTAGGAATTCTGGTCTCTAAATTCAACTGATTTCACCTACAACATGATAAAATAATAGGATCTTACAGTTGACAAAGACCTTAGAGATTTTCTGGAAGGAGCCGTTAAATGTTTCGGACCAGGTAAATCGTCAAAACTTTTTTGTTTACTTTCTTGATTCAATAAAGCAATCAAGACAATTGAACTGGTTGCTTGCATCATTCCTCAACTTGAATATTTGTTTCTTCCTAAATTGAATTATTTGACCGAAACAAGCTCCATCCAGACTAAAAGAAAAAAAATAAATAAGATTCTCGTTCTTCTTGTCAGCTCATGGTTGTAGCTTCCACACGGAAGCTCTGCGGCCCTTAATTAAAGCCCAGTTCCTTCTGACTCCGGCTTGCCCTCTAACTCACTCTGTGGCCTCGCTCTGTGATGTTTCTCTACCCACTGGAAGGGCTCAGAGGGCTATTAATGCAAGGAATCGATGATCAAAAATTAATTTTGAAGCCTATGTTAAGAGCCCATTAACAGTGCAGCTTGCCTAACCAAGAGTCTGAGCAGTGCAGCTGAGATCTTCCAAAGGATTTGAGAGCAAAATTTTGCAGGTACAATGCATCTTGAGAATAATGATGCATGTCCCTAACAGCCTAGTGCTAAGTTATAAGCCTAAATTGGAGACTTTAAAGAGGAATACACAGCCTCTGTAATTTCCAGTTTGGTGTAATAATATGGAAATGGCTTTTGATGCCGGGATTGGATCAGCCTAAATGAGCTGGAATTGATAGATGCCTGTAATACCAGGGGCAGGAGAGAGTGATCACGTCTGTGTCCTTGCTGACTTATCTAGGGCTCTCCAGATGTGACAGTTTTAAGGAGTGAGACTTTAAATGTGTTACGGAAACGCACTACACTATCCTTCAGCACAGAGCAAGGTACTTCTAAAATTGCCTCAACGAGAATACAGAATGGGGAGGCTCCTTTCCAGGAAGGGAAAAGGGCTTTTGTTCCCTGTAAAAAGTAAAAGGAGATGGTAAATTCAGAAAAAATGTGATGGAGGTGTTCTGAGGGCACAGAGAATTAGCTCTTCCTCTAGGAGACCCACAAGCCCAGTCCACCCACTCTGTCCCCTTGAAGTGATAGCATTCCAAAAGGCAGACACCTGCACCCTTTGGGGGGGAAATGTAAGGGACACTCAAGGGCAAGACAGTTACACTCATGATTAACATGTTAAAACAGCAAAATTCAAAGCCTGTGGTGACATAGGAAATAAGGAGCTTCTTTAGTTTCTGTATAATCGATAACATCTAAAGTATTACCTAACAGTTTCACTAAGAAGTTGTCACGGCATGGATAAGTCATCAGGATTTGTGGAACAGTGGCAATTTTAGACTAGCCCAAATGGAATCAAACTTGATGAGAACTTTACAAGGCACATAAGACTTCCTATTATTTGTTTGCTTCAGCCTCATCTTCTTGCCAACCTGTGCTCCAGCTGAGTGCGGTGATGGCAATTCCCTGAAGGCACCAGACTCGGGTGTCCCATGCACCTTTGCACTTGTTGCCCCTTCCATCTGATGGGCGCCTCTCCATTGTGTCCATCTAGTGAGCTCATCCCTTAAGACCCAGTGGAGCTACCTCCTGTTTCATGTACCGTTCCGGTTATTTGCTGTGTACCAACCACCCAAAAACTTATTGGGATAAAACAAGACCAGAAAGGATGGTTTGTCCCTCCTCCCCAATGTCTGGTATCTCAGTTGGGAGTGACTCAAATGTTGGAAGACTCTCAGCTGGGACTGGGAGATCCACTGAAATATCTGGCATGTTTTCAGGGAGCTTGAATGCCAAGCTCAGCTGGGATCATCAACCAGACTACCTACACATGGCCCCACCGGCATACCAGCCATAAGGTTGTCAGGTGTCTTATATAGAGGCTCAGTATTCCAGCAAACAATATGGAAGCTAGAGGTCTTTTAAGACCCAGCTTCAGAACAGATATAGTATTACTTTTTTCACATTCTATCACTCAACACAGTCACAAGATTCAAGAGGAGGGGACAGACTCTGCTTCTCATTGGGAGAAGTGTCAAAGAATTGCGGACCTTTTTTCTTCTCTGATCCTCCCAAATAGGGTGGTACTTTCTCCTTTACCCACGCCTGTACCATGGGATCTCTATCAACACCTGCTTCTGGCTGTACTGTGTAGCTGTTTAGTCCACTGGCTTCCACACTAGACCCTGATATGCTAGCAGCATCGTATTTGCAAGGCCTGGCAAAACTCACATAAGACATTGGACAAAAAGTGCTTAATGAATACTTCTCAAATGGAGGGTCTGTTTTACATTTAGATTCCAAACGAAAACTCTTCCACCAAGGGGTGTGTAACCCCTGCCCCAAGCGCAGCCCCACTGTGCTGTGTGGAAGAGCAGTGTTTGTGAGCAGAGGGCATGGTGGCCAGGAGAATGTAGACTCAGACTTCTCAGTGAGAGGGACCACCAGAGGCCACAGCCCACAACCTTTTTAGGGTGAGTTATCAAAGGCAAATGCCAGTAATGATCAAACACCCACCAGGGCTGTCAGAGGCACAATCTTGCTGTCATTCTCCTCTGCCATTGCCATCTCAACCTTCCCCTGGAATCCAGCCTCATGTGTCCAATGGCCTATGGGACACCTACCTGGATGTCTAATAGATGTGCTCTACCAGCATGTCTCAAATACCAAACTCTCATGTGCCCACCTCCTGCAACCCCCATCTGCTCCTCCTAAGCTTTCCCATCTCAGGTCGTGGTACCTCCTTCCCCACCCCAGTTTCTCAGACCCCAAGCTTCTGATCTTCTCATCCTATCATATCTCCAGTCAGCAAGCCCTTCCAGCTCCACCTTCGAGTTCCATTCCAAACTCAGCACCTATCCCACCTGGTCTTCTGCAACAGTGTCCTTACTGGTTTCCTTTCTTCCAGGCTCACCTCTCTTCAGATCTCCCCTCAGCAGGCAGAGTGACCCTTTATATGAGGAAATACGGCCGTGTTCCTCCTCAGCTGAAACCCACCAACAGCGTCTCCTCACACGGAAAGTCCAAAGGGATTGCTAAGACTCAAAAGGCCTACATGGATAGCCCTCAGCTACATCTCTGCCCTAACTTCCCACCACACCACCCCTCACTCTTCCCACTTCACACGCACTCTGCCTTTCCCTCCAGCATACTCCAAATCAAACCTCTCCACTTGTTGCTTCCTCTTCCTGGAATCTTCTTCCCTAGATATTCTTCATAATTCATTCAGGACTTGGCTCAAATTTCTCCTTGTTGGAGAGGCCCCTCCTCCTCACCAGTCACCTTTTTTTTTTTTTTGATGTGGACCAATTTTAAAGTCTCCATTGAATTTGTTACAAAGTTCCTTCTGCTCTATGTTTTGGTTCCTTGGCCGCAAGTCATGTGGGATCCCAGCTCCCTCACCAGGGAGCAAACCTGTACCCCCTGCATTGGAAACCAAAGTCTTAACCACTGGACCGCCAGGGAAGTACCACCAGTCACCTTCTATTCCTTCATCCAGCTTTATTTGCCTTCTTACCGCTTATCACTACTGACGTTATATTTACTATCTGTTTGTTTATTGTCTATCTCCTTCCACGAGAATGTCTGCTGTGTTTACTGCTGCATTCCAAGCATTCAGAACAGTGCCTGGCATTATAGAAGGCACTAAATAAATATCTGTGGAATTAATGAAGAAATTAATGAATGCTCCTGGAAGACATGGATCACAGTGCTCTTGCCTGCAGATAAGGCCTTAGGACCCCTCTGATCTGTGCTCCAAGTGACCACTAACAATCTAAAAGTATTTTGGTTCAAGAAATGAAAAGGATGTGCCATCCCTGAATGAAACTGTGGGATGCTTTTGTTTTTGTTTTGTTTTCTTTCTTTACAACAAAAACAGTTTTGTCTCTATATTTCCAGTACCTCAAAGTGTCTGGAACTAACAGTACTTGATAAGTGTTCGCTGAACTCATGCTCAGTAGACTAGAAGTACACAAGATGCCTTGATGACTTACCATGTGTAAAAATTAACCGGTGAAATGGTAGCCCCAATTTAATTCTGCAAATACTTCATTGACACCAAGTATGTATCAAGCATAGTGCCTCCGGCACCGTGTTTCTCCCCTCTCTGCTCCATGGCTCATTTGAGGGTTTGGAAGAAAGGAGAAAGTGGTCCTCACTGCTAACCAGCTAGTTCCAGAGAAAAGTGTACCTGGATCCTCTTACCTTCGTTAGCACAGCCTCTCTCCCAGCACAGGCTAGAGTGATGTGGCTGGTCACTCCATGCTGGCATCTCTCCCTGAATTTCAGGGAGATAAGAAATAGTGCTGTCTTTATTCTGTGCTTACATATATATAGGATAACTTTTAAGGAAATTAATGCTTGAGTTTGGACAAAAGCCCTTAATTTACATTTGACATTTCCTGTCTTCGGATGTTAACATTCAGTCACTCAGGTGGCATGATCTTTCAATAGGTCCCAAGACACTGTGCTTTCTGCATTGCTTTTTGCCAGAATGGCCCTCTTACGATAGGTGCTAAATAAGGACAAAGTGAGACAGGGATGCTGCTTTGTGTTTGTAAAACTTCTTTCAACCCAGGCTTTCCAAGCATGGTACAAACATTAAGAGAAATTATTATCCCCACTTGATAGAAAGAGGAGAAACGTTTGATTTCTTTAGTAATAGCCTCTTATAACAGTTTCCAAATGTAATTACTTTGGTTGGAAATGCCAACTTGTGCAATGAAATTATCAGCACATTATGTGAAACAAGTAAAGGGAAACAGTACTTCCTAGGACATATCACGTACGAGAAGAGTGTCCTCTAGATCCTAACTCCCACTCTAGCTGGGGGTAAAACACCAGCGTCGCCATAATAAAGAAATCTGATTCATCTTTTTAGGTCATTGTTGAATGTTCTAGCATTATCATTTGAACATTATTATTTGGGCCCTGACTAAACCTTGCTGTGCCTCAGTTTCTTCACTGCTAAATGGGTTTAATAATTCTACTTCACACTGTTATCATAGGAATTGAATGTATCACTACAGATTCCATTATGGAGGTGCTATTCAATCAGGAGAAACAGAACCAAAGGAATGACCATGGAAAGGTTTCCAATACTACCTTAATTTCCCAATTATAGGCAGAGTTCAACATTCTAAGTAGAATACAGTCATAATCAATGACACCTGGGTCCCTTTGCTTTCCAAGCCTTCCCCTCTTTTTCTCAAGACCTCTTTCTCCTTGGTATAGCTGCCTACAGATAAGACCAACTCACAGTCTCTAGATGATATTCCATCCCTGACCTACTCCTGTCGCTATGAGATGGGAAATTGTTCTCTGAAGACAGAAATGTGCTTACAGTACATATACACATTCTCATCCCCTTTGGTAATAAAGCCTTAAGGGAAAAAAAATGTGTTTTTGAAGATGTGGCCATAAAACTATCTGGTAGGACCGTATCATCTCAGGGCCAAGAGAAAAAAAAAATAGCACAAAAAGGGAAATTTCAATCAATGTTACAGAACCACAGCAGTAAAGAAGCTGTTTCCGGAACAACATAATTGCTGAGCCACGTGACCTTTGCTGTCACGTGAAGAGCGAGGAAATTCTCTAAATTAAATCGGTCAGAATGGTGAACCCGAGAGGTGCCTCCTGATTGAGACCTCCAGCGGCAGGGCAGAGGGCCAGGCTGGGAAATCAAGCAGAATTGAAGTTTCCCTAAGAGAGCAGTAAAGAGCCAAATGGTAGGTGTTTATAAGTTTTGCCAAGTCGTCTCTTGCTGACAGACTGTTGCTTCTCAATTGAGTATTCCACTTCTGTTCTATGCTTCTGCTTCTGTGTCATGGCCTTGCAAATACCATAATGTAATCACAGCTTGTTTCCATCCTCTGAACCTGTACCAGAAGGTAACTCCCAGCTATGTGTGTGTGTTGGGATTAAAGACAAAACAGGCTCATAGCCTCGTGATACTCAGATACACTTCTTTTGAAACAAGGCATTTGGGCTGAGCAGATCTGGGCTTCATATGTACCTGGGAAGAAGAATAGGTGACGTCTCCCTGACCTTATTTACATATGGCCGAGCTGGAGCTCAGGTGCTGTTCATTAATGGTGTTAAGAGGCACCTTCCCCCACTCAGCCAAGAATGTTTAGGGCTCAGCTGCTACCAAGGAGTGGGGTAAGGCAATGTCCTCCATTCTTGTCCCTCCCCACCCCCACGTACCAATTTGAGTCTCCAATTTATTAGAATGCTAACTTGGAATGGATCACACCCAAAATCATATTCCAAGAAAGGACATAAGGGTCCATGGGAGGAAAATGACTTTGGAGTCAGTATCACAGCCTAAGATGCAGGGGAGAGGTTTGGAGTCCAGTCCAGTCAACCTCCTGCCATGGGGGGTGCCTTGGGGAAATGGCTCTGGGTATAGTCAGAGTTCCAACAGGAAACAGACATCATGCTCTAGGAGGGGGCAGTTGAGGAGAATTTAATGAGGGGACTATGTTCACAGACTTGAGCTAAGAGAAAAAGAGTGGTGAAGTATGTGGGTTTGGGGAAGAAGCTACCACCCCTGGGTGGTAGGGCAAAGGTAGTGAGCCATCCCCAGAACCTGGAGAGACTGGTGGCTTCGGGAGAGGTGTGGGCTTCCATAGAGGAACCAGCCTCTGCCAACCTGCATCCTGCGAGAGGGGATCCTGGGGAAAAACTCCAATTCTTCTCTGCCCTTGAGTCTCTGTCAGTGAGAAGCTCTGTCAGTGGCCAAACTCAATAGGGATCAAGAGGGCAAAGGAGCCTATATGATCCATGAAGCATTACCCAAGGCAGAAAGAAAGCAGAGAAGAGTGGTGGGTAGGTCTGTATGTGCACATGGAGAATATGCAGCATCATTCTTCTCGCTCCCCAAGGTCCTGGCCAATTGGGGAAATCTGAGACTCTTCATGGAAGTCAAGCCAAGTGACTTGATTAGGCTTATCTCTGAGATGCTGTCAAGGCCTGTTCTGTCTTGGTTGGCAGCACCCCAGAATGTTGACAAGTTTATGGTTCTACCAATAGCAACTAGGACATTTTGCAACACGGTAACCAGTGCAGAGGTGGGTGGTGGAAACTATGGCCATCAGGAGTGGATGATCCTGCTACAGTGGCCCCTCTGCAGGATGACTGGAGGCCAGCAGTTTCTGAGCCCGGCCTCAAAGGACACATGCAAACTCCCAGTTCCCCAAAATGGACATCTGTAGAGCAATAACCAGAGTCGACATGTAAGTACCCTAGGGGAACCTCAAAGATTCTGGAGGCGTGGGAATAGGGCTCAGCAAACTTTTCTGTAAAGAGTCATATGGTAATATTTTAGGTTTTGTGAGCTATATGTTTTCTGTTGTAACTATTCAATTCTCTCATTGTAGCACAAAAACAGCTACAGTACAGCTACTTTACAGACAAGTAAACAAATGAACGTGGCTGTGTTCCAATAAAACTTTACAAAAATAGGTGGCAGGCTAGATCTGACCTTCAAGTAGTAGTTTGCAGACTACTGGCTTAGAACATTGAGATTTAGGGGGTTCATGTAATCCTGACCTCATTTGTACCTGCAAGATGGCAAGGCTGAGGTCATATCTGTTTTATGTATTTACATATCTGATTTCTATTAGGTCGTAAGCCTCATGAAAACAGGAGCCATGTCTTATCATTCTGGGCATCCTTAATACCCAGAATGACACAAATGAATGAATGAATGGATATCCACAAAAGGTTTACTATAATTTGTAGTTCCATTGCAGTTCTTGTTAAGTTAAACCTCCTGCCTCGTTCATATATTAAACTATTGAATGGTCAGAAGATAGGTAGAGAAAAAAAACTTTGTGTGGGTCCTAAATCTCTCATAAAATTGAGACACAGTTTTATGTGCTGACTGGTGCTGCTTTACTTTAATGAAAGTGGAATAGGTTAGCTCGAACAAACAACTGTTGACAGTAGAAAAGTAAACAAGATCCTAATTAATGCCTTTGCTAATGAGACTCCCTTAACCATGACACATGAATTAAGTGTTTATTCCTAACATACGCTTAACTTACGGTGTTGGGTATTTGTGCTTTATTTATCACACATGGCCTTCAAAAACTCCAGAAAAAAAAATCCTTGCAACTCTGTTTTTTTTTCATTTTTATTGGAATATAGTTGATTTATAATGTTGTTTTAGTTTCAGGTATATGGCAAAGTGAATCAGCAACTCTTTTTTGTGATCTTGCATAAGTTCCCTTTCTATTTTCCCTTCCTCCCACCCCAGGGTACTTATGGTGCACCTGCTATCATTAGTGCTCTCATAAAAGATAACTTTGGAACTGCCTGTGAGACACTAGTCTTAGCATCCCAACCACTAGTGCAGATCCAGGACTATATAAACCCATTTGCAGTGAGGTGGAAAGAGCTGGAGAGGAGAACAGCAAATAGTTTATGTAGTATAAGGTCTCACCACCACCCTCCTTCCCAAGTGAAAAGCAAAAGCACATATGCCTTCCATGTAGTCTGATTCTTCTTTGTGATGAATGGAATACAGCCAACAAAGAAATGGAAGAGTGCTTTTGCTTTTTACTTAAACAGTAGTTTGAATCATTTGACCATAAAATCTTGAAATAAGGGAGTTCTTAGCTTTCCCACAGCAGAAACAAACTTTTGGGGATGGTGGAGTTTAGGGAGCCCAAAGACTCTAGTAAATGTGTTTTGACATGAGTGGTTGGAAATGTCTATGATCAAGCATCAGGAAAGAGATATAACCTTCTAGGTCACTGAATTCATTCAGTAATATTTATTGTGCATTCACCAAGCACCCAGCAGAGATGAATCCATATCTGGATGCTGGTACTTCATCCAGTCCTTTGTTGAGCCGACCTACAAACTGTTTTGCAAACTTCTTAGAAGGTATATATTTGATACTTGTTTGATAGTCATCACAGAATCAGAAACAAGTTCCCTGGACACTGACACTCTTGTGTCTGTGTTTGTGCCATGTTTTGCCATGCCTTGCCTTGACATAGCTAGCCAAGGGAATGCAAAAAAGAAAAATTGTAGTTTATTGACAGGCAATTGATAAAGTATTATTCTCATTTGTTGGTGAAAACAAAAAAAAACTTTTGTAGTTTATTTCAATCTAAGTAAAATGTGAATTTCATCTTTTTATTTTTTAAAAGGGCAACATTTAATTCTTCATAAAACCTGTGGTCCAAGTATTCCTATTTTGATAAATTATAAAATGACTTTCTCTTCTCCCACCTTTTCCTGCTGAGACCTGGCACTACCTAGATCTTCCCTTCTGCCCTTGCAACCCCTGGTGTATGTCTATTACTCAGAGCACCAAGTGGAGGTCAAGAAGTTACTGAAAAAGGCCAGACTAATGAAAGAAATCCTACTGCTTCTCAGTGAGTGTTGGCCTGAAAGCACAGTGATTTGTTTTACACTGGGGGGACAAGTTATTGTATGTCAGCCTATGTATGGCAATACATACAGTAAATGAGCCAGACTAATAGCAATATTAAATTGTTTAGGTGCAAATATATTTAAAACTCTATGAAATAAAAAAGGTACCATCCTCATTCTTCTGCTAAAATTAATTCTTATGAATAGTATGACATGAACACAGACCATGAAAAATACTGGAATTTTAGATCAAATAACTAATGTAACTAGAGCTGATTGGTGGCAGATAGTTACATATTGAAAGGCAAACTTAAATCAACTACTTTCATGCTGTTTCTGGATTTCTCATTTACTTTGAAAAATAGTTGTTTGGTTCTAAAGGAGCTATAAGTGTAAATAGTAGAAGACATACTCAGCTGTGGGTGCTGAACCATCAATGAACAGCATTATTGATACCATCAATGAACAGGATTATTGAGCCATCAATGAACACCATTATTGATACCATCAGCTGTGAATTTAAAGCTCTTTTAGTAAGAAAACAGGTATATTTTCAATTCAGATTGACACTATTCAAGATACAGGCACAACTGACATCTCTTAAGTAATACTGTACTAAGATATATCACAGGATCTGAGAAAGTGTCTGATACTTAGAGGAAGCATTAAGTCAAACACTGGGAAAAATACATTCCAACTGCCACAGATGTTCTCAGCAAAAGTGTGTAGGATGTTCAGCTGATGGAAAATTCAACATAAAAGGACTATTTGATGAATTATGTTCTTAAAAACAAATTATCCAGGTTTCTGTGTGGTGTGATTCTTTGTTTTGAATTTGCTAATTGGAGATAAGATATAAATGCTAGTCCTTGTTCAGCTGTTATATCCCTCTGGGTCATCTTTAAGAGAATTATGTGGGAGAGAAGGGGTTTTTAGATGCCATTTTAAACTCTCTTTGGGGAAATGAGGCAGTGGACTAAAGATATGGATTTGACAAAAGTGTTTGAGAATTAGAGAGCTCAAAATATGATCCTGTGACTGCATGAGAGCATTCTAGTTTGAGTGTGATAGTAATAGAAATATTGAATAATGTAGTCACACAGCACAAAAATTGTTTGATTTGGGTAGCAGGTTAAGGCACTAAAATAGAGACCAGAACTCAGATGATCAGTCAAGGGGCAAAGATTGCACAACCAAACTCAGCACATGGAATGTGATTCCTACTTGCCAAAGAAAATGCCAAACCCTAAATTAGAAGCATCAGCAACTGAAAGAATGTTGGTTATATATCACCTCCAGCCCTCTTACCCTAGATCAATTATTTTGCAGATAGAGAGACCAAGGTCCAAAGAAGAAAAGTGATTCCTCTGATCATATTTTTGTATTCATTCATTCACTCAATAAGTATTTAATGAACATCTATGATGAGCCAGGAACCATGCTAAACAGTAGGCAGGAGTAGATCTGTTACTGTACAAAACTTGGGTCCACCTGCCTACACACAGTAAAGCCAATCTACTGACACCAGGTTGTGGTGAAGGAAAGTGCAGCATTTATAGCAGGGCACCAAGCAAGGAATACAGGCAGCTAGTGCTCAGAAGGCTCAAACTCCTTGATGGCTTTCAAGGAAAGGTTTTTAAAGACAGGGTGAAGAAGAGGGTTGTGGGGTGTGTGATCAGCTCATCTTCTGATGGTTTGGTGGTGATGTAATCAGGAGTCAACATCATGAAACTTCTGAGGTCTATGTGCTTGTGGGTAACATATAGTTAACTTCTTCTACCTAGTGGGGGTTTCAGTATCTGCAGAACAGCAGATGTCCTTTGAAGGACATGGCTCAAGATATTATCTATAGCCCTTGAGGAGGAACTAAATGTCCTTGACTTTGTTTAATTGCTAATCTATTATTATTTTGTCTTGCTTGACTATTTTCCTCTCTTTCTGCATTTTTTCACTTCTCTGGTTAAATTTATTCTTTGGAACTCAGGGAAAGCCTTGGAGGCTAAAGTTTTCTTCATGCAAAAGGCAGGTGGAGGACATGGGGGGATCTGTCCCAGGAAGGCCCCATGGGGTCCTGCTTGGTTACAGATCCAGCTTTGTGAATCCTGAAGCTTATATAGTTTTAAGAAAATAATGTAACTAATACAAATTGCAAATCAACTATACTCCAATAAAAATTTTTAAAAAAGGAAAAGAATGTAAAATTATGTCAGAAAGTAGGTACTCATGTAGAATAATAGAAAAATACAAATGAAAAAAAAAGTTAAAGCCAACAATCAAT
This sequence comes from Leucopleurus acutus, assembly GCF_964270905.1. Taxonomy (NCBI): domain Eukaryota; kingdom Metazoa; phylum Chordata; class Mammalia; order Artiodactyla; family Delphinidae; genus Leucopleurus; species Leucopleurus acutus. The sequence goes on along the minus strand of NC_139143.1, from coordinate 99,018,460 downwards.
CATCACAAGCATCACAAAATCCAGAAAAATAGAAAAATATTTTTATTAATTGCCTAGCACACTTTTTTCTTTTTTTAAATTTTTATTTTATATTGGAGTATAGTTGATTAACAATGTTGTGTTAGTTATCACACTTTTATAATATCTTTTCCTGACAATTTTGGCTGCATATTCATTGATCACCTTTTCAATGACAATAATTTTATAATATTTTCTATAAACAGAAAGGAAAAATATTTTAGTCTTTCCTTCGACATCATTGACCAAAATTTGTTTCTGATAATTGGCAATTTGAAATGATTTTTTTCAGCTTTACAACTCATTATTGGTTATATAATATAAAATTTCAGAATTGCCATCAAATTGGGGAAAACATTCATCAAGGAGAGAACTTCTCATTTGATTTGGTTCCAGCAATGAGAACAAAACCCTCTATGACTTTATACAGCTAGTGATTGGAAGAATTTTTCATAGACTAACTTCTGGCGCCATATAGTTCAAACCTTGTTTCTCTTCTACTACCCCCTTACTCCTCTGCTTGAAGCTGTAAGAACACACTCATTTCAAACCACAACCTCTGGTCCTTCATCGTTATATCCCAACCCCAGATGAGTGAGCTCAGAAGGCTGTAGGATCCTATCTGGAAGCCGTTCTTAGACTGGATCAGCAAGCAATAACTTAATGATACAAAAAAGTGAATATGAACCATGTAAATATCTCTCATTAAACCAAAATTAAATATATATGGAACTCAGCTCTTTCTTAGCTGAATTCAAAAATCACTGCTGGACCTACTAGGGAATGGGCTTGAGGACACAGGGAGGGGAAAGGGTAAGCTGGGACAAAGTGAGAGAGTGGCATGGACATATATACACTACCAAATGTAAAATCGGTAACTAGTGGGAAGCAGCCACATAGCACAGGGAGATCAGCTCGGTGCTTTGTGACCACCTAGAGGGGTGGGATAGGGAGGGTGGGAAGGAGGGAGACGCAAGAGGGAAGAGATAGGGGGATATATGTATATGTATATGTATAGCTGATTCACTTTGTTATAAAGCAGAAACTAACACACCATTGTAGAACAATTATACTCCAATGAAGATGTTAAAAAAAAAAAGTCACTGCTCGTCACATAAACACTTCTCAACATGAGGAAAGTGTGACAGAGGGGAAGTCAGTGGGGAAAGACCTGTAAGTTTAACTGATTGTGTTTGAAATATTTTACTTATGCAAAGTTTAGCAAAAATAAATGGCCATGTGAACTTTTGTTAAAGACCCCACAAGTAAAGGGACAATGCAAGTTGGGAACCTGAAGCCTAAACCACACTAGCTTTATGGTAAACGCACTTCAGGTGGTAGTGATTCAATAATGAACATCAGGAAGCCATTTGAAAACCATCCAGTGGCTCTCAGTCTAAACCAGTAAATCGTCAATTACCACACAATGTGTTATTTGCTGACATGGAGAATAAGCATGTGGTCTACTTATAAAAACACTAGAAAACATATCTGTTCCTCAGACCTGTCAGGGAACAAGGGAAACTGTTTATAATTGAAAGTAGAACCTAGTCCCATTTCACTTTAACCAGTGCCTAGAGCCAGATAAAAGATATTTTCCAAAGGCTGTATGCTATTCTTTTTTTAATATAAATTTATTTATTTATTTATTTATTTATTTATTTTTGGCTGCATTGAGTCTTTGTTGCTACGAGCGGGCTTTCTCTAGTTGGGGCAAGCAGGGTCTACACTTCATTGGGATGTGCGGGATTCTCATTGCGGTGGCTTCTCTTGTTGTGGAGCATGGGCTCTAGGTTCGTGGGCTTCAGTAGTTGTGGCACATGGGCTCTAGAGTGCAGACTCAGTAGTTGTGGCGCATGGTCTTAGTTGCTCCACAGCATGTGGGATCTTCCCGGACCAGGGCTCAAACCTGTGTCCCCCTGCATTGGCAGGCGGATTCTTAACCACTACACCACAAGGGAAATCCTCCAAAGGCCATTTGAGCTTATGATGAGCAGAGTTTTAGTTTATGATCCACATGATGGCCACTAACAAAGGACACAGTGAAGCTAATTGATAAAGGAGTCTTGTTAGATTTTCAAGAAGTGATAAACTAGATAGAGCAGCCCCCAAATTATTTATCATCTGCCAAGCAAATTTTCCAAGAATTACAAGTTAGAGATCAGCATCTTGTCCCTTAGACAACTTCTATAGCCCCTGGAACCCTGGCACCCATCTATAACGCACCTATAACTGCTTTGTATTGACCACTCATCATCAACAGGCTCTGGGCTAAGGGCTATATACATGGAGTGCTACATTTCATCCATTTGAAAACCTTCATGTTTGGGATTCTTAGTCTCTTTCCAAATATGGAAACTGATGCTTCAGGAAGTTTAAATGCTTTGCCCAGGATATACAGATAGTAAGTTGTGAAATGGGATTTGCGATAAAGACTTTCTGATTCCAAAGCCTGTTTTGGGCTTACTATGTGTCAGGCACAGTTACCGCCACAGGAGATAAACAGGTGAAAATAACAGTGCCTGTCCTCACAGAGGACAGACTAACAAGGAACAGCAACAAAACCCCAGGCATGTCGTATCTCATGGGTGATAAGGGCTGTGAGAAACTCTGTTCATCCCCAGCTATCACTGGCCCCCTCACTCATTCTGCTCTATCACTCTAGACTCCTTAGTTGTTCCTTAAATACACAAATATTCACATCTCAGGGCTTTTGTGTTCGATGTTTTCTTTGTGTTAGAACAATTTCCTCCTAGTTTCCATATAGTTTATTCCTTACCTTGCTGAGGTCTCTGCTCAGGTGTCATTTCCTTAAAGAGGAGTTTGACCAAACTGCCTGCCTTTCACTATCTTCTTCCTCTGTTTTATTTTTGTTCATATCACTTAGCATTACCTGTATGCATGAGTTTACGTACATTTACTCATTTATCTGCATTGACTTTCCCACTAGCATTTGAACTTCATGAGATCAGGGCTTTTTTTTGATAAATTTATTTTTATTTATTTATTTTTGGCTGTGTTGGATCTTCCTTGCTGTGCATGGGCTTTCTCTTGTTGCGGCGAGCGGGGGCTACTCTTTGTTGCGGTGCACAGACTTCTCATTGCGGTGGCTTCTCTTGTTGCAGAGCACAGGCTCTAGAGCGCAGGCTCAGTAGTTGTGGCACACGGGCTTAGTTGCTCCACAGCATGTGGGATCTTCCCGGACCAGGGCTCGAACTCGTGTCCCCTGCATTAGCAGGCGGATTCTTAACCACAGCACCACCAGGGAAGTCCCAAGGCTTTGTTTTATTGTCTCTCTGTCTCCAGTGCTCAGAACAGCATCCAGTCTATTGGAGGTGACTGGTGAATATTGGTGAATAAATGGATGTGCCTTCTGTGTGGCCTGATACCATGAATGGTCAATGAGATAGTCTGTCCCTGAAAAGCAAAAGCAAAAGAAAGATACAAGTCCCTATAGACCTGTCTTTCCACTAAAGGTCTGGATCTATAGTCTGAGTTGTTAAGAGTCCCAGAGAAGCCTCCTGCTTCTACAAGACAACATTCTTTTTCTTGGTCAGGTAAACTCTTTTCCTGTGAGAGGGCCAGATTTAAGACCAAAATTGAGATTCTTGGCAACACATTTGGTCCTCACACGGACTTTAGTTCTTTGCCATGAGTCACACATACCTCTACTTGACAGAAAGTCTGACTCTTAAGATATACTTACTGTGTTTCTCTGGGAAGCTGTTTGTGATATTTAGAACAACTTTGTCTGCCATGTTATAAAGTAGACATGTGCTATGGAAAAATGGCTAAAGTTAGTCATATATGCCTAGTGGAAGTGGGACTAAGGATTTACTTGGCAAAAAAGCTGGCTTTGAAACTATTGTTCCTTGGGCCCTATAATGATAGCCTCCTAGTAATAACGCATTTAATGACGAGGATGCATTCCAATGAAACCTTTAAATGCAACAATTCATCAGAGGAGTAATGACCTAGAAAGTGGCAGGGTGTGCTCCAGCTTTGGTGACTAGTAAGTTGCTTCCATTTTCCTAAATTGCCTAAGAACAGAGTGGGTTCAGACAGGCCAGTGTGTACAGAAGCATCACTGCAGCTCCATTCCCCAGTTGAGGCCTCAGCCTCATCCCCTATAGCCATGGCTACCAAGAATTTGTGTTATTAAAAAAATACCATTACCTTTTAGAACAATGATGTACTTTATAGATACCGGATGCTCCTGAAATCTTTGCTGGTGAAACCTCATCTCTTGCCATTTGACCCAACCCTGGACACATAGTATGGTGGGAAAATGCATTTATACTCCATAGGCATAGATATTGATTTAAAGCCTTAATTTTGGGGAAGGATTACCATCATGCCACAGCAGTACAGGAACACCTCCATGCCCTGCAGTCGTCAGGTATGATTTACGAGGTCAGAGGTAGGGCTGGGGAGATAAGGTCCCCTCTGCTCCTGGGGCTGTACCACATTCAGTCATAAGGATGGAAACAGCAAGTTGTGCCTTGCCTGCACTCACCTATTCTCATGACTGGGCAAGGACCTATCTTCTTCTCGAGATAAATTCCCTGCATCTTCAGATGCTGCCTTGTCCACCATCACCTCAAAACATAGACATTAACTGGAATTGAATATTCAGTAAATTCTTTGAAGTCTGAGACCAGAAATTCTCTAAGCCCACTCCAAACTCTGGTCAAAGGATCTTTGCATCTAAAGGTCTATAGACAACTCTTATTAATTGAGCCCTTTACTATTTGCCAGTGATGTTGATGCGTAGTAGGCAAAGGACAGAAACATACCAGGTGAGGGCAAACAGGTAGTTAAGGGCCAGATCAAGAAGAAACTGTTCATGAGGATTTGGGGCACCTCCTTTTGCACTAGGTCACAAAACTTGTTATTGACAAAGCTGGGACAAATATCCAGGCCAGTCTGATCCCATGGCCCAAACTTTTAACAAATGATGATGTATCCCTAACTGTAGTTATTACCATTATAAGTCAATTGCCTATAGAAATTTCAGTCTTATTTGTATTTTATTTCTGTTTCCAGTCTAATTTCTCATTTTTTTTACATCCTTTCATTTGATGAATTTCTTAAAATAGCTATCTCTACCCATTGCCTCCCAATTCTCACCACCTCTTGCTCTCTGTCTCTTAAAACCTGTTCTCTGCTCTCAATAATCTTTCATGAAACCCCTTCCTCAAAAAGTTCTAGTGTGGTTATTGAACTTCAGCTCTAATGGGATTATTTTAGTCCTCATTTTTCTCAGTGTCTCCACAGTGTTTCATACCCTTTCCTTCCAGAAAGCCCCTTCTCCTTTAGCTTCTGTGACACAGCAACACCCCCTCCTTTGCTCCTTTACTGTCTACTCTTCCTTTCCTGCCCCTAAATGTGTGATTGAGCTTCTGTTCCCAGTCCTCTTCTCTAGGTCATCATTTTCTTCACTTCAGTTACCACCTAGACATAGGTGATGCCTATGCTCTGAACTCTATCCTGAATTCTTCAATTTTAATTGGCCCCTGGACCAAATTCTTCTTTCCTCTCCAACTCATTGTTCCTACTGCATTTCTTATTTCTGCTAAAGGCAACTTAATTCTTCTAGTACCCCAGGCTGGAAAACCTAGTCATCCTAGACACTCTGCTCACCTCTCACAGGTAACCATTCAACGAGTCCTGTAGATTCAGCCATGACAATATTTCTCCTATCATCTCTCTTCTATTCCACTGTCAGCATCCTAATTCTTGCTCTCACTATCTCTGGCCTGGATTATTGAACATATTTTCCTGCTTTCCAATAAACTGATGTGAGAGTAGTCTTTCAAAAATGTAAGTTCTGAGCCCATATGCCACTCCCCTACTATTTAAAAAATAACACTCCCATTAGTCCTCATTGCCCTCATAACAATATTGAGACTCCTAACCACGACTTGTGTATCAATCAGGACAGGATACAGTCTGCTGAAGTAACAAACAATCCCCAGTGTCAGAGCCCTTTGAAATAATGCATTTATTTCTCATTCACACAAAGTCTGATATGGGTTCAAATGGCCCTCCAGGGACACCATCCTACATGTGATGGCCCAGTGTTGAATTTTCATGTCAACACATGTTTTTGTAATCTCATAACAACCGAACCAGATATACAGTTAGGCACCAGTAATTAAATGTTTCTTCCCACACGCCTCCCATTAGCCAAAGGCGATCATGTGGCCATGCCTAACTTCCAGGAATGCTGAGGGACAGTCCTCCCATGTTCCCAGAAAAAGAGGGCAACAAGACTTCAGTGAACACTAATAAGGCTGTCCACACCTCACAAACATTTGCATGGTCTGTTCCCTGCTTATTGAGCTAAGCTCATCTTTGGCTACTCCATCTCCCTTTGACAATCTACGTTCCAGCATTCCTGAGATAATTTCAGTTTTCCCAAATATGAGATGGCTTCCATATATTTTTTTAAATTCTCAGGCCTCAGAGTTAAGGTCATCTATCCAATAACCCTTTTCTGACCCCTAAAGAATATGTTAGGTACCCTAGTAACATGTCTGCATAGACCCTGCATTTATTGTATTTCCATGAAGTTTTCCTTTTGTACTATAACTGCTTTTTGCATTGTGATATTATCCTCAGAAAACTGAAATTTCCTTGAAAGTAAGTAGCATATCTTATTCATAGGGCCACCCATTTAATAGATGCTCAGTAAAAATTGGCTCAATAACAGCATCGTCTATCACATAAAGTCCAAGATTTTTGGCTTAACCAGAATCTGACTCGTATCACCTTTCCAGAGTTATCTGCATTACATGCCTTTATGAACCTTATTTTATCACACAGTTATGTTACTTAATACGTCCATTACATGCCCCACATTTTCCCATCCTTGTATCTTTGTTCACACTGCTTCCTTATCCTGGAAGCTTTCCTAACCACATTTTTTTTTTCAAGTCCTACAGATATTTCAAAGACCAGCTCTAAAGACAATTCTCTTTCCATCCTGAAATAATGTCTCCCTCCTCTGAACGCCCATCAAATTTTACTCATAGCCTGTAATACCACTTTATCATACAAAGTGCTCAATAATGGTTTGTGGGATGAATGTTGAATGCTTTAAGTAGTATAAAATCCTTTCCATTTCCTCCCCACCTCAGAAACAAGACGTGGACATCAAAAATCTATGAAATATTCAACACCCTATTCAGTCCCTATTAACAAGCTGCTGGAACAATGACCCTAGAGTGCAGAATTATCTGTGAAACTTTAAATGAATTATCAACAATCAACATTTTGCCAAGGAAGACCAATAGGTATATCATATTTGTCGTTTTGCCTATTCTTTCTTCCTGTTGGACTTATTAATGCCCATATCATCAGAGATATAATAAGCCTTAAAATTAATGTCTGATGTCTTTTATAGCTTAAGACTTAATGTATTGCCCAAGCCATAGACTCTGGCACAATTAGGTTTTGATACATGGCCATTTCTGCTTACGCGGGACTTAGTAGTAAAGGACTTCACATTTTGAACAGCCTCATAAATATATATTGAATTTAACTTTCTAACATGCAAAACCCATTTTTCTGTTGTTTGGAGGTTTTTCTGGCTTGGGGTAGAGCAAGTTTCTATAAGTGTTTTTGTTGTGTGCCATTAATTAGTTCATAAATCAAGGTGTCTTATAATCGCACAGATTACCCTAAAGCCAATACGGTTAGCATCGCAACGTACAACTGCATTCTTCGATCTCACCTAGGTCTTGCAAAGGTTTTGTCCCAAGCAATTAAGATTGCTAGGGTCACTTGGACATTAATAAGAAGTTAGTGATACTTCAACAGTTTTTACTGAATTCCTTTTTTTAAAAAAATGTTACTTTTTTTGTTATAAAATTTTATCTATGAAATTATGAGCCACTAATTTTCCAAAGACTAATGAGCAAATGTTACTATCTTAAATTACACAATTACATAAGTTTTCCCAAAAATCGGTGGAGAAAGATAGAGAAAATACTGCTGAACTAAAAGATAAAAAGTTGAGTTAATGTCTCCCAAGCTTCTCCTACCCAGAAACAGCCACAATCAATACACATATATTTTATTACATCCCTTAGGCCTTTATTTGTGGGTTTTTTTCTTTCTCATTTATGGTCAAACTGCCTTATCTGCTTTGTTGCCCACACTCATCTGTTGGTTGTTATGCATATTTTTGATGAGGTTGTGAAACTGTGAATTCTCTCACTCTGCGATAGAGGCAAATAGGAGCAAGACACTCAAAGGATAAGAACTCTCTTACACTGGATATTCTCCAACACTTCTGATTTCACCAAAGCAACAAATGGGTCTGGCTCCATTACATCCTTCCTTGGTGTAGCCACTCTACCCTCTCCTGGGCACATGCAAGGAGTATGCCCAGACGCCATGCACTACCATTCCTGGCCTGATTTTCACTTCTGACTTTGGAATTGATAACTTCAATGAGGAAGCAAAGCCACGTGACAGAGAAAAATAACAAAAGATTGAAAAGTGACTTTGGCTGAAAGCAGGTTAGCCTAGAGATAGATTCATTTATTTCTCTTCACCTCCAGCTCCCAAGCTCTTAAAGAGTTAAATAAAACCAAAGTGATCATCACTGACCATGCTTCAGGGTAGTGGTCATAAAAAAACAAGTATGCACGTTATCCAGATACTGTGTCTGGTTAACTACCCCAGCTCCCCCCAACCCTCCTAGAGTATGATTGCACAGAGGATCTTTAGATGGGCCTGAAAAGCTCAATAATACACCCCTGATTTAACATGAATATAGAAGAGTAGGCCCATTCTCATTTCAGGTCATCCCCAAAATACAGCCCCAAGCTTTCTTGACATCTAGACCCACATAAACCTTACTTTCTAATTTATGAGGTAAATTCAAAAACTTATAATACTTATTCTTTTCTCAGAGATGGTAAGACTGATATTTTCTCTTCAATCATCCACTAAAATAGATTAGTCACGTTAAGGATTAAAAACAAAAGGAAGCAGAAAACAGAAACATTTGAAATAAAGATTTACCAAATATGAGCAACAGAAACTTCTTTATGAGAGATACTGGCAAATATGGCTGCAGTACAGGGTTGGGTAGAAGAGATTAGCGTGCAAAACTGAACAGGAGAATAAAGAATGGAGAAGAATTGCAGGGGAGCAGAGCAAGAGACATTTAGAGGTATTCAAACAGGTCAAACAGATACACACAGGGGAGTCTTCAGGAAAAACAAAATAAGCTGATATACCTTGGGGGGAAAATATTATAGCAGAGCATGCCATATGTCAATAATTAAAAGAAGAGGAGAGAGAAGGTGAAGAGGTAGAGTGAAGGAAGAGGCTGAAGAGGAAGAAGTGAAAGTGAGAAGGAAGTAGATGGGGGGAAACTCCCAAGCATTCTGAATGCTTCCGCATGGAGAAATGGACTCGAAGCTGCCTTTCACATTCTTACCAAGGCCTTGAAAAAGGAACTTCATTGAGGGAGAAAAGCAGTGACCATGTCTTCAGTTCAACTTGAAGTATAATTTTCTATGTGGCCTACGATGAAATCTGTAGTGCAGATGTTGCAACGTCTCCTCTTATGTTTTTCCATATATTCAGCATCTATTTTTTAAAAATAATTATTTAAAATAATTATATTATATATAATTATATTAATTATATAATTAATTATATTATATATAATTAATTATATTATATATAATTAATTATATTATAATTATAATTATTTAAAATAATTCCCACTCTTTAGTAAGTAAAAAACAATTTTCTAGGCCAGAGAGGCCTCCTTAAGTGACGACGCTGTGACCATGGAGAATCATGAATCCATCCATCCATTTATGCAGCCATTCTTTATTCATTTATCACCTGTTCAATTATTCTTTATCAACTCTTATTTATCCATTCTTTATTCCCTAAAGGCCCTGATATTAGGCATGAACAGATCAATAAGATGAAGACCTTAAGGAGTTTACTCTCTAGGATATCATTACATTTCTATTCTGGTAAAAACACACAAGTTCCTTGTTTTTGTCTTAATCCTGAGGTTCCTAAGATTATATTGCACATGCACATGCACGTGTGCACACACACGCACATACACACACAGCCCTCTTCAGAGCAATAACCTAATAATTTTCATCAACTTAAGGGAAAAATTAGAGTTCATTTTTCAGAGTTCAACAGGTTTTTTCAGAGTTCAACAGGTTTTCTTTTACTAGAAGAAATAAATGCCAAGCTACCAGCCTTACATTGCCTGGCATGCAGTGAGTAGCTGACTTTTACTTCCCTTTTCTCTTCCCCCTGTAAGAGCTGTCTTATGGGATGTTCACATCCACCCACCCTGTGAGTTAAGCTGAATAGGGTTTGATCACTCTCATTAACATATGCAGAAAAGAAAAATCTAAGAATAACCAAAGTGACAGAATTGGGAAATCCATGACTGCTGACCCCTAATCCAGTATTCTTTACACTCAACATGAAACAGCTATTGCTAGGACAATTATAGGGGGGAAATTGCAGTGCAAAAGAAAATCCGGTTCGGAGTTGAATAGTCAGAGCTGTTACAACACAGTGATTTTTCTGAGCCTGCTTCTACATAACCGACCACTATCAGCTCACTCTCACATTGATCTCTCCAGCATATGAAGTCCTCTACTGCGACAGCAGCAAGAACTTTGGTTTGCTGTCATCTCAGAAATCCCATGTCAGATAGAAAGAGAGCACTTTCTCAGTGACAACCACTGCCATTCCCTTCTTATGCCATCAGCATAAAAACCAAAGTTTTCATAATGAGCTTAAGGTGAGATGCCGTGAGGCCCTCAGTCTTCTGCAACACCCACCTTCTCTCTGCTCCAGCCACACAGGCCCCCTTGCTGGTCCTCAGAACAAGCTAGGCCTACTCCTGCATTCAAGCTTTTGCTCTCCTCTTTTCTCTGCCTGGAACACTCTTTTCCGAAATATCCTCATGGAATCCTTCCATACTGCCTTCAAGTCTTTGCTTAGAGTCACCTTTTCCATAAGCCTCACCCTGTCCATTATACTGCAAATGTCAATTACCCCACCCCTGCCATTCCCCTTCCTCTACTTTTTTTCCATAGCGCTTATCATCTTCTGAAGTATATATTTACTTACTTAATATATTTATTATTTATCATCTGTCCCCACGTCCTTTGCCAGTCTTATTCAAAGATACATCTAAAGTGGCACAGAGGAAATGTTTATTAAGTTTTTGTTGAATGGATGAATGAACACATCCCTAAACACATCCCTGAAGAAGTCAAGGATTTGATTAAGATGGATGCATGGGAGATATTGTTCATATACTGAGATTCATAGGAGGACTCAAGCCTTTCAAACCTTACTTTTTATAACTATTACAGTTACTTAAATATCTTTGGTTCTGTTTTTTTCCCCTCATGAAAATAATTCCCAAAGGGATCCGGAGTTCCCTTAATCCTGCATTGTCTCCCTGTAGGAGCCAATTTCCCCCAGGGCTGCCAGCGCTGTCGAAGCAGCATGGGCGTTGCACTAATTGGCGCTCGTTCCTGCCCCCACCTGAGACAGCAAACGCCTTCAATCTGCACGCAGTCTACTTGCAGACACACTTCAGCGCCCAGTCAAAGCTGGTACACCTGGGCTTGCCTTGCCAGCAGCATGTTTTCCCGTTCAATCCGTGTTAACATTCAGTGCAATCTGTCCTAACTGGCACGTATTCTGTCTGATAAACCTCATCCTCCCCCTTCTGGCTTCTGGCTTCTTTTCTCTTATAGAAACGTTATTTACTTATAACATTTGTAACAGACATCTCTACAGCCAAGAGGGAAGTGTACTTCTCCCTAACAATCCCCACATAGGATACTAAGGGTGATATTTCCACTTGCAAGATATAGGCTAGGAAAGTAGCATAGGTTTGACAGGAACTGGAGCTGGAAGGAGAAGAGATGGAGATCCGAGGAAGCCCCTGCATCAGGGTAGGTTTGCTAAGCCATCTCCTCACAGAGCCAGCTCCGCGTGCCTCAGCCTCCCAAAGCACTCAGAGTGCTTCTTCCTTCACGTGACTCTGATGAACATTTGGAAGTGGACAACGCTGACCTCTGATCTGTTTGACTGAGCCATACCCCACAGAATATATCTTGCCGGGAAAGGAGCAAAAAAAGCCTTTAATTTTCTTTAATTTTCCATGGTTTTCATTTCCATTTGAATGGTAGGTGTCAGAAGACCTCTGTGTCTTCCCCTTGTCATCACATCCCCTCCACAGTCAGCCTCATGCCCATGAACTACACCCTGGAGTCACTTCTGGCAGGAACCCATCCTGCCTGAACTGCCTGGAGATCACTTCCTAATTCACATTTGTTAGTGTTATAACGAAGCTCCTGTGTGAACATTTTTAAGGGAGGGGACATGTGCTTTCAGGATGGTGTTTTGCTTGGCACACAATAAATAATTATTGACCAAATGCTTAACCACATAAGACGTTTGTAATCTTGCCATTATGTTGCACATCTGGAAGGCCACACGATCCATTATTGGAGAGAATCCAATCTTATACTTAGCCAATCACAAACATGATTGGGAGCCAGAGAAGGTTGCAGACAGTATCTTTATTGCTCTCCTTGGAAACAGAGGGAAGCCTTCCATTCTTCCTCCCTCCTTTTTCCTTTAGGTCTCTCTGCTCCCCAAGGTCCTGGCTTCATCTAGTTGTGGCTCCCACAGCACAAATCTATGGGATGCATTTCTGGCTTCATTTAAAGAAGTGAAAACTAGGTAGATAATCACACTCTTCAGCATAAAACATCCAAAAGATGGACTTTCATTTGCTAATATCTATCATCTCTCAAGCATAATATTAAAAGCTACAAATCAATGGAGTTCTGACTATATGCCAGGCATTGTGCTAAGCCCCTGACATGTACTATCTCCTTTAAAGTTCATGAAACCTATGGGTTGAATACTATCATTTTTCTGATGATTTCCTAAACTAAAAAGGTGAGATGTGGAGATCATACAGCTAAGTATTAGTAAAGAATTCAGAATCCAAACCCAAGCCGTCTAATTCTAGAGCTGGCACGCAGTAGGGTCTAGAGCAGTGCAGAGGAGATTAAAGGAGCTGAGACATGCAAAGAACTTAAAACATTGCCTGGAAATCGTGAGACTCAATGCAAAGACGTGCTTCCCATCAGGGACAAACGTGGAATGGAACCAAATGGTAAAAAGGAAAGGAGAAGCGAATGTTGCCACACACTCATTATTTGGAGAGTGTATGTAAAGAATGAAGGTGAAAAAAAAGTTGCATTGGGAAGATTTCTTTCCCTTATCAAATATATATAGAGTAGCTCTCATACTAAGGGCAAGGCCCTGTGCTAAGTGGAAAGATTCAGCCTAATTTTCTCCCCAAAAGAGACAGAGGAAGAGACTGATAAATGGATAAGCCCATGAAGTGGCATAGGCCTTATTAGAACAAGATTTATAGAGAAGGCGGGGTTGATTCCTCCAGGGGCAGGACTCAGGTAAGGAAGGACTTCATAGGAGTGCCACTGGCCAGAATAAAGACCTCCAATTTGTAATACAACTGCCGTAACAATAGGGGTATGGAAATCAACATTTTCCTCAATTCCATCTGCCAAGACTGGAAGCACCCAGAAGCCTCTCACAGAAGTCTGAAGGGTATTCCTGGTCACATTCCCCCTCATCAGTACAGTGGGAAGCAGACATTCGCTACCATATGCTTAATGAAGGGTAGAGATTAAATCCAAACAGGCAGTCACATAAACCTGCTTCAGCTTCAATGACTAAATCATCTCTTTCTTTTGTTCTAGAAAGGTCATGTTCACTGTAGATATAAAGAGGGTGTTAGGCAATGAACTTGGGTTTACATTTCAGTGTTGTTTTGTGTACATAGCCCCCAAATTCTTATAATTTTCTATTATACCCATATTATCACGTTTTCCTGTTGTCGATATACTAAGTTAAACTGACTTATTTCCCTGTCTAAATTTTATACTTACACAGTTGGAATAAACTCAACAAAATGTGACACAGTGGAAAGGATGCTGGACCTGGAGTTGGATGGTTTGGCATCCAATCTCTGATTTTCCATTTACCAGCATCACTTTAACTTGGATTGCTCATCTATAAAATGGGTTTTATAGATTCTCTCTTTTGAGAGACCCGGATCACAACTAACTGCTGAACAGTCATCGACAGGAAGACACTGAAACTCACCAAAAAAGATACCCCACATCCAAAGACAAAGCAGAAGCCACACTGAGATGGTAGGAGGGGCACAATCACAATAAAATCAAATCCTATAACTGCTGGGTGGGTGACTCACAAACTGGAGAACACTTATACCACAGAAGTCCACCCACTGAAGTGAAGGTTCTGAGCCCCTCATCAGGCTTCCCAACCTGGGGGTCCAGCAATGGGAGGAGGAATTCCTAGAGAATCAGACTTTGAAGGGTAGCAAGATTTGATTGCAGGACTTTGACAGGACTGTGGGAAGCAGAGACTCCACGCTTGCAGGGCACACACAAAGTAGTGTGCAAATCTGGACCCAGGGGAAGGAGCAGTGACCCCATAGGAGACTGAACCAGACCTACCTACTACTGTTGGAGGGTCTTCTGCAGAGATGGGGGTGGCTGTGGCTCACTGTGGGGACAAGGACACTGGCAGCAGAAGTTCTGGGAAGTACTCCTTGTTGTGAGCCCTCCCAGAGCCCACCATTAGTTCCACAAAAGAGCCAGGTAGGTGCCAGGGTTGAGTCACCTCAGGCCAAACAACCAACAGGGAGGGAACCCAGCCCCACCAATCATCGGACAAGTGGATTAAAGTTTTACTGAGCTCTGCCCACCATAGCAACAGCCAGGTCTACCCACCACCAGTCCCTCCCATCAGGAAATTTGCACAAGCCTTAGATAGCCTCATCCACCAGGGGGCAGACAGCAGAAGCAAGAAGAACTACAGTCCTGCACCTGGTGGAACAAAAACCACATTCCCAGAAAGATAGGCAAGATGAAAAGGCAAAGGACTATGGAACCAGATGAAGGAACAAGATAAAACCACAGAAAAACAACTAACTGAAGTGGAGATAGGAAACCTTCCAGAAAAAGAATTCAGAATAATGAAATTGAAGATGATACAGGACCTCAGAAAAAGAATGGAGGCAAAGATCGAGAAGATGCAGGAAATGTTTTACAAAGACCTAGAAGAATTAAAGAACAAACACCTAGAAGAACTGAAGAACAAACACCTAGAAGAATTAAAGAACAAACACCTAGAAGAATTAAAGAACAAACAAACAGAGATGAACAACACAATAACTAAAATGAAAACTACACTAGAAGGAATCAATAGCAGAATAACTGAGGCAGAAAAACAGATAAGTGACCTGGAAGACAGAATGGTGGAATTCTCTGCCATGGAACAGAATAAAGAAAAAAGAATGAAAACAAATGAAGATAGCCTAAGACACGTCTGGGACAATATTAAACACAACAACATTTGCATTAGAGGGGGTCCCAGAAGGAGAAGAGAGAGAGAAAGGACCCGAGAAAATATTTGAAGAGATTATGGTCGAAAACTTCCCTAACAGGGGAAAGGAAATAGCCACCCAAGTCCAGGAATCACAGAGAGTCCCAGGCAGGATAAATCAAAGGAGAAACATGCCAAGACACATTCTAATCAAACTGACAAAAATTGAAGACAAAGAAAAATTATTGAAAGCAACAAGGGAAAAACGACAAATAACATACAAGGGAACTCCCATAAGGTTAACAGCTGATTTCTCAGCAGAAACTCTACAGGCCAGAAGGGAGTGGCATGATATATTTAAAGTGATGAAAGGGAAGAACCTACAACCAAGATTACTCTACCCAGCAAGGATCTCATTCAGATTTCACAGAGAAATCAAAATCTTTACAGACAAGCAAAAGCTAAGAGAATTCAGCACCACAAAACCAACTCTACAACAAATGCTAAAGGAACTTCTCTAAGTGGGAACAACAAGAGAAGAAAAGGACCTACAAAAACAAATCCATTACAATAAAGAAAATGGTAATAGGAACATACATACTGATAATTACCATAAACATGAATGGGTTAAATGCTCTAACCAAAAGACACAGACTTGCTAAATGGATACAAAAACAAGACATATATATGTTGTCTACAAGAGACCCACTACAGACCTAGAGACACATACAGACTGAAAGTCAGGGGATGGAAAAAGATATTCCATGCAAATAGAAATCAAAAGAAAGCTGCAGTAGAAATACTCATATCAGATAAAATAGACTTTAAAATAAAGAATGTTACAAGAGACAAGGAAGGACACTACGTAATGATCAAAGGATCAATCCAAGAAGAAGATATAACAATTATAAATATATATGCACCCAACATAGGAGCACATCAATACATAAGGTAACTGCTAACAGCTATAATAGAGGAAATCGACAGCAACACAATAATAGTGGTGGACTTTAACACCTACTTACATCAATGGACAGACATCCAAACAGAAAATTAATAAGGAAACAGAAGCTTTAAATGACAAAATCGACCAGATAGATTTAATGGATATTTTTAGGACATTCCATCCAAAAACAGCAGATTACACTTTCTTCTCAAGTGAGCACGGAACATTCTCCAGGATAAATCACATCTTGGGTCACAAATCAAGCCTCAGTAAATTTAAGAAAATTGAAATCATATCAAGCATCTTTTCTGACCACAACGCTATGAGATTAGAAATCAATCACAGGGAAAAAAACATAAGAAAAACAAACACATGGAGGCTAAACAATACATTATTAAATAACCAAGATATCACTGAAGAAATCAAAGAGTAAATCAAAAAATACCTAGAGACAAATGATGATGAAAACATGATGATCCAACACCTATGGGATGCAGCAAAAGCAGTTCTAAGAGAGAAGTTTATAACAATACAAACCTACCTCAAGAAACAACAAACATCTCAAATAAACAATCTAACCTTACACCTAAAGGAACTAGAGAAGAACATACAAAACCCAAAGTTAGCAGAAGGAAATAAATCATAAATATCAGAGCAGAAATAAATGAAATAGAAACAAAGAAAACAACAGCAAAGATCAATAAAAATGAAAGCTGGTTCTTTGACAAGATAAACAAAATTGATGATATATTAGCCAGACTCATCAAGAAAAAGAGGGAGAGGACTCAAATCAATAAAATTAAAAATGAAAAAGGAGAAGTTACAACAGACACCACAGAAATACAAAGCATCTTAAGAGACTACTGCAAGCAACTCTATGCCAATAAAATGGACAACCTGGAAGAAATGGACAAGTTCTTAGAAAGGTATAACCTTCCAAACTGAACCAGGAAGAAATAGAAAATATGAACAGACCAATCACAAATAATGAAGTTGAAACTATGAT
The DNA here is from genome assembly GCF_964270905.1 of Leucopleurus acutus. Taxonomy (NCBI): domain Eukaryota; kingdom Metazoa; phylum Chordata; class Mammalia; order Artiodactyla; family Delphinidae; genus Leucopleurus; species Leucopleurus acutus. Next base: position 99,001,013 of record NC_139143.1, on the reverse strand, counting down.
TAAAAGTCTTCCAACAGGGCTTCCCTGGTGGCGCAGTGGTTGAGAGTCCGCCTGCCGATTCAGGGGACAGGGGTTCGTGCCCCGGTCCGGGAAGATCCCACATGCCGCGGAGTGGCTGGGCCCATGAGCCATGGCGCTGAGCCTGCGTTTCCAGAGCCTGTGCTCTGCAACGGAAGAGGCCACAACAGTGAGAGACCCGCGTACCGAAAAAAAAAAAAAGTCTTCCAACAAACAAAAGTCTGGGACCAGATGGCCTCACAGGTGAATTCTGTCAAACATTTAGAGAAGAGCTAACACCCATCCTTCTCAAACTCTTCCAGAAAATTGCAGAGGAATGAACACTCCCAAACTCATTCTTTGAGTCCACCATCACCCTGATACCAAAACCAAAGATACTACAAAAAAAAGAAAATTACAGACCAATATCACTGAAGAATAAAATCCTCAACAAAATACTAGCAAACAGAATCCAACAACACATTAAAAGGATCATACACCATGATCAAGTGGGGTTTATCCCAGGAATGCAAGGATTCTTCAATATATGCAAATCAATCAAGGTAATACACCATATTAACAAATTGAAGAATAAAAACCATATGATCATCTCAATAGATGCAGAAAAAGCTTTTGAAAAAATTCAACACACATTTATGATAAAAACTCTCCAGAAAGTGGACATAGAGGGAGCCTACCTCAACATAATAAAGGCCATATATGACAAACCCACAGCCAACATCATTCTCAATTGTGATAAACTGAAAACATTTCCTCTAAGATCAGGAACAAGACAAGGATGTCCACTCTTGCCACTATTATTCAACATAGTTTTGGAAGTTCTAGCCATGGCAATCAGAGAACAAAAAGAAATAAAAGGAATACAAATTGGAAAAGAAGAAGTAAAACTTTCATTGTTTGCAGTTGACATAGAGGATCCTAAAGATGCCACCAGAAAACTACTAGAGTTAACCAATGAATTTGGTAAAGTTGCAGGATACAAACTTAATACACAGAAATCTCTTGCATTCCTATACACTAATGATGAAAAATCTGAAAGAGAAATTAAGGAAACACTCCCATTTACCATTACAGCAAAAAGAATAAAATACCTGGGAATAAACCTACCTAGGGAGACAAAAGACTTGTATGCAGAAAACTATAAGACACTGATGAAAGAAATTAAAGATGATACCAACAGATGGAGAGATATACCATGTTCTTGGATTGGAAGAATCAACATTGTGAAAATGACTATACTACCCAAAGCAATCTACAGATTCAATGCAATCCCTATCAAATTACCAATGGCATTTTTTACAGAACTAGAGCAAAATATCTTAAAATTTGTATGGAGACACAAAAGACCCTGAATAGCCAAAGCAGTCTTGAGGGGAAAAAAACAGAGCTGGAGGAATCATCCCTGACTTCAGACTATACTGCCAAGCTACAGTAATCAAAACAATATGGTACTGTCACAAGAACAGAAATATAGATCAATGAAACAGGATAGAAAGCCCAGAGATAAACCCACACACCTATGGTCAACTGATCTACGACAAAGGAGCCAAGGATATACAATGGAGAAAAGACAGCCTCTTCAATAAGTGGTGCTGGGAAAACTGGACAGCTACATGTAAAAGAATGAAATTAGAACACTCCCTAACACCATACACAAAAATAAACTCAAAATGGATTAGAGACCTAAATGTAAGACCAGACACTATAAAACTCTTAGAGGAAAACATAAGAAGAACACTCTTTGACATAAATTACAGCAAGATCTCTTTTGATCCAACTCCTAGAGTAATGGAAATAAAACCAAAAATAAACAAATGGGACCTAATGAAACTTAAAACCTTTTGCAAAGCAAAGGAAACTACAAACAAGATGAAACGACAACCCTCAGAATGGGAGAAAATATTCACAAGAGAATCAACGTAGAAAGGATTAATCTCTAAAATATATAAACAGCTCATGCAGCTCAATATTAAAGAAACAAACAACCCAATCCAAATATGGGCAGAAGACCTAAATAGACATTTCTCCAAAGAAGACATACAGATGGCCAAGAAGCACATGAAAACTTCTCAACATCACTAATTATTAGAGAAATGCAAATCAAAACTACAATGAGGTATCACCTCACACCAGTTAGAATGGGCAACATCAGAAAATCTACAAACAACAAATGCTGGAGAGAGTGTGGAGAAAAGGGAACCCTCTTGCACTGTTGCTGAGAATGTAAATTGATACAGCCACTATGGAGAACAGTATGGAGGTTCCTTAAAAAACTAAAAATAGAATTACCATATGACCCAGCAATCCCACTACTGGGCATATACCCAGAGAAAACCATAATTCAAAAAGACACATGTACCCCGATGTTCATTGCAGCACTATTTACAACAGCCAGGACATGGAAGCAACCTAAATACCCATCGACAGACGAATGAATAAAGAAGATGTGGTACATATATACAATGGAATATTGCTTAGCCATAAAAAGGAATGAAATTGGGTCATTTGTAGAGATGTGGTTGGATCTAGAGACTGTCATGCAGGGTGAAGTAAGTCAGAAAGAGAAAAACAAATATTGTGTATTAACACATCTATGTGGAACCTAGAAAAATGGTACAGATGAACTGGTTTGCAGGGCAGAAATAGAGACATAGATGTGGAGAACAAACGTATGGACACCAAGGAGGGAAAGTGGTGGTGGGATGAATTGGGAGATTGGGATTGACATATATACACTAATATATATAAAATGGATAACTAATAAGAACCTGCTGTATAAAATAATAAATTAAATAAAATTCATAAAAATAAATAAAATGGGTTTTATAATAGATACAGAGCGAGTTGCTGCTCTGGAACTTGGAGAGACATAAGATTGGCATCTGGGAACTCAACTAGTAGAATTCCACACAATGGATGTGACAAGCATCTACGGTAGCAAACCAAGAGATTCTCTGTGACTTGTATCTTTAGAAAGATCCCAAATTCCGATCAGGTTGCTCTCAGGGAGGGTTAACTTGAACCCAATTAAGATTTAGTAGTAGAAAAAAAATCAATCATATTGAGCCCTTTTTGTAGAAAGATTTTGTGAACAAGGAGATAATCTAGGACAGGCGGGGGGTTGGGGAGGGTCAGTCATCCAGTATGGCTCATGGACCAAATCCAGCTTGTTACTTGTTTTTGTAAATAGAGTTTGACTGGAACATTTGTTTACATATTGTCTATAGCTATTTTTGTGTTATAATTACAGAGTTGACTAGTTATGGCAGAAATCATATGACGCACAATACCTAAAATATTTACATCTGACCTTTCACAGAAAAAGTTTGCTAGTCCGTAATGTAGAAGATCAGTCTTTGATCTCTTCTGGCTCATCTCCAGAATAAAATATACTCCCATTGGTTCCCAAAATGGGGCTGAGCGGTCCTTATCAGTATCCCTTTGTGTGGGGTGTAATTACAAATGTCCCCTAGTGTGGATATAGTGATAGAAACTCCAGAGTTTCCAAGTTTGGAAATGTTTACGGTGAGATGCCTGATGAGTCCAATACAAGAAGTTAGAGCCCCTAATAGCCACATTCCCATCTTAGAGATGAATGCATCAAGCTATCAGAGCTTAACACTGTTTAGTATTCAAATATATAATTCCCAGGTCTATTCCACACCCCTAAAGCAATCTTCTAATAATTTGACTTGCCCTAGAGAGCTGGTCAAGTTGACATCTTTCTGCTTGCCTGTTGTACTGCTCTTTACACATGGCTGAATTGCTGTTCTGGCATATCTTTGTCAGTCTCTGTGAACTTGGTTTTTGTGCCTCAGTCCCTGAATGGGAGACGCCCTCTCAATGTACCAATACATTCAGGGTTCTGAACCCACAATGTTGTCATGAGAATTATATAAATAATGAACATGGACCCAACTTGGTAAGCTATAAAGACCCACTGTGCTGCTTTGATCCCAGTGTGCATATTTAGTCAAAGCTGGGGGAGGGGGGTGGGACTATCCTCTGTGGAAGAGGCCTTGCTAATAGTGGAAATAATGTCATACAGTTTGTTAACACTTTTTTATTGAGGTGACTGGTTGAAACTTATATGCCAGTTTCAGTTCAAGTTCTTACTTAAATGGCTTGTCAATCTATCCTGCCCTCCCCCTTAGCCCCCTCCCAACCCTCAGAGAAGCCCTCGTCATTTCTGACCTGGGCCTGCAACATCTGCCTGCCTCGAGTCCAGCCACACCAAGTGATCTCTCAACCACCAAGTAATAGACTGCTCTACCCAAACATGAAGCTCAGTATGTTGCCCCATTCAACTTTTTTCAGTAATGTACTTTCAGATTCCTCCACATCCGGGTCCCACCCCGCCAGACATCACCAGTCGCACCGGCCATGATCCAGCTACCCTCCACCATGTACAAATTCTCCAACTCAGTATTCCCATTAACTCCTTTACTATGACAGGCTGGTGGTTGTTCCCGACAGCTCATTCTTTCTTTTCTCATCTTATTAAAAATACATTTCCCTGCCTTCCCATCATCACTTGGTAGTCTCCAGTTCACCATTTTTGCGAAGAACCACGATGCCCTCAGGACGAAGCAGAATTAATCCTTCCTTGCCTATGCACTCCACAGCTCATTTACTTGATTATATCACCAACACCAGCCTGCTGTAATTTGATTTTTGACAGTTCAGATATACATATATATTTTTTATGGCTGCGCTGTGCAACTTGCAGGATCTTAGTTCCCTGACAAGGGATCGAACCCAGGCCCTGGCAGTGAGAGCGCCGAGACCCAACCACTGGACCCAGGGAATTCCCTGTAATTTGATTTTTGGCTTGTCTGCTCCATAACCATACTCTCCCATCAGCAAGGTGAGAACCATTTTTAGTTCATCTTTGAATCTTTAAGCCAAAGTTTAGCATGTGGTAGGAAGTCAATATGTTTTAGAAAGTAAATGAATAAAAGCTCATCTCCTCATCTTCTAGCTCAGCAGGAAGGAGCATTTGAAGGGCCAAGAAGCAGAAGACAGCAACTAGAGAAAGAGGGTAAATTAGAAGGAAGGAGGGAAGGGTGAGGCATAGACCCTTCCCTCCAGGTCTTCTGCATCCTCACCAGCACCCGGCCCTCTGTAGGACACAATAACTGCTTATTGATTGGACCCAATCTTTGCTTGTCATTATTGCTTCCTTCTGTCAGATCCCAAGGAAGCTGTTATAGGAAGTCACTCAGGAGACTAAAAGAATAGTGGGGGCAGGGTGTCAGATTGGCTATTAATTAACAACGCCCATCACTCAAATCATTGAGTAAGCACGTCTACCTTAGATGTATGCATGTGTTTGGACATATGGCTTTATTTAATTCAATATATTTCTGTTTATAACATGTTTCACAATTACATGAAAGTTATTAAAACCCGTTTCTTTATACAATATCATCGGATTTTCAGACAGAAACTTTCGAAGGAGATTTCTTCTCTAACTGATCCTATTTCTTTCCTATAGTCATGTCCACTCATGATACTCTGTAAATACAGCACATGTTGGTTGTATTAACACATGCTAGTGAAAGAGCTGGGAAACTCAGTGGCCTTTAATTATTCAGGATTTAATCATGCAAGCATGTACAATCAATATTTGTTCACCTTAATCTGATTACCACCTAGTGGTGTTCAGTACCTCCATCAACAGGATAACAGTATGACATATCTCATAGACTTTCCCTGGACTCTTCTAACAAGCTTATTGGGAGGATTTTAATCAGCTAATGAACTCATCAACGGCATTTTCAGGAACCAGTGCACCTTCCTGCACTTCCATCCCATGACCATATCTTCCTGACATCTTGTGGCCACAAGGAACATGACAGTCTATAAACCCAACATCTGTACCCAGTGCGAGCAGCATCTTTGAATGCTAATGTCAGCATTACAGTTAGAGCAAATACGAAACTGCTTAGAAGATGTGTGACATGTAATTGTTTCATCTAATTAAAATGGAAACTAGCCTTTTTGTTTTATATTTATGAGTCAAGTTGGAACACGTGGTTCAATTCTTCTCTAGGAAGGAATGGGGCCTCTACCCAGGCTATACATCTGGCTTGATGTCAGCTGCCTTGGCCACAGAACATTTCTCCTGTGAAGGATCCACCAAAACAGAATGTGGCTCACTGGGCTGAGGAAAGAAAAAATACCTGCAGTCAGCTCCTCTGGGAAAGAGGATTTCGAGCGGGGATTGTTGGAACAAAGAGTGAGGAATCCTCTGAAAGAGGAGACTGATAAAAGGATTTATTTTCAACATATATGGTATAATTTCGTGGCTCACAAACTTTTCTTTTTAGCACTAGAAGCATTTTGTTTAAAACCAAGTTTAGTGTGGAGTCCTATAATATAAAGCCGGGGGGGGGGGGAAAGGTGCTTTGATTGAATCAGGGGTTCTGAGCTCCACTGGCTTAGCTTTGCTCACCACCCTGAAAGACCTCCCCAAATCCATACCTTTAAGAGAACAGCTTGATAACCAATGGAAAGATGGAAAGAGTTTAGATTTGAAATTGGGACTCCTAGCTTTGTATCCCAAATCTATTCCTTAGTAGCTGGAGCATCATTTAATAAGTCATTAACCTTTCTGGACCTCAGGTTCTTCATCTATAAAACAGGGGAAATAATATTTATTCCACAGGGTTATTGGGAACATGAAAAAGAGGCAGTAAAATGAAAGTGCTTTGTAATTACTAGACAAATGATCATGTTGTCATCATTAGGCAACCATAATAGGCAGTCACACAACCAAGAGGAACAGGCGCCAGACAGTGCCTGGCCTTGTCCTCTTGCCAAGCTCCATGGAAATCCAGAGGAATCTACTGGAAGTCTTGATTGATGAATATGTGTCTGAATAGCTTAAAATAGCTAAGACACAGCAGAATGCTCTGAACACTAGTATATAGGGTCTCCAAACACATGTTGGTTCATTGTCATCACGTTGTTTGTGAAGGATAGCTATCCCTGAATCTGTTACCCACTCCCACCTTATGTGATAATGAAATCAGAAGATCTATACTTATATGTCTTAGAAGAAGGTACAGATACAGAGTCACAGAGAGGATGTAACTTGTCTCTGAGCATACAAATACAGAGTCACAGAGAGGATGTAACTCTGAGCATACAGCAAACTTATGGCTGAATTGGGACTAGGTTGCATTTCTCTTGTCACTCCAGTGACCATTCACCTGCCTAGGACAGCCTGTTTTATAAAGAATACGTGTCTATGTCAGTGAAGGAAAGGAGGCGAACTAGTCCTGCCCTGGAAAAACCCAGTGATGATAACCACTGAGTCAATTCCAGAATCACTCCTAGGAGCTGGGAGCTGGCTGAGGACAGCAGATAAAACAGCATTGAAACATAGCATTTGCTTCCCTTGCGAATTTAATGAATGGGGGATGGAATCTGTTCTCTCTGCTGGGAAAAGGACCAGGAGATATTTCTAAGTGTTTCCAAGGGAGGAACACTCTTCACTGATCAGCAGTAGGATGTCAGCCCTTGGAGCCCATGACTCTGGGCACACAGCGCCATGAGTGTGTGATACCAGGTGAAGAGATGAAAGGAGGTGTCACTATCATGACAGCCAGCTGGGTGTTACCGGTGAGCTAGGATGTGGTCAAACACATAGGACCTGGCTTATCCCCCAGCACACCTTGAACACTTTAGAATAAATTCTCAAGGAAAGGTATATAATTTCCAGTGGAGAACTTTACAAATAAGCTGTCCGATGTGTGATCCTGACCCCAAAAAGAAGATATAGGCAGAATCAGCTTAACACCTTCCTTTTAAGCTGAAAATTATATGGTTGTATTGTGCCATTAAAGATAATTTTAAAGAAAATGGCTATTTAATTTAAAGATCATTTCTGGCAAGGCTGACCCCTATCTTCACCAGCATTTGAAGCTATTATATAAACCAGCAAAATCAGAACCACGGCAATCTTTTCTATTAATGGTCCACGCACTAGTGCCTTTTCTCTCATGCTCTTTAATATTTGCTATCTCCTTTATTTGAACCAAAAGGAGAAAAAGCTCAGTCGCAGAAATAGAACATGTCACACCTGAATTCAGTAGAGTCTTTTTTTTTTTAAAGACTCTTCCGAGGCAAAATGATAAATGGCTAATAAGAAACAGGGGTGCCTGGGGGCTGGCGAGGAGGGGCTAAGTGCACATTGGAGAATTCAGGATTCAGTGATAGGGAGATGCCGTTTGTACCCTTGAAGAAGGAGCTATTGATTCCCTTTTAAGGAGAACAGTTTGGATCCTGGGCACTGCTGAAGGTGGAGCGGCCGCTTCTCTGAGGCTGCCACACCGAGTGACCTTTGCACAGGGCCGCAGCAAGAACAATGGAGAGGGGCCACTCCGAAATTACTCACTGGGGCTGTTTGATTTGTTTCTGTGCCAGATGTTTTCTCGTTGATCCCTGCCTGGCCCATATGTCCTCTGTGAACAAGAGAGCAAGCAGAGCCAGCAGCCACCACTTCAGAAGCAGCCACCAGAGCGGGCTAATGGAGTCCTTGGCAGGAGGTTACCGTCTGATTGGTTCTTCAAGCGTTTCTCTTAGAGATCAAGGGCATTATGTAGACAGCACACCTGCCCACTCCCGGGGCCAGGCTCAGGGCAGCTAGGCAGCCTTGATTCCCACTGAGCTCTAGTGAGCGTCACGGAGCCCCTCAGCTGTGTCCCTGGACCGCTCCCTCTTTTCATCTCCTTCACAAGAAGCCCCTGTGGAATTTAATAAACAGCAGCGGCCGTGTTCAAAGTGGGACCTAATCTGGCCAGCAGGTTTTCTGTTCCCACTAGCAGTATCCATCTGCTGTTCACCGAGCTGAGGTCGGGGGGTGCTCTGCCATCCTCCGAGTGAAGGGGGGAGGGGGGATTACCATTTTAAACTGGCAGGTAGAGACAAGAGACTTGAGGGCTTGTTCATTTGGGGAGTAGGCTGGGTTTGTCCTTTGTATCAAGAACTGCATTGTGGTGTAAAAGGCAAATGCACCTTTCCCAGCTTCTCACAAGGCCTGTAAGGGACATCGCTTTTGTCTGCTTACCTCATCCCCTTCTGGAATAGCTGCCTCCCCCTGTTCTCGGGCACCTATCTCATGCTGGAAATCTAAGAATTTCTCGGCAGTTTTCAAAACAAAACTGGACCGAGAGTCAGTCCTGCTCCAGGAAGGGGAACTGTAGGATGTGAGTCTCATGGCAGAAGCCAGAGTGCCATGAACAAGGCTGGGTAGACACCAGCAGTGGGCCAGCCCATTCCCAGACAGCGACTCCTGAGGCCCCGCTGCAGCTCTGCCCTTCCCGTTTAGCTGTCTGACCCTTCTTTCAATTACACAGGATACTCCCATAGCCTTCTAGTAAATTACTATTTTTGCCAAAGCCATTTTGAGTCTCTGCCCTTGAATCTGAAAGAGTCCTGACCAGTAAATTGATCACATCAAATGGAAAAACAGGACAGTACCCTGAAACACCACATTTTTGAAAGCCAACTCTCTGATTAACCAATTTGCCAAAAATCAGTTCCTCAGATAATCTATCAGTATTTACTGGGAGACCTAGTCACAAAGCTGAGGACTTCCCCAGACTTCGGCTTAGCAGTGGCTTCTCTGAGGCTGTCACCAACTTTTATCTATGATGTCATTCAGACTCTTCTAAGTCTGAATGTCAGTTTCCTGTGGATTTCCTATCTTGAATGCCCAGGATGTTTTGAAGAGTAGAAGTTTTACATGCAAGTGAAACGTTTCTCTTAAATACAGTTTGCCAACTTTCTAAGTCAAGACCTTATACCCCTACTTCTGCCTGTTTCTTTTCTTCATCTTCTACGGCTGCTGCCTTGTACCTCATCCGTATCCATGCCCACAAAACAGTTGGACGAACTGTTTGAGATCCAGTTAAAGATGGCATCTGACCAATTTTAGTAATTTGATCATTCACAAGTTAGTCTTCAGGCGAAGTGTGAATAATTTATTTCCAGTGACTTGACCATGATTCCAAGCACCCTTACCATTAAGGATAGGCTGGAAATCCAAGAGGAGCCTACAATACCCAGCTTTTATTTATGCCTTTACCCTTCCTCTTCAGTAGTCTAGTTCATTCACCTCGGTAGTAGCTCTCCCCATCCTCCAAGACAAATTCTGAGCCTGTTCTGTAGGGTCTGTCCTGTTGCTTTGAGAGGGCCATGGTTCCCTCTGGGACTGGGCAGGGTGACTGCATTACCTATACCCTCATTACAGCTGTTACTTATTCACAGCACATCAGTCAGCTGCATTCATTCATTTTTAGTTATAGCTATTTGCTTCCTATATCCTTCCCCGCTAAACTGCAAGTCCTTGGGGACAAGAACAAATTCAGTCCGGCGTCATCAACGTATCCCGGGTACCTGGCCAGTCGATGGCACCGTTTGGAAACGATCCTATCTTCAGCTTCCTGTACCGACTCTGCCGTTGCTCACTTAAACCTTCTGTCTTCAGCAGACTGAGGATCAGACCCCAGTCATCCATGCCTTCTCTAGCAATCCTGGCTCTTCCGATGGCCACGTGCCTGGAAGAGCCTGGTCTCACCTGCTGGACAAGCCCAGCCTAGGCTTCTGCTTCCAATTATTTGACCTGAGCAACTGTTTCCTTCACCTGTCAGGTAAATCTTTGCCACTTCTGGGTCTACCCAAGAGAGGAGAATGAGACACCTGACACCCATTATCTGCCATGACAAGAGAAGGGGACTCAGGGAGATGCTTCGGAAAGAGCAGGGACTGCTCCTGTTGAATGAATTGAGGTTAATATCAGGTTCTATCATTTTGCGTGATGTGATGTGTTGTGAAGAAGAGTTAATAATAACAACTGTTTCACAGTGGCTGTTGTGAAAATAAATACAGGAGCAAATAGAGAATGCCTGGCCCAGAGTAGATGCTCATTAGTATCCTCTCCCCCTCTGCCCCCTGTTGGGTCACACTTACCAGCTAGCTAAAGAGATTTCACACTTAGAGTCTCTGCCTGAGCTCACACCCTTGGCCCCTAAGACTTCCTACCCTTCTCTTGCTTTAAGGGAAAATTTAAAAGCCCTGGAAAAAGTGTGACTGGTTTTAAAATTACCATCCAGTCTATACTCACATCAGGCCAAAGTCGGGCTGGACACAGAGGTGCTGCCTACATCTTCCCCCTGGACCCTGGTGAAAGCCAGTTTCCTGATTTCCCCACTGACTGAGGGGTCTCTGCAGCTCTGCACAGCAAGCCTACTTCCTGAGCAGAGCCTATGTGTCCTGTGCAGCCCACCTCCTCTAGGCTGCTGCCCACCTGCTTTATCTGACCTTGACCTCTTAATTTAGGATGGACAAATTTAGCAAAGAAAAATATAGAAATACAGAGTATCTATTTAAATTTCAGATAAACAACAAATACTTATTTCATGTATGTCCCAAATATTCATTGTTTACCTGAAATTTGCATTTAACTGGGTGCCCTGTGTGTTTTCTGGCAGTATGTGACTTTGCTGGTTTCATTCTCTTATGTGGCTTCCTAAACACTCCCTACCCCGCCTCTCCACCCCACCACCCCGGGTCTCTCTCTGTCTCTCTCTCTGTCTCTCTCTCACACACAGACAGACACACACACACACGCACACACACACACACACACACACACACACACACACACTCGTAACCCAAGCAGACCCATGGAGAGAGCTCAATAAAGTGAACCCTCTCCCCACCCTTGCCTGTCTGCCTCAGTCAGGAGTCTCTAACAACAGTCCTGTTCTTACTTGTTTATCCAGCTGCTAGCCTCACTTTTCCATGTCTGATCATTTACGCTGGGCACTAGCCTGGCTCAGGCCCATAACAAACCATGCCCTTGGCCCAGTACCAGCCGTTTCTGTAGCCAGAATGGGTACCGTTTTTCCATATGCACTAAAATGTAAGAAGAATAACTTAACCCTTTCCATTTCAAGTCCCTGTTTTGCATCTCCCTCTAAAAAAGTGATCACCCAGCAAGCAAGGAATCATTCAAGGTCCTGCACTATTTCGTTTTCCCCCTCTTTTCTAGGCATCAGTGATATATTCCAGAAAACCTCTCTGGCCCTCACTTTCAGTCTCTGCTGAGCGCTTTCTACTGCTTTCTTAAGGTGTTTTTGTTGTTGTTTTGGCTTGTTTGCATGAAGCTACACTCCAGAGTGCTTCCCTGAGGTAAAATTAAGGAGGGGCAGACTGTATTTGGAATTCTCAAGTTTGAGAGTTGGTAAGTCTTGGATCTCGGACCGGAAGAATGCCAAGGTCTGGTAGTATATCCAGAATTCTTTCATTTGACTTTATGATTTCCAGAAGCCACAGATTTTCATCTGAGACTAGAAGAGCTACAGTTTAAATTGTCAGAGATCCCCAAAACACAAAGCAAGCCCCAGGCCCTATGACCTCATGATTCTGAAGGGAAAGAGTGAGAAAAAACTCAGAGAATCTGAACCAGTGCAGCCTGCCAGATATCAGAGAGAAAGAAACACCTGCTCCAGCCACAGTGAAGACAAAACAAAGCAGTGCTCAAACTAGAGAAAGAAGGAGAATCTTTTGTCATCGCACACGAAATGTTTGGCAACTGAACGCACTTACGCATCAAGCTCATTTTGGTAAGGGTTATAAATACAAACATCAAAAGATTTTTTTCAGCGTGCCCAAGAGAGAGCAGGCGTTAATGAGAACGAAATTGTAGCAAGGCAGGCTGAATTTTGTTTTGTCCTGGTGTGGCATTATTAGTTCATCACATCCACTTAGCACTCCAGCCTGTGCAGAAAAGAATCTATGCAAATAGGCTGGGCTATAGAAGCCATGATCAGAGTGTGGTCCTGGGCCACAGGCATCAGCACAGCAGAGGAACGTGTTAGAAATGCAGTTTCTTGGGTCCCCCGTCAGGCCTGCTGAACTCAGGCAGTGGAGCCCAGCAAACCCTGTTGCGAGCCCTCCAGGTGACCCTGATGTACTAGAACAACCACTCAGACATCACCTCCATGGTTCATGGTGATTGCCTGGAAACTCACACTCTCTAAGGCTTTGGGACAAAAGAAACGGCTAGTGGTTTTTTTGTTGTTTTTGATTTTGTTTCTGTTTTAAATATGGCAGGAGTCTAACTTGGTCCCTACCTTGCTTCGCATCAATATCAAAGTCCATGTGGTGTTAATTCCAGACACAAAGAGTTATTTATTTAGTTACCTACAAATAACAAAAGCATTGTTTTCTTACTCCTTACCCTTGTCTGGAGTTCTGAAGAGGGGGAACCAGAGAGAGAGAGAGAGAGAGAGAGAGAGAGAGAGAGAGAGAGAGAGAGAGAGAGAGAAGGGTCCAAATTCCTGTCTGTCAATATGGAGCAACAGTAAATGAAAACAGGTCTCTTAGGGGTTGCAAAACTGCCTTTACATATTTTCCCTGACCCTGAATACAACTGACGTACCAGTCAGTTTACTTAAGAAAAGCAAAAGGGGGACTTCCCTGGTGGTCCAGCGGGTAAGACTCCGCGCTCCCAATGCAGGGGGCCCAGGTGCATCCTTGGTCGGGGAACTAGATCCCACGTGCATGCCGCAACTTAAGAGTTCGCATGCCACAACTAAGACCCAGTACAGCCTAGATAAATAAATAATAAATAAATATTTGAAAAAAAGAAAAGCAAAAGGGAGGCAGTGAAAGGGCACCTGTGCCACTCACAAGTTTTTAAGCCAGTTTCCCACTGTGATGGCAAAATAACTCTAGGTTTCTCTTGAGGCTGATTGATATTTAATGTAAATTTGATAAAGTGCTTACAACTTCTACGCCATCTACTTTTTCCCTACATACTTCACTATAATATTTCTGAGACACTCCTTACATTAGAAAAAAGATTCGAATTATGATTTTTTCAAAGACATGATATTCATGAAATGACTCGTAATTGTCGCCAGCTGGGCGGCCCCTTTCCCACAAGGTGAGGGCTCCTAAAACGATGAGGAAAGCATCCGAATTTTCTTTTGCAGTCAGTGAAAATCAAACACTTTTGAATGAGAATTAAGCTGGCATTCTAGAATGTCTACATGTCTCCGTTTTCACAGTGGAAGACTTGTGGCTTTGGTCTCTGTCTCGGAGGTCAAGAGGTGAGAGTGAGGTTGCTGTGCTTGCGATCTAGTAGATGGCTCATTGCCCCTGACTCAAGCCCCATCTCAGCACATACAACCTCCATCTAGATTATTTTTGCCCTGTTATATGGCTCTTAAGTAGAAGCCCATACATTTTTAAACCTTGGGTAACTGTACTGATCTTAAGCAACGATTCTTGGTAGAGGCCTGACAGTGAATGAGTCATATCATACTCTATGGCCTTCCCAAATATAACTTTGCATTAAAAGTATGCTCACAAGGTCCTAAACTTCAGTGTGTTTATCAAATATTAAACACACACACAGTGATTAGTGAGATTTTGGGGTTTTGTCTGTGAGATTGGTGAAACTTAGGCTTTCTGCTTTACATTTACTTTTGTGATCAGGAAAAAAAAGTCGATTTCATTTTAAAATAATAAAACTATTTGGCTTCAAAGTAACTCCCCCCAAGTATTTATTAATTTCTGTGGTGGTTTTAGCATATGTTCACCTTCCTCCTCCCCCAAGTGTGGGCTGGAGTTAATGTTTCTCTTCAAAGGAATAAAGTAGGGAAAGGGAAGAACAGTAACTTTACAGTGGAACGTCCTGGAAAGTACCACCTTAACCAATCCAAGGAGAACATCACCAATAATAAGTCATGGTGATGTCATGTTGATATCATGTGATGGGAAGGTTAACTCAGTGGCATTCTACCCTGAAATCCAAAACCCCAGTCTAAGCATGATAAAGCATCAGACACACAAATTGAGGGACATTCCTCAAAACACCTGACCAGTACTCTTCCGAAGTATCAAGGTTGTAGAAAACAAGGAGAGACTGAGAAAATATCACAGATTGGAAAAGACCAGCCAGCTGAACGCAATGCGGCATCCTGAACAGGATCCTGGAAGAGGGAAAGGACATTGGTGGAAACAGTAGTAAAATGTGAACAAAATCTGTCTCAGTGTGAATTTCTGTGTTTTGAAAAATGTACTGTGGCTGTGTAAGGTGCTAACGTTAGGGGGAAAGTATATGGGAACTCTCTGTACTGTCTTTACTTCTCAAATGATTTCAAAATAAAAAGTTAAAAGTATAATAAGGCTGGGGGCATTTATAAAAACACTAAGCCATCCCTCTGCCAACCACAGCTTATGTACCTAGGAAGCTATTATCTGAGGGCATTGCAGTCAGTCCTTACAGACACAAGAACTCTCATAACTTTGAGCATCCTTTTGACCACCTCCCACAGGAACAGCACATCCTAAGAAGATGTGAAATCATCCTCTGCTTGGGGAAGAGAGGAGTTGGGACAGGAATTCTGCTCACAGCATGCCCTGCATGGCTCCACTGTGGCATGCCCTGCACCTTTCTTGTGGCTGCCCTGGAAAAGAAAGGGTGCATCTGAATATTCAGCCATTTCATCTCTTCCAAGTGAGCCCAACCAGCCAATCTGCTTAATTCTCCATTTGCCATAAACACAAGACTAGGACATTTTAAATGCGCTTTTTCCTTGGTTTTGTTTTTTTCTCCCAGCATGAAAAGAGCTCTTTTACCTCTGAGGGTTTATGTTCTGTCATTTCATGGGCATTGATCTCTTTGCCACATAGCCCAGTATTTCAAACGCCTGAAATCTCTCCTCACTATACTTTGCCACTGGATTTCATTTTATATACTAGTTCCCAGGGATAGCTTCTCTTTTTTGAAAAACAAAGGATCCTGCCAGTACAGCAACCTTGCTCACAACCTATTTCAGGATGACATCTGACCCAGGAGGTTTGCGTTTTAGCTCAGCTGTTGCTGGTACTGTCATCACACAAGATTCTCCCGTGAGCAAAAACCCTCCTACGCCTCTGTGGATCGCAAAGGGCGTAATTGAATAGACAAGAATGGTAACGGGCATCCGGTATCTACAGGGCACTTCACCTTTGGAGACCACTGGCAGTTCATCTTTATGATCATTTGCAAATATACACTGAGGAGACTTTGATGAAGAGATAATGAAAACATTGAACCAGACAAAGGAGAACCTGTCTCAAAGGTTCTGGCCATGAATTCTTACTAGGTTCCTGAGGCAAGTCAGGACCAGAGGAAAAGAATGGGAAGAGATTAATCATGTAAATATTTGGTTCCCTAGTCTCCACCTAGTCTCAGTGGAGACTCACATGTGCTCCAAGGAGCTCTGACTGCTTTTTTTTTTGGTGGGGGGGTGGGCGGGCGGGAAATATTAGGACATGCTCAGAAATGAGACTCCTGAGTCATTGTGGGTTGATCTGGGAGATGAGATCCTTGCTGACAACGTCCATTGAGCCATGCGCAAGTATTGAACTCCAGCTCTGCAACTCAGCAAGATAGTGCCTATGATTATATAAGACGGAAACTCATTTGCTTCAAAAACAAAAACAAGAACAAAACCATATTTATCTTACTTGTTTGCATGCTTAGTTTACAAGTAACATTTTCACAATATTTTTTTTTAAAAAAACACCATAATTCCAACATTTAGCAAGTCAACTCTTTGTTTATTCAAGTGCCCTTCTAGGAGTTGTTCACGTATGGCCATGTTTTACAAAATTGTAATCATAGCATAAACAGATTTTTAAATTTTGTTGTTTAGCTTTAAATGACACAGCATTTTTCTAAGCTCCTATAAAATATACCTAATTACTGTTTTTTAGTAACTGTACAATATTCTATTTTGTTGGTATACTGTAACTTATTTAACTAGCCCTTCTTACTGGGTATGAACTGCTTTCCAGTTTTTTGCTATTATAAATGAGAATTCAATATGTGTGGCTTTTCTCTTTTTCTGGATAATTTATTTGGGATAACTTCCCAGAGGTTGAATTTAGAGGCTAAGGAAAACTTTTTAATTTTCATTTTTATAGCTCATCAGTAATTTTCCAGAGGCATTATCTATAATATGTTTCCTTGTCTAAATGAGTCGAGAAGACTGGAGATAAAAGTGGAATAGACATGCAGCCTTGTTTCTGTTGAGCACCGGAGCCATATATCAAAGTGTCTACTGGACGTCTCTATTTGGATGTTTTGTAAGTATTTTAAATTCAACATTTCCACAACTACAGTTGTCGTATCCTTCCCACCTCCTCAAACCTGCCCTCCTCCGGTGCACCCTGGCTCAGAGAAGAACATCACCATCCACCCCATTGCTCAAGCCAGAAGCCTAGGAGTCATCCCTGATTCCTTCTTTGCCCTCACCTCTCCCTCCATCTAATCAATCATTATGTGCTGTGGGTTCTGTCTCCTGGGAATCCCTTGAACCTGACCATTTCTCTAAATATCCACAGATCCTATTCTAGTCCAAACCCCGTTGTCTCTCACCTGAACTACTGCACCTGCCAAGTAACCGGACCCCATGCCTCTGGTCGTATACCCTTCTAATCATTCTTGTTGCACACAGGCAGATCTTTCTAAAGCATTTCATTCCTGTGCTTAGAATTCTTTGTTTTCCCATTTCCCTTTGCATGATTCTAAACTCCTCAACCAGATTCACAGGGCTATGTGGGATCTGACCCTTTCCAATCTCTCCAGTTTCATTATGAGTCATTCTCCTCCTTGTTTTCTCTGCACTAGCCGTTCTTGTCTTATCTTTGTTCCTGAAATGTCCCTTGCTCCATCTTGCCCTGGGGCTTACACACGTGCCTTTCTCTCTTTTACCGCCCCCTGACCCCCACCTCCTAATCCTCCTAAATCCTGCCCACCCTTTGTATCACATCTCAAATGTGTCTTCCTCAGAGAGGGCCCCGGCATCCATCACTCCCACCACCTGGACTGTCCTAGTGGAGTGATACGCTCTCGTAACACTCTATGCCTCTCCTCCAGTAACGTTTATCTCACTCTGTTATTAAACACCTGTCTCCACCCCCAGATTGTTAGCTCCATGAAGGGAAGAACTGGTTTTTGCCTTGGTCATCACTGCATCCTCAGTGACCAGCATGCACTTGAGACATAATAGGTACTCAATCTATATTTGTTCAATGAATGAACAAATGAATGAAGGGCGTAACCCTATTCTCAGACCCTATTTTTAAGATGTCTCCCATCACATTAAACAGGATATTCCAAGAATCCTACTCCCAAATATATTGCTTATATTTTATACTGAATGTGCACTAAACTGCGATAGGAATATTTTAACAGTTGATGTTTCTCCCCCCAAGTGGATAGATTATTAGTACAACAGCAGACCAGTGACTAAAGGTAAGGCTAACCCTACGTATTTTCTCCTCTTCCCTGCTTTTCAGACTTGTCCTTTTGGAGAGGAGTGATAAAGCGGATGGATTTAGTTTTTATGTCAGTCATCATCCGCTGAGTGGAGGTTTTCTGTGTGAAAGGAAAGGCTAGCATTAAACTGATTGATGGTTCATTTTTCCTATTTGCTCCTTGGCCACTGGAGTGACACAGAGAGGGCTGTCTAGTTAGAAGTGTGCGAGACAATGGCTCTGACAAAGGCTGTTACACACACAGAATTCATTGCTTATAACCGATCCCTGGAAATGAGCATATTCACACGTAGTCACCTGCATGTTGAACTGCTTAGGAAAATCCATCCTGCACTTATTTACGGACTATAAGAAATTAACATTAGCATGTAATCTCACAAGGAATATTTGTAATTGTATTTCTCTAACAAATGGGAGATGACAAATAATTCATATGTATATTAATAATTTCACCTTTGAGTTTTCTTCATTTCTCGTCACACCAGGTCCTGTAAGATATGCAAGTATGTGATTTCCATGCACTGCTGTAGTTGTGTGCGGCACAGGTGCTGTATCCTACCAAACTTCAGCCTTAGAGCCTATTGCTGTTATCACTTCCCTTATTAAAACATCCACGGTTTTTGCCCTAGAAGGTGAAGCTCCAGGCAGAAAGAAGGAATTCACCAAGTGGATCCAATATTGTCTACCAGGGTTTATTTTCCCCCTGGGGCTTGCTCACAGGAAATTCCTCTGCCACCAGCCTGCCACCGGAAATGGCTGCACCCTCTTGAATGCTCCAGCACAAGTGGGGACAAAATCTTCTGCCTCTGGCTGTCCTTAGCACAGCTAAGCCTGGCTGGGCCTGTCAAAAAAATTAAAGTACAAAAGGAGCACACAGGAGGGATAAACACAAAGAAAGCAAGAATGATAAAATTCCCTGCTTAGAAAGTGCAGATTTCTGAGCCTGCCTTAGCCACCTTGCTCTGGAGGCTCAAAGGCCCTTCTCTTTCTATAATTTTCCCCTGAGGATGATGTTATGCTTTAACCTGAAAAGGGAGCAGTGCACCTGACTTCCTGGCTTCTCAGCAGTGGTGTCACTAGTTCCAGACGAGCCTCCATCCGAAGTCCAAGTGAGTTCTCCCTTTGTTCCTCCTATGCAGACAGTATAAGAGTATCTCACCCCTCTCCTTCCAGCAGGAAATGTGAGTATATGAATAAGAGCAACCATCTGTTGGATTCTGGTTCTGGGCCCAGCAACGCAATAAGAGAAGTTTCTTAGGGTAAGGGGCAGGGCTAGGGTGAAAGGCAATAAGGGAGAACTTGTTTTGTGATTCACAGGAAAGGGCAAGTTCACAAGAAATGGAACATGAGTCCATGGGGGTCATTGGTAACCAGGTCTCTTGTTTCTCTCTCGCTCTCCTTTTCCCTCACCTTCTCTGTCTCTCTTTCTCCCTATCTATCTATTATCTATCTATCTATCTATCATCTATCTATCTATCTACCTATCTTTGGAACTGCTAATGGGAATGTATACAGATGCCAAATGTGGCAGTTATCTTATGCCATACCTACTGGCCTGCTGGTGAGAAACACGCTCTAGACCAGCGCTGTTTGCAGTGATGGAAATAGTCTGTACCCAATGGTGCTGCCCAAGATGGTAGCCACTAGGCTCATGTGGCTACTAAGCACCTGAAATGTGTGACTAACAAAGTAAATTCTAAATTTCATTTAACTTTAATTAAAGTTAAATAGGCACACACGGCTGGTAGCCAATGTTTTAGGCAGTGCAGCGCAAGAGGCTAAATGTGTCAGGGACCCAAATGAAAGTTAGGTACAGCATCTCTGCCACAGAGGTGAAGTCCCACACCCACCAATCCACTTGTCAAGCCATCTGGCCCAACAAGAGACTCTTCAGGACCCCCTGTTTATTTCATGAGACCTGCACACATCCTTGATGATGCGCTCTCACAGCACTCTGTGATTTTTCCTTTGGGGCACTTTTCACAGCTGTAATTTAGAAACCATTTGTGAGGTTCATTCACTATTTATTTTGTTTAACAAACAGATATTTATCCAGTGTCCCAGGCACTGTTTCAGGCACTGGAAATGCAAAGTGATCAAAGTAGGTAAAGACCCTCTCAGGAGCCTGCTTTCCCGTTGGCAGAGCCAGACCATAAACAAGTAAAGGAATAAATGGATTTATTTACCACTTCACTCAAGAAATTCCAAGAGTTTTACGCGTTTTGTGCCAGGAACCGGGGATGAAAACCATATGTACATTACTAATGTTACAATGTCACATCATTCTTTTACCACCATTACCATAGAGTGAGTAGTCAATAAATATTTGTGGGCTAAATGAGTTGCAGATAGATGATGGCAGGGGCAGACTTAGGGGAGACTTTGCACCTTCTAGCCCACCCTCTGTATTCACTGTTGCCTTCACACTGACCTAGCCGCGGCCAGGTTTTATGAGCCATGGCCAACCATGCAAGGAGGCAGGTGAGTTGCTATGAGCGAGGTAGAATGGCAGGAGTGCCCCTTGGCCACCCTTCCCATCAATTGACCCCGTGCCTGGTTGACTGAGAAGCTGGAACAGTGTGGTGAGGAAGCAGATGGAGGGCGCAGCGGAAGAGGTGGTGTCATGGCTCGCGCTGGCTGCTGAGCTCCACGGGGAAATGGATGCTGACGGCTCAGGTGGGTGGTGGCAGGAGAAGCCGTGTACGTTATGAGCTTGCTCCGCATTTCTGTAACAACAACGATGAGGGCAACTGTATCCCTATCCTCCCCCAAGGAGAAAGGTTGGTTATGCTCCCGCGCCCCACTTTCACCTCTTCCTCCCGGGCAAGACAATGCCCCCAGTGTGCCTGGGTCTAGCAGGTATATGGGGAGACTTCACGTGGCGATGAGACCTGTACATCCTCTGGTTCAGGATGGGTGGAGGGGGGCACCCTTTTCCCAGGAGCCTGAGGTAAGCACAGGACTGAGGAAGCAGAGCTGCAGCTGCCCTCCCTTTCCTGTCCCTCCTCCAGGGAGAACCAGGTGCCGCCCCTTCTGCTGCCGCTGCTCTTCCATCCCGGCTCCTCCGCGGCTGTCCACTTACTAAAAGATAGTTCCCAAAGGCCCGGCCCGAGCCCCGCAGGTGACGCACACCGAACACACAACAACTTCAGCCGTCTGAAGGGCCCATCCTCCACCTGCAAGGGGTACCTGAGTTACCAGTTACGTGGAGATCACAATGACTCCCAGCGATTTGTATGCACCGCCCTCTCGCCACCACCCTACTCCGAACCAGAAGCGACCAGAGAGTGAGACACAGCTTCTCACGGGGCAAACGTGGATTTGAGACATGCAAGACCAGACTGAAACCCTGGGGAAGGGCACCGTGACCGCTGCTCAGGGCTGGCCCTTCAGCCTACACCTGGCCTCTGGACTGAAAGGTGAGAAGTTCCCAGGCAGCAGCGCAGGGAGGAGGGGGAGGGGCAGCTGAGATGGAGGCAGGGCTGGAAGGAAGAGAGCAGACCAACAACAAAGGCGCCCGCATGCCAGGCGGGGAGGGTCTCCTTCCAGCCTCGGGGCTCTCGGTGAAAATCCAGCAGAAGGCAATGTGTGAAACTCCCGCTTCTCCTAGGGGTCCGGCCCTCCTGCAGCTCTCACGCACCCCTACCTTTCCCCTGTCACATGGCCTCACTGCTCCCTGCCACGTGGCCTCCAATCCTCTCCTGTGCTTTGCACCTGCTGCCTAACTGAGTGATCATCCAGGGCTCTAGGGTCCCCAGAGGGAGGCTCCTCTTCTATTTTACCTCCGTTTCTAGAACCTGCTGCATCATCGCGGTGGAGACCAAGAGCTAGACCCTACACCTGGGGAAGTAGGCTGGGTGGAAAGGGTGGAGGACTGACTGTGCCCCACCACCTCAGTTCTTACCACGTTCCCTGTCATGGGTGCTAAAGCAAGGGTGAAGATGGAGTGTGGTGCGAGACACAGCCCTCCTCTGTGGGCTGTGCAGCACGGCCTCGTCTCAAACCAGACCCTGGACCACCCTCTGCCCCTGACTCTCAGACATCCATCATGTCCCTGACTTCAAGCCCCACAGTGTGGAGCTCCTCCCAGGGGAAGGAGAAGGTCCAAGGAGGAGCTGGGAGGAGACAGAAACTCAGCTCAACTGGCACATCAAGGTCAGGGGCCTCACCTCTCCTGCTATTAAAGAGGAGGTTCTGTAAGCAGAGAAGGGAAGCCAGCTGAGTGACCTCTGAGTGGAAATCAGGGCAGAAGTCTTTTGCAACAGGATCCCCATGGGAAACATGATAAAATTAGTAATGGGAATGAGGTCTCCCTCAGAGGATGTAAGAATCACTGGCTTGAAAATAACCGCAAGGTCTAGTCCAGATGCCACCAGTTGCCTGAATTTTTCCAACAAATTTTTGGACAAGCAGTTTTCCAGCCTCACACAGCAGCTCAGTGCACCATGTGGCAGCCCCTCCTGTTGGGGGACAAGGTTTTAAAACCCCCTGCGGGTCTAGCACTTCCAGGGGCAGCTCACAGTGGGCAGAGGGCAGCACACAGGGGCCTGGATCCAGCACATTCCTCCATCAGGCTGGTGTGCTTATACTCCCCTGATTTCCAGCAAAGACCCTTGGTGAGATCAAGATTTCTTTACTTTGGCCTGCTTATGTGGCTGCTTTAGTGAACCAGTCTTAAAATGTTCCCCAGGGGAGGCCAATCTTTTGTTGTTATTGGCTTTTATTCTTATGAAAGCTCTGGGAATCATGATTTCAGAACCAGAAGAAACTTAGTCATCTAGTCCAACCTCCTCATTTGACTTATGAAAACTGAAGGGAGCCATGAGCCTTGGGGTGGAATTCAGACAACATCCCCGCTGTTTCCACCCAGTGTGTACTCTGAGGTTGCAGCTCCTGTAGCTCTGGGACCCTCATAAAGGTGTTCAGTGCCCTCGCTTCAGCTTCCCATTACCTGATCCACTGCAGCACTGACCCTGTTGACTCTTCCCTTGTTGTCAAAATCCTCCTTCCTTGGGCTTTGCATCACCGTTCCTGGTTTCCACTCACCTTCTTTCCAATCTTCTCGGCTGGATGTTTTTCTACCTGCCCCGTAAATGCAGGTATTCCCTACAGCATGCTCTGGCCCCACCTTGCTACTCACTCCACATATTCTTTCTCTTGGTTACAATCACTGCCTATATATGGATAATTTATCCATATCCGTCTTCAACCCACAGCTCTCTCCCCAGCTAGTGGTTGTACTTCAGAGCCATTGATCCTACTACTTACTGTTTCCTTCTCAGTGTCTCATAAGCATCTTCACTCAATATGTTAAAAAATGGAATTCATTATCCACTCCCCCCAACCTTGTTCCACTCCTGCATCCCCTACCTCCCTGATACCTGCTTCTAACTGTCATAACACTCAAACCCAGAAGTTATTCTAGACTTCTCTATTTCCCTCAACTCCTACTTCCAATTTGTGCCCACCATGAAGAAATGATGGAAGGAGTACAGCAAACGACTGCAACAAGATTGAGGAAAGTGGACTTGCTTCCCAACCTTGAGGGATGTCAAGACTGTGACAAAGAACAGATTCTCAGACTCTTCTGTTAAGGTCAGCAGACAAACCAGGTTTACATTACCTCCTACCATTGCACAGGGCAAGGTCTGGGGAAAGGATGTGCAGCTTCCGTGCTCTCTTTGAGGGCATCACCTTCCCCATGTCTCCATGTGTTCACAGACCTAGGAGCGCTCCAAACCCTCTCCTTTTGGGTTTTTTATGGAGCCCTCATTACATAAGACATGCTTGATTAAATCATTAGCCATTGATGATTGGACTCAATCATCTCCAGCCTCTCTCCCCTGCCAGAAGACTGAGGCTGGAGAGGGGCTCAGGACTGAAAGTTCCAACCCTCTAATCATGTGGTTGGTTCCCCTGGTAACAAAGCCCCATCCTTAGATGCTTTCCAAAATTTACCTTATTAACCTAAACCCAGTTATGGGGGAAACGGGCTTGTTATGAATGGTAAGACATTCATTTCACCTGTATGGCTCTGAAGAGACTTCAGGAACTGAGGACAAGAAATCAAATATTACAACAAAAGATGCCCCCATTCCTCTTATTGCTCAGGAAATTCCAAAGGTTTTGGGAGCTGTGAGCTAGGAACGATGGAACCAGTATCTATAAGAAATATATTTTGGTCATCTGAATGAGCAAATAAATATTCTTATACATCACAATATCTCAGGCTGCCAACGTCTGTGCAGCCCCTCCTTGACCACTGCCTCCTCCAAACATTTCAGCCACTTAAGCCTACTCACCTTAAAAATAATGTGCTCATTTGGGCAGCTTTGCTCCACTGATTGTGCCTCTCACAGCTACATTTCTTATCTCCTCTCTGCTTCCATTTCCCCACCTTCCCTTCTTCTCTCACTGCCTTATCTGCCTTATGCACCAATGCTCCCATGAAACTGCTCTCACCAGTGGCCTCCATGTTCCTAACTCCAGTGTTTACTTTTAGCCCCTGCCTTGCTTGATCTCTTCATAATATTGGGCACAGCTGACTGTACCTTCCTCTGTACCCTTGGCTTCCTTGACATCTTTTTCTCCTAACTTCATGGTAGCCTCTTTTGCCTACATGACCCAGGCTTTGAAATGTTGGAGTCAGGTAGCATTCTGCCCCAGCCCTCCTTCCTTATTCATCCTAACCCTTTCCTTGTGGCCCCACCCACCTCAATGACGTGGCTCACCATCTTTCTCTAAACTAATGGCTCTTAATATCTGTTGCACCTGCTCAGGCTTGCTCCTAAGCAGGAATATCACCACAGGGATGTTGCCTATGTATACGTCACACTCAGAACCTTCATGTCATGACTCAGAACCTTCTCTACCTTCTCACCCTCACCACCATATCACTCTGCATCCCAAACCCCACTTACTTCAGGAAGCCTCCCAGAAAATGACACACACCTGCTGTTCAAGGCTGACCGTGAGGTTCATCTTTAACCCCTCTCACTTCCAAATCCACCCAAATCCTATTCAAACAGGCTCTAAGTTCATGTCCTTCTCTCTAATGCAGACTGCCCCAGCCTGTGACCATCATCTCTCAACTACACTACAGCAATCACCTGTCATCACATCTCCCTGTGTCCACTCTTGACCTTTCCCAACCCATTCTCACACTGCATCCAGAGAGGACTTTATAAAATGTACACAGGACTATGTCACTTGACTGCTTAAAAGCCTTCGATGGTCCCCATGGTTAGGGTAACACCCCAAACCAACAACCAAATCAACATGGCTTAATTTCTGTCCCACAATGCCATTTCTCAAACCCAGCTCTCCAGCTTAATTCAACATTTTCACTTCTTCAAACACTTCAATTCTTTCTCATGTCTAATTAATTAATTACTATTCCCACCCATTAGACTTGAAGATCCATGAGGTCATGAATCTTTGTTTTGTTCACCACGGTATATACAGCAATAAGCACAGTGCCTAACACATATTTGGGAAATATATCATTTATTTATTCATAAAATAGCTTTTGGGCTTCCCTGGTGGCACAGTGGTTGAGAGTCCACCTGCCTATGCAGGGGACACGGGTTCGTGCCCTGGTCCGGGAAGATCCCACATGCCGCGGAGCGGCTAGGCCCGTGAGCCACAACTACTGAGCCTGCGCGTCCAGAGCCTGTGCTCCGCAACGAGAGAGGCCACAGCAGTGAGAGGCCCGCGTACCGCAAAAAAAACAAAAAAATAGAAAATAGCTTTTAGGTGCCTAATGTGTATCAAGCTCTATTCTTGGTTCTTCATGATATGGAAATAATAATTTTTTAAAAGAGAGACAAAACTCCTTGCCCTTAAAGGAGTGTATATTCTAGTAGAGAGAGACAGAATAAACACAATGAGAAAAATATACAATATATCTGATGGTGATAAATTCCACAGAAAAAAGTTAAGTGGGGAAGGAGGAGGAGGATGGAAAGAGAAAGAAAAGGAGGGAGAGGGAAAGAGAGAGAAAAAAACCAAGTGGATATTTGGAGGAAGAATGTTCCAGCAAAGGGAGTGGACAACTTCAAATGTCCTAGATGAGCATATGGCTTCAGAGTTCATGGGCCAGAAAGGTCAGTGTGACTGGAGCAGAAAGAGCCCGGGGAGAGCCATGCAAGATCAGTGCAGAGACACAAGGGGCTCCCTGACGCAGGAGCTGAGGGAGCTTTCATGCTGTGCAATGTGGAGCCACTGGAGTGCCTTCAGTAGAGGAGTGCCATGGTGTGTCAGGGATTCCAGCAGTCTCACTCAGAATGCTAGGTTGGGAATAGACTGAATGGGAGTAAATATGGGAGCAAGAGTGCCAGGTAGGTGGCTTCTGCCACCATCTGGATGGCAGCTGCAACCAGGGTGGTAGCAGAGAGGTTGAATACCATACATATTTTGAAGGTAGAATTGACTAAGTTTACTGATGAACTGGATATTGCATATGAGAGGAAGAGGAAGCAAGAATGATTCTAATGGTTTTGGGCCTGAGCAAATGGATAGATGGAGTTGCCACTGAGATGGGAAAGACTGTGGAAGGAGTAGGTTTGAACATATTAATTTTAAGCAGCCTATTAGACATTCGAGACATTTCATGCTGATCAGAGTTGCATTTTTTTAATTAAAATATCACTTGTCAAAATGCCTGATATCTTTTTGCATGAGTCTCATTCTTTTCAGGTCCAAGGCTCTGGCCCTATCCCAAACTTTATAGATGTTGTAAAACTTGTCTAAGGGGATACATTAGTTTGCTACCGTCTGTGGTGCCAGATCTTCAGAACTGCTGTTGTCTAGATTTACTCTGAGCATCGTTTTAAAAATTTAATAAGCAAAACATTCCTGGTTGTGCAGAAGGATTGGAACTACTCTTCACTCTACAGCTTCCCAAACTCAGAGGTATTAGATGAGGTTTTCTTGGCCAAACCATGTGCCAGGTCCTCTGATAAACCATCTGCTAGGAATCTGTCCTTCCCTAGCCCTGAGCCAAGCTCTCCAGATGGGGCTGGGAAAGGACTCCAGTCTGGATAACGAAGGCAAAGGGATAACCATGGGCATGTTTTCAAATCATTGCGCCCGGGTCAGCAAGGACATCTTCAGCTAATGCCCTTTCAGGCCTTCTTAGACTGGTAAAATCATTGCTGGCCCAAGGATGGGATATTTAAGCTCAGCAAGTCCCTGAAAGAACCTCTGTGGGTAAATTGGGGGCAGATGTTGCCCCCATGAGTAAAGTGAAAAAAATCAGAAAACTCCAACCTGCTGAAAGACAAACGTTTTATCTCAAATCTACGATGCTAAACGAGTGAGTGCACTTTCTTTTCTTAAAATAACTTGCTTGCTAAGGAAAAAGATGTGCACAGTTCTCAGACTCAAAAGTGCATCCAAGGAAAAGAGCCAAGTTCTACAGACAGTGCATAACCCACCTGCAGGTTCTTGTGACAGACCTTCGGGTGATTAAAATTTTAGTGTCTCTGTTTGGAATGAGTGGTCCCCTCTTGAAGAACTTATGAAGCAAGGGGTCCAGCTGAATTCCTAGGGTAGTCCTGGACAGTACCTCTCTTGCTATTCTCATATCGAATAGAGGAACAATATTTCCTGGTGCCGGGGACAGTAGTATCCATCAAATAACCAGCCTGGTTTCTCTGAGAATTAGCTCACAGGACTGACTAGCAACAAGATTTCCAAACCCTTCAGGGAAAAAGGCAACAGCAATGAAATGGGGATAAAGCTCTTCAAAGGGAGGCTTTGAAGATAATAACATGCAGTTGGTTGTAGAATCATTATAGGTTTACTGTTTAAAAATTCATCTAGAATAGATAGGTAAGTAATGCACTGGGTAAATAAGAATAGATGGAGTAATTTTATTAATAAATGTGTTAAATAACATGATACTCATCTATCTAAACTTTAAAAAAACAATGTAAATAGTTCAAGTAGATTCTGTTTTCATCAGTATCTAGGGTAGGGGTTCAAATGAGGAGACCCCTAGAGGGATGCACGAGAATCTCAGAGATGTAGAAACCACACTTGTCTCTCCCAACCTGGAAACTGTGATCTGCTGCAGGTACAAGACCCATAACTCTGTCCCCACAAAATACCCGCAGGGGAGCGTGGGTATTCTCCAGCTGCATTGGGGCAGATAAATTTTGGGAATGAATTGATGTGTATTCATCATAATGTACATTTG
This sequence comes from Leucopleurus acutus, assembly GCF_964270905.1. Lineage (NCBI taxonomy): Eukaryota > Metazoa > Chordata > Mammalia > Artiodactyla > Delphinidae > Leucopleurus > Leucopleurus acutus. The sequence continues at coordinate 98,972,443 of NC_139143.1, read as the reverse complement.
TAAATTTGTGATGGTAGGTGGCAGTGATCCTGTCCTGAAAATTACTTTGGAATCATGCCCGCAACACTGACACGCTAATCACGTGTTTGGGGGTTTAACCAGGGAGGCAGGGGTCCTATGTGGGCCACTTGCTAGCTGTGTGATCTTAAGCAAGTGAAGAAAGCTTTATGTGCTTGGTCTCTTCATCTGTAAAGTGGGTAGTAATAGTACAGCCCTCATAGGAAGTTGATGAAATGACTTAGTACGTACAAAGCTTTTCTTCCGGTGCCCGGCCCATAACAAGTGCTGTATAGTTTTTGCTATTTTAATGTCCCCATCATTGTTGGCATAGACACAGATTCTATACCGAATCTGACCAAGAAATGGATTAAAAGGATGCAAGCAAACAAGTCACTGATTGTGTCCCATATCCTGAAGTGACTGCCACCCGAAAATGCCCAGGAACCAAGGCAGGATGGGAAATCACAGAGCGCAGGTTGAGCACTTTTAGACCCTGCTGTGCAGGGAGAATGAACTGGCAGAGCTTTGTGGCTAGAGGACAAAGAGGGAGTTCAGATAGCTTTTGGTCTTTTACAGAAATTGAAATATGGTAGTATCGTTCTCTCTTCCACCATCCCCCATCAAAAAAGAAAATAACCCTAAAGATTGTGGCATCAATGTGTAAAGTCAGAGGAAAACATGAAATTCTCAGCTTTTTCCTAATCTGCTGATGTTCCGGACAAACACAACACATTTAAAAATTTTGCATTTTAATGATTTTAGTAGACTGGGCCATATAAAATTGCTGATCTGTGGATCAGATAAGATGAACTATCAGCAATTTTCATAGGGGTCAATTTATAATATGCCCTAGATATTGCTATTCTGTGCAGTACACTTTAATTGTTATTTTTTATGCTTTGTACCTGAGGGAAAGTTTATTAAAAGGCATGTTTAAAAAGATGTATATGAAATAAAAACATTTCAAGGCTGACCTATGGCTACATAAACATTGAGTTTGCATAAAAACTTCCATTTTTTCTCGCTGATACATGGAACTTCTAAAATTGGAAGGGGCTTTAGGGAACACCTTTGCTAAACCTTTCTTCTGATGAGGAAACTGAGGGGTCCTGAGAGGTAAATGTATTTGGTCAAGGTTACAGAAAGTTTCATAGCCAAGAACAAATCTCAGGTCCCCCGAGTCCCTCTTCAGTTTCTCTTGTGGGAAAATCGAATCTCTATTGTCAGGAAATTTGTCAGGCAGGTGCAGGCTGTGTTCATAAAGAAGCTATATTCATGGTGTGGGTAACACGGGTCTGAGCAGATCTACTCTGACCTGAATGCCAAGACCCACCTTCTTCTTAGCCAGGCTCCTGATTCTGGGCATAATAAAGCTTGAAAAAAGAAAAGCTATCTGTATCCAAGAATTCTCAAACCCCTTCAATCAAGTGATGCTGCTGTTACAACGTCCAGGGAAGAAATATTGAAAAAGAAGGTGTAAGGGCATCTACCGTGCTTTCATGCAAGGTACCTGATGTTACCCCTGCTTTACAGATGAGGAAACAAGTTCAGAGAAGCTTCCAGCACCCATGTCTGTCCATATTAGCATAGAAAGAAGGGGCCACCTTCCTTCCAGCTTCCGAATCTCACAGGAGTATATTCAGTTGGGAGAACTTCATGGGAGAAACCTGGTCTCAAAGAGCCTTGAACATGCAGTGGTTAGCCTTCTAACCTCCCAAACTGAAAAAAACATAAAATAGAGATAAAGGCAATCCTAGGAGGAGGCCCTGTACGGAATGCCTTGTACTGATTGGTTTGGGTCTCTTTCCCTGACCCAATAACAGAGGCATAGTCTCATGGCTTAAAGTCTCATGGCTTAAAGCAATCACGGTTTATTTCTTAAGCTGAGGGTTTGTTCATTTCTTGAAGTACAGCTGAGCCTTGAACAACACAGGTTTGAAATGCACAAGTCCACTTATATGCGTATATTTTTTTCAAAATATATATGGGTAAATTATTTGGAGGTTTGACACAATTTGAAAAAACTTGCAGACGAGCCCTGTAGCCTGGAAATATACAGAAAATTAAGAAAAAGGTATGTATGTCATGAATGCATACAACATATGTAGATACTAGTCTATCCTAACACAGGCATGAGTGATACTTAACATAAAATTCTTAATGTGTTACTTTTCTTACTGTTTTATAACTTTGCTTTCAAAGAATTACATTATCATACAGTATGCCTCTCTTGTCATTGTGAAACTGAGGGTTAAATCCACTTCATCTGCCTTCACTAATCAAGGTAGTTTTAACACTTGCATGTCCTCGTAGCAGCACATCGCCTAAATAAGATGTTTGCCCCAGTTGTTTTCTAGGAATTTGAAGTCAGCTGCGTCTAGTTGGAGCTGAGATGGTTTAAGACCACCGACCCTTCAACTGGGCATGCGCGAGTGACCTTTGCAGCCTGCAGAGGCCTGTAGCCTGGTTACGCCTGCGCAGAACCATGACTACCGCACCTTTTTCCAATCACTGTCCGCGCACCCTCCAAGTGCCCCACGCCTCAGCCCGCCTTGCTGCTTTGTTCGTTACCCCATAAATACCCCGAGCTCCCTTGCTTTTGGAGAAGCTGATTTGTTCTTCTGCCTCGTTGCTTGCCGCCTCGCGAGTAACCTCCACACACCCCTCTCTTTGCTGCAAACCTTGGCGTCTCAGCGTTCTGGCTTGCGGTGCATTGGGCAAGGTAAACCTGATTCAGTAACAATTGACGCAACTGCATATCTGTTCGTTTGTTTGTTTTAATGTAACATGTTTCCAATATGATATTATGAATATGGCTATAATACTGTATGCCATAAAAAATGTTATAATTATGCATTCATTGGTGTATAGGCTAGGCCACCGTGAAGCCAATTGTATCGATTACACTAAGCTACCGTAAAGCAATCATGTTGCTGTTTCTTCGTTATCAATGCATGAATCGTTATATCTGTAAATACAAGTTTTTCACATTTTTTCATTTTTGATACCTAGTGTTAGTAACATGTGTGATATTGACTGTCTTTTGTATGAGACAATATTGATGTAGGTACCGACTATCCATCTTGTAAAGAGATGACAAAAGCTTACGGTATTGATAAATACAGTACAGTTCTCGTAAATGTATTTTCTCTTCCTTATGATTTTCTTAAAAACATTCTTTAGTTTGCTTTATTGTAAGAATACAGTATATAGTACATGTAATATACAAAATATGTGTTAATTGACTTTTATCAGTAAGGCTTCTGGTTAACAGACTAGTAGTTCCGTTTTACTGAACTAGGGGTGTCGGCAAAGTAATCCCCACATTGTTCAAAGGAAAACTGTATATGCGCAGGTGCCGGTGTAGGTAGGAAGAATACCCAAATGAAATGTGATATTCTTAGTAAACGGAAAGGGGAAATGGGTGCTGGGTAATCAGCTGACAGATACCTGGTAGCGTAGCCTGTATTTACATATGCTATAATTTATTCAACAGATTTACTACTGTTGGACACCTATGTTCTTTCTGATTTTTCAGTCTTCTAAGTTGTCTCTGCAAACACTTTGTTGGTAGCTCTACATTTGTACACATCCGTGATTATTTTCCTAGAACAAATTCTTAATGTTGAATTGCTGGGTTAAAATAGATGAATGTTTTAATTTTTATTGGAGTATAGTTGATTTACAATGTTCGTTTCAGGTATACAGCAAAGTGAATCTATTATACATATACATATATCCACTCTTTTTTAGATTTTTTTTCCCATATAGCCCATTACAGAGTACTGAGTAGAGTTCCTGGTACTATACAGTAGATCCTTATTAGTTACAAAGTAGATGAATATTTGATTTGGTCTTGATAAACTTTCTACCAGAAAGTTTGTTTTCCACCAGTTAATACCTCATAACCCTGGGAGTTGCACGTGTACACACACATGTGCGGGTGTGTTTTAATTTTTGCAAATTTGATAGGTAAAAACCTGTGCTTCTCAGATTATGTTCCACAGTGGTGTGCTGGGGTGTGTGAGGCCACAGAAAAATTGTCACATCTTCATGCAACTGCAATTCTTTCAGACTTACAGAAACTATTTTATATTTCATGATATCATAACACAGAATGAAAAATCCGTACAAATTTTATTGATAAAACATGAATCTTCAAATGAATTTCCTGTTTACGATGGGGTGCACCTATCATCTCCTTCCCAAGATTCTCCCTAATTCCAGAAATTCACTTTCCTCTGTATTAAGAGACCTTGGTAGAAATCTTGAAATAATTGCTCTTCACCAGGGTTCTCTGATTATAATCATTGATTAAATAAAGCTGTGAAGATGCAAAGAGATAGTGCTGGCCGTGAGTGTAAGAATCATATTCAGAGGCAAGAAGTAGGAGAAAGAGGAAATGGATAGAAGATGCTAAAACCTGACATCAGAGGGCAAATAGTTTCATCAAGGGTAAAGAAATTACTCCAGAGGTTTAATGATAGAGCCATGGCCTACCGTTTCTAGTGACAGAATCCAAGGCTCTTGCTTTTTGCCTCAGGAAATCCCAGCCTGCAGTCGCCAGCAGATTGGCAGGGGGATGAAGCCTGGCAGCTGTGTGTCCCACCATCATAAGGAAACCCTTGTTAATTCTCAGCACAAGTCAGTCCACAGACTCTTTGTGATCGTATGTCATTTATCTGGTTAAAATGGTTTGAATTGTTTTGCTTATAAGAATCACTTACTATTTGGAATGCAGTGACATTCAATGAAAACTCCAATGGTGAATGAGGAAGAGGTAATATCCAGTTCAATTCACTTATGAATAGCAGGTGTCATTGTGAAGGCATCATTGATGGGTTTTGTGCTCCTCAATTTTCCTAATGATAAAATTCCTGTTCTCTGGGCTGTCCCAAATTGTAGGGGTCCCAAAACAGTTCAAAAGGTTTTTTCATGCACTGCAGCTAAATTAAAAATCTATGTCATCATAGCTCTTAAAGACAAAAAAAAAAAAAGACTTCATAGCACTCAAGCCAAGTGGTTTCCACCTGAATGAATATTTGCACATCAAGGTTAGCAAGATAGTAACAGATAGAGCTTAACTGCACCCTACTGAGTGAAGAGTGCCCTTTCAGGCACATTCATGCAGGATGTCTCTAATAACATGTAATAGCATGGTGATTACGTCTGGGATAAGACTAGTTTTCTCCCCTGTAAATCTGGATGCAATAGCCTGTGTGGACATCCTATTTGCCCCTAGATCCATGCTCTACCCTGTAGGCTATAGGCAGCTGATCTTTATGGACAGCATCAACCGGAGGCCCTTGACCTCTTGCTTACGATTGTGTTTGGAAGTGGGAGGTCCTGGCAGAGATGGGAGGGTGGAAGACATTGAAGCAAAGGTATTTATTCCCCAGACCTCTCTGTAGGGCTGTGGGTTGGCAGTGACTCGTCCCAGGCCCTCTCCCCAGCTTCCTCCACCAATTCGAGTTCCTGAAACCACTCATTCCTCTTGCACCTTTGGTCCCTTGTTCTCCACTGTTGGCAGCCCAGGGATGCTTCTCCAAGCCTCACTGGTTTCCTTTAACCCTGTCCTGGGCTCTGTAAACAGTCTCTTCATTAAACTCTCCATTACTCACGTGCCATATGTTTCTTGCTGGGACCATGACAAATGAAGCTCTTGTAGATTCTATCAAACAGCATGAAATGTAATTCCAAGAAGTGCTTGGGGAAAGTACTTGATTTCCCCTAACCCACACTCTGAGTAGAAATGAGCATTTGACCAACCAAGAATTTATTTGGGTTTTTGAAAGTGTTTTTACTGTCTTTCAGAGATGACACTAGTCATCCTGTTCATGACTTGGTGTCCTTTCCAGTTGTACCCCCAAGAGATTAAGTAGCACTGATACACAAACTCTCCTCTAAGGCCAAGGGTATTGGTATTATTGGAGGGGGTGAGGGGGGTGCCTAATACTCAAAAAAATTCTGACATTAAAGAATATGTTATAACAATACACATTCCATAAAGAACAGTTAGTGTCATTAATGCGACCTTATTTTTGTTTGTTTTTGTTTTTCGGTACGTGGGCCTCTCACCGCTGCGGCTTCTCCCGTTGCGGAGCGCAGGCTCAGCGGCCATGGCTCAGGGGCCCAGCCGCTCCGCGGCATGTAGGATCTTCCCGGACCGGGGCACGAACCCGTGTCCCCTGCATCGGCAGGCAGACTCTCAACCACTGCGCCACCAGGGAAGCCCACGACCTTATTTTTGACTTGTAGTAATTGTTAAATGGATTAAGGGAGGTCTTTGGCACTCCTAACTCTGGTCTGCAATAAAACATTAAATGTCCTGTCTATCCTTCCAGTGCCTAGTAACTTAACATGAAAAATCCAAAGTTGCGTGAAATTTTGATAACAGAAAATGCATTCCTTGCCCTTCTCCTTGTAACCAGTCTTGAGAAAAAGTAAAATGCTCTCAGATCCTTCTCATGTGGGAACTTATAGGGCTACTGTGAGAACAGAGATGGTCAGGGCATTAGATGTTGGACATAATGTAAGTTATTTGTGGAGAATATTAGGTAGTGAATCTGCCAGTGAGGGAAGTGGAGTCACTATGAATATTATGAGATAAGGGCTTTATTATAGGAATTAGACCTCACACAACAGCAGAAGTAAAGGTTGGAGGGGAGTTGGAGGAATAGAAAATAAGTCACAAACTATACCTTCTGAAGCATTGGAATGGTAGGCAGGTCAGAGCAGGAATATCTAAGAAGCCACTGGACCACAAAAAGGAAGCTTGTGGAAAGGTCTAGGAACCTGTTGCCTTTGTGGAGCTACCACCTCTGTGGTTCCACCATCAAGCATCTGGTAAGAGGCCTAGCACTGCTGTTGGTCAACAAGGCCAACCAATAGGAAGAAGAGCAGGAGGCAGAGCAGAGGAGAGTTGGGAAAAGCTGTAACCTCCCAGGCTCTCCCATGCTTGTTCATCACCATTTATCCAACATGACTCCTTCTGGGAGTAATGGACACTGTTTCCTTTCTGTCTTCCAGATCTCAGGTAAGTTCCTTGGTTGGCTCTCACTGGGAACCACACAGAAAAGGGAATTCTAGGAAATGTATTTCCCAGATTAACCAAGTCAATACAGCATAATCCAGCACAGTTCATTCCTTTTCAACTATACATTCCTCTTCAAGCATATTTAACTTCTGAATAAAGACAATAACAAAATCATGCTTCTACCTAACACAGAACAACTGTTTGAAAGTGTACAACCTCTCCTCCAGAAAGGACATATGAAAAATCTCCTATGTCACTTTATCCACCTTTTGGTGATATTCATTCCTCTTCTGAGTCACACTCCCACTCTGATAGCCTAAAACCTAAATATTGAGATGTGAGGTTAATCACTATGAATACATCTTATGTTAGATAGTAGAAAAACTGGTTAAATATGTCTATATCATCTATATATCAGTACATTTACATAAAAGCAAGAATGGATTTATCACTACTACATTCCTCATTTCTGCAGCTGACCGTGTGATTACTGGTATTTCTAACTTCTTTCTTCCACTGTTTATTCCATATCCCTATTTTTTCCTAAGTTGGTCATAGTTCCTTCTTTGATGAGTCGCCAAACTTTGTGCATGAAGGGTTTGAACATTAATAGTTTACTGTTCTGTTGTAGCTTTCCATTAACTTTTATCACAGGTTATGGTGATACTAATACACAGCCCAGAGGAACTCTGATTCTAGACATACTCTTCTCTGACCCATTGTGCAGTAGCAACTTAATTTCCCCTTGATAATCAGGTCTCAGTATAGTAATCTTTTTGCCTATTGGCTCAGTGACTTGAAGCCAAATGGCCAGGTGGCAGCTTCAACTTCCAGCTTAATGAATTTGTTGAATCCCCTGGTGGAAGCATTCTGCCTTAGAAACTAAGGAGTCAATGGGTTTAGCCCAAAACTAACGGGATAGGAAGCAAAATTTCAATACGGGTCACTAAGGGTAATTGTGAAAGGACCCACTCCCATATCTATCCCTTGATTACCAGACCTGAAAATCTTGGCTATGGGAAAAACAACATATATTGATTCCTATACTATGCTGGAGAGTATTACCCCAACTTTATAATATTGCCAGCCAGCTGGACCCATAACTGAATCTTTAGTTCCATCAGGTCAGCTGCTTCAGCAAGATGGGGAAATATGGTAATACCAGTAAATTCTGTGAATACAGACCACTGTTGAACTTACTTTGATACAAAATGAATTCCTTGGTCAGAAGCAATGCTCTATAGAGTAATAAGACACTCTACAAGTCCATAGATGGTGATTTTGGCAGAAACACTCTGGGCAAAGAAGAAATCCATATTCAGAGTAAGCATTTATTCCAAGGAGAACAAAGCACTGCTCTTCTATGATGGAAGTGGTCCAAAGTAATCAGGTGGCTGGCTGGTTCCCCTGGGGAATGGCGCCATATTTGGCACTCAGGCCTGGTCCCTGTTGTTGGTAGGTTGGGAGCTCAGCATAGGCTATAGTCGGATCAGCCTTGAAGAGTGGAATCCCTTGTGGCTGAGCCCATGAATATCAATGCCAATAACCAAGGTTTAATCAGGAAACTAGAGCCACTATGACTGTTATTGGATAAGAGATTTATTACAGAATTAGACCTTATACAACTGTGGCAAATACTTGAAGTTTCAGCCAGAAGGGAATGTTGGAGGAACCAAGACAGTTGCCAGTCAGTCCTCCTGAAGCACTGGTGCAGGGTGGACGAGTCCAGGCTTGCAGGGCAATCTAGGTGACCCTACAGGAGCTGCAAAGGGGAAGTTTTTGATAGTTCTGTGGGAAGCTGTGGCCTCTCTACTCCTGACTCTGTGCATCCTAAGCCAAACATCTGGTTTTGAACGTGAGAGTCAGGTCTAGTAGTTGGAAAGAAGAGCTAGATAAATAATGGAGAAGAAAAATGACAATTGGCATCCCCTGGGCACTTCTGGATCTGTTCTCTACATATTTGACTGAAAGACCTTCTTTGAGTAATGCCTATTGCTTTACTTTTATTTTCCAAATCTTGCACTAGTTCATGTTTTGCCAACTTTACTCCAGGGACACGAAGGGAATGAGATTCTGGGAAATGTAATTCCATTTTAACCAAGTTGATCTGGCCCAATCCAGCACAGCCCCAGAGGAAAAGACTGGTTAATCATTCGTTCATTAATTCAAGCAAGAACTCTATTGTGCCAATAAGACTCTAGGTACTCATTTTGCAGACCTTAAAAACAGCCTTAATGAACTTGAATAATAGTGGGACAGATATTATATGTGAATTTCAAACACTGAAATCCATAATTATAAACATGATAGTGTAGTGATGGAAAATAAGATGAGACCATGAGAGAGCATGACAGAGGAAGAAACCTTAGATTGGTCAGAGAATATTTTGCTGAGGAATGACATCTAACCTGACACCTAGAAAAAATGCAAGACAATATTTCAGAGAAAAAAGTAAGACAAAGACATTGCAAAATGTCTTGAAAGGAGTTGAGGACACTTGCTATAGACTCTTCCTCACCTGCCATTTTATTTGGAATCCACTCCAGAGTTTTTTTATCCCTTCACTAAAACTCATGATGTCAGGGTTACCATCAAGCCCCTAATTGCCAAATCCAGTGGTTAATTCACAGTCCTCATCTCCCTTGATTGCTCAGCATTACTTGTGCAGCTGATCACCTCCATTTTGAAACATTGTCTTCACCTGGCTTCCAGAATGCCACTGTCTGTCTCTACCTACTAGAATGTGCTGTGCCTCATGACAGCAAGGGCTTTGGCTTGTTCGCTGCTGTATCTCCAGCGGCAAGGACAGTGTAGGCCCAGAATAGGCGCTAAGCATCAATACTTAATGAATTAAAGGAGTCTAGGAAGAAACAGCTAGGGATATAGGAAAGGGAACAACAAAAAAAATGGTGTTCTAGAAGCTAAGTGAAACAGTTATTTCAAGAAGGAAAATGTAATCAGCCATTTAAGTGCTGCTGAGAGCTGACTTCTGGATTTGGCACTGTGGAGGTTTTATTTATTTATTTTTAAAATTTTCATTGAAATATAGTTGATCTACAATGTTGTGTTAGTTTCAGGTATACAGCAAAGTGATTGTTTTATATATATATATATTTTTTGTTTTACATTCTCTTCCATTATAGGTTATAACAAGATATTAGGTAAAAAAAAAAAAGATACTGAGTATAGTTCCCTGTGCTATATAGTAGATCCTCGTGGGTTCTCTATTTCATATATAGTAGTGCATATATTTTAATCCCAAACTCCTAATTTATCCCTCTCTCCTCCTCCCCTTTGGTAACCATAAGTTTTTTTCTATGTCTGTGGGTCTCTTTCTGTTTTGTAAATAAGTTCATTTGTATCATTTTTTAGATTCTGCATATAAGCAATATCATATGATATTTGTCTTTATTTGTCTGGCTTATTTCACTTTGTATGATAATCTCTATGTCCATCCATGTTGCTGCAGATGGCATTATTTCATTCATTTTTTTATGGCTAATACTCCATTGTATATGTGTACCGCATCTTCTTTATCTATTTGTCTGTTGATGCACACTTAGGTTGCTTCCATGTCTTGGCTATTGTAAATAGTGCTGCTATGAACATTGGGGTGCATGGTTTTTTTTGTTTGTTTGTTTGTTTGTTTGCGGTATGTGGGCCTCTCACTGTTGTGGCCTCTCCTGTTGCGGAGCACAGGCTCTGGACATGTAGGCTCAGCGGCCATGGCTCGTGGGCCCAGCCGCTCCGCGGCATGTGGGATCTTCCTAGACCGGGGCACGAACCCGTGTCCCCTGCATCGGCAGGTGGACTCTCAACCATTGTGACACCAGGGAAGCCCCATGTATTTTTTTTTTAAATGATGTCTTAATATATTTTCTTGACTGCCTAGGCCATTCATTCAAGACCAAGTAGCACAGTAGTATTCCTATTAGGGACCACAAGTCCTAATGAAGGAAAATTATCACTAATTCTCTTTATTTCCATTGGTAAGTTTGAATTCAGTTTCAAAGGTTTGAAAGGTGTTTTATTATTTTTTTAAATAAATGTATTTATTTATTTATTTATGGCTGTGTTGGGTCTTCGTTGCTGTGTATGGGCTTCTCATTGCGGTGGCTTCTCTTTTTGCAGAGCATGGGCTCTAGGTGCATGGGCTTCAGTAGTTGTGGCTTGCAGGCTTCAGTAGTTGTGGCTTGCAGGCTTCAGTAGTTGTGGCTTGCGGGCTTCAGTAGTTGTGGCTCACGGGCTCTAGAGTGCAGCCTCGGTAGTTGTGGTGCATGGGCTTAGTTGCTCCGCAGCATGTGGGACCTTTCTGAACCAGGGTTTGAACCCATGCCCCCTTCATTGGCAGGTGGATTCTTAACCACTGCGCCACCAGGGAAGCCCTGAAAGGTGTTTTTTTTTTTTTTAAGTATAGTTGATTTACAATGTGTTAATTTCTGCTCTACAGCAAAGTGACTCAGTTATATACATATATACATTCTTTTTAATATACTTTTACTTTATGGTTTATCCCAGGATATTGAACATAGTTCCCTGTGCTATACAGTTGAAAAGTTTGTACATTTATATCCAGAAAAATGATAGAGATGGGAAATTATGATCAGGAATGTGTTTCCTCCCGTGCTCACAACGTGTCTTACAATAAATGGATGGAGAGTTACATAAAGTTAAGATCACTGGATGAGATGGACTTGGGATCAGGCAAACAAAATCAGAAAAGAGAGCCCTCTGAAACTGATGATCATAAAAATAATTGCTAGAATCCACTGTAACTCAGGCTACATCACAATTTGGAGAGTGCTTATAAATGAAATGAAGCTGCGTCCTTTCATAACATCAGAAAACAACTACTTTTTTTTCTCATGCTAGATTCTTCCTTCTTTTATTGGCGTATAATTGCTTTACAATGTTGTGTTAGTTTCTGCTGTACAACGAAGTGAATCAACTATAGGTATACCTATATCTCCTCCCTCTTGGACCTCCCTCCCTCCCCCTCCATCCCACCCATCTAGGTCATCACAGAGCACCAAGCTGAGTTCCCTGTGCTATATACCACAGGTTCCCACTAGCTATCTATTTTACACATGGTAGCATATTTATGTCAAACCTAATCTCTCATTTCATTCCATCCCCCCTTCCCACCCTGTGTCCACACATCCGTTCTTACATCTGTGTCTCTATTCCTGCCCTGCAAATGGGTTCATCTGTACCATTTTTCTAGGTGCCACATATATGTGTTAATATAAGATATTTGTTTTTCTTTTTCTGACTCACTTCACTCTGTATGACAGACTCTAGGTCCATCCACAACTCTACAAATGACCCAATTTCTTTCCTTTTTATGGCTGAGTAATATTCCATTGTATATATGGACCATACCTTCTTTATAAATTCATCTGTTGATGGACATTTAGGTTGCTTCCATGTCCTGGCTATTGTAAATAGTGCTGCAGTGAACACTGGGGTACATGTGTCTTTTTGAACTATGGTTTTCTCAGGGTACATGCCCAGTAGTGGGATTGCTGGGTCATATGGTAGTCCTATTTTTAGTTTTTTAAGGAACCTCCATACCATTCTCCACAGTGGCTGTATCAATTTGCATTCCCACCAACAGTGCAAGAGGGTTCCTTTTCTCCATACCCTCTCCAGCATTTATTGTTTGTAGACTTTTTGAGGATGGCCATGCTGACTGGTGTGAGGTGATACCTCATTGTAGTTTTGATTTGCATTTCTCTAATAATTAGTGATGTTGAGCATCTTTTCATTTGCTTCTTGACCATCTGTATGTCGTCTTTGGAGAAATGTCTATTTATGTCTTCCACCCATTTTTTCATTGGGTTGTTTGTTTTTTTGATATTGAGCTGCAAGAGCTGTTTGTATACTTTGGAGATTAATCCTTTGTTGGTTGCTTCGTTTGCAAATAGTTTCTCCCATTCTGAGGGTTGTCTTCTCATCTTATTCATGGTTTGCATTGCTGTGCAAAAGCTTTTAAGTTTAATTAGGTCCCATTTGTTTATTTTTGCTTTTATTTTCATTACTCTAGGAGGTGAATCCAAAAAGATACTGCTGAGATTTATGTCAGAATGCTCTGCCTATGTTTTCCTCTAAGAGTTTTATAGTGTCTGGCCTTACATTTAGGTCATTGATCAATTTTGAGTTTATTTTTGTGTATGGTGTTAGAGAATGTCCTGATTTCATTCTTTTACATGTAACTGTCCAGTTTTCCCAGCACTACTTACTGAAGAGACTGTCTTTTCTCCACTGTATATTCTTGCCTCCTTTGTCATAGATTAGGTGACCATAGGTTCGTGGGTTTGTCTCTGGGCTTTCTACCCTGTACCATTGATCTATATTTCTGTTTTTGTGCCAGTACCATACTGTCTTGATTACTGTAGATTTGTAGTATAGTCTGAAGTTGGGGAGTCTGATTCTTCCAGCTCCATTTTTCTTTCTCAGGATTGCTTTGGTTATTCAGGGCCTTTTGTGTTCCCCCACAAATTGTAAAATTTTTTGTTCTAATTCTGTGAAAAATGCCATTGGTAGTTTCATAGGGATTGCATTGAATTTGTAGATTGCCTTGGGTAGCATAGTCATTTTGACAATATGGATTCTTCAATCCAAGAACACAGTATATCTTTCCATTCATTTGTGTCATTTTCAATTTCTTTCATCAGCGTCTTATGGTTTTTGGAGTACAGGTCTTTTGCCTCCTTAGGTAGGTTTATTCCTAGGTATTTTATTTTTTTTGTTGCAATGGTAAACAGGAGTGTTTCCTTAATTTCTTTCTGACCTTTCATTGTTAGTGTATAGGAATGCAACAGGTTTCTGTGTATTAATTTTGTATCCTGCAACTTTACCGAATTCATTGATGAGCTCTAGTAGTTTTCTGTTAACATCTTTAGGATTTTCTATGTATAGTATCATGTCATCTGCCAACAGTGACAGTTTTACTTCTTTTCCAATTTGGATTCCTTTTACTTTTCTTCTCTGATTGCCAAAACTATGTTGAATAAATTGGCTAAGGGGTACATCCTTGTCTTGTTCCTGATGTTGGAGGAAATGCTTTCAGTTTTTCACCGTTGAGAATGATGTTGGCTGTGGGTTTTTCATATATGACCTTTATTATGTTGAGGTAGGTTCCCTCTACATCCACTTTCTGGAGAGTTTTTATCATAAATGGATGCTGAATTTTATCAAAAGCTTTTTCTGCATCTAGAAATGCTGAAATGATCAATGATCATCATTGAGATGATCATTTGCTTTTATTCTTCACTTTGTTAATGTGGTATATCATACTGATTGATTTGTGGATATTGAAAAATCCTTGCATCCCTGGGATAAATCCCCCTTGATCATGGTGTATGATCCTTTTAATGTACCGTTGGATTTGGTTTGCTAGTAATGTGGAGGTTTTTAGAGGACATTTTGTTGGAGTCTTTAGGTCAAAGGTCAGATTGGAGTAGTTTCAAGAGAGACTAGAGGACGAAGTAATGGTAGCTACTTTAGCTCTTTTGAGGAGTGTTGCTTTAGAGGAGATTGTAAAATGGACAGTAGCTGGAGTGAGATATGGCATGTAAAGGAGCTTTTCCTTAATTTTTAAAAGAAATTTATATCCTGATGAAAAGGGTCTGTTAAAGAAATGAAGCTTGAATTTTCAGAATGGAGAGGGCTAATCACTGGAGTGATGTCCTTGAGGACAGGAGAGGAATGGGATTCCATGTGTAAGTGAACTGGTGGGCTTTGGACAGGAACATGGACAGTTCATGTAACAACAAGAGGGAAGGATGTTGGTGCAGATGCGAATAGTTAAGCGGTTGTGGTAGGGAAAGTCTGTGGATGGGCTTCTGTGCCTTATCTCCAATTCTGGCATCTTCTCCACCTCAACTGTAAACGCTGGAATGCCCCAGGGCTCAGTCACTGACTTGCTTCTCCTACGTTCATTTGCTAAGATGATCTCATGACTTCAAATATGCATCTCATTTCTAAATGTTTGTATCCCTCCTCAACCTCTCAAACCACCAACTCATACCCAACTGTCTACCTAGTGTATGTGCTTAGATGGCTAACAGGCATTCTAGGCTTAATGAATCTACACCTGAGCAGTTGACTTCTCGTCTCCCTTCCCAAATCAGCTGCTCACCCTTCACCATGCGTGCACATGCTTAAACATCATTTAAGCCAAGATGTTGACATCAGCCTTAATGATTCTGTTTTTCACATCATTCCACATTCACACTGTAAGCAAGGCCAGCAGTGATTTCAGTATATATCTGAGATGCCAATACTTCTCACAATCCTATGATATCATCCCAGTATGAGCCACCATCGTTTCTCACCTGGATTACACGATCATGATTTTATGGTCTCTGCTTCCACTCTTGTCTCCCTTTAGTAAAACTTCCACCAATAAGCCAAAATTACTCTTTAGAAAGAAAATCGGATCATGCCACTTCCCTGCTCAAAACTCTCCAATGAGTTTTTCAAAATTAAATTTCTTTCCATTTATCTGCAAGGCCCTCAGTGATCTGGTTCAAGATTAGGTTTCTAACTCATCATCTGCCCATCTTTCCCTTGTTCACTCTGTTCCAGAAGCACAGGTCCACCTGCTGTTACTTGGAAATACCAAACCAAGCACACCCCACCCCAGGATTCTGCACTGGCTCTTCCCTCTGCCTGCAATGCATTTTACCCTGATATTCTCAGGGCTCCCTCCCTCACTTCTTCAGGTCTGTGTTCAGATATTCCCCAGAGAGACCTTCCATGGCTACCATGTCTAAAGTAGCACTTTCCTCTATCTCCTTCCTCTGCTTTGATTTTCTTCATTGTATTTATCACTTCCTAAAATTGTTGTGTGTATTTGTCTGTCTCCCTGTTCTTGCCAATAAAAAGTAGGCTCTACCAGAGCTGAGAGTTGTCTGTTTTGTCCACCACATATCTCCAACCCCATGCCCATACGTCAGTACTCAGTACATGCATTGAATGAATGGGAGCTGTTGAAAATTTTGAAAACAGAAATGAAGTGATATAATCAAAAGAATGGCTGCCTGTTAGGGGCTCTTGCAATTGTCTAGGTGGGATGAGGTTGACTTGGAGTAAGGTAGAGGGAGTGGAGCTATTAAAAAGAGACTGAGTTAGGTCTTCTGCCTTTCAAAGTTGTACACCCCAATTTTGTTTGAGCCTTTCTCTGACCCATTTACAAATTTGATTCCCTGGCCAAATATCTATCGAATGTCTTGGCACAGAATAATAGAATGCTAAAACTGGAAGTAGGCACATAAATTATCAAATTTGATGCCTTCCTCCTACAGATGAGGAAACTGAGCCCCAGAGAGATTAGAGATTCCACTCAGAGTCTCTTGACTTGTTAGTGGAAGGAGCCAAGACTAAACCTGCTTTGCCTTATTCTCACTCCTATGCTTTCACCTCCCCACTTGTTGTATTACAGATTTTTTTAAAAAATTACATGTACTTGTAACATCTTAAGGACTTTGAAACTGCTAATTGTTTTAAAAATAACTTGCTATGTGAATACAAGTTCAAGTTTGGCTTTTTGCACAATTTTAATTGTATTTTGGACTGTGCTCAGAAGTCCCAAGAGAGTATATCAGATTTTTGTTGGAATCTTTCTGTTCAATGGCTTCAGACTAGTGGTGCAGCAACCAAGGCATCATTCCAGGGTTGTTTATCCCCCCTTTCCTTTATGATCCTCCTGGATATCTACTCAGTGTCATCTTTGAGGCAGGATCTTAAAAAGTGGGATTATGTCCAATGTTTTAAGGAAAATGAAAAATAAATTGAGTGGTATCGGTAGACCAGACAGTCTGAATAAAGGTAAAGGTAATAAATTTTTTCACACTAATGTAGATTCATTTCATCATGTACCATTAATGTAAATTTTCACCTTCAAAGCACCCAGGCAACAATACTGTCAATGTTAAGTGTAATAAATGCTGAGGGCATTTTCCCACCTCTCTATAAAACCACAGCACACTTTTCCTTCCTCCTTCGTATTATGCAGGTCTAATTTGCACAGGATTCAGGAGCATTTCACTAGTTCATTTAAATAGGTTGCTTGTTCCTAATGAGCTCATCACACAAGAGCACTTAAGAGCTTCCCTCTCCTTAGCGAGATGATGTGTGACCCTGACATATAGGGTGAGCAAAAAAGGGGTCCTTCATTTGGGCCTGATGGCCTGAGAAGCTGAAAAATAAATGGGTAGAAGTAATATTGTTTCTATTGGCAACTACTTAATATCTACTGAAGTTTGTCTTTGGCTTACACCCCTCGAACCTGAGCAATACAGACCCTGGATATGTTTGAGAGGTGTGGCTTTGGCTTCCCTTTGCCACATTTTATCTACCCATGCTGCACCCTCTCCCTACTAATCTCTGCTGAAGCTGTTTATTTTTATTAATTAATTAATTAATGTGTCTGGACTTCGTTGTGGCATGCGGGCTCTTCATTGTGATGCGTGGGCTTCTCTCTAGTTGTGGCACGCGGGCTCCAGAACACGTGGGCTCTGTAGTTTGCGGCATGCAGGCTCAGTAGTTTTGGCGCATGGGTTTAGTTGCCCTGCAGCATGTGAGACCCTGGTCCCCTGACCAGAGATCGAACCCGTGTCCCCTGCATTGGAAGGTGGATTCTTAACCACTGGACCACCAGGGAAGTCCCTGAAACTGTTTATTTTCTAGGAAGCTGTCATATTTTGAGAATATGAGGAAGAAAGCTGTTATGGGTTGAATTGTCTCCTCCCAGAATTCATATGTTGAAGTTCTAACTCCCCAATACCTCAATGTGACCTTAGTTGGAAATAGAGTCCTTGCAGATGTAATTAAGTTGAGGTCATACTGAAGAAGGGTGGGACCCTAACCCAGTATGACTGCTATCTTTACAAAATGGGGAAATTTGGACATACACAGGGAGAGTAGCATGTGAAGATTAGTGTCATAAACCAAGGAACTACCAGAAACTCAGAGAGAGCCCTGGAACAGATCCTTCTCTAGTGCCTTCTGTGGGAGCATGGCTCTGATCACACCTTGATCTTGGACTTCTGCCTCTAGATCTGTAAGACAGTAAGTTCTTGTGTAATCCACAGGGTATGTGGTATTGATACATTGTTACAGCAGCCCTGGTAAACTAATATGGGAGCTGCTAATGGAGGAGTGGCAGAGTGTTAATTTCACAGGTTTAGCTCTGTGTCAGGCCAAACCATCACCTGTAGCTTCTGAAATGTACATGGGATCATGTCACTGCCCAGCTTAAAACCACCCAATGGCTCTCACCTCCCTCATTAGAAGGCCTACAGGACCTACCCAATCTGCCCCAAGAAACTCTCTGACGTAACCGCCTGTTACTCTCTTCTTGTTCACTCTCTCCAACCCCACTACCCCCCTGCGATTCTATACAAACTCTAAGCACTCAGGTATTTACACAGTTTTCCTCTCACTTAAATTTGGTTTTTGTTCAAAAATAATTTCCTCGACCACCCTATGAAAAATAACACTCTTATTTTGCTTTTTCCCCCTTCAATAACACCTATCAGTACCTAACTTGATGTATCTCTTTATTACTTGTCAACATCTGCATGCGTGTAAGCTCCTCAAGTGTAGGAATTGTCAGGTTTGTTGTTGGGTCCTCCAAGCCTTTGAATGGTAGAGTACATCAGAGGATCTCAATGTATCTTTCTTGAATGAATGAATGATTTGCCAGATATTTGGATTTTGTAATTTTAAAATGTCAACAGCTATACTTCCAAGGCATGCCTGGCTGCTGCTTTCACTTTTCTGTTACTGTGAGATTGATTCCACTACCTATGTGTCTGAAAATTCTCCTTTCTCATTCTCTCCCAACACTTTGAGCCTCAGGAAGGGCATTTTCTAAATGAGAAAAGACAGAAAATTAGCTCCTCTGAGAAGTCATTCCTCTCTTATTCTTTCCTGTATCCTCTGCAAAGCCTTGCACACAGTAAATATTGATTTAAGGAATCAACAGGAATTTTTTTTTAAACAAAGAACCAAATTTTAATCAACTAAATTTCTCCAAAGTAACCCACGCTTTCCAGGTGAACCTCATACTTGGCTTAAATGATCTTTCAATTTACCCACCCGTGGTAAGCAGCTGTTGCCATGGCTCACAGTGATCCCTTGGTCTTGGTATTCACGCCTTGGGTAATCCTCTCCCCTTGAGTGTAAAGCTGGTTTAGTAGCTCACTTCTAAGGAATAAACTAGAGCAGAGTGATGGGCTGTCACTTCTGAGGTTAAGTTATAAAGAGGCTAGCTTTCACCTTGAGTCCATTTGCTCTCTCCCTCTTGGATGGCGCGGTTTGGGGAGAGGCCAGCTGCCATGCTGTGAGGCAGCCATGCAAGGAGGCCCACATGACCGAGCTTGAAAGCTGATTATTCCCCACTTGAGCCATGAGATGACTGCAGCGCTGACTGACTTGATTGAGGGCTCATGGGAGACCCTGAACCAGAAACCCCCACTAATCTATTCCCCGATTCCTGACCTACAGAAACTGTGGGATAATAGACATTTGTTGTCCTCAGCTGAAAGGGCTGGACTAATTTGTTATATGAGAGTAGATAAGTAATAAACCATGTTTAATTTGTGCTCATCACTTCTAAAGCACTACTGATGTGAAAAGTTATCTTAAGATGTTTCTTCCAAAGGCTAATATACATACAAGAGGGATTTTTTCCATGTCTGAGTTTAGTTTGTAACATTTATTTTTGTAAAATGGCCAAAATGCAAATATAAAACCTCTGTTTATACATGTTATCCCACTTAATCCTCATGAAAACTGTCTGAAATAAGGTGCTATCATCACCCCATCTTTTTTTTTTTTTTACATCTTTATTGGAGTTTAATTGCTTTACAATGCTGTGTTAGTTTCTGCTTTATAACAAAATGAACCAGTTATACATATACATATGTTCCCATATCTCTTCCCTCTTGCGTCTCCCTCCCTCCCACCCTCCCTATCCCACCCCTCCAGGCAGTCACAAAGCACCATGCTGATCTCCCTGTGCTATGCGGCTGCTTCCCACTAGCTATCTACCTTACGTTTGGTAGTGTATATATGTCCATGCCTCTCTCTCGCTTTGTCACAGCTTACCCTTCCCCCTCCCCATATCCTCAAGTCCATTCTCTAGTAGGTCTGTGTCTTTATTCCTGTCTTACCCCTAGGTTCTTCATGACATTTTTTTTCTTAAATTCCATATATATGTGTTAGCATATGGTATTTGTCTTTCTCTTTCTGACTTACTTCACTCTGTATGACAGACTCTAGGTCTATCCACCTCATTACAAAGAGCTCAATTTTGTTTCTTTTTATGGCTGAGTAATATTCCATTGTATATATGTGCCACATCTTCTTTATCCATTCATCCAATGATGGACACTTATGTTGTTTCCATCTCCGGGGTGTTGTAAATAGAGCTATAATGAACATTTTGGTACATGACTCTTTTTGAATTATAGTTTTCTCAGGGTATATGCCCAGTAGTGGGATTGCTGGATCATATGGTAGTTCTATTTGTAGTTTTTGAAGGAACCTCCATACCATTCTCCATAGTGGCTGTACCAATTCACATTCCCACCAGCAGTGCAAGAGTGTTCCCTTTTCTCCACACCCTATCCAGCATTTATTGTTTCTAGATTTTTTGATGATGGCCATTCTGACTGGTGTGAGATGATATCTCATTGTAGTTTTGATTTCCATTTCTCTAATGATTAATGATGTTGAACATTCTTTCATGTGTTTGTTGGTAGTCTGTATATCTTCTTTGGAGAAATGTCTATTTAGGTCTTCTGCCCATTTTTGGATTGGGTTGTTAGTTTTTTTGTTATTGAGCTGCATGAGCTGCTTATAAATTTTGGAGATTAATCCTTTGTCAGTTGCTTCCTTTGCAAATATTTTCTCCCATTCTGAGGGTTGTCTTTTGGTCTTGTTTATGGTTTCCTTTGCTGTGCAAAAGCTTTGACGTTTCATTAGGTCCAATTTGTTTATTTTTATTTCCATTTCTCTAGGAGGTGGGTCAAAAAGGATCTTCCTGTGATTTATGTCATAGAGTGTTCTGCCTATGTTTTCTTCTAAGAGTTTGATAGTTTCTGGCCTTACATTTAGGTCTTTAATCCATTTTGAGCTTATTTTTGTGTATGGTGTTAGGGAGATGTCTAATTTCATACTTTTACATGTACCTGTCCAGTTTTCCCAGCACCACTTATTGAAGAGGCTGTCCTTTCTCCACTGTACATTCCTGCCTCCTTTATCAAAGATAAGGTGACCATATGTGCGTGGGTTTATCTCTGGGCTTTCTATCCTGTTCCATTGATCTATCTTTCTGTTTTTGTGCCAGTACCATACTGTCTTGATTACTGTAGCTTTGTAGTATAGTCTGAAGTCAGGGAGCCTGATTCCTCCAGCTCCGTTTTTCATTCTCAAGGTTGCTTTGGCTATTTGGGGTCTTTTGTGTTTCCATACAAATTGTGAATTTTTTTGTTCTAGTTCTGTGAAAAATGCCAGTGGTAGTTTGATAGGGAATGCATTGAATCTGTAGATTGCTTTGGGTAGTAGAGTCATTTTCACAATGTTGATTCTTCCGATCCAAGAACATGGTATATCTCTCCATCTATTTGTATCATCTTTAATTTCTTTCATCAGTGCCTTACAATTTTCTTCATACAGGTCTTTTGTCTCCTTAGGTAGGTTTATTCCTAGATATTTTATTCTTTTTGTTGCAGTGGTAAATGGGAGTGTTTTCTTGATTTCACTTTCAGAGTTTTCATCATTAGTGTATAGGAATGCCAGAGATTTCTGTGCATTAATTTTGCATCCTGCTACTTTACCAAATTCATTGATTAGCTCTAGTAGTTTTCTGGTAGCATCTTTAGGATTCTCTATATATAGTATCATGTCATCTGCAAACAGTGACAGTTTTACTTCTTTTCCGATTTGGATTCCTTTTATTTCCTTTTCTTCTCTGATTGCTGAGGCTAAAACTTCTGAAACTATGTTGAATAAGAGTGGTGAGAGTGGACAACCTTGTCTTGTTCCTGATCTTAGTGGAAATGCTTTCAGTTTTTCACCATTGAGGACGTTGTTGGCTTTGGGTTGTCATATATGGCCTTTATTATGTTGAGGTAGTTTCCCTCTATGCCCACTTTCTGGAGAGTTTTTATCATAAATGGGTGTTGAATTTTGTCAGAAGCTTTTTCTGCGTTTATTGAGATGATCATACGGTTTTTCTCCTTCAATTTGTTAATATGGTGTATCACATTGACTGATTTGTATAGATTGAAGAATCCTTGCATTCCTGGGATAAACCCCACTTGATCATGGTGTATGATCCTTTTAATGTGCTGTTGGATTCTGTTTGCTAGTATTTTGTTGAGGATTTTTGCATCTATGTTCATCAGTGATATTGGCCTGTAGTTTTCTTTCTTTGTGACATCCTTGTCTGGTTTTGGTATCAAGGTGATGGTGGCCTCGTAGAATGAGTTTGGGAGTGTTCCTCCCTCTGCTATATTTTGGAAGAGTTTGAGAAGGATAGGTGTTAGCTCTTCTCTAAATGTTTGATAGAATTCGCCTGTGAAGCCATCTGGTCCTGGGATTTTGTTTGTTGGAAGATTTTTGATCACAGTTTCAATATCAGTGCTTGTGATTGGTCTGTTCATATTTTCTGTTTCTTCCTGACTCAGTCTTGGCAGGTTGTGCATTTCTAAGAATTTGTCCGTTTCTTCCAGGTTGTCCATTTTATTGGCATAGAGTTGCTTGTAGTAATCTCTCATGATCCTTTTTATTTCTGCAGTATCAGTTGTCCCTTCTCCTTTTTCATTTCTAATACTATTGATTTGAGTCTTCTCCCTTTTTTTCTTGATGAGTCTGGCTAATGGTTTATCACTTTTGTTTATCTTCTCAAAGAACCAGCTTTTAGTTTTATTGATCTTTGCTATCATTTCCTTCATTTCTTTTTCATATATTTCTGATATTTTTATGATTTCTTTCCTTCTGCTAACCTTGGTTTTTTTTTTTTGTTGTTGTTCTTCTTTCTCTAATTGCTTTAGGTGCAAGGTTAGGTTGTTTATTTGAGGTGTTTCCTATTTCTTAAGGTAGGATTGTATTGCTGTAGACTTCCCTCTTAGAACTGCTTTTGCTGCATCCCATAGGTTTTGGGTCTCATCACCCCATCTTAACTATAGAGAAACTGAGGAACAAGCAGTGTAAGCAGCTTGCCCAAGGCCATCCAGCTAGTAAGTGGTGGAGCCTAACAGTCCAGTTCTAAGGCTGACAACTTGACCACTAATCTGTGCTGCTGCTTAGATGAAAAATTTGATTGTAATATTAAAACAGGCCAAACTGCCTTAAAAACTAGCTCTAGCTCTAGTGTAGAAGAGTTACTCTCCAGGACTAGAGTTTTCATGATTCAAAGATGGGACGTTACCAACCTTTGAATTCTTAGAAAAATTACATGAGGTGAGATTTAAAAAAAATATCCAAATGGGAAGAGACAAAACCTAAATTATCATTGGAAAAAAAACAGAAACGTTTCCCTCTCTGAGGCAAAGTCATTCAAATCACTAGAAAATCCAAAAGCATTCGCTGATCAGACTTTGAGTCATTATGAGATTTACTGACACACTTCCAAGTCCTCAGTATGTGCTGACAGCAAGAGGCACGAAGATTTTTGACCCAGCTGCACTGCCACCTGACCTAGGACCTCAGCAAATGCACACAGTGTAGACAGCAGCTTCCCAGAACGACTCTCTGAAGAAAGGCCTTAGGAATTCTGAAATCTTGGAAGCTCCTGTGCATTGTCGTATCACAGATGAGGGTTGCCCTACCTGCCTTTCAGGGCTGTGCTGCTCCAAATTCAATGAGATGAAGTATGTGAAAAGGCTCCGTGATCTGTAGGTCTCAGATGAAGGGAGACTTTTTATTTTTTATCATTGGCAGAAGGAAAAGGTGACTAAATGAGATCATTTGTATTGTGCCTTCTGTGGGCAGAGAGCAGTACAACTGAAATGTACTGCTGTGGTGGCAGGGCTGGTGTGCTGTCCAGAGCACACGTGCCAAGCAGTTAATTCAGAAAGAGAGAGAGGTGGCCGGTGTCATGACACTGGCCAAGAACTGGCCAGTCTCCAGTGCGACCATGAGTAGCGGTGGTTTCAGGGGTTCGATTGTAACCATCCACACAGAATTCAACTGCTGGAGTCAAAGCCAAAGCACATTTAGCTGTGTAGCCATAGAATCTGGAGCTAGTGCCCACAGGTCCCCACATAGGAGTGCTGGGGACTCGCTCACTGTACAAACATCCCCTGACTTCTAGCATGTGGTCGTGGACAGGTGCTAAGGGTACCAGTGTGAGTACAGCAGACCCTCGGAGCTGCCCCTGTACCACTAACAGCCATGAAATGACTGTGCAAAGAATTGTGAGTACAACTGGACAGATATTTGACTTTCACAGTTAAGTGCTAGCATATCTTAAAACCTCTGCGTTTCAATGAAGTCTTTGAATTTCTTTGTGTTTCCTCCATGGTTCAGAATAATTTCGCAAAACCACTGGAGTTAGGATGGAGTCACAGTTTTCAACCAGTTAACCCCTTCATTCTCCAAATACACAGGGGCTCTGTGTGCTTTGCCCAGGGTCACTCGGCTGGTGAGGGGCGATGGCTGTGCCTGCAGAGGGCAGGTCGGCCATTCTGGAGTTCACTTTCCCCCTCAGGACTCAACACGGACGCCAGTGTCCATTAGCGGACAGGGCATGGAGTGACTTTTGTGTTCATTCTGTTTCTGCTCTGAGGTGTCTCGATTTCTGGGTCACTGTGATTGTATTGTGCCTAGAAATTTTGGAACCTTCTAACAGGGCCAGTCTAGAGTGCTTCAGGAGGAACTGTTTGCTCTTCTGTCACTATGTCCCCGAATCCTAATTGATGGCGCCTAACTAGAGAAAGGATTCCTTTCTGACCTGTTTTTCAGGACTTGTTCATTACTGACAATAAGGTACCTTCCAAAGTCTGCCAGATGCGAGTGCATAACGTTTCTAATCAGAGTCCAACCAATCCCAGAAAACTAGTTTCAGTGAAAAATGAAGTGACTAATGGACTAAGTTTAAATGATTATGAGCTGGGTGAAAATCTCATTTTTCTAGTCAAAATAGTGTGGAGCTGTTAAATTCAACTTCTGAGATTGTGGGTTTGAATATTAATCTTCCTGAACACACACCTTTTTATTCCATCTGTAATTGGAATGCTTAAAGTGTAATCATATGCAAGAAACAAAGCATGCGCTCTAGTATTCAAAATAAAAACTGCCAGTCCATAATTTGGTTCTGAAGTATTTTACAGTTCTTCAGGGGAAGGGGACCAACATTTCCTGAGGACCTACCATGTGCCAGGCTCTTTACTGGCATCTTTTTTCATATGTTATGGTTTATTCTTCATAACAGCTCTCTCAGACACTTATGATTATCCCTTTATTACAGAAGATGAAATTGGTGCTCAGAAAGTCACTGACAGGGCTGGGGTTTGAAGCCAGATGTGACTGCTAAAACTTCCACTTTCTATAATACCAAACGATTTAACTTCCTTCCTGGAGACACTGTCTAACTGAGAATCTATAGTTTTGCCCCTTAATCCAGTAAGTGAGTCTGAATTATACTGAAGGAATTCAAAGATTAATATAGCAACTACCCACATTTTGCCAGCAAATCCATCTGACAATGGTAGCCATGATGATGATGATGATAAAAATGGCTCAATGTAAGCAAGGCACCATTCCACTTTATATCCTACGTATGGCCTCAGTTGAGTCTCACAACCATCCTGTGAAGTACCTGCTGTTATTATACTGATTGGCTGAGGCCCTGTGTGGCAAGGATGGGATGTGAACCCAGATACGCAGTCTGAGGTCTGGGGATATGCTTTCATCACTCTTCTATACAGCTGTCAACTTAAATAGAACAAAGCAAGGCACCTAAAGACTAATTATCAACATATTTTACTTCAATTACTTGATGGAAGACAAAATATTTGAATGTTTTATAAAGGATATTCCCATGTTAACTAATAAATCGAGGGAGTTCTTATCATGATTGGCAGTGGTGGTGAGAGTGGTGATAATAAGATACAAGGTCTAAAGTCACATAAATGTTAACATGTCGAAGAGAATTCCAAAGGAATCAGCCCTTCAAGTAAAGGGAGTAAGGGTTGAGATAACCCACTGTACTATAATGAAATAAGGGAGATCTTATATTTCTGAGCATAGTGGTACTGGTGACATCAACCAGAAGCTACTACCGTGGAACTGACTTTTCCTTAGAAGGAAGGAACGGGCTTCCACCCTCTCCTGAGCTAGCCGGTCTCCACCACTGTGGACAGCCCGCAGGCCTGCTCTGCCAAGGGAGACTTGCCTCTGTGTCTCTCTGGCTTAGCAGTTCATCATTTTCTGTGGAAAAGTTGAATCAAAATAGAAAAAGAGCTCAATCTCCTCTGACACCTCTCTCTCTAGGCAATATCTGTTCGGGGCTTTCTTTTAAGAGGCAGGAATAGGAGAACATTTCTGAATTCTGTGTTCATCTTCTATTGTTACGATATCTTGTCTCATAGCTTCTCAGCTGTGCAGTCTTAGAAACATCCCTAATCTCCCTCTTGACCCTAGTCTAAGTGTCATGGTACAGGCTCTGGAGCCAGACTGTCCAACTTGGAACTCCATCTCCGACGCTCGTCAGCTCTGAGCGCTGAGTCAAGCTACAGCCTTTTGAAATGCCTGTTTCTTCATCTGAAAAGTGGAGATAATATGGGATTATACCTCCTGGGGTTACTGCAAGTTAGAGCACATAAAGCATTTAGAACAGTGCAAGGCACATGGGAAGCATGTCAACAATATATTATTTGCAACTACTGAGTATGTCTTACAGGCCACTGTTCATAACTGTTCAGGCAGCAAGCCTGAGCTAAACCAGATCAAAGTTAGGGCTTCTAGTCCCGTGTTTCTGATGAGGTTGGTACATGTTGAATTATGTATGGAATTGTTCTATGGAAAGACTTCAACTCTCGATATAATGCAAGTATTAACTATTTATTATATTGACATATTTACAAAATATTACAAAGTGAAATACCACTCTAATTCACCATATTACACAGGGCTGCATACAGGCAAGACAAAGTATGGAAAAACATTTACTTCTGTCTTTGGTATTAGAAATCTACACAAATTCGCAGCATTAAAGTTTCCAATATGAAGTATTAAACATAGACAAAGATGTAATTGGCAACGTCATGAAAAGGGACTCTACTATCCTCTGCTGGGAAACCCCCAGGTCCATGAAATGCAACAAGAAAGAGAGGGAGTCTATCCGCTAAAACAACAATAAAAGAAACAGCACAAGTTACAATACTGTACACAGGAGCGTTTATGAAGCTGCCCTCTCCATAACATTTGGCAGACAGTAACAGACAAAACATTCCCCAGACACAGTGTTGCAGATAAGACTTTATGGGAAAGAATCCACTCCAAGATACACCTTGAGGGTATAACTTTACTGTACAGAACATCTTATAAAACTCAATTTCATGATCATTTACACATATACAAAAACTTAACTGGTTTTTGCAAATAACTTTTCTAAAACACAATCACAGTTTACATAATTCTGAGGTAAAGGTCCTGAATCTATTCTATTTAAGAAGTCCTAGCCCACGAGGGTCTCTAAAGGGAGATGTGTCCAATGAACATCAAGTTCTGGCCCTCAAGTGGGTTGGGGAGAAGGCCAGCCACGCCCACCTCATTTTAGAGATGGTCCAAAATTTCAGAACTAAATGTTCCTACTTTGGCTCTATTAGGTTAATGCTTTTAATGTTTTCTGCAAACACTCTCCGAGTCTTGTCAGAACACGACTTCCGCTATGGAGAAAATATTTCATCAGGAAAGGGCCAAGTTAGTGTCTTAACTTGACTGTCTTGACTGGGCACTCTGTACATCCCAGGAAAAATGTACTTAGACTTCTCACATAAAGGGTGAAGACTTGGTCAAATAAGTGCACTGCAGACTGATCTTCCCACTGGTTAATACACACCCAGAAATGGCCTCAGATGGGAAGAGCCTCAGTGAGAGCTGGGATTCCCCCAGTGAATAAGACCAGAAAAGCCTAGTGACCCTCCTTCTGTCCCTGAAATGCATAAAGGACCTTGCTGTGCTTTCCTTCAAAAATCCTCGACAAGGTTGTTTGTGCTACTGTAAATCCTCTAGGAAAATGTGGGAATCAGCAATATATCGCAGGTCTTTTTTCTGCGGGGGGGGGAGGGGGGCTGGGGGGGAGGTGTCAGGGGAGAAAAAGGCATATGTTAATAGATGTTGCTTCTCTAAAATGACTTACTATAAATCATAGCCCTTGGTCTGTTTCTGTAAACAATGCCACCTTAATTCAGATTATTTGTGACTACCTAAAACATACCCAAGATTATCTCATGAGTGAAGTACTACATTTCCAAAATAACCCTATGAAATCATGAAGGTTGTGAAGATTTAATATGAAGATACTCTTTTAGGTACTCTTCTGTATGTCTTCTTTTTATGAAAAAGTTTGCAAATCTCATCAGGACACCAAATGAATAATGGACCCCCCCCTCCCATATAATATCACTTATGAAGCAAACCTGAGCATTTGTCTCTTATATTTTAACATGAGTGACATCGGGGGGTAAAAGTGTTTGCCAGGCAATGAGTCACCTTGTGAAGCAATTTAAGACAAGTAATGCTGGATCTTTCCAATAAGCTGCCCCAGTGGCAGAACTCCCATTTTTCTTCATGCTGGGAAAGGCAAAATTAAACTTCTGCTTCTCTGTACCATCAAAAATTCTGGTGAATGGCACGTGAGAAGAAAGTAACTATGTGTTAAGCATTTACTAATGGCTGGCTGGCATTCATGGCGTCTGACTGGACGAAGGAAAAAGAAACATGAACCAATGTGTTTGCAGGAGGAAGAAAAGCTTTTGGCTTTGCCCTGGTCCCTGACGATGACAGGCGGGCAGGCTGTTTCTTGCACAGCTCTAGGCGAGCCATTAATCTGTCCGTACCAGCATCTTTAGAAACCCCAGCATTAAGACTTAGGAGGGGAAAGAGAGGGAGGATGTTGAATAGCCAGAAAGGCAGCTTTTTAAACACTTCAGTGAATTCATAATGCTGTGCAGGCTTCTGTGTATCCCTTCTCTGAAATTCCTGGTGCGGGGCGCAACGCTGGATTGGAATTTATTCATCTTCTTCCACATACGTGGATGGAAACCAGCCCACCTAAAAGGGAAAAGCAACCAACACAGCAACGTGACTCTGCATCTGGCACTTCAAAGGACTCTACAGAGCATTTCATTTTCATAACACCCCGAATTAATCTGGCCTTTTATGCCCACTGCAGGTGAAGAGGATCGGTTTAAACTGCTCCTAAAAGCCCAATAGAGTGAGTGACAGAAAGGGTGGAATACAATACCCTTAAACGGTGTTCTAACCTGCTAGCACACAAATATGTAAATTAAGGGACTTTACTAGTTAATGCTTCCTATTTCTGCTGTAGAACAAGATATAAAGACAGAGGTCCTATGCCCCACTCTTTCCAATTTAGATCATCAGCTCTTATAGATATTTTGTACTCCACATAAAGTTTATGCTCTAGACTTAAAAAGAGGCTTAGAGACTCAAAAGAACTGATATGCTCAACCCTTTTCCCAACAGGAAGCCATCAAACTTGCCCAAGTAAACTTTATTGATGCCGCTATCATATTCACTCAACACGTTTTTCTTGAGTGCCTATTTTCAGGAAGGAGCACCACCGTGCGGAGCCAGGGCTCTGGGGGGTGAAGCTGGCCACATGGTGTAGGGTTCCCCCCACCACAATGGGCGCCAGCGGCTGTCCAGCCCCCTTCATTCATGTGACGAGCACATTGAGAGGGACAGCTCACCCTGCCATTTACTTCTCCTCTCCACCAGCCATTCGCACTCATCTTCGTGTAAATCTTCACCACATCTCCTTTCAACAAGGACAATTCTCGCATATCTCTTGCACAGAAGTCATACCGAGCGATGGCGATGCCCAGCACCTTTGGACTTAACACTGTAAAGAAAGGATGGGGCGTCAGAATTGATGTGCAGTTTACCAACCATAAGCACCTAATCAGATGGATGTTATAGATGCTGTCAAAATGCACGGCCGTGATTTTGTCACAGACTAGTGATGATGGCAGAGGGGCTTGAAAGCAGCAGAACTGCTGTTTCAATTCAATCAGGTGTAGTCAAGTACATTTCACAAAGTTTAAAAAACTTGTTCTGTTTTCACATTCTTCATAGGAACTTCGAAACAGGGACTAGTTTTTGTAGTTTAAGAAAAACAAAGGCTAATATCTAAGTTACTACCTAAGGAGATAGAATCTCAAATAACTAGCATAAATTTCCTATTGATGGCATAGTAATCCATTTTTAACTTGAACCTCTATGGTAAAAGCTTCATATTTTTATCTTGTAAACTTTTCAACTTAAGACTCAAAGCAACCAACTTTTTTTGCTCTGAAAGTCTCTTGTTGAATCCATGTCATCACTTCTATCCTCCCCCCTCCCCACGAACAGCCTTTGTTTTCAGTTAAAACTATTTAGGGACAGTTACTCTTTTATATTTAATTGTACTCGTGAAGAAGCTTAAATCATGTTTCACAGAATAAACAGATAAGCACCATCCATTTATCTTGTTTCAAACAAATACTGCCTTATAGAAAACCTTTACTGAAATACTTAATCAAAAAGAAGATTCAGGGCATCTGCCTCCTATATTCAGTTTTTTGTATTTTTTTTTTTGTATTTTTTTTTAATTAATTAATTAATTTATTTATTTATTTTTGGCTGTGTTGGCTCTTCGCCTCTGTGCGAGGGCTTTCTCTAGTTGCGGCAAGTGGGGGCCACTCCTCATCGCGGTGCGCGGGCCTCTCACTATCGCGGCCTCTCCCGTTGCAGAGCACAGGCTCCAGACGCGCAGGCTCAGTAATTGTGGTTCACGGGGCTAGTTGCTCCGCGGCATGTGGGATCTTCCCAGACCAGGGCTCGAACCCATGTCGTCTGCATTGGCAGGCGGATTCTTAACCACTGCGCCACCAGGGAAGCCCAGTTTTTTGTTTTTTTTTAAATGGTAGGAGAGGAGCTAACTTCCTCCCTGCCCTCACCTGCCTGTCCTGAAAGGAAAATTCTGTTCAAGCTGTACATTTGTTTGCCTCTAGTGTTTCAGGACACATTTTATATTAACATCTCTACCTGTTGCTCCTTGGGGTTATAAAGTGTTTTCAATCATATGTTCAGTGATTCTGAGAATCACTCACTTGAGATTGGTGGGACTTTATCAACCTTAAATGGTAGAGAAACTGAAGTATAAGAAAAAGAACACGGGAAATGCCACACATCCATATTTTTAACAGTTCCCAGTGCCTAGGCAGCTGCAGTTATGGCCTGTTACCCTGGAAGAGCCTGCCCACTTGGAGACCCGGATCTCTGGCCTATTTTTCAGGGCTCTGCAATGACAGAAATTTTTTTTTAGTCTCCAGGTGTCCGTCATAAGATAAACGAATAGCAATGCTGTAGATTTCAGAACTGTAAAGGAGCAAAAATAGGTCATTTTATTTTACTGTTCAGACACAAACCACTTTAATAGTTTTCTTACTGAAAACCATCCCATTACTGGGGCACTACTCTTAGAGTCGTGCACATAAAAACATCCCAGTGATGGAAAAACCCATCCTCAACTTAACTGTGTGACCTTGTACAGGTCTCTAAACCCTTCTGGGCCACATTCTCTTCACCTATAAAATGAAAGGTCTATACTAGATGACTTGTAAGGGCCTTCTGGTACTAAATTACTCCACTGGGACTTAGGGGTTAATTTCTAAAAATCTGTAAGAAAACATACTTTATCCAGCCATCATGTACTCCCCTATGTGTCACATAAACAGCCCTTACATTCTCTGGCTAATGACAGAAATCAAGACCAGAATGCCCTGCACAAACCGATGGGCACAGTCTTCCTTTAAAGCAATTTGGACCGAATTGTACTCTTATATTTGGAGATAAAGTTGGGATTTTGGTCCTATTTATTTTCTTAATGGAAATACATGAACACTGGCTTTTCTCAACTAAAATTTCCGATCCTCAGGAAAACTAGTTTTATGGAGTGCTTCATTCCCCCTTTATACTTTCGGCTCTCAACTCTTTCCAGCTGATGAAAGAGAAAATGTCTTGCTGAAATACATAACATGAGCACACACACAAAACCAGAGGAGTGGTATGTCAAGACAAACGATGACTTGATGACAGAAAAGGAAAGTGCATGGTGGGAATGGGACTCGAGGGGCTGTTTGTGAGGAGATGTTTCTACATGAGAAGCCATACACAGAAGTCAAAATATTTTATTTGCAAACAAAAGCAAGTTGAAAAGACATATAAAAGCAGTAAAGCAGTACCTGACCAGAAAGGAGTGGAAGAAGGGGGAACAAAGCTGTAGTCTGGAGGAGTTACAAAAGAAAACCCACAGAACAAAGAAGGGGCTTAGAGAAGGAAAGAAAAAGAGAGAAGCAAAGACCATTTAGGTGTTGGCAAAACATATTTCGACACAGCTATTTCGTTGTCTATAACCTTAAGAAAATTGTCATATCAAAGTTGAAATATCAAGCTTTGCTTTCACCCACTTGTCTCCTATCACCATTTCTAAATGAAGAACAAGCCGGATTATTACATTTTGACTGACATTAGTTCTGCAATTCAGAGCGATCTATCCCTTTATAGGTGAACACAGCATACCCACTCTATCCAAGGACGGCCTTCTCCTCTTGATGTGGTGCACAATTCCCACTTTGTCACATCAGTGGAGAGGGGGATCCTGTAAATTCTTAACGTAAAATATGCTTCACATCAAAACTGATACAAGAAGTAAGAGCCTATAGGGTGGTGTCAATGAAACATGCAGAGCCCATTGAAAATTCAAGAAAATCACTCAGACGATTTGTTAGGAACCACACTCACCCTCCAAACAAGCATGCACATGCTAGGTTACTTCCAAAAATAAAATGTAAACCACTTTGAATTATATCTGGAAAAGAAAGTAAATCTATCCCCAACTTGTAGGAACGTACAGAAAATTTCTATGCATTTGGATATGCTCAAAAACGTCTCACGTTTTAATAATCAGAGCTAAAATGATCAAATGGTTTGGAAGTGTTAGATGCCATGCTCAATGTTTTATATTCATTTAATTATCACAGCAACTCAGAGGGGAAGGTACCCATGCTATTTCTTCTTCAGATTTGAGAACAACCTAGATTCAAACCTAGGCAGTGTGACTCCAGAGCCGAGGCTCTTCACTGCTACCCTGCTCTGCATCTACCCCTCTGCTTCAGGTACCACCTTAGGCGGTTTTAAAACTCTCCCTGCTGATACCATGGTGCCATTGCAATGGAGAAGGAAGTTGTGGTTGTAAACTTTCTCCCAATATTTATCCCTCCCTTAATCCATGTAGTAGGTTATTTCGTTGGGCTATGTTTGCCCAGAAGGGATACTAAGTTCTTGCTACTGGGATATATACAGAAGTATCATAAGGCAACTTCTGGTACCTTTCCTGGGAAGGCAGCTGGCACACACCTTCACCCTTCTCTTTGATTCTTTATTCTATGCTGCTGTCTGGAATGTGAAAGCTACCATTCTGCTTCTTGAGGAGGCTGCCCTCACCTTAAGGATGAGCTTCAAGGAAACTGAGTTACTGAAAATTTTATGGCAGAGATACTCCTGTCAAGAAGGGGCCCTAGAGATACTAAGAACGTCAGTAGCTCATTGACGGGATACTTAGATTCCAACCAAGTAAACTGGGGAAAGGAATTGGAAGGAAGGGGTCAGACGTTCTTTGGTTCATATATACATTGTTGCATTCAATGACACTTTTCTCATAAATGGCTTCGCATACTTACTTTTAACCTGCCCTGAAGTATATCCTTGTTAATGATCAAGGTTCTTTTCTAATCCATTGCATGTTCCAAGTTACACTTTTTTATTTTAAAATGCAGCAGTACATGCTATTACAGCTAATTTTACAATCTGCGCAATTCACTTATTACCATGCAGTGTAACTGGTTGGTTTTGTGTTCCTCGAGATCATATTATACCCACTGTTAGAGAGAGGAGAGGATGTCATCTTTAATTTAAGGAGGAAAAGGCACCCTAACGCTACTTTCGGCAGAAAATCTAGTGCCAAGATTCCTACCCCACGTTTGTGAGAACTTAAATGAGAACTCCTCATTCTCTCCATTACTTCTTTGTAATGAGGGGCATTTTCTCCCCAAACTGCTTTCTCAAGTGTCCATCCCCGATTCTATCTCTGGGACTATTTATCCATGGAGTAATAAGAGCAGACAGTATTTCCCCAAAATTTCTAATGAAGGTAATTCAAGAGTCTGAAATATAACAAAAGATAAGTTAACTCTAGAAGGAAGAAATAAGAAATCAGTGAAAACACTATTAAATGCTATTTAAATCTCAAAAATAGGTTATCTAATCTATCTACCTTTCTCTCATCTTAAAATATCTAACATTCCTGAATATGGATAATGCCTCACTAGAGGGCTTGAATCTGTTCCAAATACATAACATCGCTGTGCTACCCCTCTCTCCTAACCCTAAAAGCCCTGCAAACATTTGCATTCATGTCAAGTACCTATAATTTGAACCATCTTAAATCTTATCTAAACATTATCATCTTTACTAAATGGTAGCTCTTCCCACCGTGGTTAGGCCTCCGCTCCTCTGCTG
Organism: Leucopleurus acutus; assembly: GCF_964270905.1. Lineage (NCBI taxonomy): Eukaryota > Metazoa > Chordata > Mammalia > Artiodactyla > Delphinidae > Leucopleurus > Leucopleurus acutus. Next base: position 98,937,579 of record NC_139143.1, on the reverse strand, counting down.
GCTTCACTCTAATTTTTTTCCCCAATGAATGGAACAGATTCTTGGATATGCCTTGGGGCTCCTCCCCTGAATTCCAGTCTGTGATTTCACACATTTTCATCACCCTGCTATGAGGTACAGTCATGATCTCTGATTTAACTTGTCTGAAACCAAACTCATCATCTTCCTCCCTGTAACCTAGCTCAACCTCCCACAATTGTGTTATTTTTCCAACTACTCCCACGTTCTCTTTGCAAACCATCTTTGCAAGGTCAGTATACCTCTTTAGCTCTTTCTGTCCACTCTCCTCTTCCTCTGAGATATAAAGTTGTTCCTTCACTAAATTCTCAGTTCCACCATCCCAACTCAGGGACTTACACCATTTCTAAACTAAGACAACTGCCTCCTAATTGGTCTTCTTACTTTCAGCTTTCTTTCCATTCTATTCTAAATGCCGCCCCTCAGCTACTCACCGTAAACAGACTCATCATTCCTTTTCCTAAATTATAAAATCCTAACTCTTGACTTCAATTCCATAGCAATTCGTAGTCTGGCTATATCCTGCCTTTCTCACCAAGTCTTCCATCATTTACCCACACAAATTCTTTTCATCCCAGCTTCCTAACTGCCCCCCACCCCCCAAACACCAGCCCCACCCTCATTCTGGCACGCTGTTCCTTCACCTTGCTTCTGCGAACCTTAACCTCCTTGTCTCCGAAGCTCAGCTCAGGCCCTTCCCTGACCAATCCAGATAACACTCGTCCCCTTTTCTGTCCTCTGCAGCCATCTGTGAGGCACTTACATCATGGCGCTCCCCGGCCCTGCTGTTTAATTACTGCATGTGCTCCTGTGTTCTATCTCAATGAATCGTTGATTCTGGAGCGTAGGGACTGGCTCTCACGCTGCTTCTGCATCCCCACGGGATCAGGCCCAGGACTAAGCAACTGAAGCTGCTAAGTGGATGAGGATCTCGGCAGGCTATTTAATTCTGCAAGCTCCTTATTTCTCCTCCTCCTGTTTGTTGAGCTCCTCTTTTGCTCACTTAACTGCTCAAAGACTTCCAACAAAAGCCAGCACAACGTAAAGGGAAGAACGTGAAATACGTTCAGGTTTTATTCCCCAGGATCCCTGAGAGCCATAATCTATCAATGATATTCCTACAATAACTATAATATTTCTGAATGTCTCATGGCATTAACCATACTGTATACCTGAGGAACCTTCTCAGGAGAAACTGATTAACCTTTTGCTCCTGTCACCCAGTATGTAGCTCTCAGCCAGACACTTTAAAGCTTGGTAAGATGCCTTCTACTTCTCTACCCATCGTAGCGTGACTTATTGTTGCCGCTCTTTCTATACATAAATTTTCAATGTGTTTGGGTCCTTAATTCTCGTAAGCTGGCAAAACAGCATTTGAATGTCTGGCACCTATGCAGACGAGTATAAAATAATGTGTTTCCCTAGGAAAGTATGGATTTAAATCTAGATGTAAGCAATGTCAGAATAAGGTATTTGATAAAAATATTTTGCAGAATGGTTTAACCTGCAAAACATATTTCTGTCCATACTGAGAATACATCCACCTATTTCTACACACACGTACAGATACGTGTTTTCTTCATCAGACTCCTCCGACTATACCAAGATGACGCTAATATAAGAATTATTGGTACGTGCAGATCCTGGAATGGAATAGAAACAGCTGAGTAACAGTGACGTTCAGATGGGAATGTTGAGGGATTATTATTTCCTATCCCTTTCACTTCCTGGCCTAATAGTCACTTCACCACTTAATATTATAGGAAGCCTGCTGCTAGTACATTACATTATTCTGGGAAGCTTCTTGAGAGAAAGAACTTTTATTCATATCTGTATCCACTGAGATAATAGTAAATCTACGTTGAGACCTTTTTCATTGAAGTAATCATTTGCAAACTGCATGCTTTAGTTAAGAGCCTAACTTTCGTCCTTCCTCAAATACTTTCAATTCCTTATTAGCACAGACAAAGGAGAACCTTGCTCAGAGAGACCATCACACTTAGGTGGGGGTCTCTGGTTATTTTCACATGATACCTGGCACTCAAATGGGCTAATGTTTATGGAACATTAGCAAATAAGTGGCTCATAGTTTAGTGACTTAAAAGGTCTCGTTAGGAGTTATTAAAATATTAACTCAAATATTAAGTCAAATATTAACTTTTCCAAGTTAAATGAAACTTGAAGTACTAAAATTCTCTAATTGAAACAGAAGCTATTAGCGTAGCCATAATAAACTGACTGGTACATCATAAGTGAATATTATCCAGTTCTGAGACTTGACTGAGAGGACAGAGCCACAGAAGCATGTCAATTAAAAGAGGAACACAATGTTCACAGAATAATAAATTACTAGTGAATTGGTATCTGATACCTATACTTTTGTTAAGGTTAACTAAGCATTGCTTTAAAGTATTATGCTCTGCTTTGATTAGGCTATTCATGTTCACAAGCAAATGAAAATCCACTCAAATTTCAACAACATTTGAAATTTGTACACAGCAGAGACCAAGCTCAATCAACACTAGTCCTTAAGGTACTGGTGACCAAATCAAAGTATTTTTGAACTACCACTTAATTATCCATTATATGTATAAGTGAATATGATACTAAGCATTTGCTAATTATTCTCTGGGATAGACATTACCTAATGCTCAGCCTTAAGATGTAACAACCACATGTGTTTACACTCATTTATGTTAAAAAAAAAAAAAAAAAGTAAAAATATCAGGCGGTTGTACCAATGATACCATCATCAATACAGCTATCCCTGTGAGTTTGGGGCCCAGCAGTGGCCTAGAGATTTTCCTGAAGGACTACGTTCCCATGTGGGACACTTTGAGGGATCCAGGAGGTTCCTTTTACCAAGATTGTACACAGATGGCCTAACAGCAGAGAACATGCTGAGAATTTAATGAATGTTTAAATTTGTGACCCTGAACCTGGTTTTATTTTAGAACGTAGCCATGTCTTCTTCTTAGACTCCCAGAAACATTCATAGACATAGTATCAAATATGTGCTCCCCATCTCCCTCAAATACATCGTATTTATAGTATATTTTATATATTGTCACTGAAAAAGTAGGAATGATTCAGATTGGTTTCATTTAATTGAATGCTGACATCTGGTAAATGGACAAATCTCTTTTAACCTAAAATTCAAAGATATGACAAGGAAAACTTAGAATTATTGTGAAAAGAAACAGCTACTTTATATTCAGTACTGCACAGTCTAAATACATAAAGCCATTAACAAGCAAAAATATGAGTATAAGGCCTTATTGTTATGGAAAATTAGATCATTTGACATTTCAAGGGATTTTGGATTATTTCTAGGCATCTAGTTTATTAAGATGTGAACCTGATCCTAAATCCTTACTCTTTAATGATAATTGGCAGACGTCTATTAAATAACTACTAATGTGCCAAGGACTGTGCTAAGGTGCTACTGGAGATTAAACAGATAAGACAGAGCATCGACTCTAAAGGAGCTTACAAATTAGTAAAGAGACAGACACAGAGATGATACAGAGATATGGAAATTACCCATCTTGGATAGAGTGCTATGACTAGACTTTAGGCTCCATTTGAGCCTTTCCCTACAAAAGTCTCCAGTCTTCCGGTTGCTCAGGCCAAAAGCCTTACAGTCACAGCCTTGGGTCTTCTCTTGCTATTCTGTCTTACGTCTGATGTGTCTGCATGTCCTGTTCGGTTACATATTATAAAGGTGACCCATCTGGCTACATGTTGTTCCAGGCTGCTACCATCTCTCACCTGGATTGCTGCATGAGCCTCCTAAGTGGTCTCCCTGTTTTTACACAGACTCCAGAACAATCCTATTAAAGTCAGACCATGTCTCTCCTCTGTTTAAATCCTTCCAATGGCTTCCCATGTCTTCTGGAACGAAAGCTAAAGTCCTATAAAGCCTCACAGAGGCTGGCCTCCCTTGCCCCTCTGATTCCATCTCTGCTGCTCTGGCCACATTGCACATGTCATACATGCTCCTTACTTTGCACTGGCTGTTCTGCTCGCACTTCCTTGAATCTTTACTCAAGTGTTACCTTCACAACGAGGCCTACCCTGATGCCCCATAAAAGAGTCACGGACGCATAGCACTTGTGCCATGTGGTGCAGAGAGAAAGCAGGGTTTATGGGGGAGGGAGTGATATACAAGCAAAGAAGTAGGTAGAGGGTCCTCAATCCCCTAATTTCCCACTGTCCTACTGCTTAGGTTGGGCACGGATGGTCTGTACACGCCATGGTCAGAGTTCCAGTAGCCTGCTCTTCAGATGGACGGGGTATTTATGTGAGTTTATGATAGCAGAAACTCCTTGTTTGCTATGGACCGGATATTCGTGTCCCCCTCCAGACCCCAAAATTCATATGTTGAAACCTAATGCCTCATGCCATGGTATTAGGAAGTTCGGCTTGTGGGATGTGCTTAGGTCATGAGAATGAAGCCTGCATGAATGGGATTAGTGCTCCTAAAAAGGCAATCCCGCAGAGCTTCCTCGCCCCTTTCCACCATGTGAGGACACGGGTGCCTTCTATAAACCAGAAAGCAGGCTCTTACCAGATACCAAATCTGCCAGCACCTTGACCTTGAACTTCCCAGCCTCCAGAACTGTAAGCCATAAATTTCTGTGGTTTGGAAGACACTTGGTCTATGGTGTTTTGTTATAGCAGCCCAAACAGACTAAGACACTGGTCATACAAATGACCTTGTTAGAAAGGGGAGCTTCGGAAGCCAGTGGCTAGTATTAGCCTGTTCTACTGTTGAGAACTGAAAACTGCTGAACCGGCTCTCTATTAAGCTACCAAAAGGAGGAAAAATGAATCTCTACTTTTGTTCCTCATCATCTGACCACCCCAGTTAAAATCATAAACCATCCCCAGCACTCCTGAGTAGCATTACATTGTTAGATTATCTTTTCCAGAGCACTCACCAACTTCTAATATACTATATAATTTATTTTTAATCTATTATTTGCCTTCCCCATTATCATGTGAGTTCCACAAAGGCGGAGACTTTTTTTTCCACTGCTGCGTATCCCCAGCAATTTGAACAGTGCCAACCCTGCAGTAGGCTCTCAATAAAGGTCTGTTGAATGAATGAATGTGGGGACCTGTGGGGTTATTGGTGGGAATGTAATAACTAAAGATGAGATGAGGAGAGAAGTTCTTGGAGAACTGCCCTATGAGGAAGAAGAATAAAGAAAGAGGGAAAATTAACAGGGGAAGATGGAGCTTTGAATAGAAAGACTGAGCTTTGAATAGGAAACGATCTGAACGAGCAAGTCAGATATCTTGAAGTGTTTATGCTCAATTCTGACAAATTTGAGTGTATTCAGAGCAGAGTGGCCAAGATGGTGACAGATTTGGCAACCACGTGTATGACAATGGATGGATAAATCTGAGTAGCTTATTGAAAAAGAAAGAAATACAGTGGGGAAGGGAAAAAAGCACATCAGATGAAAGGTAATCACGGTAGAGTGTGTATGTAGTATATTTAACTTTGAGTAATTCTGAAGAGATGAGCTAATGATAGTAAATAGCTCCAATAAGTCAAGTTTCTGGATCAACATAAGCATTTAAAAAATTCTGTTCAAAAAATAAATTGGAGGGCTTCCCTGGTGGCACAGTGGTTAAGAATCCGCCTGCCAGGGGCTTCCCTGGTGGCGCAGTGGTTGGGAGTCTGCCTGCCGATGCAGGGGACACGGGTTCGGACCCTGGTCCGGGAGGATCCCACATGCCGTGGAGCCACTAGGCCCGTGCACCACCCCTGCTGGGCCTGAGCTCTGGAGCCCGTGGGCCGCGGGTACTAAGCCCACGGGCCACAACTGCTGGGGCTTGCGTACCTGGAGCCCGTGCTCTGCAGCAGGAGACGCCACGACAATGAGAGGCCCGCACACAGCAAAGAGGATCCAGCATAGCCAAAAATAAACAAATTTATTTAAAAAAAAAAAAGAATCCGCCTGCCAGTGCAGGGGACACAGGTTCGAGCCCTGGTCCTGGAAGATCCCACATGCCGCGGAGCAACTAAGCTCGTGCACCACAACTACTGAGCCTGTGCTCTAGAGCCTGTGAGCCACAACTACTGAAGCCCACACGCCTAGAGCCCATGCTCTGCAGCAAGAGAAGCCCTTGCACCGCAATGAAGAGTGGCCCCTGCTCGCTGCAACTAGAGAAAGCCCGTGCACAGCAATGAAGACCCAACACAGCCAAAAATAAATAAGTAAATAAATTTATAAAATAAATAAGTTGGGTGATTTGTATGGCCGTAGACATAAAGTCACCTGAGTGTCAGGTAAAGCCAGAGGATGACCTCTCAGGAATGTCACAAAAAAATACTTGCTAAAAAAGCCTCTACCAGGGTTGACATTGCTGCTAAGTCTGAAGTGCCTCAATACCAGAGTCTCCCTGCATTCCTGTCTATTGTTCAGCTGTTAAGCTAAACTGTATGTAACACCCAAGGGATATGTGCAGTAGAGTGTTCAGTGCAAGTAGATGCTCAAAAATGTTGAATGCATAAAGCAGTGAATGAAGGGAAACCCTGGCCAAGTCGGACCGGCTCCCTTATGCAGATCTGGAATTCAGTAGGGGAAGCTGCGTATCAGTGGTATATATGAGGAAAAAAAGAGCTCTCAGCATTGTTCCTCAAAGCTAGGAGACTGATCCAAATTTTAGCAAGAAAAAAAGGAATTCCTCTCAATTTATGTTTGTTTTACAGGGAAGAGAGACTAGAAAAACCAAAGCCTTGGATCAGGGTTGCCCCATGAGGACACTATAGTCAATTAGGGAACATTACACATATTGAGACCAGTTTTTAACTTAGAAAATAAGGTTTATAGAAAGAACAGTATACAAAATGAGACATATTAAAACATAAGGACTGCTTTTTGAGTTTTGAAACATGAAAAAGGACAGCTTTGAGTGAGGTTACTGGAATCTGTAGAATTTCGATCTGCAAGTTATCGATTTCTGAAGGGACCCTGGGTACTGGCTACTAATTCTTAAAGCCATCAGGTTCAGGATAAAAATCGCTCACAGTAGCTACTAAAGCTCCTGAAGCACGTAAGTAGAAAAGGGAAGCCCAGAATGACCTAATAGTGAACATGTTCGGCTGTAGGTGATTAGTTGCCCAAGAACAGTAAGTTCTGTGGACATGATAGACATCCTGAGAAAAAGAGTATAAAAATGACAGCAACGTGTTAGAACCACCTTAGCCCATAGAAAAGCATGCACAGAGCACTTCCCATGTGCCAGACATTGTTCTAAGTACATCACATACACTAACTCTCTCATGGCTCATAATACAAACATTACACATTATGAGACAGTGCTGCAGGATGAAATAAACTAGGGAAACTCATCACTTTCCTATATCATACAAGCAGCACTTCTGGTACATCTGTTTAACAAACGAAACCTTTCATGATGCTTCTCACAGGACTGGTGATTCATGAAACACTCAGTTGGAGACATTAATATAAGTGAAAGGGGTTTGAAAAATATAGTGTTCTTTTAATCATTAAATTATTGAATATCAGACAGAATTACTAGGTTCTTACTCTATATCAAGTATTTTATATAGTGTTTCAAACAATCGGTCATGTAGACCTTTTTGGGAAACTTTCATTGGCTAGAAGTGCTCTCTCTCAGGAAGACAGCGCGTTTCACTGCAGGAAAGTTACAAGCCATTGAAAACACTTCATTGTATTAAGGTAGTGTTTCCCTTGTAACTCCCCATCCGTTGACTACCCATCTGTCCTAATAGTGCAAAGTCCTCTTATAACTTCAATAAAAAACAAATAAGGATGGAAAAATTTGGAGAAAAATTTAAAATTAGTATGATGAGATTATAGTGAGTTGAATGGTGCCTCACCTCCCCAAAGACATGTCCGCCTAGAACCTGTGAATGTGATCTTATTTGGAAAATGGGTCTTTGCCGATGTAAGTTAAGGACCTCAAGATGAAATCATCCTGTATTATGATGAGCTCTAAATGCAATAAGTGTTTATATAAAAGAAGAGAAAGGGAGATGACACACAGAGGAGGAGGTTATATGAAGACAAGGCAGAGATTGGAATGGTGTTGTCTGTAAGCCAAGGGACAGCAAAATTTGCCAGCAGCCATCCAGAAACTAGAAGAGAGGCATGGTAATGGATTCCCCCTCAAAGCCTCCAGTAGGAGCCAACCCTGCCAACACTTTGATTTCAGACTTCTGGCCTCCAGAACTTAAGAGTAAATTTCTGTTGTTTTAATCCCCTTCATTTATGGTAATTTTTAAGGCAGTTCTAGGAAGCTACAGTGAGATTAAAACAGATATTTAAATTACCAGGATAAAATTAGATTAAATCAAACCCAAATGCCAAATGACCAAGGAAAAAGATGACAAAAGACTGAGGATAAAATTAGGAGATCAGCATAAGAGTAGATGAATATAGATATGTTGAATTACAAGGGCAAGAAGGTAAAAAATAAGCGGATGTTTGAGGAGTGTGTATGAAGGAGATAATAAATATTTCCACTATTACACTGTGATAAAACTAATAAATAATGGTTAAGGCACTACCAGATGTTTCAAGGATTATCAGGAATAAGCAAGTTATATAATGTGACAGTGAGTTAAATAAATATAAACGATACAAATTCTCCAAGTTTCTAAAACTGGCTAAAATGAAGCTTAAGCACCTTGTCAGATGGCTAACAGAATAACGGGACTACCTGCGTGAAAGGAATGAGACCACAGTAGGGAAAAGTAGCCTGGGCCCTGGCTCTGGCTTTTACTTTTTCCTGCAAGGTCATTCGCACAGTCCCAAAGACCCAGGAAGCCTTTGTCAATTTTTGAAGAATTGCTATAATATTTGTCACCACCTCAAAGGATCATGCTGTTCTATATTTTGTTTTCAAGCCCACCCATCTCTCCATGCTTTTTCAAATAACAACTACACATAGTGCTTTTAATACCTGCTATGTCTCCTACAGACCTTAGGCTCTGACTTCACTCATTTAGCCCTTTCTGAACACGTGTTTCATGAAAGGCACTGTGCAAAGTGCAATTTGAGAATGGGAAGCTCAGGAGCCTGGTTCCTAAGGCTTCAGGGAGCAATAGACCAGAAGAAATCATTAAAACTATATAAAAATAATGCTATATTTTATGTAAGCTGAAATGAAGTGTGAGCAATTCATAAAACTCTATCTTCAACCCCAACCACTCTTCTTAGTGTCAAATGCCTACTGAACCACTGAGTGTGCACAGTCACTGAAAGTCTGTGCATAACTGAATGTATTACCTTCTCCTCTATACATGTTTTGTCTCTTTTGCTTCTTGATCAGTCTAATGGTTTCACCGTTTGTCAGTCATCCAAGGCAAATAATTGTGTATCATACATGTACCACTTCTACCTCAATTCCTTTATCCAGTCAATTCGACTTCCAGATTATACCAAAATCTGCCCACTGTCCTGCTCCACTGTCTCTATTCAGCTTTTGTCCAAACCTCCATCATCCCTCCCTTGGACATCTGCAGTAGTTTCCTCACTCATCTCTTTGGTCCATGCCTCCCTTCAAGCCACTCTCACGGAGTAGGCAGTGATCTTTCAAAACAGCGTATATCAGTTCATATCATTTCTGCTTATAAAGCTTCAGTACATTCCCAATGTATATATTAGAATCCACTCACTATGCTTTAAACATTTCCACCCCCTTCTAATTCCTTAAACGTGTGAAGTTATTTCCTGTTAAAGGTCCTTCACACAAGCTGCTTCTTCACTGTGATGTTTCCCTACCGCCACTAACCCACACCTTGCCAATCCACATAGATCCTTTAAGTTTCGTCTAGACGCCACTTCTTCAAAATGTCCTTCCCTGACCCTACAGGTTAAATAGGCCCTCTTGTTGTACACTTTCACTTTGCTTCTGCTTCCCAAGACTTATCAAAATTTGTGATTATTTATGAAGTTATTTATGTTTGTTCCTATCCATCTTATTCACTGTTATATTTAGCATCCAGAACAGGACCCGGCACATAGTAAGTGTTGAATAAATAACTGTTGAATAAAACAATGAAGGAATGAGTAAGTAAATACAGTGAGGTTACAGGTAAGGAAGAGATGGTTCAAATACGTCCTACTCCATACTCTACACACCCTAAAATCAGTGCACCAAGCTGCCCCTGCTCCTGGAACAGGTGAAAGAGGAGAATGTTGCCATTTTCTCCCAGTTCTGTTAGTCCTCAGGTAAACGGATCATCTCGAAATTTTAAAACTTTTACTTCTGAAATAATTCAGACTTAAATGTAGCAAGAATAGTACAAAGAATTCTTATATATTTTTTCACTCAAACTCCTCAAGTGTTAATATTTTACCATGTTTATCATCTCTATATTTTCCTGAACTATTTTAGAATATGTTGCAGACAATGCCCTTTATCTCTAAATATTTCAGTGTGTCTTTCCTAAGAACAAAGGCATTTTCTTCTCTTATATAATCACAGTACAATTATCAAAAACAAAAATTATTTAATCTAGAAACTTATTCAAAATGTGTTAATTGTTCCCTGTGTGTCCTTTATAGCAAAAAGCAAAAAAAAAAAAAAAATAAAATAAAATAAATTCTGGTCCAGGATTCAACCTAGGATCACATGTTGCATGTAGCTGTCATGTTTCTTTGGTCTCCTTCTCTTTAATTTGAAACAATTCTGCAGTCTTTCATGACATTGACATTTTTGAAGAGCATAGGCCAATTATTTTGTAGAATGTCATTGAGTTTGGGTTTCTCTGATATTTCCTCATGATTAGATTCAAATTGTGCACCCTGGGGGGCAAGAATACCACAAAAGTGGTGTTACATACTTCTCAGAGCATCACATTAGGAGGTGCATGATATCTAGTTGTCCCATTACTGGTGATGTTAACTTTGATCACTTTTAGGTGTTTCTATTTTCCCTCTTTAGTAATTAATAAGGTCTTGTGAGAAGACACTTTGAGATCATGTAAATATAGTGAAAACCAACATTTTTTTTAAACATGAGCCACCTCTGTGGTCCAACTAATTCTCCATTTACTTGGGAAAATGCTTAAGGTCTATTAATAGGTAATGAAACAGCTAATTGTGCAACTTTTCCAGGTGTAACGGTCTATTACCATTCTACCTTACCTCCTTCTCTCATGCATACAAAGAAAGAAACCTAGCATGCTATTTTTTAAAGAACATAATAAAATATCTAATCTCATTCCTTATTCATCAGGTGAGAAAGCTGAGGCCCGAATAGGCTAAGTGACTTGCCTGGGGTCAGACAGCTACTCAGTAGCAGACCTGAAAATAATTAAGCGCTCACTGTACAGAAAGAAAGGCAAAAGTCAGTTCAGTGCCCTTCAAATACACAGGCCCTAGGGGTACACCCACAGCAGTCTAAGGCACGTTTCCTGCGACCGTTTTTGGAAAGTAATGGGATTCTTACACAGATCCACAGAACCATGGAGCCACTGCAGTTTCTAGGGAAGCACAACGGCTCACTGTTGTGCCTGACTGCTCTTTGTTCTCTTCCTTCCTCTCGTCATCTCTCTTGAAACACTCAAGTCATTGCGGAGGCAAAAATAGTCTCACAGCCCTAGGAAAGAGCCTTGCTTACAACGGGCTGCTCACCTACAAATGATACACTCTCCTTGCCCAATACTCTGGATGTCTGTTTAATTCTAATTAGTGTCTTTATATATGTTTTTTGTTTTGTTTTGTTTTTTGTGGTATGCGGGCCTCTCCCTGTTGTGGCCTCTCCCGTTGCGGAGCACAGGCTCCGGACGCGCAGGCTCAGCGGCCATGGCTCACGGGCCCAGCCGCTCCGCGGCATGTGGGGTCTTCCCGGACCGGGGCACGAACCCGTGTCCCCTGCATCGGCAGGCGGACTCTCAACCACTGCGCCACCAGGGAAGCCCTATATATGTTATTTTGCAATTGCATAAGGTAGGCCTGTCATAATCTTACCATATTTTACAAACTTGAGAAGAGTTTTTAATTCTCCCAAGAACATCCAAACCTAGAGTAATACAGAAGCAAGCAGCCTCTTCTACGATGCCCTGGGACTTTCTTTTCCAAGGTGACTATATAGCATGTAGGAGAAAAATAATAATAAATCGCAGGTTTCGGGAGTTAGAACTCCAATCTCAACCTCCACCCAGAACACAGCGTGGTCCTAGGCTTTGGCTTGCCTGCTCTGCTTCCTCCATTACTTAGAAGCAATGAAGATGCCATGCCCTGTCCTGTATCCCAAGGTACTACTTCTTCATAAAAGTTATTCTGAGATGGTATTCAGCAGCACACCCAAAGCTGTGAACCAGAGGTAAGGACTCTAAAGACATCCTACACAATCTTTCTATACAGAATATGTAGTTTCCTCTTTACCACTTCCTGAGAGACACGTGTGTAAACATTGAAGCAGTGTTTTAATTAAGGGTTAACCTTTAATCAGGACTTGGTATAAAATAAGCAAGGGGTATTTTAAAAAATCATAAAAGCAAAGATGTAAATTGCTATGAGTTGAAACTAGTAATTCAACAATTAGAAATACAGGAAAATGTTTGCTGTGTTAGAGGAGTGACTAGTAGTAGAAGGAAAGCAACAGCTGTGGTAGAAGTGGTAGAATCAGCAGCAGCTGACTTCTATGGTGTGTTTACCATGTTACCAGCACTCTGCTAAATGCTTTAATGTATAGCACCTCATTCAACCCTCAAAATCATCATAGTGTTCTCATTTCATACGAAACGTCAGCAACAAGTAAATGAAACACTGGGATAATATACACTTGATCTAAGATTATAATCCTGCTGAATAATCTTGGAGTGTAGACCATCAGGAAATTATTGCTGACTGACATACCAGCACATGCCCTCACTTCTTTCTGGTCATTTTAGGAGTGAGATCTTCCCTGATCATCCTATATAAAAATATCAAACTCCTAACCCAGACTTGCCAGAGCTGCCTCATTAAAATATAAGCTCCATAAGGATAGGGACTCTGCTGACCCAATACCTAAAACAGCGCGTTTTCTGCGTTAGGTAATTATTATATGCTGAAGGAATGAATAACTGAATGTAGCTTGCATGGATGCTCAAAATCATGTTATTGGCCATGCTTTGAAAAAGAAAAAGAGCCTGTAATGCCATCCCTAGTGACTAAACAAGTTTGAGCACTGAATACTTGGTCAAACACTAGAAAAAAATTTTAGCTAGGCAACTTCATTGGTAGTTGACCAATATTCTCTGAGCACCCACATGTGCCAAGCACAGGAGTGCCTGAGAGTGACCACACAGTGAAACAGAGGGTTAAGAACCTTCCACTGACCGGGATACCGGCTCTCCCTGACTGCCAGTCCCTCTCACCCGGACTTTCTAAAACAAAGCAAACAACTCAGACAGGATTTTTAGTGTAACTGACCTCCTGGGCAACTTTATCTCCTGCTACTGGGAAGGCAAAGTAAAAGAATTGAAAGTTACACTTTTCGTGTAGGGAAAAATGTCATAACCCTGGTAGGCTTTTAAGAAGTTCGTAGAAAAAATTGTTTCTTAAGGGGAAGTTCCATTTTTTTTTTTCTAGAAGATGTTGGGGGTACGAGTTTATTAATTAATTAATTTTTGCTGTGTTGCGCCTTCGTTTCTGTGAGAGGGCTTTCTCTAGTTGTGGCAAGAGGGGGCCACTCTTCCTCGCGGTGCACGGGCCTCTCACTATCGCGGCCTCTCTTGTTGCGGAGCACAGGCTCCAGACGCACAGGCTCAGTAGTTGTGGCTCACGGGCCTAGTTGCTCCGCGGCACGTGGAATCCTCCCAGACCAGGGCTCAAACCTGCGTTCCCCCACATTAGCAGGCAGATTCTCAACCGCTGCACCACCAGGGAAGCCTGGGGAAGTTCCATTTTTGAATGAGTAAAACTTATGGCCTATATGAGCATCTAAGATAACTGGGTAAGAGTGGGCTAAAAACTGAAAGATAAATTTTAATGTGTTTACAGTTTCAACAAAAAGTGTGCTCTGACTACTTTCATAGCACAATCTTGTTCATTTATCACTGATCCTTGTGAAGAGAACAGCTATTAAGTTATTCAAATTGAAAAAAAAATGTCAGTTGATGTGACAAATTACTTGTATATTTACTTTATGGAAATGTTCTGAAATTTTACTGGTGGTGTTAGTGCCCTGAGCGTTGCTTCCCTTTCAGTTTCTGCTTTTAGGGAAAAAAAGTTATATTACATGATGCAAATTCTTTTTATTTCAAATACCTCTAGATATTCCTATTTTGCTTAGGCTAAACCTTCTGAGGGTAATAAAATTGTATTCCTTTCTCTTCTAAAAAAGTTTTATGAAATTAAAATAAGAGGATGAAATCACACTTTATTCATAGCATTTTTTCATCATAGTGTTCTCTACATGCTATATCTATTAACAGGAAGATTATATGACATTAAACGGTGACGAGAAAAACGTTTTTGAGTTGAACTCACACTCAAACTATAACATGCTTTCTGTTTGTGTGCTAATCTTTTGTGATTATTTGTGGCACAGTGTTCATTCTGAAAAGAAGCAGCTAATGTTTACTTTTAAATATTGGCATCAGAGGAAACATGCTTTTAGCTATTTCAAAGTTCCTAAAGTAATCATTGAAATAGAGTCTATAAGAAGACTTGCAGTGCAAGGTTAGATGGGAGAACTGTGCACCAGCCTTGCTTCAATACTGTTAATCAAACAGGATTATGACCATAAACATGTATCAGTTAAAAAGCGTTTGGCTAATATAAAAGTCAGTGAAAAGTACAAAACTTACATATTAACATACCCTATATTTCTGATGGATTTAACACACACATGATTTTTAATTTGGCATGAAGAACTAAATCTAGGCATGTTCATAAACCTGTTGGTCCATCTGATTCTGCTTTGCTCCAGAAAAATTCCTTGTTAAATGCATCAGCATATTAATTGGTTCTATTCCAAAATCTGGAATGAAGATGTTTAATGTTATCATGCCTTCGATCCTTAAGTGACAGCAAATTGTATTCTAAATTACAATACTCACAGCTGTTGCCTGCTCTGTTACCCCTCTGTCCAGATGAATGTTCTGGCTCCTTGTATGGAAACTGCAGAGTTGTATCCAAGGTTCTGAATCCTTCTTTAAGAGAGTGATGCTTGTAGTACTCCACAAGTTCCTTTAGGAAAAAAGAATCAAACACATGAATTCCTTGACACGTAATTATATACAATAGAGGGATGATCAATTTAATGCTAAATTTTCCATAAGCCTATCTTAGTGTGAGTAAATGATCATCTCTCCCTGCAGCCTGGAGGTGCATGACACCTAACTAGTAATTGCCCTTGCTACCCAGGCCATTTATAATGTGAGTTACCCCCTCTTGCTGCCCAACATCCTGTAGTCTTCAGTCAGTTGTAGTAAGTAAAGAGAAGCCATACTAAACCTCAGTTTCAGAGCAGTAATTATTGTTCTTATTTATGAAATAACTCCCTTTATTTTTGTTTAGAAAGGCAACAGCTGTTTTATGAATATATAGCAATTTCTAGCTTCCTGCATTTTCTTTCAACATAAGCAGAAAAACAAACTCAATCCTAAATGTACTCTTCCATGGTAAGCCAAAGTTGTTAAGCTACAAATGCTACTTACTTGACATTGTTTCTGGCTTATGAGGAAGTGTTAGTGCCCTTCTCATAGCTGTCATCTGGTACTTAATGTCATCTGGTACAATAATGTAGTTCTTTCCAATTTTCTCTTATACCTAATTTGCCCCAAATGCATCCAAGCCTAATATAATAACCACCCACCATCTTTCATACTAAAATTTCAGGAAATTTCTTTCGAGATGTTGGTTTCATAGGTTCTGCACAAATCTGAATCCCTCTACTTTAAACAGAAATTGAACAATGATTAATTCATAATGGAAAAATGCATACTATCATTAGATGAGTACTATAGACGTTTCTTAGAAAAACCTGAAATGAAAATAAAAGCATAATCACTTTTAATCTAATTATTCAGTGCTTCTACTACGCACTATTGTTTAAAACAAACAGTGTAAAAGCAACTCATTTCTTTAAAAAACCACACTGTCGTCGATTCAGTATCTGCATTCAATGGGTATGTTCAAAGTTCCCAAAACAAATCAGTCGGGCCAAAAATCACCCAAAAGAAGAGAAAGAGGATCATCAATGATTTATTTATTATTTTTGACCAAACTCGGATGAGTTGTGGAATGCATCGTGCGGGGAGTTCCAGGGGTCACAGAGATTTTGAAGATAAGGTTCCTAGGTGTCCTCACCCTTGAAGGAAAGTGAAGGATTATGGGAGTTCAAAGGCAAGAAAGAGAGCTTCCTTTTCTGAGTCCAGTGGGGAGGATGAGGGAAGAGTTCATGATGGAGGTAGCTTGGCTTAAATTGAAGAACAGGTAAAATTTCAAAAGCCAGGAAGGAGGGAAGGATTATTTTAAGTAGAGCAGTCAGGCTGGGAACAGACACAAACATAACAAAGACCACGTTCATAAACTAAAAGGAGCCTGGTTTGGCTAAAGTACTGGATAAGGCAAATGGAGATTCTTTACCTTTCACATCTGGGGATAATAAACCATTTCACAGGCTATAGCAAAGAATGTATAAAGTGCCTGGTACGTGTGAATAATCATGAGAGTTACCATGATCCCATGTGCCAGGCCTTTTATATAGTTTCTTACAATCTTCAAACAAGAAACAAGAGATGGGCCTTTTCCCCCTGATGCTCAAGGCTCAGTGAGATTAATCAGCTTTGGGCAAGTCTGTATAATTGGTGTCTGGCTCCAGAGTTTGTGCTCTGAACTACATCATATTATTAGCAAATAGTACCTGGCAAATGTAAATATGCAAAAAGTGAAGCAAAGGGAAGGAGCATTTTCTAAGTATCTATGGTATACCAGGAATTTGTTCTCTTAGACCCAAGATGCTATGGTTTGACACTTAAAAATATTTTCTTCCATCCTTTCTTCCTTGCTTGGGCCCAGATTATGGGTGCCCTTGATGAAGCAAAGGAATGTGGAACCTGACCAACTTAAAAAAAAAAAAAAAAAGTTAAAATCTCAGAAGATTATATCCTCAAAATGACTTCACTGATCAGAATATGGCATTTATATTATGGTGATTTTAGCATGGCTTGCAAAGGCAATGTCTGGAATTAAATTCTACTTAGAGACCAATATTATCATTTAATTTCTTTAAATGCAAAATTTTGTAAGGTCTCTGGAAGAACGGTACACTTTATTATCATTTGCATCAGTGACACTATATATATATATATATATATATATATATAAAAAACAGTTCTCTTAGTCTTCTCATTTAAACTGAATGAAATGTGTTCTTTAGCAAAAATGTGAAAATCAACCTGAGAGTAATTATAAGCCAATAACTTTGAACTTCAGTGTAATTTTGTTATAAGTAATATGAATTTTATGCATGATATCATGAATTAGTATGAATTAAGGTTTATGTGAAGTTGGCTAGAAACTACAGAATTATCATTACTGAAAAGGACTTGGTCATCATTTAATACCTACCCACCTCCAAATTTTATGGAAGAAAAAAATGACTTTTCCAAGGCCTAGGGTCATGTGGCTTGGTAAGCTGTAAAACACTGTTTTATCACTTCACTGAGCATGGAAGATATTTTAGTTCCATTTTTACAGTCTTATGAGGTTAAATCTCCCTACATCTTTCTAACTGGGTAGAATTAAATAGTGCCATGGTGGATCTCTTCCAACTTATGCCTTTCAGTATTTTAGTCTAATCCACTTCTGCTTTAGCAATCATTGACCTTCAAGTACTACAAGTAAAGAAGAAGACTCTAAACAAAAGAAATTGCTAAGCTTTCCTTATCTCACACTGACACAGTGGTGTCAACAATTCAGGTCTCTCTGAAAAATAATGAGTGAGAGCCAGTCATTCCAATTACCAAGGAAACAGGCAGTGGAGTTGATTTATAAACAGCATTTGGACATGGACTGTCTGGCATACATGAAAATTAGAACAAAATTAATGCCTTGTAATCTGGATACAGAAATTCATTTAGAATTTGGATTTACTGACTAAGAAAAACAAAGATTTTGATTAACCAAGCCATTGAAACCAGAGGGAAAAGGTTAGGTCATAACCACCTGAGGCCAATCTTCTTTTCGAGAAACTGGCTAATTTAAAACAAATTCTGGATTTCGTTTTCATTTTACATCCTTTCCAAATTAAATTTAATTCCAGGCCCTAATGAGTGTCATTAGGTAGATGAATATAACTTTACCAGCCATGATGGGAAGATACTGAACTAAAGAAAATGCATAGACTGTTATGTACTTATAATGGGAACTGTGTTATTTGACACCAACACGATAAAATGTAACCTCCTTGAGGTTGCATGATGCAGGTTCAGAGAAGCCCCTACTTTCCCAAGGTGCCTATCAACCTTCTCTCTTCTTCCAGAGGGGCTAGTTACTGAGATAGGAGCCATTCCTTCTGATCAGGTATCCATGTGGCATTTCCCAGTGGCGGGTCAAAGGACAGCACTATTGTGAGGTTCTCAGTACACAGAGATCTACTAATTTGAAAGCTGTTTTGAACAGTTGAGTCCTTTTTGAATTGTGCAAAAACACAGTAACTTCACATAGTGAGGACTCAATATAAATTTGTTCAACAAATGAACAGAAACAAAGAGGAGGAAGTAGGTCCAGACAACTTCAACACTCTCTTCAGCAACGTTTACAGTGATTTTGTAAGAGCTGACAGAAGTATTCATCTAAGGCTGACATTTTTCAGCTCCTTGTCTGTCATATCCTTTTGCTGAAGTTTTTTTTTTCATTGTAGTTTTGCAGTTAATTCTTAATCCCCTCCCTTTAACCCTCTGCACTATGTACTTCCTTACAAAAGATCCCCAGATATGGAGGAAAAAACATGCATGTGTCTCTTGCAGTGGCATTTCTGATGTCTTACACATAGCATATAAGGGGAGCTTATTTTAGCTCTGTGACAACTACTTTTAATTCCCTTTCCAGAACATCATTGCAGAAACTTTTACTGCTCTCTCGTCCAAGTTATTTGAATTCTGGGTCTTTATTGCTTATACTATAATAACAGCTTTACATGCAGATAGGAACTTGAGGATCTGTGTCCACTAATCCAGGTCATGCAGTATTTACTGGCTTTTCACATCTGACCTTAGAGAATGAGGAACTTTCTTGAGCTGAATCCAGGTGACAAAGAGCTGAATTGATTGGCCCTCTCCAGTGACTATTCCTTTCATCATCTTCGCTTATCTCCTGTGATGGAAGTTCCCTTTTGTTGCTTTCAAAGTCATCAAGGCTGGTAGTCAGCTTTGGCCCTACAGCATTTTTTTTTTTTTAAAGTCTCATATTAACTATAATACCACGGAGCAGCTTCATTACCAACCACCCTAATTTCTTCAGGTGAGTCAAGCTGGTGTGTCTTGCAGCGATGTGGAGACTCCCTGTTCACGCTTTTATCATGTCTCGGCTGGGGCTGTTACTCATTATTTGTGCATCCACTTGCTACCCCCTGCTAGGTTTTCCTTTAGGGAAGAACCTCCTCAGGTCCAGTTTTCTCTGTGCACAGCCTGCTTGTTCCAGCAGAACGTAACTCACTGCCAGCAGGGAGGATACCTGGATCTTGGTTGCCAACTTGACAGGGTTTACATTTTCCAGGACACAGTCTTGCTACCCATCCTTAGCTTTTGAATTGGGAATGTGATATTTATGTCCAGAGAGGTTTTCTTACTTTTCTTTCAACTCAAGATGCTTCAGTTTCTTTAAAATGCTGATTCCTGTCTTGAAGCAGTTCTAAATTTTTAGATAAGGCTTTCAAGCTGGCTTATTTTGTAAGGCTCTCTTACGCTCAGTTTTAACTTTAATGTTAACATCTGCAAAGTGCTTTGAGATGTTTTCTGGAACGATGCAGTGTGTATCATTTGACTGATGGTTCAATCAATGAGTGGTCCTTCCCAATGTTACTCAAAGTACTTAGCAGAGTGCTACAAATGCATCTTATGTCCTATCTCCAAATTCTTCATTATCTCAAGAAACGCTTGCAAACTTGAGAAACAGACTTGAGATCATTTTTCATGAAATAAGAACTTTCTTCTTTACTGTCAATGCACAAGCACTGACAGTAAATGCACAAGCACTGACAGTGAATGCACATGTGTACAAGCAATGCACATGTAATGACATACTGATATATGTATTGTTGATATGACATATACTATTCTTATATGCTAAGTTACACTTTTAAAAATCATCATAATTAATAATCTTTATTTATTTGAAACAACTTGGTAACAACATACTGTTCAATTTAAATGTAAAATTCCTATGAAATATCACTGTCATGTGGTAAAAATGCCACCTTGTTAATGTTTAATTGTCCAAGGTAATGAAGAAGAACTGTAGTACAGGTCACCTAAAATAGCAGAAAATACAAAAAGGTTTTCCATTTGACAGTATGTTTTGCATGAAATGAACCTAAATGTGAGTGGTATTTTACCAATTACAACTTTTTAATGTTATAATTTAAAATATCTTCCTCTGCCTGAATGAAGAGATAGAGGCAGAGGAAGAAAGAAGCATGTTAAAACTCTGCTGTGTGTCATTCAAACAAGGTAAAACACAAATAACTGAAAGTTGATTGTTTTGAACATGTCTGTGGCTCTAAGAATCTTCTAGTGTGGACTCTGAAATATTATCTAAAACTTGTAAACTTAGTTTACAATGAAAAATATGTCTAGGGCAATATAAAACTTAACTAGAATTCTTACAATTAAAATTTTCAGGATTCTGCTGCATAATTATGGTATGATTCTCTTTAAACAATGTTTCAGTGAACAAATACTCCAAGAAACTAGAATTAAACTGACCTTTCTAATAGGAGAAAAATAAGGACCACAGATTGAAAAGAACTAATCAATGCTTACCATTAAGCTTTTAAACTTTCTATTTTCTGCAATGTGAAAAAAGCCATCTCTTGTTAAAATCTTGATGTGCTTTGCTTCATTATTGTACCTGTGGGCAATGAATAACTTATGAATATAAATGTGTTTTTAATCAGTAGAAATCAATAATTACCAGAGGGCATGCCCCAATAACATTATAGGAATTAATTCTGAAGACAAAATATATACCTATGCCAATACACTGGTGACAGCTAATTAACAAAATATATTCACTAGATTGGCTGAAGATACAACCAATATTTGAAGTGAGACGGGGGGGTTGGGTTAGATTTGATCAATCACTATGCCCAATTTATTTATAAGATCAATTTGGGAATATGGAAAAACAAAATAAAATCTAGTAATTTATAATTCTTAGGATTTACTAGAAACATACACATATCAAGTACAATGTTATGAAAGAAATGTAGTATGCCAATTAGCAGCCTATAACACAATACCATTTTTTCTAACAGATATTTTCAAGTATTAATGAACTGTCTGGAGAGATGATACATTATTTCTGCTGCAATTAGAACCTTGGTTTTCAGCTTCAGTGTTATATATGTCAGATGATCTATGCAATTATGAAAACAGGAAAGCTATTTCTGTAAAAGTACTTGTCCCACTTACTTAATGCTAATTGCATATTCTCCTGACTCTTTGGTCCTGTGCCTCACAAGGTAAGTACTATTTACCCTGTTAATAAGTTCAGTCTCTGCCTGCAATCTTTCCATTGCTCCAGCATACCTATAAGAAACAAAGATGCAGAAAATTTGGGTAATGTACCTGGAAGAGAACAGAGGCTAAAAATATGTATCTGTTAGGATTTTAATTTAGTGGCAGATCTGAACTGTTTTTACTTCTGTACCAATTATAGTACTTCAAAAAAATAATGCAGAAAAAAGTCCTTTAGATACGTCCAAACACAAATGCTCTACAAAGATTACAACAGTGAAGTGAATATTGCCTAACATACACTAAATATTTATCAAATAAATAAATGGAACAAAGACAAGAATTAATAGGCATCAGGTTAGAGAGAGAGTTGTGGGGAATTTAAGGACAAGAAATAAAAAGATTTGTAGGGAAGTGTTGCCCTGCCTAAGACACACACAGATGTACATACACGTATACACACATACACGCACTCCTCCAAAATTTCACCTTTTCTAGGTAAAACAGTATGAAACAAAATTTCCTTTGAGTATTGTTGTAAGAAAATTCAGAAACAATTTAAATTATTTTAAAATAATTATTTTTTGGATATAAGATTAATTCTTGTAGTCCACAATTTTGATAACCAATTTTCTTAAGAAACTGGTAGTAATGAATAAAATTTTTAAAAGGTAGATATTTTCAAAACCAGAATTCAATTCTTCCTAAACTATACTGGTCTTAAGCATACCCAGATCCCATAACAATAATAATAAAAGGCCTAAATTCAATGTTAAAATATTCTTCAATGACCCTTCGCATCAAATACAGGTTTAGCATTTATTGACAAAATATATCAGATTATGGGTAATAAAAGTTAAAGGAAAAACTTTTACGTTGAGATCAGCTATCTTTCAAGTCAATATTCTAGAAAATTTTCTGATTCACATATGGACTCATGTAACCCAGTGAAAATACCCACATCTAATCTATGCTAAATATTGGGTTGGCCAAAACATTTGTTCGGTTAGTGAATACGTTCAATAAAATCCTTTGTGAAAATGAAAAATGTTTTATTTTTATTTAAAACCGAACGAACTTTTTGGCCAATCCAATATTTAAAATATACATGGTAGGCATTTGACAAGTTTGTAAAGGGAGGAGGACATGTGAGGTTTCCACCAAGTACAGAAGAAAAGCTAAGGGCATTTTATGTAGATGGTACCTTGGGTTAAAGTTAGGATAACCACTGACTCATTACTACCTAGTATAATCTGACTCACATCTTCCTCTTAAATCTTATCTCTAACAAACCCCTTCTTTACTAGTCTCCAGGCTTCTTTCAGGTTCAAGAATTCTTAGAGTTTTGCATGGACTATATTCCTGTGTTGGAAAACTCTCACCCTCTGTCAACCCACATTGCTTCTCATCCTTCAGGTTTAGAGAGTCTTTTCTGACCATTCCAGCTAAAGAACACTGTCCTGTATCTGGCACTCTCCACTCCATTATTCTCATTACAGTATCCCTAATTTCCTTCATAGCATTTATGGCAATTAGCATACAGCATAAGCATTTTTATCAGAGTAACACATGAACGTAATTTTTAAAAGTCAAGTCGTACTATAAAACTATAATGAAAAAGCAGCACTACCCCATCTTATCAGATTCTACCCCAAGTCCCATTTCACCTATTTTTCCTTGTTATTTTTTAGTATCTACTTGAATATTTCTAAATAACATGATTAAACTACAATTTATCAATTTTATTTTTATTTTATTTATTTTTTTTTTTGCGGTACGTGGGCCTCTCACTGTTGTGGCCTCTCCCGTTGTGGAGCACAGGCTCCGGACACGCAGGCTCAGCGGCCATGGCTCACGGGCCCAGCCACTCCGCAGCATGTGGGATCTTCCCAGACTGGGGCACGAACCCATATCCCCTGCATCGGCAGGCGGACTCTCAACCAGATTCAGTTAAACATATACATATATTCATTCTTTTTTGGATTCTTTTCTCTTATAGGTTATCATAGAATATGGAGTAGAGTTCCCTGTCCTATACAGTATGTCCTTGGTTATCTATCTTATATATAGTAGTGTGTGAATGTTCATCCCAAGTTCCTGATTTATCCTTCCCCACAACGTTTCCCCTTTGGTAACTGTAAGTTAGTTTTCAATATCCCAAAGTCCATTTCTGTTTTGTAAATAAATTTATTTGTATCATTGTTTAAAATTAGATTCTAGGGCTACCCTGGTGGCGCAGTGGTTGAGAGTCTGCCTGCCGATAGTTGGTTTCAGATTGCTAGTATTTTGTTGAGGATTTTTGTGTCTATGTTCATCAGTGATATTGGCCTGTAATTTTCTTTTTTTGTGGTACCTTTGTCTGATTTTGGTATTGGGGTGATGCTGGCCTCATAGAATGCGTTTGGGAGTGTTCCATCCTCTGTGACTTTCTGGAAGAGTGTGAGAAGTATAGGTGTTAACTCTTCTCTAAATGTTTGATAGAATTTGCCTGTGCAGCAATCTTGTTCTGGACTTTTGTTTGCTGGGAGTCTTTTAATCAGTTTCAATTTCAGTACTTGTGATTGGTCTGTTCATGTTTTCTATTTCTTCCTGGTTCAGTCTTGGGAGATTGTACCTTTCTGAGAATTTGTCCATTTCTTCTAGGTTGTCCATGTTATTGGCATATAGTTGCTTGTAGTACTCTCTTATGATCCTTTGTATTTCTGTGGTGTCAGTTGTAACTTCTTTTTCATTTCTAATTGTATTGATTTGAGCCCTCTCCCTCTTTTTCTTGATGAGCCTGGCTAAAGTTCTGTCAATTTTGTTTATCTTTTCAAAGAACCAGCTTACAGGTTCATTGATCTTTTCTATTTTCTTCATCTCTATTTCATTTATTTCTGCTCAGATCTTTATGATTTCTTTCATTCTACTAACTTTGGGTTTTGTTTGTTCTTCTCTCTCTAGTTGCTCTAGGTGTAAGCTTAGGGTGTTTATTTGAGATTTTTCTTGTTTCCTGAGGTAAGACTGTATTGCTATAAACTTCCCTCTTAGATCTGCTTTTGCTGTGTCCCATAGGTTTTGGATCATCGTGCTTTCACTTTTGTCTGTCTCTAGGTATCTTTTGATTTCCTCTTTGATTTTTTCAGTGATCCATTGGTTGTTTAGTAGCATATTGTTTAGCTTCCACGTGTTTGTGTTTTTTTAGTTTTTTTCCTTGTAGTTGATTTCTAATCTCATAGCGTTGTGGTTGGAAAAGATGCTTGATGTGATTTCAATTTTCTTAAATTTACTGCGGCTCGCTTTGTGGCCCAGCAGGTGATCAATCCTGGAGAATGTTCCATGTGCACTTGAGAAGAATGTGTATTCTGCTGCTTTTGGATGGAATGCTCTGTAAATATCAATTAAGTCCACCTGGTCTAATATGTCATTTAATGCCTGTGTTTCCTTATTGATTTTCTGTCTGGATGATCTGTCCATTGATGAAAGCGGGGTGTTAAAGTCTCCCACTATTACTGTGTTATTGTCAGTTTCTCCTTTTATGGCTGTTAGTATTTGCTTCATATATTGAGGTGCTCCTATGTTGGGTGCATGTATATTTACAATTGTTATATCTTCTTCTTGGATTGATCCCTTGATCATTATGTAGTGCCCTTCTCTGTTTCTTGTAATAGTCTTTATTTTAAAGTCTATTTTGTCTGACATGAGTATTGTTACTCCAGCTTTCTTTTCATTTCCATTCGTATGGAATAGAATTTTTTACATACCTTACTTTCAGTCAGTATGTGTCCCTAGATCTGTAGCATTGCTACTGCATCTTTCTTTTTGTTTTCATTTGCATGGATATATCTTTTTCCATCGTCTCACTTCAGTCTGTATGTGTCCCTAGATCAGAAATGGGTCTCTTGTAGACACCATATATATGCGTCTTGTTTTTGTATCCATTCAGCTAGTCTGTGTCTTTTGACTGTTGCATTTAATCTGTTTATGTTTAAGATAATTATCAATATGTATGTTCTTATTGCCATTTTGGTAATTGTTTTGAATTTGTTTTTGTTGGTGTTTTTTCTTCCCTTCCTCTTTTGTTCTCTTGTGATTTGATGACCAAATTTATAGTGTTGTGTTTGGATTCCTTTTTCTTTTTTTGTGTGTGTATCTATTGTAGATTTTTGGTTTGCAGCTACCATGAGGTTTTGATATAGCAGTCTATATATACACAAGATTGTTTTAAGTTGTTGGTCTTTTAATTTCAAATGCATTTTCAGTATTCTGCATTTGTGCTCTCCGCCACTCACAGTTGCTGGTTTTGATATATTTGTGTGGAAATGATTTCCTACCTTTACTGTATGTTTGCCTTTACTGATGAGATTTTACATTTGTAATTTTCTTGATTCTAGTTGTGGCCTCTTCTGCCTAGAGAAGTTCCTTTGGCATTTGTTGCAAAGCTGGTCTGGTAGTGCTGAGTTCTCTTGGCTTTTGCTTGTATGTAAAACTTTTGATTTCTCTGTCAAATCTGAATGAAAGCCTTGCTGGGTAGAATATTCTTGGTTGTAGGTTCTTCCCTTTTATCACTTTAAATATATCATGAAACTCCCTTCTGGCCTGTAGAGTTTCTGCTGAAAAATCAGCTGATAAACCATATGGGAGTTCCCTTGTATGTTATTTGTTGCTCTTCCCTAGTTGCTGTTAATATTATTTTCTCTATCTTTAATTTTCATCAATTTTATTACTATGTGGCTTGGTGTGTTCCTTCTTGGGTTTATCCTGCCTGGGACTCTTCGTGATTCCTGGACTTGGGTGACTGTTTCCTTTCCCATGTTAAGGAAGTTTTCAGCTATTATCTCTTCAAATATTTTCTCAGATCCTTTCTCTTCTCTCCTTCTGGGACTGCTATAGTGTGAATGTTGGTGTATTTAATGTTGTCCCTAAGGTCTTGTAGACTGTCCTCATTTATTTTCATACTTTTTTCTTTATTCTGTTCCATGGCAATGATTTCCACCATTCTGTCTTCCAGGTCACTTATCCATTCTTCTGCCTCAGTTATTCTGTTACTGATTCCTTCTAGTTTATTTTTTCATTTCAGTTATTGTACTGTTCATCTGTTCTTTAGTTCTTCTAGGTCTTTATTAAGCATTTCTTGTATCTTCTCAATCTGTGCCTCCATTCTTTTTCCAAGCTCTTGGATCATCTTTACTATCATTACTCTGAATTCTTTTTCAGGTGGATTGTCTATTTCCACTTTACTTAGTTCTTCTGGGGTTTTATCTTGTTCCTTCATCTGAGACATATTCCTCTGCTGTCTCATTTTGTCTTTCTGTGATTGTGGTTTCTGTTCTGCAGGCTGCAGGGTTGTAGTTCTTCTGCTGTCTGCCCTCTGGTGGATGAGGCTGTCTAAGAGGCTTGTGCGGGCTTCCTGGTGGGAGGGACTGGTACCTGCCCACTGGTGGGTGGAGCTGGGTCTTCTCCCTTTGGTGGGCAGGGCCATGTCAGGGGGTGTGTTTACTGGGCAGCTGTTTATTCAGGAAGACTTTAAGCAGCTTGTCTGCTAATGGATGGGGCAGTGTTCCCGCCCTGTTGGTTGTTTGGCCTGAGGTATCCCAGCACTGGAGCCTACAGATTGTTGGGTGGGGCCAGGTCTTGGTGAGATAATGGCAGCCTTCAAGAGGACTCATGCCAATGAGTTTGTGAAACCTGCCACTACCAGTGTCCTTGTCCCTACAGTGAGCCAGAGCCACCCCTGCCTTCACAGGAGACCCTCTAATACTAGCAGGTAAGTCTGGCTCAGTCTCTTATGAGGTTACCACGTTTTTCCTTGGGTCCTGGTGCACATGAGATCCTGTGTGCACTCACCAAGAGTGGGGTTTCTGTTTCCCCCAGTCCTGTGGAACTGCTGTGATCAAATCCTGCTGGCCTTCAAAGACAGATTCTCTGGGGGCTCCCTCTCCTGTTGCCACACCTCCAAGCTGGGGAGCCTAATGTGGGGCTCAGAACTTTCACTCTTGTCGGAGAACTTCTGTGGTATAATTGTCTTCCAGTTAGTGAGTTGGCCACCTGGTGTGTATGGATTTGATTTTATTGTGATTGTGCCCTTCCTACTGTCTTGTTGTGGCTTCTTCTTTGTCTTTGGATGTAGAATATCTTTTTTAGTAGGTTCCAGCATTTTTTTGTTGGTGGTTGTTCAGTCGTTAGTTGTGATTCTGGTGTTTCCATAAGAAGGGGTGAGCATGTGTCCTTCTACCCTGCCATCTTGTCTCCTCTCATTATATATCTCCCATGAGGTTTTGATGTAGCAGTCTATATATATACAAGATTGTTTTAAGTTGTTGATCTCTTAATTTTAAATGCATTTCCAATATCCTGCATTTGTACTTTCCTTTTCTCATTATTGCTGGTTCTGATATCATATTTGTGCATGGATGACTTCCTACCTTTACTTTATGTTTGCCTTTACTGGTGAGCTTTCCCATTCATAATTTTCTTGATTTTAGTTGTGGCCTTTTCTGTAGAGAGAAGTTCTTTTGGCACTTTTTGCAAAGCTGGTCTGGTGGTGCTGAATTCTCTTAGCTTTTGCTTATCTGTAAAACTTTTGATTTCTCCATCAAACCTGAATGGGAGCCTTGCTGGGTAGGGTACTCTTGGTTTTAGGTTTTTCCCTTACATCATGTTAAATGTATTGTGCCACTCCCTTCTGGCCTGCAGAGTTTCTGCTTAAAAATCAGCTGATAACCATATCAGGGTTCCCTTGTATGTTATTTGTTGCTTTTAATATTTTTTGTCTTTAATTTTTGTCAGTTTGATTAATTTGTGTCTTGGCATGTACCTCCTTGGGTTTATCTTGTATGGGACTCTCTGTGCTTCCTGGATTTGATTGATGGTTTCCTTTCTCATGTTAGGGAAGATTTCAGCTATAATCTCTTCAAATATTATTTTCTCAGGCCCTTTCTCCCTCTCTTCTCCTTCTGGGTCTTTATCAATTTTAGATGTCAGGATGGAAAATCACTGTTTCTCCACTTATGCTCATGCCTTCATAGTGCTGCACCTCATTCTTTGTGTAACCTCTCCAAAGCTAAGTCATCATCTTACCCAGTTGTGTCATGTTGTCACGTTCGAAGAACATCTGACATCAAAAAACAAGTCCTTGGGCTTCCCTGGTGGTGCAGTGGTTGAGAGTCCGCCTGCTGATGCAGGGGACATGGGTTCATGCCCCGGTCCGGGAGGATCCCACATGCCGCGGAGCGGCTGGGCCCGTCCGTGTGCCATGGCTGCTGAGCCTGCGCGTCCGGAGCCTGTGCTCCGCAACATGAGAGGCCGCAGCAGTGAGAGGCCCGCGTACCGCAAAAAAAAAAAAAGTCCTCAAGTTTTTGTTTTGCTCAAACTTCTTTGTCTCTACCACAGATTTTTTCCAAATTCTCCAAGAGGATTATAAACCCCTCAGTGATACATTTTCAACACCATGTACTGTACATAATAATTTTTTCTATGGGGAGACATTCATCTTTCCCAAGCAGGCTCTCCACCCTCTTGGTCTAATCACCACTGCTTGCTCTCTAAGCCTGCTGAATTACTGTAGTCCTGGACATCCCTTTACTCTCATTTCCTAGATTCTGTATCTCCCTCTTTTTTGGTTTACTAGCTCATCCTTCAGATTCCTATAAATGAATACATGGGATTTAGTACTCAGAAGGCCTCACATCTATGAACATATTTTTATTTTACTTAATAATCCTTAATTCACAGTTTGGCTGGATATAGAATTATAGGTGAGAAATTATTTGCTTCTCAAATTTTAAGGCATCGCTCTACTGTTCTAACATCCAATTCAGTGCCATCTTGGTTTCCAAGTCTTTGTATGTAATCTGAATTTTTTTCTCCCTGGAAACTCTCAGATGCTTTGTTTTCTCTATGTAGCAAACTTTCATGTTAATATGTCTTTCAGTTATGTGCTGTACTAAATGTTCAATATTGTCCTTGGCCCTTGGTAGCATCTTTGATTTGGAGCCATATACCCTTCAGTTCTAAAAAAATTTTTTTTTGTTTGTTTTTTTTTTTTTTTGATAATTGTTCTCAGTTTCCCTTTCTGGAGTTCTAGTAAGTGAAGGCTGGACTTCTCAGGTCACTTGTCTACTCTATCTTTTTTTTTCTTTTTTAAAATTTATTTATTTATTTATTTTTGGCTGTGTTGGGTTTTCGTTTCTGTACAAGGGCTTTCTCTAGTTGCGGCAAGCAGGGGCCACTCTTCATCGCAGTGCGCGGGCCTCTCACTATCACGGCCTTTCTTGTTGCGGAGCACAGGCTCCAGACGTGCAGGCTCAGTAGTTGTGGCTCACAGGCCTAGTTGCTCCGCGGAACATGGGATCCTCCCAGACCAGGGCTCGAACCCGTGTCCCCTGCATTGGCAGGCAGATTCTCAATCACTGTGCCACCAGGGAAGCCCCCTACTCTATCTTTTCTCTCATATTATCTCTCTTTGATTTTCTGAAGGATTTACTCAACTTTATTTTCCAGTTTCTGTACTCAATACTTAACTAGAAGAGCTCTTTCTTATTATCTGATTGTTGCTTTTATAAAACATCCAGCTCACTTCTATGGATACATTGTCATCTCTTAATTCTGAGAATATAACTTGAAGGCTTCTTTCTTCTGCCCGTTCTAATGTCTGTAATTCTTCCAAGTTTCTTTTTCCTATTTATTCTTTACTTCAAGGCTTTTCTCAAATGCCTGGTTACTCCTTGTTGTCTGCTTATATTTAAGAGGAAGGGCATCCAAGCCAAGAACTGACTGGAAGCTCTGTGTG
Source organism: Leucopleurus acutus (assembly GCF_964270905.1). NCBI lineage: Eukaryota > Metazoa > Chordata > Mammalia > Artiodactyla > Delphinidae > Leucopleurus > Leucopleurus acutus. The sequence goes on along the minus strand of NC_139143.1, from coordinate 98,907,106 downwards.
GAGGAAGCAAGGGAGGCTCATTGGGTGGGAACCTGATTGTTTGGCAAGAACCTTATGATGGGGCTGGATTTTAGATTTTTTATTTTGAGTCTATTCTGTTTCTTTAGAGAAAAATCTTCCAAATTCCTATCTGGATGCAAGAAGAGAGTAGTCCATGTGTGTGAGACACAGCTGTCACAGTACTGAAATTGAGCTACACAAAGGAACTGGGAATCATCATCAGTCTGTATATTGACTTTCCTTAATTTGACCCATCTGGTTTCAGTATTACAGCTCTCCCAATCTCTGCTGGTCCTGCTCTTTCCAAGTCTAGGCCCCATATGGCTTAATTTTTCCATGTAATATACATTCTAACTTATGTCTCCTGCTAAGGTAGGGAAAGGTAAGTTGCCTGACTACTTGGAGGATGAGGTAGGTTCCTTGGCATCTGTATCCTTTTCTTCATAAGGATTTTCAGACAGTTCCCCAGATTTAAGCCCCATGCCTCATCCCTGCCTTCATGACACCCCAAAACATAGATTGTTGAAGATAATCATCTTGAATTCTGTTTTATTTCACGGCCTATGAAAGAGATAAAGTTTACCTTATGGGAACAACTTGTTTTAAAATGTGGAAATAATAAATACACCATACAGTTGGTGTTATTCACTTTCTTAATGACTTGAGAACCACAGTGTAATTTTTCTCTAAACAGTTTAGTATTTCTAAAATTGAAGATTTCATTTTCTGATCATTTTGTTCCTTAGCAGAAGTCATTTCACATGAAACTGCCTGCTTAGTGTGAAGAAATTGTCCAAGTTGCTCAGAAAAGAAGAAAAAGTAATTATGAAATTATACTATATCTATTTCTTACTGTTTTCAAGGGTCTTCCCTCATCTGAACATCTTGATTTTTTTTTTATCAGTAGGAACGATACTTTTCTAACTGATCATATATTCAATAGAATTTTACATATTGGCAAGGGTACATTTTAAAACAAAGGGCTCAAAAACAAATCTCCTGTGCCCTGACTGGTTCCCAGGTACCTGATTGGTTTATTTCATAAAATCCATCACAGACGTAGAGAACAGACATGTGGACACAGGGGGAAGGGGAGGGTGGGATGAATTGGGCAATTAGGTTTGACATAAATACACTACCATGTGTAAAATACATAGCTAGTGGGAACCTGTGGTACAGCTCAGGGAGCTCAGCTTGGTGCTCTGTGATGACCTAGGTGGGTGGGATTGGGGGAGATGGGAGGGAGGTCCAAGAGGGAGGAGATATAGGTATGCATATAGCTGATTCACTTCGTTGTACACCAGAAACTAACACAACATTGTAAAGCAATTATACTCCAATTAAAAAAAAATACATCTAGTTTGTGGCTTTTAGTATTTCTCTAAAATCATTACTCTTGTAACTATTATGCCTACTTACATGAAAAATAGTAAAAGAGAAGGAAACTATCATCACACTCTCATGATTTCACCAGTCCTTGATGTTTTTCAGTTTGATCATCCATGCTATCAGCTCTATTCTCCAAACTTAATTTGTCAGGATTACAGTCTTTAATTCCACAAAAAGTAAGACCTCAAATTTATCTTAAACCAGGTAAACATGTAGCAAAGATTTCCAGTTCCATTACAGACCTGCTACAATTTCTCCAGCAAGCTCAGTGCTGAAGCCCAGAGAGGGATGTCAGAGAAAGCAGACAATGACCACAGAAGGCAGAAATTGCTGGGGAGGGAGAGCAAGACTGCTGAGGAGAGGATCTCATACTATGGACAATATATTCCTACAGTAACCCGGCATTTTTCATGCTTTGGTTATATAACAGAAAATGATCAGAATTTAAAATATCAAAGAACTCAGGTGTTAGCTACACCTGCAAACTGAACTAGTACTATATACTCTCAGAATATCTCATTTATATACATAACCTGATATCTAGTTTGTATACATATATTTCAATATCAAGAAAGTAAAAATAGATGCAGTCATTTTAAGAGGAGCCAAACTCAAAATTCAGGAAGCAAATATCAATAAGTAAATATGCCCATGTTTGTACTTTAACAGGTGGTGTGCCAATGTACAGACAGCATAACTTGGAATCCTGGCTGTACCATTTACTAGCTGGTTGGCCTTAACCTTTGTTTCCTCATCTGTAAAAATAATAAAAATAACCTTCCTTATACAGATGTTGGAAAAACAAAACAAAATGTGTAAAATACTAAGTACATACTAAATACCCAGAATATGTTAGTTATTATCATACAATGATTATAACTATTCTAGATTCTGAATAGTTTTTCCAGTTGAGGATATCATTTCCCCTTAAACTCATAATGTCTAAAAAATAATAATCACTATCTACTGCTTTCTTGTTTCTGTTAGTGATACTGCTAACCTCCAAGTGTTATGTGAGCTCCACAGAGACCTAAAACTTTAGACTTGGACACATCTTGTGCCTCCAATATTATGTGTTATAAAATGTATTTTTAGGATCTACTGTCCTTTCTGGGTTAAATTTTAGTTTCAGAAAATGGAATCATACCTTTTTTCTCAACTCCATGAAATTTACTCTTCTAAAATACAATATACATATTTGCCCATGTCCCATTCCTCTCTGTGGATGGTATAAACTTTGGATTTACAGCCAAGTACATGTGCTTGTACACACACATGCACCACTCTCTGATAAAGATATGGAAAGGTCAGCAATATATAAATTCATTATGGTGTTTTGTTGCATCTGAAAACAGCTTTAGCCAGGACAAATGGAAATGGAATGTAGTTTACTACTCCCTCATTTAAGGCGTCCTCGAGCTAAGAGTATGGTATTTCAACTCAGCTACATAAACATTTTTAATACTTACCAGGGTTGGCAAGAATAATCTACTGGTTTGGGCACCTAGGATGTAAAAAGGCAAAAATAGATTAAGTTTACTTAAGGGAAGCTTTTAGAAATCAATCATTAATTCAGTTCAGCTGACTCAGCTCTATAAAACCCTAGGTAGCACAGTCCTAGAATTATCCATTGGCAATATTATACAGAGCGAATCATAGTATATGTCAGATAAGTAGAAAATAATTCATTTCACTTTAATTCTTTCATTCATTTTACTGCCACTGTACCTCTAAAGGAAGAGATAACAGGAAAAATATGAATTGGAATCTTTTGGTATTTATTATCAAGGCAGTTTAATCCTATCATAGAAAATTAAAATGAAAATGTTAGGAAAACCAAATAGCACACTGCTTTCCCAATACACGGGGAAAACAGGCAAAATAAACAATATACACCTGATATAGACTCTTATTGTGTATCACAAATTTTAAACTCTGATTTAGAAGTCTACCAACTGGAAAACCGTTTATTTATGAAAAAGTCATAGGAAATACTCATTTTTCCCTTTTCTCCTATGGAGCTTTACAAAAGAGAAAAACTTTATTTTCCATGCAAATAAAGAAAGAAAAAGAAAACTTCTAGTTGCTGATTGCAATTAGAAAATGAGCAAAGCCAAAGAAGGCACACCAATATTCATAAAACAACAAATACAATTCATACTGTGTAATTTTCATGAATCACCTGAATCTTTGATGTATACATTCCATGTTATTCCTGGGCCTTTTAATACTGCGTGATGAAAAATACTGTTACCCTCACTTGTAACTGAGGTCTGGTTAATGTGAATATATCTCTAGCTATGTCCATTTTCATAATGGGCTGTTACTATTTTGACCTTCCAGGTTAAGAATTATTTGTAAAAAACTATCCTTCTGGTGAGAACATCTCTAAAGTTACTAATATTTAAATATTTTATCCTATGGATCACATTTTCAATTTCACCACTGTGTAAAATCCTGATACACAGATAACATATTGAAAGTAAATTATACCATTCAACTCCTGCGAATATTTTCTTATACCATTTTGTTTTCGCAAATAGAAATCAATCTTCAACAGTTTCCCTTTTAGTAAAATATACATGACCTCAGAAATCTGATGGGGAAAAAAGTGTTTTCCTCCTTCCCTCTACCTCTCTGTATTCTTCAAATGTATGCTTATTCCTAAACCTATCTCTCTCTTCCTGGAGAACGACAACAAAAAGAGAGAAAGAGGACAGAGCAGGTAAAGAGCTTCAACATATTTTGACTGGATTTTCTCAGCTGGGAAGGATCCACAAAAGTGAAGAGTGACATAAAATTCTAAAGTAGAACAGAGATTGAGGCTGTTCCATCCGGACGTGTCCTTCTGAAGCTTTTTCTCTCTTTGGTACATTCTGATGCGTGATGAGCCAGGACTGTCTTCTCAGCTGTGATCCCCATCATCAGAGTAGGATCCTGTCCTTTTCCATCTGACATGAGCCCTCCCCATTTCTATCATGTGTACTTTGGGCCCTCGTCTAGAGGAATATCTCATATATAAGGCTATAAACAATTCTGTTCTCATCTTTGACAGTTTTTCCCTAATGCCTTTTTCTGCCTTCATCATAGGCTGTTTACATTGTTAAAACTTCTGCTGTGGATGTAGCATTTAAAAAAAATTTCATTGGGAATATAGCATACATATAAAATTAAATATAAGATATATGCTTCTTCCCAAGTACATTTTATAAAAGCTAGATGAGACAGAAGTGAACTTTCTGTGTTTGTTAGGCTAGAAATGTCATTATTTCATCCTCATTGAGGAAAGATATATTTCTAATTTTCTTTCAAAACTTTGAGTATATTATTCTTACTCCTTCAAATATTGAAATTTCATTGTATAGAATTCCCATTCAGTTCTTTTTTATAGTTCTTATTTCTCTGCTGAGGTTTCCTGTCCATTCATTATAAACATACAGTTAACCCTTGAACAAAACGGGTTTGAATTGCATGGGTGCACTTATACGTGGATTTTTTTCAATAGTAAATACTACAATACAACACAATCTGCATTTGATTGAATCTATGAATGTGAAACCACAGATATGGAGGAACTGTGAATATAGAGGGGCGACTATAAGTTATAGGTGAATTTTCCACTGCTTGGAGGGTCAGCACCCTAATCCCTGCATGTTTCAGGGGCCAACTGTATTTTCCTTTATTTATGTCCTTGAGCACAGTTATAATAGCTACTTTAAAAATCCTTTCTTGCAAATTCTATCATTTGGGACATCTGAGGGTTGTTATCCTTTAATTGTCTTTTCTTTTGAGTGTGGTTCACGTTTTCCTGTTTTTTTGTATACTGAGTGATTTTAGATGGCCTCTTGGACGATTTGAATGATATGCTGTAGAGGCCCTGGATTCAGTTATGCTCCTACAAAGAGTGTGGTTTTTCTTAGAGCAGGCAGTTAACTTGTTTGAATTCCAACTGCAAACTCTGTCTTCCCTGTGGTAAGGGGCAACTGAATACTTCATTAAGTTCTTTTAGCCTAAGCTGAGCTACTTGAAGTCTGCACCACTCAGAGACTGAGGCAATGTTTATACACAGAATTTGAGGTTCTCCCTCACTCTTCTTTCCTTTCTAAGATTTCTTATCTCCCTTTCCAGACTGTGTTTGCTTCAAACTCCATATTCTGCCCTTCAAGCCAGTAATACTGTGAGGTTTCTATCTGTATTTCAGCCACCCTGCATGGTGCAGCCCAGTGTTTGTCCTTAAGCTAGCCTTAAAGCCAGGAAACTCACCTAGTATCATCCTTCTTCTGAATATCAAGTCCTCTCCTAGCCAGTATGTTCAGATAGTTGTTTTTGTAAAAAATATTTTGTCCAGAGTTTGTAGTTATTTTCTGCGGGAGGCTTGGTCCAATAGGAGCTACTTGACAATGACCAGAAGTGGAAACTCCTATTGTTTCCATTATTGCTGTTGTTAGCTATATGTCTAATCATCAACCCTTTATAGGTAATCTGTATTTTCTCTCAGGTTGGTTTTAATATTTTCTCTTTGTCTTTGATGTTCTGCAGTTTCACTAAAATGTATCTGGGTATTGATTAAGTTTAATATACTCTTCTTGACTATTAAGATTAGTTTTATCATAAATTCTGGAAAATTCTCAGCCATCATTTGAACATTGCTTTCCCACAATTATCTATATTCTCTCTCTCAATAGATGTATTTGAACTTTATCATTCCATTCTCTTACATTCTCTATCTCTTAATCTTTCTGGACTATTCACTGAGAAATTTATTTAGATTTTTCTTCCAATTTTCTGCCCAGCTGGGTCTCATACATCATGTAATGTTTCCATTGTTCCTCACTTCAATTGCTATATCTGATTCTTTTTGAAATATGCCCAAACAAGAGTGACTTGTTTTCCTTTTAAACTTTTACTCCCCCTTTTATTTCTTCAACCATATTAAACATACAATTTTGAACTTAGTATCTGATAATTCCACTACCTGTTGTCTTTGTGGGTCTAATTCTGCATTTTATTGTCTCTGCTGACTTTTGCTTAAGGTGGGTTTGTTTCCTCATAAATATAATTATTCCAAATTGTGAATTTATAATCCCTGGGACTTTATCAGTAGAAATCCTTTGAGGCGCCAATCTAGAGAGAATCTGTACTTGCACTGGGAACACAATCAATGTGGCATCATTTTATACTATGTTTCTTTTTAAAAATTTTATTTTATATTGGAGTATTGCTGACTAGCAATGTTGTATTAGTTTCAGGTATACAGCAGAGTGATTCAGTTATACATATACATATACATCATATACATATACAAGTTCTTTCCCCATTTAGGTTATTACAGAATGTTGAGCAGAGTTCCCTATGTTATACAGTAGGTCCATGTTGGTTTTCTGTTTTAAATGTAGCAGTGTGTAAATGTCAATTCCAAACTCCCAATCTATGCCTCCCCCGCACCGCTCCCCCCGGTAACCATAAATTCATCCTCTACCTCTGTGAGACTGTTTCTGTTTTGTAAATAAGTTCATTTGTATCATTTTTTTAGATTCCGCATATAAGCGATATCATATAATATTTGTCTTTCTCTGTTTTACTTCACTTAGTATGATAATCTCCAGGTCCATCCATGTTGCTGCAAATGGCATTATTTCATTGTTTTTAATGGCTGAGTAATATTCCATTGTATATATATACCACATTTTCTTTATCCATTCATCTGTCAGTGGACATTTAGGTTGCCTCCATGTCTTGGCTATTGTAAATATTGCAACAATGAATATTGGGGTGCATGTATCCTTTTGAACCATGGTTTTCTCTGGATATGTGCTCAGGAGTGGGATTGCTGGATCATATGGTAGCTCTATTTCTAGCTTTTTAAGGAACCTCCATACTGTTCTCCATAGTGGATGTACCAATTTACATACCCACCAAGAGTGTAGGAGGGTTCCCTTTTCTCCACACCCCTTCCAGCATTTATTGTTTGTAGACTTTTTGATGATGGCCATTCTGACTGGTGTGAGGTGATGTCTCATTGTAGTTTTGATTTGCATTTCTCTAATAATTACTGATGTTGAGCATCTTTGGATGTACCTCTTGGCCATCTGTGTATCTTCTTTGGAGAAATGTCTATTTAGGTCTTCTGCCCGTTTTTTGATTGGGTGATTTGTTTTTTGTTTTTTTTTTATTTAGCTGCATAAAGTGTTTATTTTGGAGACTAATCCCTTATTGGTTGCATCATTTGCAAATATTTTCTCCCATTCTGTGGGTTGTCTTTTTGTTTTGCTTATGGTTTCCTTTGCTGTGCAGAAGATTTTGAGTTTAACTAGGTCACATTTGTTTGTTTTCATTTCTATTACTCTAAAAGATGGATTGAAAAAGATATTGCTGCAATTTATGTCAAAGAGTGTTCTGCCTGTATTTTCCTCTAAGAGTTTTATAGAGTTTATAGTTTTTAGGTCTTTGATCCATTTTGAGTTTATTTTTGTAAATGGCATTAAAGAATGTTCTAATTTCATTTTTTTACATGTAGCTGTCCAGTTATCCCAGCACCATTTATTGAAGAGACTGTCTTTTCTCCACTCTATGGTCTTACCTCCTTTGTCATAGACTAATTGACCATAGGAATGTGGGTTTACTTCTGGGCTTTCTATACTATTCCATTGATCTATATTTCTGTTTTTGTGCTAGCACCATACTCTTTTGATGACTGTAGCTTTATAGTATAGCCTGAAGTTAGGGAGCCTGATTCTTCCAGCTCCGTTTTTCTTCTGAAGATTGCTTTGGCTATTTGGGGTCTTTTGTATCTCCATACAAATTAAAAAAAAAATTGTTCTAGTTCTGTGAAAAATGCCATTGGTAATTTGATAGGGATTGCACTGAATCTGTAGATTGCCTTGGGTAGTACAGTCATTTTGACAATATTGATTCTTCCAATCCAAGAACATGGTATGTCTCTCCATCTGTTTGTGTCATCTTTGATTTCTTTCATCAGTGTCTTATAGTTTTCAGAGTACATGTCTTTTGCCTCCTTAGGTAGGTTTATTCCTAGGTATTTTATTATTTTTGATGCGATGGTAAATGGAATTGTTTCTTTAATTTCTTTTTCTGATCTTTTGTTGTTAGTGTATAGAAATGCAACAGATTTCTGTGTATTAATTTTGTATCCTGCAACTTTACTGAATTCATTGATGAGTTCTAGTAGTTCTCTGGTAGCACCTTTAGGATTTTCCACGTATAGTATGATGCCATCTGCAAACGGTGACAGTTTTACTTCTTCCTTTCCAATTTGGATTCATTTTATTTTATTTTTCCTCTCTCATTGCTGTGGCTAGGATTTCCAAAACTATGTTGAATAAAAGTGGCAAGAGTGGATATCCTTGTCTTGTTCCTTATCTTAGAGGGAATGCTTTCAGCTTTTCCTCATTGAGTAATGATGCTAGCTGTCACATATGGCCTTTACTACATAGAAGGCATCCACACTGGTCCTTTCATATTTTCTATTTCCTTGTGGTTCAGTCTTGGGAGATTGTAGCTTTCTAAGGATTTGTCCATTTCTTCTAGATTATCCATTTTATTGGCATATAGTTGCTTATGATGCTTTGTATAGTCTCTCATGATGCTTTGTATTTCTGTGGTGTCAGTTGTAACTTCTTTTTCATTTGTAATTTTATTGATCTGAGCCCCTTCCCTTTTTTTCTTGATGAGTCTTGCTAAAGGTTTATCTATTTTGTTTAACTTTTCACAGAATCAGCTTATAGCTTCATTGATCTTTACTATTGTTTTTTATCTCTATTGCATTTATTTCTGCTCTGATCTTTAGGATTTCTTTCCTTCTATGAACTTTGGGTTTTGTTCTTCTCTCTCTAGTTGCTGTAGGTGTAAGCTTAGTGTGTTTATTTGAGATTTTTCTTGTTTCCTGAGGTAAGACTGTATTGCTATAAACTTTCCTCTTAGAACTGCTTTTGCTGTGTCCCATAGGTTTTGGATCATCATGCTTTCATTTTTATCTGTGTCTTGGTATTTTTTGATTTCCTCTCTGATTTCTTCAGTGATTCATTGGTTGTTTAGTAGCATATTGTTTAGCTTCCACGTGTTCATGGTTTTTTACAGTTTTTTTCCTGGTAGTTGATTTCTAATCTCATAGTGTTGTGGTTGGAAAAGATGCTTGATGTGATTTCAATTTTCTTAAATTTACTGAGGCTCACTTTGTGGCCCAGCAGGTGATCAATCCTGGAGAATGTTCCATGTGCACTTGAGAAGAATGTGTATTCTGCTGCTTTTGGATGGAATGCTCTTTAATATCAATTAAGTCCATCTGGTCTAATGTGTCATTTAAGACCTGTGTTTCCTTATTGATTTTCTGTCTGAATGATCTGTCCACTGTCAAAAGTGGGGTGTTAAAGTCCTCCCCTATTATTGTGTTACTGTTGATTTCTCCTTTTATAGCTATTAATATTTGCCTCATATATTTGGGTATATATATATGTTTATAATTGTTATATCTTCTTCTTCGATTGATCCTTGCTCATTATGTAGTGTCCTTCTTTGTCTCTTGCAATAGTCTTTATTTTAAAGTCTATTTTGTTTTATATGAGTATTGCTACTCCAGCTTTCTTTTGATTTCCATTTTCATGAAATACCTTTTTCAGTCCCCTTACTTTCAGTCTGTATGTGTCCCCTAGAGCTGAAGTGGTTCTATTGTAGACAGCATATATATGGATCTTGTTTCTGTATCCATTCAGCCAGTCTGTGTCTTTTGTTTGCAACATTTAATTCATTTATGTTTAAGGTAATTATTGATATGTATGTTCTACTATGTTTCTAGCTTAGTATTATTTAGGTCACAAAGCTAGTATGAATTCCAACCCCCCATGTGGGTGGTTTTTGGATCTAAAGTTAAGAATTCTTAGGGGAGAGAGACTTTTTTTTCTGTTCCCCACCAAGATCCAAGACAAAGATAGGCATATCTTCTCCTGTGGGATAGTTTTCTTCTTGTTCACCCACTGAGGGCTTTGCGATTCACAGAGAGACACCCAAGTTTGCACTGTGCTTTAGCTCTAGGCTTTCTCTCCAGTAACCATATTGCCAGAAATGAAATTGTCTCCTGTGTTTTTCCTCCTTCTGCTTAGCTTCATTCACCTAACTTAACCTACAACCAACAAATGAATCTATAATTTCATTAAATAAAGCAGTAAAAATTTAATAGCTATTTATTAACTTTAAGCTATAAAAACAATCATATTTAGTTGGTAGTCCTACCCATAATTATGTGTTCCTCTACAACTCTTTATTAGCTAAAATTGTAAGCACATTTCTTTTTCTAGTAACTAACCAGATCACAAAATATCATTCAGTATTATCCTATAAGCTGATTTAATTAATATCTTCCATTGTTAATTACCTACATTTAGTTAGGAACTTTTGTTTGCTTTTTCACTTCTTTGTTCATTCATACAACAAAAATTTATTAAATACCTACTATGTGCCATACTATTCCTAAAATAAAACTTCAAATGCTCATTCTATGCTATATTCAAGGAGCTGTGAAAAGAAAACAGTTCATGGTACATGAAATGCTTAATAGTTTTTTTTTTATTGGAGTATAATTGCTTTACAGTGTTGTTAATTTTTGCTGTACAATGAAGTGAATCAGCTATATGTATACATATATCCCCTCACTTTTGGGCCTCCCTCCCCTACCCCCCCATCTCACCCATCTAGGTCATCACAGAACACCAAGCTGAGCTCCCTGTGCTAGGTTCCCAAAATCTTAATGTTAATTTTCTGCTATGTGCCTACATATAAATATCAGTTCTTTAAGCATAGGAAGCCTTAATCTTATTCATATAAATGACAGAAAACTAGCTAAAGAATCATTTTTGCTTATCTAATTAAATGAGAGTGGTATGAAATTTCAATAATTGTTTTCAAGATTACAACATAACCTGAATAATATGTGGCATTAGATCATAGAACCAACAGAAATAGCAAGAGCTTTTTTTTTTTTTTTTGATTCCCTTTGCTTTTGAAATTAATTAAGCTTGAATGAGTGGAGTAAATTATTCTTCAGACTACATCTGAGGTTAAGGATGGCAGACATTCGCATTTATAATATTAAAAAGAATGTTCAGTTTAGAAAACTGGGAAGGACTGAAATAAGGCAAGCAGAATAGTTTAAGAAGGTTTTTTTCCCCACAAACCAATAACTCCATCGTATTAGTAAAATAATTTCCTTTAATTAGAGTTAAGAACTTGAAAAGTGTCACAGAAAAATCTACCCCAAACACCAAATTACGATGATAAAATAACATCACCCTAAACGGAAATTTATAAATTTCATAAAGCATCAGAGAGTATATTTTATGTTATATTCATCCATAATAATATTTGAGTAAATATTCATTCTTCTTGTATCTGCCTAACATGTTTGATGTTTTCAGAAAATGTCATTACAACACTAAATAAACAGTTATGACAAACTAAAGCACAGAAAAATATATTAAGAGATTTGACTGAAGAATCTGCGGACATTCATACTTTCTAGCAGGCTTTCAAACACACTAGTTGAAGTGCAATCTCTCTGTAACCCAAAGTGACTGGAAATATATTAGACCATACCATTCTTACCTCAGAGGGAAAAGGGAAGTTTGTACAATACATCTGATCAGTAGCTTTAGTTTATTCCTTCTAAAACCTTATAAAAATGTTAATTTTGTAAATTATACTAAGTAAAATTTTCCTGTTGCAATGTATTCCCTTAACATTGTTTTTTTTTTGCGGTAGCGGGCCTCTCGCTGTTGTGGCCTCTCCCGTTGCGGAGCACAGGCTCCGGACGCGCAGGCTCAGCGGCCATGGCTCACGGACCCAGCTGCTCCGTGGCATGTGGGATCTTCCCGGACCGGGGCACGAACCCGTGTCCCCTGCATCGGCAGGCGGACTCTCAACCACTGCGCCACCAGGGAAGCCCCTTCCCTTAACATTTAAAAATATTTCCTGACAATGGAATCACCATAATCTTGGAATATGTTATTAATAAGAAAATATTAATAGAATTAATGAGGGGCCAGACCAGTATCCTTTGTACTTTCTTGACAATTCATTATAGCATCAAAAAACAAAGTAGAAAGAAATAAAATACTCACACATGGGCAAGGCTTGACAGCATCACTCGGAAAATATCCAACCTCTCCAGATGTTAAATTTCTACCCTAAATTAGAAAAAAAAGATGCCAGTTTTGAGAACAAATTTACTATAATGATGATCCCATAGCAGTAGATGCATAATGTTGTCAGTTGGGATCCTCAGAATTACTTCCACATTGTATCCAGTCCTAAGCATTAACTGACTATGGCTCAGGAAGGGAAGCATAAGCAGAAAGGTTTTAAAATTGTTAAACTTTACATATGGCTTCATATCACGATTATAAAATAAGAATTCAAGTTTGACTTTCCAATCTACCATTCAATTTTGTTAACTTCACACCCCTCAATCCTATAATAGAGATAATAGCATACTATATCTTTCAAATTTATATTCATAAATACAAGTAGATCACATTGGTTTTGTGTAAGCTCATAATTAATTAGGATATTGGTATCCCTAACAGAACTCATGAGAATGTTCCTCCAACAGGATGAGACATTTCAAGACACGTGGAAATGGAAAACAGAACATAATATGACATTTTAGATGATTTTCAAATTTAGGAGAAAGAAACAGGATATTGATTAAGGGAAAGGGACAGTTAAGATGTTGGAAGAAAGGATTAGGACTCAAAACGCCATTGTAAATGAGAAAAGAGGGAAGGAATTAACAATAAGAAATGAATTTATTCTTGGAGACCTTTGGTCAAATTCCTCTTTAAAACAATCTCATGACACAATTGTTTCCCTTTTCTAGAAAGACAAACTGTACTCAAAACATACTGCAGCAGGGCCTCCCTGGTGGCGCAGTGGTTGAGAGTCCGCCTGCCGATGCAGGGCACACGGGTTCGTGCCCCGGTCCGGGAAGATCCCACATGCCGCGGAGCGGCTGGGCCCGTGAGCCATGGCCCCTGAGCCTGCGCGTCCGGAGCCTGTGCTCCGCGACGGGAGAGGCCACAACAGTGAGAGGCCCGCGTACCGCAAAAACAAAAAAAAAACATATGGCAACAATAAGCACATGTAATTAAAAAGTTCTTGTGAGATTATTTCTCCTTGTCTAGATATTGGGCTTGTTTTTATTTGCCATTTAACCATTGTTGCTTCTCAGTAGCTCAGATGAATAAGTTGCATTATAATTGAATGCTACATGCTCTATTATTTTTGACAAAGAGTAACAAAAAACGATCAGAAAACATCTCCCTCTTGAAGCAGTATCGCTTTGTTCCCACAGATCTTGGCTATGAGTTTGTGGAGGAAATTTTAAAAAGTGGGAATCTAGAATTCAAGACAATGATGAGGAGGAAGACGAGGAGAAAAGGGAAGACGGGGGAGGGGAGAGTGGGAGAGAGAGAAGGTAAGTGGAGCAGAAAAGGGGGAAGAGTCAGAGGTATGGGGAAAAGGGGGGGGGGGGAAAGAGAAGAGGAAAGGGTGGGGTTAGGATAGAAGGAGATCAATTACATAACCAAGCAAGGAGAAGATAATAATTTTGGCCAGGTTCTCAAACCACATTGCACTTGCATATTAGGGAAAAGGTAAGTGAACAAGTGGGGTATTCATTCATTTAGTCAACAAATACAGTATCTCATGTTTGGTTAGACACTGAGAAAAATGCAAAAATTCATAAAACAGTTCTTGTTTTCCCCTGTATTTTCAGAAGATATGTATACACCTAATTATAATACAAAATAGAAAGGGCTAAATACTGAAAGAGGTACAGGAGATGCTATGGAAATTCAAAAGCTAAACTGAGTATTGGGGGTTTGCCAGAAAGCTACATGGAAGAGGGGGCACATGAATGTAAAATGTGCAGGGTTTAAACAAATAGAGATGGAAATGGAGAACATTCTGAAAACAAAATACATCATGAGAAAGGCATGGGGCTAGGAAATTACAGGATGTGCATGGGAAATGCAAATCGTTCCCTTTAAATGGAGTCTAATAATGAGTAACACTTATTGTACCCCTAACTGTATGCTAGATACTGCCCTGAGTGTTTCATTTAATCCTTATAATAATCCTTTGTCGTAGGTCCAACTACTATCCCTATTTTAAAGGTGAGAAAAATGAGACATAGAGGAGTTAAGTGATTTGACCATGATCACAGAGCCAGTAAGTGACAGAACCAGAATTCAAATTCAATTGTTCTAACTTCAGAGTTTTGCACTGCTTCTCGCTACAGTGTAAGACTCATAAAAGGGCACAGTAGAAAGAAAGCTAAAAGGTACTAAGGAACCAGTTTGACAGTGATATCTGAATTTATCATTGGCCATGGGGTTTCAATAAAGGGGTTATATTATATTTTAGAAGAACTAACCTGGCATCAGTATGCAAGCTGGCTTATAGATGGGCATGACTTTGTAGGTGAGAATAACATTAAAGAAATGGTGTCATAGAAAGGGAAGGAGGTCTGGAGGAAGGGAAACAGGTGCTAGAGACATCATTTAACTACAGTGTTTGGGACCTGCCTATGGATTAGATATGGGAAGAGAAGACTATGGGAGTTAAAGATTGGGGGAAAAGTCAAGGATGGAGGTGATCCATCCAGATAACACAGATTTAGATGGCAGTCATATAGAGGGGAACCTTGAAATCATAGGAGCAATAATGTTGTGGAAGGAAATGTAGACAGAAGAAAACAATACTTAGAGAAATTAGTCTAATTAGAAGGCAGGAAGGAACCGCCAGGAGGGAGGAGAATCAGACACTGGAGTGTGATGGCAGCACAGTAACTATAAGGTTTGAAGGAAATGTTCCTTTCATTCAACTGTATTTACTGAGTGCTTTTTGGTGCTTTATTTTAAGCATGGCACTGAGATACAAGTAAGTAAGTATAATATTTGGGGACTATATGACTAGCTAGACCCTTATATAAATATAAATGCACCATGATGCTACTTGAGTAGAAAATATAAGGGTGTGCAGGTGGGAACCATGTACTGACCGAGGCTCATAAGTGAAAAGGGTGATTGTTTTAAAGTAAAATAAGACCTCTGAGAGTACACCAAAGGAGGTAAGTCTGTTTTTCAGGGGAAAGGCCTAAGCAAGAGCTTTATAATGGTTTTTTAAAACCTATATTTGAAGCTGTATCAACAAATTGGAAAACTTTGGCAATTATAAGAACGGTGAACTGTCAATTCCTATCCTTCATCAGAAAAAGAACAAAAGGTCTTACTCTATTGAATGCAGAGTTCGGGAAGAGCAGTGATATTCCGTGACAGTGCATTTAACACTATTGGAGAACTCCCAGGAGAAGGAATTTTTCCCACTAAGCAGACTACTAACATCATTCTGAATTTTTTCCTTAATGAAATGTCCTAGCAGTGCAGGCTACATTTCCTTAATGGTCACAGGCATCCCTTAGATGACAAAGAGGTGAGAAAGAATTTAACATAACAGACAGATAGATGAATAAGGTCACATTTCCTCACTAATTTCTATGAGATGTCAGTTTCAGCTATGGGAAATAATATGTGCTATACTTAATGATTTTCCACTTATAAGGCAGTAGCCATCCTACAACATTTGGAAGATTAAAAAACAAAGTAGTGTGTAGGTGGGGTGTCTTTGGTTCCCTGGTGTTTGTGTGTGTGCTGTGCATTGATCATTCATTAATACTAATGGGCGGAGCAGCTATCAATCTCCTACGCATGGATGGAACTGCAGACTGTAGCTATGAAATCAACCATTTTCAAAGGCAATGATTTTGTACACTTTATGTGATCTATTTATGAAATTTTTACTAACCTTGATAAGAGACATGTAGCTGAATTTCCTTTTTCTTTACTTTTCCTGTGTGGGCATTTTATTCCGGGTCAGATAATCAACTTGTCATTCCTTTTATGCCTATTACAAATGCCAGAGATAGGGAGTCTTCTTTTCGTTATCCTCCTGTCTGATGTTTGTTTTTGTGAGTCCCTTAACATCTTCAAGGTCAACTTGAAAACATTTACAGTTATGTGTCATCTGATGTACCATACAGTGCTATCTTCATATGCATTTAGTCTACAGGGCATTCTCTACGTTATGTGATGGGACTTTTGTAAATCTAACAGTATAGTTTGGGTCATTATGAAAATATTCTCTTTGGAAAGTACCTGAGAGAATAGGTTATGGGCTGTATATGGTAAGAAAAGATGCACCTTTATAGCTTTCATTAAATGTTGCAGACATAAAACAATATTAAATTATAATTCATAAAATAATCCCTTTTTTCCTGAAAAGCAAGTTGCTTCCTGTATAAAAATGAATCAAACAGAAAATCGACAACTATCTCTGAAATTCCTGAATGTCACAAATATAAATGCATATTCAGACATTTATTCCTAACTGACCTTTGGTTATAACGATTTTTCATTTTTCTTCAATAAGAAACTACAGGGACTCAATGAATTAAAACTACTTAGAAATGCTGGTAGAAATGATATTTACAATCTACCTATATGGAGAAAAGCATTAATGTATGCTAGAATGGCAGAGCTAAAACTGCATTTTTAAACTCATAAACAAGGATGGCTGAAAATGATAGAAAATATCCTCCAAAAATCTTAATCGTAAATTGCTTGGCTCCTAACTTTGTACAAAGGAGAAAAAATTGCTTTAAGAAAAATACAGAGTGTCTTTTCCCTGTGGCTCATTTATCCCCTTAATACCACCTGCACTGGAGCTTTAATGCACTCCTGGAATAGCACTGAACAATTTGAAACAGATGTGGAAAGCTGAATGTGAAAGGGACAGATTAATGGTTATTTATGAAAGATTGGAAGTTCTCCCAAGTTACAATGCCCTAAACACTTTCAATGTATGCATGATGGTGCTGTGGAGATTACTAAGCGATTTATCACACATGGGTAAGGGCCAGAGCAACTGTCACTCTGGCCAGTCACTCTCTCACTGTCAGAAATACACAGTCTGCCATGGGGGGCGGCGGAGGGGAGATGTACAGGGTGGCCATGAATTATGGGAATACAGGTGAATATACAAATTAATTGACTGAATGGATGGATAGCTTTTAGCAAGCACTACTTTGGGAATTATTCTGACCGGCTTCTTTTTTTTTTATTCTTCACTTTTTGTGAGTACGTGAAATGGAACCAAAGGACCAGAAAAGGAGAGAAGACCACGACAAAGAACCTGTCTGAAATTGGCCTTTGGTAAGGAATGATCTCTGATCATAGTTGCAGCCACACTGTAACCAGTGTCATCAGTTAGATATACAGCAGTGTTAGTTGTTGGAAAACAGAAAAAGGCAGTATCAGACAGCAGGGATGTGGCATCAGAAGAGCTCATTCTCTTCCCAGCTCTGCTATAAAAATCTGTGCAACTGCAGGCAAGCCTCAATGATAAGGAAGAGGATAAGATCTGCCACACAGACCTCACCAGGGTGTTACAAGGATCAAAGAATTAACATATGTGAAAGCACTTGGTAAATGCCAAAAAATCCCTATTCTTTGTTTTTTCCTACAATATTGCTTTTTGATTTATCTCAATTTTTTTTACTCCTAAATTTTCATTTTTTTTGGTTGGCCTATTCACATGTCATTAAAATAGAAATACCTGGTTCTGCGTATAATCCCACCATCTTTCTTATTTATATTTATGCAAGTTTGCTAAGCCACAAGTAACAGGCTCTCATATGTTTCACCTGAATAGGAATTAATTGCATTGCAGACAGTCCATTTCTTTATCTCAATGCTTTCTTGCTAGTACACACATTTTTTTCATTGTTAATTGCTTCTTGTATGTTGAGTAAGGTAAGAAACACATTTTTCTACACGTGAACACCATGAAAATTTGCCAAACGTAATTGCATATGGTTATACTGAATGGTCCTAACAGTGAATTCCAAAATATTCGTGCACACACACAAAGGAACAAAACCATAAACCATGTGCTTTTACCATTTCTCAGTCAAAAGAGAACAGGGTCTTTAACTTTTGTCCAACGTATAAACAGTAAACACAAGGTTTTTCAGAAGGCTGTATGAAACTCACATTCCTGGTATAGTTCATCTGTAGGTAAGTGGCTGTCATAAGCTTAGAATTCTGAATAACTCTAAAAAAACTTGCATCTTGATCTAGGATCTTTGAAATTAAATTTATCTTCACTTTGTAAAGGTTTATAATTGCATCGAGTCATCAAAATATGTGACAAAGGCCTCTTTTATATTTGATGGTTTTTCCAATGCACACAAAATAGTTTATGTTTACTATATCTGAAATTTTGGCAGACAAAAGTGTCAAAAACTACAAAAGAAAAGAATTGTGAAATGTACGCTAAGAAAAACCCACTAAAAAGCCATAAGCTGTATTTCTACACTTATTAGATGTGAGATGAATATAAAAGCAGAATGAGACTTGAGACTGCAGTATATTTTTCTTGCTATCCAAAAAATGTATTCTGTGAGGTTCTTGGATTTCTCCAGCAGGGAAGGGAACTCTATAGTTATGGGTGTCTTGAGGCTTTTTCTCCAGCTTCTCACTGGCTAAGACACTATACTATACACAGTGCAATCTTGAATCAAAATCTTATAACTGATGAAAGAAAAATCAACAAGCAAAAAACCAATCTGCATGTAGGTAAGCCAAATCCTAAGTGGTTACTCAGCACAAAATCTGGAAAGAAAAACACAGTTCTACCACATCTTGGAAGAAATCCTATTTGGGGAGAGGCCACATAGTCCCCAAAATAAATCAGGATTACCAAAGGTCCAAAATATAGATATTTGTTTTTCTACTCCTAACAGACAATTGATGAATGTTTTCCTATCCTTGGTGATTTTAATTTTAAGTAATCACAAAGGAAGTATTCTGAGTAATAGCACCTTACAGATTATATGCTCATGGCAGCATTAGGCATTTTTAAAGAAATTACTCTTCTACTAAGGACAGAATTAGTATTTTAATGAAAAGTGTATTGGCTTCTTTATTTACACTATGCTAGGTACCAGGAGATTAAAAATGAATAACATGGCTACTATCTTCAAGGATCCCATTCAGATCATGTCTTAACTAGCTTTTGATTTGGTTATTTCCATAGAGTTTTACAGAATTTTGGATCAGAAATAAAACTTTTGTGGTAATATTGATAATTTGATAGGTATAGAGAATCAGGAACCCAGTATTCTCTTCCTGGCTTTCAGATCTTCAGTAAGTCATTTAATCATTCTTGGCTTCAATATTCTCACCTGTAAAATGACAGACTTTGAACCATGAATTTCTGAGGTCTCTTTTACTACTAAAGTTCTTTGTTTATCTGATCATGTTTCCCAAGTCCCTACAGTTCTCTGGTCAGTTACTGTTACTAAGAAATATCTGAGCTACAGACTCTTAATTACGGAAACTACGTGTCAGTAATTTAATCTGGTTGTACTTATAGAAGAGAAGACCATTTCAGGTCCTTAATGACTTTCATTCTAACTCAGTGTGAAGTCTTCCGTTTTCCAGGGTACACAGGATTGACTTGTTAGGAATGACATTCCTTCATTCATTCTTTAGGAATTCACATTACCATGAATAATTAAAATTCAATATATGTTATAATCTGATAAATTACTTGGCCCAAAGCCTTAAGGGTATGCACACGTGCACACTCTATTGAAACCCTTCACAGTATCAAATCAATTGCAGATTGATGGCCCATGGAAGGTATTCTGTGCTTGACACAAACTTGTAGTAATTATGACAGAACATAGCTTATATGGTGGTAAAATAATAGAAGAAAAAGGACCAGAACAGATTTCCTCAGAACTTTTTCCTTAATAATGTTACTCTCTGTTTGGAAAAGAAGAGGTAATACTTTGCTGTTGGAACTTTTACTTAGACAGCAGAGACTTCATCTAGTCATATTATAACCTACATTTTGCCCTGTCCCAAATGTAGGTTATAATGGGAAACACGGGAAAAGTACCAGGAAGAACTGTTAATCAAAAATGCCTGTCTTGAGAGTTAACAATTAGGACCTCACCCACTTTGTCAGGAGGTTTGCCAATTCCCACAATACAGTCTGTACACTTGGAAGCATTCCTGCAAACTCAGTTTATGATCTATTCAATCAAAGCCAGTTGGCAGTTACCCAGGGAAGATGATTCTTATAGGCCTTTACTAATGTCTATTATCTTCCATAATCATCTCTCCCGGGCCTCTCTTGTTCTATTACAGCCACATTCTGCCTTTATCTACTTTCCTGTAATTAGGGACCCTGATTTAGCTCAATATTTTGAGGTAAACACCTGTCAAAATAAAGATCTCATAATTACAGGACATACTTATACCAAATCAGCCTCTACTCTTTTCACACAGCTTCTAATCTTCTAATGCACAATTTCAATTCTGCCTTGGTTTCTCCTAGTTTTACACAAGGGATGAGCAGGTGGTGAGAGGCAGTGTAGAAGCCAAGCCAAGATCACCTGAGGAACACCTGGAAACTGCTCCAGTACTGCCTAAAAAGGTATCGCTGTCATGGTAAAAACCAAGTTTCAGATTTCACAAAGAAATGCCCTGGAGTAGGAATCTGCCCTAGGAAAAACAGTTCCCAGAGATGTTTACTCTCTGGTGTATAACGTCAAAGTGATGAGTCTTTTGGTATCAGGAATCAAGTTTTCTTAACAAAAGAGATATGATTCTTTCAGAAATACTTCTTTTGTGCTCTGTTTGCCTCTGATGATGATGCAGTCTGACACTCGAATTTTAGATCAGGAGAAAAAATGCATA
The DNA here is from genome assembly GCF_964270905.1 of Leucopleurus acutus. NCBI lineage: Eukaryota > Metazoa > Chordata > Mammalia > Artiodactyla > Delphinidae > Leucopleurus > Leucopleurus acutus. The sequence goes on along the minus strand of NC_139143.1, from coordinate 98,885,879 downwards.
GTTTTAGAAAATTCTATTGTAGCTAATATTCTTGTGTGGTCTAGAAGGAATCAGAAAAGTCCCCTCCTTATTTAGGGCAAAGGAAAAGAATACTTTGAAGTGACTTGACAACTAAAGTAGCAGGCAGAGATGTTGGGAGGAAAGATCCACTAATTCCCCTCCACTTACCTCCCTTCTTTGGACATCAGAGGGTGTCTGGGTCAGGTCCTGTGTTATAGGACAGATGGCTTAAGCACAAAAGGTCAACAGCTCCCACAAGTAAGCACACCATTCCCTAAAGCAAAGTTTCTTTTCTGTAAACCCCTGTCCCTCTGTTTCCTTCCCACTCCTTGAGGTATCTAAGGCCTTCCTGGTCCAAACCTGCTGTGAAGAAAGGGCTCATGATTTTATCCTGTTTATGTCAACTATGTCCTTTAGAATTTATCATTTGTGATTTTATGTCTAATTATGAAGTAAAAAGTTTAATATCTAACTAAAGAAATTTCAAGAATTGGGTATCAGAATTGGGTGAGCAGAGTGGTCTTCTATGAGCCTGTGTATATTAGCAGGACTCTTCATATTAAATGTGGGGAAGATGAAATTTTAAGCTTTTTAGAAACCAAACTGATACTCATTTTCCCACTTCTGAAAAATGAAGCTCTTTCAAAAATCATTAACAATGATATTTCAAATCAAAATCTTTCAAAATCATTAACAATTACACCAAAATATACTTTTTCTCCTTTTCAATTTTCTTTCAAGTTTACTTCCTATTTCCTATGATTTTTACAACACCAACATGCTTGTGAGTCATTTAAATATTAAAATCCCCATTTTATAGATAAAGAACTTGAGGACACAAGGTTAAATAGCTTTAAGACTATTCTGAGAGAACAAAGATACATTTAAATCTGACAAGATGAGTGAATACTTTTATGGTTTTCCAAATAACAGCATAAAGTGTAATTTGAGTTAATAAACAATGAATTTGAAAACTTGTAAATAACATATGTGTTATGGAAATAGGAGCTCTAACCAGTTATTCATTTTAAACCCATGGACTGAATGCCTCTTTTATTCTAGGCATTAGAGATGAAGATGCGAAAGCCATGGTTCTTACCTTTCTGGAGTGCTCTAACTGGACAGGGAGACAGATGAATAAACCATTAGGATACAGTATGATGAGTTACAAGATAGAAGTCCTTTTGGTTCAGATAATGTGACCCCCAAATTGAGTCTTGATGGTAAAGAAGGATTTATCTAAGAGAATGTGGGTAGAGGGGAAATTTCAGGCAGAAGGTAAAATATATGCCAGCGACTGAAGGTTTGAGAAAACATGTCTCCTATGAAAAAGATGCCTTCAATTGAACCCTCCAATTTTTTCCAAGTTAGAATGAGAAAAAATGCACCTGTAAAAAAAAATCACCTGGATTGTTCGTTTGAACACAAATAAATACAGCAGTCATGTGGGAAGCAAAAGTTCTGACAAGGTAAACTAAGACAAGGGTCAACTTGCTGCAGTCACTACCACTGTGTCTTGAGGGCTCAGACGGTGGTAAAGGGGGATTTAACCCCTTTTTGCCCATGGCCAAGTCCAGGGCCAACCCCACCCCTCCCCCACCCCAGGCTCCTTGCCTCGGGACTCCGTGTGGGTAGGAATGCTTCCCTCCTGTTGAGAATCTCCCTCAGCTCAACTTATTTTCTGACTTTTTATTCTTTCTTTTGAGGCAAAGAGTTAAAAAAATTTAAAAAGCAAATACTTCTACGTAAAGCAATGTTTTGTTTCCTGATTATTCTACCAAAACAGAACTAAACTGCCTTTAAAAAATGTGTTTTCCTTAAAGGTATAAAAAAATTACAAGTGACTCTCCTAAAACAAAGAAAGGATGCTCTAACATATAGAACTAAAGTAGGAGACCAGAAGTCTGGAAGAGAGTCTAATTTTAATTCTGCACATGCCGTCCTATAGATGGATGATAAATTTGGCCCTTTAAAAACCACAGTTATAATTTACCTTCTTCATGGAGATTTCTGTGAATTAGAATGCGTATAAAAACATTTTCACTCCTTAGAATAAAGATCATGTAGATGTATGATTTGTAAGTGTGAAGTATCACAACTATTTACTAGGTTATTTAACTTTCATTGTGGATAAAAAATATCTTTGGCACACTGATTACAGTTTACTGCTTATAACCGCCTTTTGGTTCCAATTAGCTTACAAAATTCTCCCTGTGGAACATTTGGGTATTCATAAATGACAATGAAGCAAATAAAGCCCCATGATATAGGACACAGGATCCTCATTGTTTCAGTAAGCTTTATTCTAAGAAGAAAACACATAAAAAGCACTCTATTTTAATGGAAACCATAGATGGCATGGCAGGATGTTATATTTGCCTGTTTCTCTCTCTTGCCCTCTTTCCCTCTCTGATAAGAAGAAATCTGTATCTTTTCTGGGAAAATAAAGTTTCCAATATGAACAAATCTCTTTAGGCCAGAAGGATATTTTCCTCAGTTACTAAGCCCTTATTATCACATATTGCAACACGTTTATCATCAGTCCAATGACATGATCAGGATTGTTCCATATGTTACACTCAGTAAAAACTGTGCCTTACACCTACACTAGGAAACATACACTAAATGGCCCATTTCCTATTTTATATTCATTTCACTGGAAGGCAATTTTATAGAACTTTCGAGGAAAGAAAAAGACAACAAAAAAGACTGAGAAAACGAATCCCTTCGATGCAAAGATTAAACAGAGAACATTTTTACAGCTCAAGTGGCAACTCACTGTTTGAAAGAAGTTATAATGAAAATGCAGATAGCCCACTCACTTCAATAGCATTAGAAATTACTGTTGTTATAATAATAATACAGACTAGATGAATAGCTATTCAAAGAAAGAAAGTTCCTGATAGATAGTAGAGGATAATTTGTATTCTCTGGACATAGAGTATGTAGAAAACATGACAGACTACAATAAAATCCAACTTTCTACACTAATGAGTGAAGTGACTCGCTTGGAAAAAAAAGAAGAAAACCGTTTAGTTTAGAAATCATAATCTCTTGAAAATTTCCAAATAAGTCAAAGCACTTAACTAGTACAAAAGACATTTTTGGAATGCAAATGCAAAGCCACTGTAACAGCCCAGTAACAATTCTAGATTAATATCCTCAGGTTTAACTCTAGATATATTTGTAACAATATGATTTACAAAAACTCTTAATTAAAAACTTAAGATGGAAACCAGCTGCATCACTTTATCCTGAGCTTTGATCATTCCTCAGATCACTAAGGCCATGAGATTAGAAACCAGTTGTCTTGTTTGTGGTCCTCCCCGGATGAAACACAGTCAGACACATAGTAAGCAATTTATTAGTATTTGCATGGATGAACTGGTGATCATTCATCCCTGAATTGATGAATGGGTGAATAAATAGAAGCTACTGTTTAACGAGCACTGTGCTAGAACTCTTCCGTATTTTATTCTGTATGCATTTTACAGATGATAAAGCTGAGGTGCACAGAGCAAGTAGTCTATAAAGGTTATGCTGCTAGATGGCAGAATCAGTAACTAATACTCAGCAAAATGAGCTATAATTTCCTAAATGCTAGCACAGGAAAGAAAAACACTTAACTTGCTTCGCTGGTGCGAATTATGTACAATCTCAAATGAGACCAAACCAACTGAGTAGAGACCAAAGAGAGTTGCTTAAAAACTATCTTCTCAGAAGCAAATGAAAAGGAAAAACTCCCCAATGCAGGAGTCACATCTGTTAGGGTGCAGACCATAAAGCACTTGTCGCATTGAACACGAAAACTGGCACATTAACGTACATGATCCACTGTAAACACACCTACAGACTCACATGATTTCAGAGAATCAAACCAGCAACGTTCTTTATACACTTAGACCCAACAAGGAAGAGAGTTTTGTTCAGAAATTTAAAAAACATGTCACTGTAGAGCATGCCACTGAGTAAGTACACATTCAGGCCAGTTTCCTACAGTACTTCCCACATGTACAGCCTGTAAAACAAAAGCTGATTTTATCACGACAGCCTTAAAGTATTGCAAGATCTTAATTGCCTTTTGAATCGGACAAAACAATTGTATCAAGTTCAGTATGAAGGGTGCAGCAACTATATTTTCAATGTATACAGATTCTTTGAAAATATACCCTTTACTCGATATCTGTCAGAGCCAAAGTACTGAGTTCATTTTAACACCATATTTTGTAGTTAGTTTGCTATAAATGACCAAATAGTGAGCTGGGGATAATGCCCTAACTCTCATGGAATCTTACCAATTGGATCATCTAGTCAGTGGCTGACATTAAATTTATCTGGGATTGTATACAATCTACTCACGCCTGGGCTCAACACAGAGTAACTGTATCCTAATCTCTGGAAGTGGAGTTGTGTGTTGACATTTTACAAGGCACCCCCTCCCAGATGACTCAGAGTTGTGAGCTCTGCTCTGGTCCAGCCCCGCTCTTGTAACAAATGAAGAAATTAAGCCACATAGCAATTAACTGACTTGACCCAGGCACAGAGCTATTGGGCTACAGATGCATGACTTGAATCCAGGTTTTCTCATTCTGCCACTACTCCTTTCAATAAGGCTAGTATCTGTTAGCTAAAAATCCTTTGACTGGCTTAGAGGTACCCATAAGACAATTCTGACCCACGCTATATCCTTGTCAGAAATACTTAATGAACTTGTAACATATCTTGGAAATTCAAACAGAGCACTAGCTGCCAGCAGGCATGAAGGGTTCTTCTAAAGACAGGCAACCTAATGTCAAACCAATAATTGGAGCTGATAATTGAAGTGTGAGCTATGTCTGAGCAGTGAGTACAGAGCTGATACTCAATACACACTTGCTGAACTGAACTAAATGTGCTAATTGTTTTCCTCTGTTCTAGACATTAGCCTTTCTTGTTCCTATCATATATCATCCCCTCAACAGATACACACACACGTTTTGTCATCGAGTGGTTCTCATTTCTCCGGAGAGTTTCCAAAGCCATTATACCGTCATACGAGAAACACCTCATGTTTCCAGGCTGCTGAAATGAAATGACAATAATTTCTTTCTTATAGTCTAAAGAGAATAGAAGGCAGTACAATTTAGTAAAAGAGTGCTGGGGCTTCCAGTTCATCACTCCATCCTAAAAAGAAAGAAGCTGAATGGGCTGAAAAATCAACAACTTTGCTTGGATCCATAAGAGAGGGGAAGACACAGGACAAACCTTGGCCCTGAAGACCAGAGAGACAGACAGGCAAACACAGGGAGTCACAGAGGAGGAAACTCACCAGCAGAAACTACTACAAGACCCAGTGCTGATGCAGCGGCAGAAAACCTGCACTGTAACTGACACGTTGCTGGCCCCTAGTGTCAACACCCCTCAGAGTTAAAAACTCCAGGAGCCCAGTCACTGGGGGAGCCCCACCATATTGTAAGACTTACCTTAAGGAGCTCAACCAGATTCCCATGGTAAATATGAGGAAAAAAATTCCCTCTTGGCTACATGCAGAGGGAGGGCAAAAGGCATTCCCCTCTTAACAAGGCCTGCCCTTAGAGGAAACTAGTTAACCAGAGCACAACCTGCTGGGGTATTTTCAGAGCCTACCTGATCTGGGGAAGAAAAACACTCAACTCCAGCCCACTCTAGCCATCCTATACCACCTTAAGGGGAGAAAGAAAACTGAAAACAAAACAAAACAAAACCTGTGAGGTTTATCATCCAGAGACACAAGCTCACTAAAAAATGGGACCTAATCATAGGACCAATATGTCCCCTCCTGCCACACTTCACCACACCACTAAAGGCCTATTTACAGCAGTTCCCTTTACCCAGTACCTCACACCTGGCTACCCAAGAAAAAAATTACAAGACATACCAAAAGGCTACTTAACTTCACAGTGCGTTAGTTTGCTCATTTATAAAATGGGGATAATAATAGTATTTTTTATAGAATTTTCATTAGCATTACACGTGTTAATATATGTAAAGCGCGCTTAGAACTCTACCTTGTACATAAAAAAGGTACAATGAACACTAGTCATTAGTGCTATTGTTGTCATTATTGTCGCAAGAAAGGAATAAATAAGAGGGAATTCTGTCCAGGTCTGCCGGAAACAGGGCTAGGAGTAAGAAGGTAGATGGGACAGGAAAGGCTTCACAGAGAAGGCTCCAAATGAGCTGGAGTAGCAGCAGGAAGGCGTACACGGGAGGGATGGAGGGCACATAGCATATGGGCCACCCATGAGAGATGAGGTCAGAGAAGCAGGCAAGGATCGGACACAGATCCTCGGGTTCACAAATGCTTCCATTCAGACTAAGAAATGTGAATTCCATATGGTCGAAGGAAGACCCTGGAAGACTTTAACAAGGGATTATGTAATTCACTGCAATGTGAACTTTGTAGTGGTGGGAGGGTGGCAGGAAGACAAATTCTGGAGGCGAGGAGACCAGTTAGAAGGGGATTTCAGATGTCAAGCAGCAGTTGATTAGAGTAGAAACTAGGCAGTGACAGTAGAGATGGAGAGGAAGAAATGCATTGAGAGCTAGTCAGAGGATAAAAGGAGGCTTATCTGATGACTAAAGAGATGAGGAGGTGGTAAGAGAATGGAAGGAATAGAGAATATACCAAGATGCCAGACTTGAGTGGAGGGCGGTGGATGGATTGGATGGTTATGTCATCAATCAATAAGGATACAGAACACTTGAACAACACTATCAATTACTTGGACTTCATTGGCATTGGTAGGACATCCCACCACAAAAAGTAGAATACACATTCTTTTCAACTGTACACAGAACATTTCTCAAGACAGACCACTTTCTGGGCCATGAAATAATTCTTAATAAAATAAAAATTATTTAAGTCATACAAACTATTTTCCCTTATGATATGGAATTAAATTAGAAATTAAAAGAGAGCGGGGGAAGATGGCAGAAGAGTAAGACGTGGAGATCAACTTCCTCCCCACAGATACATCAGAAATACATCTACACGTGGAACAACTCCTACAGAAAACCTACTGAACGCTGGCAGAAGACCTCAGACCTCCCAAAAGGCAAGAACTCCCCATGTACTTGGGTAGGGCAAAAGAAAAAAGAATAAACAGAGACAAAAGGATAGGGACGGGACCTGCACCAGTGGGAGGGAGCTGTGAAGGAGGAAAGGTTTCCACATACTAGGAGCCCCTTCACGGGCGGAGACTGCAGGTGGCAAAGGGGGATGCTTCAGCGCCGCGGAGGAGAGCACAACAACAGGGGTGCGGAGGACAAAGCGGAGAGATTCCCGCACAGAGAATCGGTGCCTACCGGCACTCACCAGCCCCAGAGGCTTCTTTGCTCACCCGCCGGGGCGGGCGGGGCTGGGAGCTGAGGCTCGGGTTTTGGGTCGGAGCGCAGGGAGAGGACTGGGGTTGGCGGTGTGAACACAGCCTGAAGGGGTTAGTGCACCACGGCTAGCCGGGAGGGAGTCCGGGAAAAAGTCTGGACCTGCCGAAGAGGCAAGAGACTTTTTCTTCCCTCTTTGTTTCCTGGTGCGTGAGGGGAGGGGATTAAGAGTGCTGCTTAAAGGAGCTCCAGAGACTGGCGCAAGCCGCGGCTAAAAGGGCGGACCCCAGAGACGGGTATGAGACGCCAAGGCTGCTGCTGCCGCCACCCAGAAGCCTGTGTGTGAGCACAGGTCACTCTCCACACCTCCCGTCCAGGGAGCCTGTGCAGCCCGCCACTGCCAGGGTCCCGGGATCCAGGGACAATTTCCCTGAGAGAATGCACGGCGCGCCTCAGGCTAGTGCAACGTCACGCCGGCCCTCTGCCGCCACAGGCTCGCCCCGGATCCGCATCCCTCCTTCCCCCCCGGCCTGGGTGAGCCAGAGCCCCCGAATCAGTGGCTCCTTTAACCCCGTCCTGTCTGAACGAAGAACAGACGCCCTCCGGCGACATATACGCAGAGTCGGGGCCAAATCCAAACCTGAACCCCGGGAGCTGTGCGAACAAAGAAGAGAAAGGGAAGTCTCTCCCAGCAGCCTCAGGAACAGCGGATTAAATCTCCAAAATCAACTTGAAGTACCCTGCATCTGTGGAATACCTGAATAGACAGCGAATCATCCCAAATTGAGGAGGTGGACTTTAAGAGCAAGATTTATTATTTTTTCCCCTTTTCCTCTTTTTGTGCGTGTGTATGTGTATGCTTCCGTGTGAGATTTTGTCTGTATAGCTTTGCTTTCAACATTTGTCCTAGGGTTCTATCCGTCCTTTTTTTTTTTTTACTTTAAAAAAAAATCTTTTCTTAATAATTTTTTTTTATTTTACTAGCTTTATTTTATTTTACCTTACCTTATTTTCTTTTCTTTTATCCTCTTTCTTTCTTTCTACTTTTTCTCCCTTTTATTCTGAGCTGTGTGGATGAAAGGCTCTTGGTGCTGCAGCCAGGAGTCAGTGCTCTGCCTCTGAGGTGGGAGAGCCAATTTCAGGATACTGGTCCACAAGAGACCTCCCAGCTCCACAGAATATCAAACTGCGAAAATCTCCCAAACATCTCCATCTCAACACCAACACCCAGCTTCACTCAACGACCAGCAAGCTACAGTGCTGGACACCTTATGCCAAACAACTAGCAAGACAGGAACACAAACCCACCCATTAGCAGAGAGGCTGCCTAAAATAATAAGTCCACAGACACGCCAAAACATACCACCAGACCTGGACCTGCCCACCAGAAAGACAAGATCCAGCCTCATCCACAAGAACACAGGCACTATTCCCCTCCACCAGGAAGCTTACACAACCCACTGAACCAACTTTAGCCACTGGGGACAGACACCAAAAACAACGGGAACTACGAACCTGCAGCCTGCAAAAAGGAGACCCCAAACACAGTAAGATAAGCAAAATGAGAAGACAGAAAAACACACAGCAGATGAAGGAGCAAGACAAAACCCCACCAGACCTAACAAATGAAGAGGAAATAGGCAGTCTACCTGAAAAAGAATTCAGAATAATGATAGTAAAGATGATCCAAAAGCTTGGAAATAGAATAGAGAAAATGCAAGAAACATTTAACAAGGACCTAGAAGAACTAAAGATGAAACAAGCAATGATGAACAACACAATAAATGAAATTAAAAATACTCCAGATGGGATCAATAGCAGAATAACTGAGGCAGAAGAACGGATAAGTGACCTGGAAGATAAAATAGTGCAAATAACTACTGCACAGCAGAATAAAGAAAAAAGAATGAAAAGAACTGAGGATAGTCTCAGAGACCTCTGGGACAACATTAAACGCACCAACATTCGAATTATAGGGGTCCCAGAAGAAGAAGAGAAAAAGAAAGGGACTAAGAAAATATTTAAAAAGATTATAGTTGAAAACTTCCCTAATATGGGAAAGGAAATAGTTAATCAAGTCCAGGAAGCACAGAGAGTCCCATACAGGAAAAATCCAAAGAGAAACACACCAAGACACATATTAATCAATCTGTCAAAAATTAAATACAAAGAAAACATATTAAAAGCAGCAAGGGAAAAACAACAAATAACACACAAGGGAATCCCCATAAGGTTAACAGCTGATCTTTCAGCAGAAACTCTGCAAGCTAGAGGGACTGGCAGGACATATTTAAAGTGATGAAGGAGAAAAACCTGCAACCAAGATTACTCTACCCAGCAAAGATTTCATTCAGATTTGATGGAGAAATTAAAATCTTTACAGAGAAGCAAAAGCTGAGAGAGTTCAGCACCACCAAACCAGCTTTACAACAAATGCTAAAGGATCTTCTCTAGGCAAGAAACATAATAGAAGGAACAGACCTATAATAACAAACCCAAAACAATTAACAAAATGGGAATAGGAACATACATATCGATAATTACCTTAAATGTAAATGGATTAAATGCTCCCACCAAAAGACAGAGACTGGCTGAATGGATACAAAAACAAGGCCCATATATATGTGTCTACAAGAGACCCACTTCAGATCTAGAAACACATACTGACTGAAAGTGAGGGGATGGAAAAAGATATTCCATGCAAATGGAAACCAAAAGAAAGCTGGAGTAGCAATTCTCATATCAGGATATATAGACTTTAAAATAAAGACTATTATAAGAGACAAAGAAGGACACTACATAATGATCAAGGGATCAATCCAGGGAAAGGATATAACAATTGTAAATATTTATGCACCCAACTTAGGAGCACCTCAATACATAAGGCAAATACTAACAGCCATAAAAGGGGAAATCGACAGTAACACATTCATAGTAGGGGACTTTAACACCCCACTTTCACCAATGGACAGATCATCCAAATAAAATTAAATAAGAAACACAAGCTTTAAATGATACATTAAACAACATGGACTTAATTGATATTTATAAGACATTCCATCCAAAAACAACAGAATACACATTTTTCTCAAGTGCTCATGGAGCATTCTGCAGGATAGATCATATCTTGGGTCACAAATCAAGCCTTGGTAAATTTAAGAAAATTGAAATTGTATCAAGTATCTTTTCTGACCACAATGCTATGAGACTAGATATCAATTACAAGAAAAGATCTGTAAAAACTACAAACACGTGGAGGCTAAACAATACACTACTTAATAACGAAGTGATCACTGAAGAAATCAAAGAGGAAATAAAAAAATACCTAGAAACAAATGACAATGGAGGCACGACAACCCAAAATCTATGGGATGCAGCAAAAGCAGTTCTAAGAGGGAAGTTTATAGCAATACAATCCTACCTTAAGAAACAGGAAACATCTCGAATAAACAACCTAACCTTGCACCTAAAGCAATTAGAGACAGAAGAACAAAAAAACCCCAAAATTAGCAGAAGGAAAGAAATCCTAAAGACCATATCAGAAATAAATGAAAAAGAAATGAAGGAAACTACAACAAAGATCAATAAAACTAAAAGCTGGTTCTTTGAGAAGATAAACAAAACTGATAAACCATTAGCCAGACTCATTAAGAAAAAACGGGAGAAGACACAAATCAATAGAATTAGAAATGAAAAAGGAGAAGTAACAGCTGACACTGCAGAAATACAAAAGATCATGAGCGATTACTACAAGCAACTCTATGCCAATAAAATGGACAACCTGGAAGAAATGGACAAATTCTCAGAATGCACAACCTTCTGAGACTGAACCAGGAAGAAACAGAAAATATGAACAGGGCAATCACAAGCACTGAAATTGAAACTGTGATTAAAAATCTTCCAACAAACAAAAGCCCAGGACCAAATGGCTTCACAGGCGAATTCTATCAAACATTTAGAGAAGAGCTAACACCTATCCTTCTCAAACTCTTCCAAAATACACCAGAGGGAGGAACACTACCAAACTCATTCTACGAGGCTACCATCACCCTGATACCAAAACCAGACAAGGATGTCACAAAAAAGAAAACTACAGGCCAATATCACTGATGAACATAGATGCAAAAATCTTCTACAAAATACTAGCAAACAGAATCCAACAGCACATTAAAAAGATCATACACCATGATCAAGTGGGGTTGTTTCCAAGAATGCAAGGATTCTTCAATATACGCCAATTAATCAATGTGATACACCATATTAACAAATTGAAGGAGAAAAACCATATGGTCATCTCAATAGATGCAGAGAAAGCTTTTCACAAAATTCAACACCACTTTATGATAAAACCCTCCAGAAAGTAGGCGTAGTCGGAACTTTCCTCAACATAATAAAGTCCGTATATGACAAACCCAGCTGACATCGTCCTCAATGGTGAAAAACTGAAAGCATTTCCACTAAGATCAGGAACAAGACAAGGTTGCTCACTCTCACCACTCTTATTCAACATAGTTTTGGAAGTTTTAGCCACAGCAATCAGAGAAGAAAAGGAAATAAAAGGAATCCAAATCGGAAAATAAGAAGTAAAGCTGTCACTGTTTGCAGATGACATAATACTATACATAGAGAATCCTAAAGAAGCTACCAGAAAAGTACTAGAGCTAATCAATGAATCTGATAAAGTAGCAGGAAACAAAATTAATGCACAGAAATCTCTGGCATTCCTATACACTAATGATGAAAAATCTGAAAGTGAAATCAAGAAAACACTCCCATTTACCATTGCAACAAAAAGAATAAAAGACCTAGGAATAAACCTACCGAAGGAGACAAAAGACCTGTATGCAGAAAATTATAAGACACTGATGAAAGAAATTAAAGATGATACAAATAGATGGAGAGATATACCATGTTCTTGGATCGGAAGAATCAACATTGTGAAAATAACTCTACTACCCAAAGCAATCTACAGATTCAATGCAATCCCTATCAAACTACCACTGGCATTTTTCACAGAACTAGAACAAAAAAATTCACAATTTGTATGGGAACACCAAAGACCCCGAATAGCCAAAGCAATCTTGAGAACGAAAAATGGAGTTGGAGGAATCAGGCTCCCTGACTTCAGACTATACTACAAAGCTACAGTAATCAAGGCAGTATGGTACTGGCACAAAAATAGAAATATAGATCAGTGGAACAGGATAGAAAGCCCAGAAATAAACCCACACACATATGGTCACCTTATCTTTGATAAAGGAGGCAGGAATGTACAGTGGAGAAAGGACAGCCTCTTCAATAAGTGGTGCTGGGAAAACTGGACAGGTAAATTTAAAAGTATGAGATTAGATCACTCCCTAACACCATACACAAAAAAAAGCTCAAAATGGATTAAAGACCTAAATGTAAGGCCAGAAACTCTCAAATTCTTAGAGGAAAACATAGGCAGAACACTCTGTGACATAAATCACAGGAAGATCCTTTTTGGCCCACCTCCTAGAGAAATGGAAATAAAAACAAAAATAAACAAATGGGACTTAATGAAACTTCAAAGCATTTGCACAGCAAAGGAAACCATAAACAAGATGAAAAGACAACTCTCAGAATGGGAGAAAAGATTTGCAAATGAAGCAACTGACAAAGGATTAATCTCCAAAATTTACAAGCAGCTAATGCAGCTCAATAACAACAAAACAAACAACCCAATCCAAAAATGGGCAGAAGACCTAAATAGACATTTCTCCAAAGAAGATATACAGACTGCCAACAAATACATGAAAGAATGCTCAACATCATGAATCATTAGAGAAATGCAAATCAAAACTACAATGAGATATCATCTCACACCAGTCAGAACGGCCATCATCAAATAATCTACAAACAATAAATGATGGAGAAGGTGTGGAGAAAAGGGAACATTCTTGCACTGCTGGTGGGAATGTGAGCTGGTACAGCCACTACGGAGAACTGTATGGAGGTTCCTTAAAAAACTACAAGTAGAACTACCATATGACCCAGCATCCCACTACTGGGCATATACCCTGAGAAAACCATAATTCAAAAAGAGTCATGTACCATAATGTTCATTGCAGCTCTATTTACAATAGCCCAGAGATGGAAACAACCTAAGTGTCCATCATCGGATGAATGGATAAAGAAGATGTGGCACATATATACAATGGAATATTACTCAGCCATAAAAGGAAACAAAATTGAGCTATTTGTAACGATGTGGATGGATCTAGAGTCTGTCATACAGAGTGAAGTAAGTCAGAAAGAGAAAGACAAATACCGTATGCTAACACATATATATGGAATTTAAGAAAAAAGAATTGTCATGAAGAACCTAGGGGTAAGACAGGAATAAAGATACAGACCTACTAGAGAATGGACTTGAGGATATGGGGAGGGGGAAGGGTAAACTGTGACAAAGCGAGAGAGTGGCATAGACATATATACACTACCAAACGTAAAATAGATAACTAGTGGGAAGCAACCGCATAGCACAGGGAGATCAGCTCGGTGCTTTGTGACCACCTAGAGGGGTGGGATAGGGAGGGTGGGAGCGAGGGAGATGCAAAAGGGAAGAGATATGGGAACATATGTATATGTATAACTGATTCACTTTGTTATAAAAGAGAAACTAACACAGCATTGTAAAGCAATTATACTGCAATAAAGATGTAAAAAAAAAATCAAAATTAGAAATCCCAAATATTTGGAAACTATATAATGCACCTCTAAATAATCCATAAGAAGAAAGTGAAAGTGAAATTAGAAAGTATTCTGAACTGACTTTAAAATACCAAATAAACACACCAAAATTTGGGTGACAGGCAGCAAAAGTAGTACTTAGAAACTTATAGTGCTAAATGTCTATATTAGAAAAAGAAAGTTCTCGAATCAGGAAGTAAATATTCTACCTTAGTAAACTAGAAAAATAAGAGCAAATTAAACCCAAAATAATAAGAAGAAAGGAAGTAATAACCAGACTAGTTCTAGGTACTTTTGCTGTAAGCTTTTTTGTTGCACACTTTTTTTTTTTTTTTTTTTTTTGTGGTACACGGGCCTCTCAGTGTTGTGGCCTCTACCGTTGCAGAGCACAGGCTCCGGCTCAGCCTCCATGGCTCACAGACCCAGGCGCTCCGCGGCATGTGGGATCTTCCCGGACCGCGGCAGGAATCCACGTCCCCTGCATCGGCAGGCGGACTGTCAACCACTGTGCCACCAGGGAAGCCCTTTTGCAAACATTTTTGTCACAACTAACTGGTCATAAAGCAACTTTGTAGCAAAAGATAAAACAACTGGTTGACAGGTTTTGGTTTGACAATTTGGTTTCAACTGGTTGAGATGTGTGAGCATTTCTTCCCGTCAGCAATGTTATTGATGGCTTTATCCAGCTGACAGATGAAGTTGATTTGCCCCAAGAGTTGTTTCTTATTTTAAAACACACTGTGTTGGAGGAGAAAGAGGCTGAGGGCCTCAAAGGTGCAGAGTTGAACCCACATTTCCCCTAGAAATTGTGCAGAGTTGAACCCACATTTCCCCTAGAAATTTGTAACATCTATCAAGACATGTGACAATATACCAAGAACAAACAACAGTGCAGAGGCTTTCACAACACAATACAAAGCTCAGGTACGAATATGCATCCTAGTGTTTGGAAACTGATACCCCTCTTAATGAAGGAAGAAATTTTAGTGAAAAAGAGAAAGTGCAATGCCAAACAAAGAGACAAATCAACAAACAAACAATATATATACATATAATACTATGAACAAAAGACTTGGGAGATAAGTGCTTAGGGACAACCCACAAAATAAAATCAGTTATTTGTGCAGTACTGTCATGAATCTACTACACATATTTTATTTTTCATTGTTTCATCTTTTATGGCAACATTTTTTATGGCAAGACTGCCTTATGGCCAATTAATTATGAGGCAAAAATGCTTGTGGCAAAGATGTGTATGGCAAATATGCTTAAGGTGAAAATACTAGACATAAACCAGGCCAGAGCAGAAATCACTGAAATGGGAAATAGAAAAATAATAGAGGGAACCAATGAAACCAAATGCTGGTTCTATGAAAAGAGCAACAAAATTCATAAGTTACAGGCATACCTCATTTTTAGTGTACTTTATTGTGCTTTGCAGATACTGCATTTTTTTACAAATTGAAAGTTTGTGGCAACCCTGTGTCAAACAATTCTATCAGTACCATTTTCCAATAGCATTTGCTCACTTCATGCCTCTGTGTCACATTTTGGTAATTCTCTCAATATTTCAAACTTTTTCATTATTATTTTATTTTTTATGGTGATCTGTGATCAGTGATCTTTGATGTTACTACTATGACTCACTGAAGGTTCAGATAATAGCATTTTTTAGCAATAAAGTATTTTAAAATTAAGGTATGAACTTTTTAAAAGACATAACGCGAGGGTGTGGAGAAAAGGGAACACCCTTGCACTGCTGGTAGGAATGTGAGTTGGTACAGCCACTATGGAGAACAGTATGGAGGTTCCTTAAAAAACTACAAATAGAACTACCATATGACCCAGCAATCCCACTACTGGGCATATACCCTGAGAAAACCATAATTCAAAAAGAGTCATGTACCAAAATATTCACTGCAGCTGTATTTACAATAGCCCGGCGATGGAAACAACCTAAGTGTCCATCATCGGATGAATGGATAAAGAAGATGTGGCACATATATACAATGGAATATTACTCAGCCATAAAAAGAAATGAAATTGAGCTATTTGTAATGAGGTGGATAGACCTAGAGTCTGTCATACAAAGTGAAGTAAGTCAGAAAGAGAAAGACAAATACTGTATGCTAACACATATATATGGAATTTAAGAAAAAAGAAATGTCATGAAGAACCTAGGGGTAAGACAGGAATAAAGACACAGACCTACTAGAGAATGGACTTGAGGATATGGGGAGGGGGAAGGGTAAGTTGTGACAAAGCGAGAGAGAGGCATGGACATATATACACTACCAAACGTAAAATAGATAGCTAGTGGGAAGCAGCCGCATAGCACAGGGAGATCAGCTCAGTGCTTTCTGACCACCTTGAGGGCTGGGATAGGGAGGGTGGGAGGGAGGGAGACGCAAGAGGGAAGAGACATGGGAACATATGTATATGTATAACTGATTCACTTTGTTATAAAGCAGAAACTAACACAGCATTGTAAAGCAATTATACTGCAATAAAGATGTAAAAAAAAAAAAGACATAATGCTATTGCACACTTAACAGACTACAGTATAGTGTAAACATAACTTTTATACTCACTGGGAAATTAAAAAAATTGTGTGACTTGCTTTATTGAGGTGGTCTGGAACCAAACCTGCAATATCTCTGAGGTATGCCTGTAGTTAGATTGACCAGAAAAAAAGAGAAGACGCAGATTTCCAATGTCAGAAATGAGAGAGATGACACCACAGATTCTACACACCAACTACCAAACTCACTCCAAAGGAAATGCATAACCTGGATAGCCATATATTTACTTAAGAAATTGAATTTGTAATTGAAAAAAATCTTATAAAGGAAACTCCAGGCCTCAACAGCTTCTTGGTAAATTTTACAAAACAATTCAGGAAGAAATAATAATGCTGATTCTTTCAGAAAATTTATGAGAATAGTTCCCAATTCATTCTTTGAGTATTAACTATTACCAAACCCAGACAAAGACATTACAAAAAAATAAAATAACAACAAAAAGGACAATATATCCTTACCAACTGGGGTTTATCTCAGAAAAGCAAGATTAGTTTAACATCTGAAAACCAATGTAATTCACAATATTAACAAATTAAAAAAGAAAAACTAATCATTTCAATTGATGCAGAAAGAACATGACAAAATCCAGCATGCATTTCTGATAAAGATTCCCAGCAAACCAGGACTAGAAGGGAAAGTCCTCAACTTGATAAAGGGCGTTTATGAAAAACTACAGATAACATAATATCTAATGGTAAAGGAGTTAATGCTTTCCCTCTAAGATCAAAAATAAAGCGAGGATGTACTCTCTTACTACCTCCATTCGACATTTTACTGGAGGTCCTGGCCACTGTCACAAGCCATGAAAAAGACATCAAAGGCACCCAGATTGCAGAGGAAGAAGTAAAACTGTGTTTATACATTGACAACATAATTGTCTCAAAAAAAAATCTGCTTCAATCTATAGAAAAAAGCTACTAGAACTATGTGAGTTCAACAAGGTTTCAGGATAAAAGGTCAATTTACAAAAATCAATTTATTTCTATATGCTAGCAATAAACAGCAGAAATTGAAATTTTACAACCACCATTTACAGTAGCATCAAAATGAAATATGAAATAATTATAGATAAATATAACAAAAGGTGTGCATGTCTTCTACTTTGACAATGACAAAACATTGCTGAGAATTTAAAGACCTAAATAAATGGAGACATGTATCATGGTCAGTAGTCAGAAGACTCAATATTGTTAAAATGTCAATTCTCCCATATTGATCTACAATTCAACACAATCCCAATCACAATCCCGGCAAGCTTTTATTGACAAAATTGTCAAGATATTCTAAAATTCATATGAAATGCAAAGCACCTAAAATAGCCAAAACATCTGTGGACAGAAAAAATGTGGAGAACTAACAATATCTGATTTTAAGACTTACTATTAGCTGCAATAATCAAAACAGCATCATATTGGTACAGATATGGAGAAAAAGATCATAAAAACAGATGGTCCAGAAACAGACCTACACATATATGAAAAAACTTTTGTACAAATGTAAAGGCAATCCAGTGGAGAAATGATTTTCAACAAATGGTGCTGGAACACACTGAATCCATATGCAAAACAATAATTATTATTACCATATACAAAAATAGCTCAAAATGGATCATAAACCTAAATGTAAAACCTAAAACTACAAAGCTTCTAGAAGAAAACACAGGGAAATATCTTTGTTGCCTTGGGGAAGGCAAAGATTTCTTTGATACAGTGCTCATAGCTTCTCAAAAGAACAAATTAACAAATTGGACTATATCAAAAGTAAAACTTCTGCTCTATGCATAACATTATTAAGATAATAAAAAGCCAAGCCACAGGCTAGGAGAAAATATATGGAAAGAATATAATTTATCAAGGACTTGTATTCAAAATATATAAGGGCCTCTCAAAATTGAATAATTAGAAAACAGACAACCCATTAAAAAATTTGACCAAAATATCTGAACAAGCACTACATCAGTGAAGTTATATGTATGAAAAATAAGCACAGAAAAAGATGCTCAATATCAGTAGTCATTAGGGAAATGTAAATCAAAACCACAATGAGATACCACTATATACCTGTTAGAAGAGACAAATTTTAGAAGACTGACCATACCCAACACTGGTGAGGATATACTGCACCTAGACGTGTAATATACAGCTGGTGGAACTGTAACTTGATAAAGTCACTTAGAAACACAGTTTGGTAGTCTCAAAAAATTAAACATATATCTACTTATGATCTTTCAGTATTTACCTAAGAGAAATGAAAACATGTGTCCATACAAAGACTTACACTTAAATGGTCATAGTGGCTTTTTTTTTCCTTTGAGAAAGGAAATAAACTTTTTATTCAATTAATTAGTAAAATCCAAATTTTTTATTGTATAAGCTCATGTTTTAGCTTTTAATGTTTTATATCTGCAGCTTTATGTGTGGAGAAGTTTATTTAAACTTCAACTCATAATTATTTTCTGTATATTTCCCCATAATAATGTACATTTAATGAATTTGACTTGCAGATGTCTATCTGTATAGTTTCTCTTTCAGAACAATAGACATGATATAACAATCATACATATAGCATTTACTTTGTGCCAGGCATTATCTAAAGTGATTTACATATATTAACCAAATTAATCTTCACAATAAGTTGTGATATATATATTAGCATTGGTGACATTTACATCTGAGGAACTGTTGGACAGAGAAGTTAAATAACTTGCTCAAATATATACAGCAGTTAGTAGTTGGTTAAGATGGATTTCAACCCAGACAATTGCTTCCAAACCCCATACGCTTAAATCCTGTCATATTCTCAATACACATGAAGTAGATTATGTTGATTTTGAAAACTTAAAAAGCAGGGATTGCCTTTTCTCACCACTACCCAAATATCCCATCTTGCTATTATTGCCTTTTATCTGTTTTAGCTTGTTTCCCCTACTCAAATGTCCTCTGCATTTTTACGTATAAAATCTCTACTACACCAACAAGACCTAGACTGAATTATATGTTCCTTTTTAAATTTTTTAACATCTTTATTGGAGTATAATTGCTTAACAATGTTGTGTTAGATTCTGCTGTATAACAAAGTAAATCAGCTATACGTATACATATATCCCCATATCCCCTCCCTCTTGCGTTTCCCTCCCACCCTCCCTATCCCACCCTTCTAGGTGGTCACGAAGCACGGAGCTGATCTCCCTGTGCTATGCGGCTGCTTCCCACTAGCTAGCTATTTTACACTTGGTAGTATATATAAGTCCATGCAACTCTCTCACTTTGTCCCACCTTCCCCTTCCCCCTCCCCATGTCCTCAAATCCATTCTCTACATCTGCATCTTTATTCCTGTCCTGCCCCTACATTCTTCAGAACCTTTATTATTTTTTTAGATTCCACATATATGTGTCAGCATATGGTATTTGTTTTTCTCTTTCTGACTTACGTCACTCCGTATGACAGACTCTAGGTCCATCCACCTCACTACAAATAACTCAATTTCATTTCTTTTTATGGCCGAGTAATATTCCATTATATATATGTGCCACATCTTCTTTATCCATTCATCTGTCGATGGACACTTAGGTTGCTACCATGTCCTGGCTATTGTAAATAGAGCTGCAATGAACACTGCAATGACCTGTGGTACAGGTCTCTTTTTGAATTATGGTTTTCTCAGGGTATATGGCCAGTAGTGGGATTGCTGGGTCATATGGTAGTTCTAGTTTTAGTTTTTTTAAAGAACCTCCATACAGTTCTCCATAGTGGCTGTATCACTTTACATTCCCACCAACAGTGCAAGAGGGTTCCCTTTTCTCCACACCCTCTCCAGCATTTACTGTTTGTAGATTTTTTGATGATGGCCATTCTGACTGGTGTGAGGTGACACCTCATTGTAGTTTTGATTTGCATTTCTTTAATGATTAGTGATGTTGAGCATCCTTTCATGTGTTTGTTGGCAATCTGTATATCTTCTTTGGAGAAATGTCTGTTTAGGTCTTCTGCCCATTTTTGGATTGGGCTGTTTATTTTTTTTTGGCATGGAGCTGCATGAGCTGCTTGTAAATTTTGGAGATTAATCCTTTGTCAGTTGCTTCACTTGCAAATCTTTTCTCCCATTCTGAGAGTTGTCTTTTCATCTTGTTTATGGTTTCCTTTGCTGTGCAAAAGCTTTGAAGTTTCATTAGGTCCCATTTGTTTACCTTTGTTTTTATTTACATTTCTCTACGAGATGGGTCAAAAAGGATCTTGCTGTGATTTATGTCACAGAGTGTTCTGCCTGTGTTTTCCTCTAAGAGTTTTATAGTGTCTGGCCTTACATTTAGGTCTTTAATCCATTTAGAGTTTATTTTGGTGTATGCTGTTCGGGAGTGTTCTAATTTCATACTTTTAAATGCACCTGTCCAGTATTCTCAGCACCACTTATTGAAGAGGCTGTCTTTTCTCCATTGTATATTCTTGCCTCCTTTATCAAACATAAGGTGACCATATGTGTGTGGGTTTACCTCTGGGCTTTCTATCCTGTTCCACTGATCTATATTGCTGTTTTTGTGCCAGTACCATACTGTCTTGATTATTGTAGGTTTGTAGTAGAGTCCGAAGTTAGGTAGCCTCATTCCTCCAGCTCCGTTTTTCTTTCTCAAGATTGCTTTGGCTATTTGGGGTCTTCTGTGTTTCCATACATATTGTGAAATTTTTTTAGTCCTGTGAAAAATGCCATTGGCAGTTTGAGAGGGATTGCACTGAATCTGTAGATTGCTTTGGGTAGTAGAGTCATTTTCACAATGTTGATTCTTCCAATCCAAGAACATGGTTTATCTCTCCATCTGTTTGTATCATCTTTAATTTCTTTCATCAGTGTCTTATAGTTTTCTGCATATAGGTCTTTTGTCTCCTTAGGTAGGTTTATTCCTAGGTATTTTTTCTTTGTGTTGCAATGGTAAATGGGAGTGTTTCCTTAATTTCTCTTTCAGATTTTTCATCATTAGTGTATGGGAATGCAAGATATTTCTGTGCATTAATTTTGTATCCTGCTACTTTACCAGATTCATTGATTAGCTCTAGTAGTTTTCTGGTAGCTTTTTTAGGATTCTCTATGTATAGTATCATGTCATCTGCAAACAATAACAGTTTTACTTCTTCTTTTCTGATTTTTATTCCTTTTATTTCTTTTTCTTCTCTGAATGCTGTGGGTAAAACTTTCAAAACTATGTTTAATAAGAATGGTGAGAGTGGGCAGTCTCGTCTTGTTCCTGATCCTAGTGGAAACGGTTTCAGTTTTTCACCATTGAGAACAATGTTGGCTGTGGGTTTGTCATATATGGTCTATACAAAGTTGAGGTCAGTTCCCTCTATGCCTACTTTCTGGAGGGTTTTTGTCATAAATGGGTGTTGAATTTTGTTGAAAGCTTTCTCTGCATCTATTGAGATGATCATATGGTTTTTCTCCTTCAATTTGTTAATATGGTGTATCACATTGATTGATTTGCACATATTGAAGAATCCTTGCATTCCTTGGCTAAACCCCACTTGATCATGGTGTACGACCCTTTTAATGTACTGTTGGATTCTGTTTGCTAGTATTTTGTTGAGGATTTTTGCATCTATGTTCATCAGTGATATTGGCCTGTAGTTTTCTTTTTTGTGACATCCTTGTCTGGTTTTGGTATCAGGGTGATTGATGGTGGCCTCATAGAATGAGTGTGGGAGTGTTCCTCCCTCTGGTATATTTTGGAAGAGTTTGAGAAGGATAGGTGTTAGCTCTTTTCTAAATCTTTGATAGAATTCACCTGTGAAGCCATCTGGTCCTGGGCTTTTGTTTGTTGGAAGATTTTTAAAACAGTTTCAATATCAGTGCTTGTGACTGGTCTGTTTATATTATCTATTTCTTCCTGGTTCATTCTCAGATGGTTGTATTTTTCTAAGAATTTGTCCATTTCTTCCAGGTTGTCCATTTTATTGGCATATAGTCGCTTGTAGTAATCTTTCATGATCGTTTGTATTTCTGCTGCATCAGTTACTTCTCCTTTGTCATTTCTAATTCTGTTGATTTGCGTCTTCTCCCTTTTTTTCTTGATGAGTCTCACTAATGGTTTATCAATTTTGTTTATCTTCTCAAAGAACCAGCTTTTAGTTTTATTGATCTTTGCTATTGTTTCCTTCATTTCTTTTTCATTTATTTCTGATCTGATCTTTATGATTTCTTTCCTTCTGCTAACTTTGGCACTTTTTTTTCTTCTTTCTCTAATTGCTTTTGGTGTAAGTTTAAATTGTTTATTTGAGATTTTTCTTGTTTCTTGAGGTAGGACTCTATTGCTATACATTTCCTTGTTAGAACTGCTTTGGCTGCATCCCATAGGTTTTGGATCATCGTGTTTTCGTTGTCATTTGTTTCTAGGTATTTTTTTGATTTCCTCTTTGATTTCTTCAGTGATCTCTTGCTTATTTAGTAGTGTATTGTTTAGCCTCCACGTGCTTGTATTTTTTACAGTTTTTTTTCCTGTAATTGATATCTAGTCTCATAGCATTGTGGCTGGAAAAGATACTTGATACCATTTCAATTTTCTTAAATTTACCAAGGCTTGATTTGTGACCCAAGATATGATCTATCCTGGAGAATGTTCCATGAGCACTTGAGAAGAAAGTGTATTCTGTTGTTTTTGGATGGAATGTCCTATAAATATCAATTAAGTCCATGTTGTTTAATGTATCATTTAAAGCTTGTGTTTCCTTATTTATTTTCATTTTGGATGACCTGTCCATTGGTGAAAGTGGGGTGTTAAACTTCCCTACTATGTTTGTATTACTGTTGAATTCCCCTTTTATGGCTGTTAGCATTTGCCTTATGTACTGAGGTGCTCCTATGTTGGGGCATAAATATTTACAATTGTTATATCTTCTTCTTGGATTGATCCCTTGATCATTATGTTGTGTCCTTCTTGGTCTCTTGTAATAGTCTTTATTTTAAAGTCTATTTTGTCTGATATGGGAATTGTTACTCCAGCTTTCTTTTGATTTCCATTTGCATGGAATATCTTTTTCCATCCCCTCACTTTCAGTCTGTATGTGTCCCTAGGTCTGAAGTGGGTCTGTTGTAGACAGCATATATATGGGTCTTGTTCTTGTATCCATTCGGCAAGTGTGTGTCTTTTTCTCGGAGCATTTAATCCATTTACATTTAAGGTATTTATCGATATGTATGTTCCTATTACCATTTTCTTAATTGTTTTGGGTTTGTTTTCTTAGGTCTAGAGAAGTTCCTAGAGAAGTTCCTTTAGTATTTGTTGCCTAGAGAAGTTCCTTTAATATTTGTTGTAATGCTGGTTTGGTGGTACTGAATTCTCTTAGCTTTTGCTTGTCTGTAAAGTTTTTAATTTCTCTGTTGAATGTGAATGAGATCCTTGCTGGGTAGAGTAATCTTGGTTGTAGGTTTTTCCCTTTCATCATTTTAAATATGTCCTGTCACCACTCCCTTCTGGCTTGCAGAGTTTCTGCTGAAAGATGAGCTGTTAACCTTATGGGGATTCCCTTGTATATTATTTTTCCCTTTCTGCTTTTAATATTTTTTCTTTGTATTTAGTTTTTGATAGTTTGATTAATGTGTCTTGGTGTGTTTCTCTTTGGATTTATTGTGTATGGAACCCTCTGTGCTTCCTGGACTTGATTGACTATTTCCTTTCCCATATTAGGGAAGTTTTCAACTATAAACTCTTTATTTTCTCAGTCCCTTTCTTTTTCTCTTCTTCTTCTGGGACCCCTATAATTCGAATGTTGGTGCGTTTAATGTTGTCCCAGAGGTCTCTGAGACTGTCCTCAACTTTTCATTCTTTTTTCTTTATTCTGCTCTGCGGTAGTTATTTCCACTATTTTATCTTCCAGGTCACTTATCCGTTGTTCTGCCTCAGTTCTTCTGCTATTGATTCCTTCTAGAGAATTTTTAATTTCATTTATTGTGTTGTTCATCATTGTTTGCTCTATATTTCTTCTAGGTTCTTGTTAAACCTTTCTTGTATTTTCTCCATTCTGTTTCCAAGATTTTGGATCATCTTTACTATCAGTACTGTGAATTCTTTTTCAGGTAGATTGCCTGTTTCCTCTTCATTTGTTTGGTCTGGTGGGATTTTACCTTGCTCCTTCATCTGCTGTGTGTTTCTCTGTCTTCTCATTTTGCTTAACTTACTGTTTTTGGGGTCTCCTTTTCACAGGCTGCAGGTTCGTAGTTCCCGTTGTTTTTGGTGTCTGCCCACAGTGGGTAAGGTTGCTTCAGTGGGTTGTGTAGGCTTCCTGGTGGAGGGGACTGCTGCCCATGTTCTGGTGGATGAGGCTTGATCTTGTCTTTCTGGTGGGCAGGACCATGTCCAGTGGTGTGTTTTGTGGTGTCTGTGAACTTATTATGATTTTAGGCAGCCTCTCTGTTAATGGATGGAGTTGTGTTCCTGTCTTGTCAGTTGTTTGGCATGAGGTGTCCAGCACTAGAGCTTGCTAGTCATTGAGTGGAGCTTGGTCTTAGCGTTGAGACGGAGATCTCTGGGACAGCTCTCACTGATTGATGTTATGTGAGGCCAGGAGGTTTCTGGTGGACCAATGTCCTGAACTCGGCTCTCCCACCTCAGGGGCTCAGGCCTGACATCTGGCCGGAGCACCAAGATTCTGTCAGCCACACGGCTCAGAAGAAAACAGAGAGAAAAAAGAAAGAAAGAAAAATAATAATAAAATAAAAATAATTATTAAAATAAAAAAAAATATTAAAATGAGAAAATAAAAAATTTAATAAATAAAAAAAGAAGAGAGCAACCAAACCAATAAACGAATGCTTCAATGATAACAGGAACTAAAAACTATACTAAGATAAACATAAAAATCGGAAACTAGTCAGTCGCATACAGTACACCCCAAGTCTACAGTTGCTCCCAAAGTCCACCACCTCAATTTTGGGATGATTCATTGTCTATTCAGGTATTCCACAGATGCAGCGTACATCAAGTTGACTGTGGAGATTTAATCCACTGCTCCTGAGGCTGCTGGGAGTAATTTCCCTTTCTCTTCTTTGTTCACACAGCTACTGGGGTTCAGCTTTGGTTTTGGCCCCACCGCTGTGTGTAGGTCGTCCTCTGGTGTGTGTTCTTCACCCAGACAGGACAGGGTTTAAGGAGCAGCTGATTAGGGGGCTCTGGCTCACTCAGGCTGGGGGGAGGGAGGAGTACAGAATGCGGGGCAAGCCTGTGGTGGCAGAGGCCAGCATGGCGTTGCAACTGACTGAGATGTGGCATGTGCTCTCCCGGGGAAGTTGTCCCTGGATCACGGGACCCTGGCAGTGGTGGGCTGCACAGGCTCCCAGGAGGGGAGGTATGGATAGTGACCTTTCCTTGCACATAGGCTTCTTGGTGGCGGCAGCAGCAGCCTTAGCGTCTCATGCCCGTCTCTGGGGTCCGCGCTGATAGCCGCAGCTTGCGCCTGTCTCTGGAGCTCCTTTAGGCAGTGCTCTGAATCCCCTCTCCGTGCATACCCCAAAACAATGGTCTCTTGCCTGTTAGGCAGCTCCAGACTTTTTCCCGGACTCCCTCCCAGCTAGCTGTGGCGCACTAGCCCCCGTCAGGCTGTGTTCGTGCAGTCAACCCCAGTCCTCTCCCTGGGATCTGACCTCCAAAGCCCGAGCCTCAGCTCCCAGCCCCGTCCTGTCCCGGCGGGTGAGCAGACAAGCCTCTCGGGCTGGTGAGTGCCGGTCGGCACCAATCCTCTGTGCAGGAATCTCTCTGCTTTGCCCTCTGCACCCCTGTTGCTGCACTCTCCTCCATGGTTCTGAAGCTTCAACCCCCGCCCTGCCACCCACTGTCTCTGCCAGTGAAGAGGCTTCCTAGTGTGTGGAAACTTTACTCCTTCACAGCTCCCTCCCCAAGGTGCAGGTCCCATCCCTATTCTTTTATCTCTGTTTTTTCTTTTGCCCTACCCAGGTACGTGTGGAGTTTCTTGCCTTTTGGGAAGTCTGAGGTCTTCTGCCAGCGTTCATTAGGTGTTCTGTAGGAGTTGTTCCACATGTAGATGTATTTTTGATGTATTTGCGGGGAGGAAGGTGATCTCCACGTCTTACTCCTCCGCTATCTTGAAGGTCCTCCCCATAGTGGATTATTTGTTACAGCCCCAAACAGTAATAACCTGAAAGCCTCTCAATAGGCTACTGGATAAACTGTGCTAAACCCATACCTGGAATAATAATCAGCAATAAAAAGAAAGAACTTCTTTCACTTAGCATTGTGTCACCCAAGTTCTTCCATGTTTTTGCAAATGGGAGGATTTCCTTCTTTTCATAGTCTGCATAGTATTCCATTATGTTATATACCACATTTTCTTAATTTACTCATTCATCCACTGATGGATATTTAGGTTGCTTCCAAGTCTTTCCTGTACTTATATGAGGAATCTAAAATAGTCAAACTCATAGAAGCAGAGAGTAGAACAGGGGTGGCCAAAGAATGGGGGAAGGGGGAAATGGGGATGAAGTAGTCAAGGGTACAAGTTTCAGTTATGCAAGACGGATAACTCCTAGAATTCTACTGTACGGCACAGGGTTTATAGTTAGTAATACTGTACTATATACTTTCCTAATAGGGTAGATCTTAATGTTGAATGTTATTAATCACAAAATATAAAATAAAAAATAAAGAGGACAGGAGGAAACTTTTAGAAGTGATGGGTATGTTTATGGTATAAATTATGGAGATAGTTTCTCCAAACTCATCAAGCTGTATGCATTAAGTATGTACAGCTTTTTGTATGTTAATCATACCTCAATAAAGCAGTTTAAAAAAAACGATAGAACTATTGTTACACAAAGTAACATGTTTTAATCTCAAGATAGTCACATTAAGTGAAAGAAGCCATATGAAAAAGAATACATACTATATGATGTACTATATAAAATTCTGAAAAATGCAAATTCATAGTGTGAAAGCAGAACCACAGTTGGCTGGGGGTTGGGGAAGGGCAAGAAGTAGAGGCAGGAGGGAGATTACAAAGCGGCACACAAAAACTGATTTTATCATCTTGACTAACAGTGCTTTTACTTATATATACATTTGACAAAACTTATCAAATTCAACTGCACTTTAAGTATGTGTACCTGATTATATATCTCAAAGTAGTTGTTATTTTTTTTTAAGTGGCATTAGTAATCCAAGTAGGAGTAGTTTCTGCAGGAGACTGCATTACGAATAGGACATAAGGAGGCAGAGACTGAATACAGACTACTCTCTCAAGAAGTTCAGCTAGGGAACGGGAGAGGGAGAAGATGAGAGGGAGTGAGGGAGCAGGAGACTGACCTAACTAGACAACACGTTGAGTTATATGTGGTTTTTTTATTTGTTTGTTTTTACATCTTTATTGGAGTATAATTGCTTTACAATGGTGTGTTTGTTTCTGCTTTATAGCAAAGTGAATCAGTTATACATATACACATGTTCCCATTATCTCTTCCCTCTTGCGTCTCCCTCCCACCCTCCCTATCCCAGCCCTCTAGGTGGTCACAAAGCACTGAGCTGATCTCCCTGTGCTATGTGGCTGCTTCCCACTAGCTATCTACCTTACGTTTCGTATATGTATTTTAAGATAGGAGGAACTTGAGCATATTTATAAGCTATAGAAAAGGAGCCAGTGGAGAGAATGAAATTGAAAATGTAGGGGTCAAGAGCCAACTGATGAAATGTGGGATGGAAAACTCCAAGCAAAAGGTAAGCCTTGAGTAAGAGGACTCTTATGCGTACACAAGGTTTGTCTTGTGGTTGGGCTGGGAGATGCAGGAGTGGATGGAAGAGTTAGTAGAATTGAAGTCTGTCATTCTCTCTCTTCCTTTTTTGGGAAGAATGAGGTATGAGAAGAGTAGGATACTTAAGAAGGATGGTGGAGCTCTGGAAAAGCCACTGGCTACAGAAACTGAAATGTGGTTGGAGCTAAATGTCCAACTTAAGGGCATTCTTCTATAACAAGATGGCAGACAATAAGATAGTTTTGTACAAACAAAATAGCTATCATTTACACATGTGCTCAATGGTTTATTATCTAACAGTCCTTTTCTGGTCTCTTCACCCCTAGAAAATGTCACTCATGTGCTAAGCTTTCTGTTGATCCCACCCTTTTCCTCCTCAACACACAACACTTTTAACACTCTTTCTTTAAGATGTTGGGAAGTATTTCTAACATATACATGAAAATACAGAATAATTTAATGAACAGCAATGTTCTACCATCAAGCTGTATCAAATCTTATCACTATACCATATTTACCTCAGTTAGCAAAACCCTTGAACCAAAGCAGGCTAACTGCATAAGAGAGGTTTCATCACCAGCAAACATCAATATACTCACTCACTTTTCACATTTTATTTATTTCATAAATAATGCCCATGGTACCTGTAATAGCTTCAGGTATTACTGTGGGTAGGCACAAATGAAATATAGCCAAAAATGGCCACTGGCAAGCTAGTAAGGTAGTTCCTCTGAAGTGAAGTGCTAATATGTGAAAGTCATGTGAATCAGATGATACCCAAGGTCCTACTTTTGGAAAAAATGCTCTGTCAAAGTATGAATTCTTAATATAAATGGTAATTCTGATTCATAGCACAGATACTATTTCTTTAGTGTTCTAACACTCATTGCCACTTTAGCGTGAGTAAATTTGAGGGTGGTTAATAAAAAATATTTTTCCTCACATCATGTAAAATTTCTGAAGCTTGAAAGCATACAATCATTTTCTAAAGATAGCTTTATTCTCCAAGTGGTAATAAATCATCCGTTAAATCTAAAAAACTGTAATGTGGATAGTACCTGCCAAAACAGACTGTGTGCATCTCCTCTCAGAAGTTCAACTGTATCTCCTGCCTGGATGTGTAACGGGGGTCCTTCATGAAGAGCAGGGGCTGGCATTCCAGTATAGGTCCTAATGGCCTGCATCTTTGGTAAACCTGCAAATAAGCAACACAACACTTAGAATTGAGAAAATTATAAAGTGTGAAGTCCAAATGCACTTTTAAAAAAACCAAAGCTATTATCAACATTAAAGAGGTTTTTTTTTTTTTTTTGCGGTACACAGGCCTCTCACTGTTGTGGCCTCTCCCATTGCAGAGCACAGGCTCCGGACGCGCAGGCTCAGCGGCCATGGCTCACGGGCCCAGCTGCTCAGCGGCATGTGGGATCTTCCCAGACCGGGGCACGAACCTGCGTCCCCTGCATCGGCAGGCGGACTCTCAACCACTGCGCCACCAGGGAAGCCCAACATTAAAGAGTTTTAAGAGCACCAAGTCCAAGGAAACATTTGAGGTAATCACAAATGGAATGCTTTTCAACTTTCTCATTATCGGAGATGGTTATGGAATAAGATACACATTTATCCCCTGATTCCTTACATTCTTTTCCTCTCCCTCACCATCAATCTCTTTTTAGTTGAAAAAATATTTCTTTCAGCTGATGCCTGCTTCATAAAATACACGTCACATACAGTTTAATGGAAAAGAATCATTTTTTTCATCCTCTCTATCCTTTCTGCCTATTATTTTCCGCTTGGGCATTGGCTGATTTCATCACTAAGGAGGCTCACCCTTTCTGTGTATGTATCGCATTGCCCAGTATAAGGCTCATATCTTAAGGTTATCTTTGTAATTCAAAAGCAAAAAGGTGATGGATGTGCCACTGCAATACTTAAGGCATTTATATGGAGAAATTCTTCAGGCTCAAATTTAGGCTTGCAAAAGAGACCCAATAATGGGAACATGTCTAAGCCAACAGCATCAACAAGACTTGAAATACAGATGCAGGCCTTTTTGTTGTATTTCTTGGAATGGGCAATGAATGCCTCAGTTCAGTATTTCATTTTCGTGAGCGGCAGCTCCAACTGCACCCAGGCCTGGCTGCGTCGGCGCTGCTCACAAATGGATCACCTCAGTCACCTTTTCATCTGGAGGTGAAAAACTGCTCCTGCCTACGAGACAGATCGCTCATAAACATGGTATCTGTTACACACTGAGGCACTTAAGTCATCGCTTATTACACTTCAAGACTTTTTATTCTAGTGACTGAACACAGTGAAGCTATAATTGGCTAGAAATGTTGCACTAAATAGAGGAGGATGAATGACAGTCATTCAGTTCTAGGTGGCCAAGTTACCTCGAAAGGACCTCGATATCTAAATGGAATGCTCCAGCAAACAGTTTAATAAAGTCCTCAAAATCTGTTTCCAATAACCATGCCAGGAGGGGAGAAAACAAGGTGGCTAGAAACTAAACAGAACTGAAAAGTTTTAGCCAACACTTTCTCATCAACCCAGTCAACCTGAAGGCAGAAGGGCTGAAAAGCCATGTGCCCTTCACCCCAGTTTAATGGCTGTTAACGGTCAAGACATGTTATGAGCTGCCACATCTCCCCTTTCTTCAGTTTTTATGCCACAGAACCGCAGAGGGATGACTTTGATCCCATATCTCTCATGGAGTATTTCCCCACCAGATGGTATAAGGTGGTGGCACCCTTACCCAAACAGCAGACTTTATCGTCTTTTCCAAAACAACACTCGAAGAGAACTCTTCTCAGACAAGTGTTTATCAGATTCAATCTTAACACACTGTAAATTCCTGGAGCATAGAAAGAGCTTATTTTACAGTTTTTATTAAGATACTGTTGTTAATATAAAATGGAACCTAAATATCCCATGCACACCAAAATGGATTTAGAAGTTCAATATATGGAAGAGGATGCCGTCTGAAGCAGAATTTTTTCAAAGGAGCATGGTTTGCATGATAGTTATCCCATGTTGAGGAGCCAGAATTGCAGTTAGCCTCAGTTTTCCTGAGCACTGCTAGAGCAAGGAAAGCATTTTGTTCAGAAGGATCCCTTGATAATTTTGTTTTTACGTCAATTTTTAGATAAAGGCTGAAGGCAAGAAAGAAGAGTTTTTAAACCTGAAAGAGCTGACGTGACCTTAAATACTGGGATGAGGTGAGTAGTGGGAAGGGGCATGGCCTTCGCTGCAATTGTCTCTGTAGACAAGGCCCACAGGGACAAAAAGAAGCAGTGCCACGTGACAAAAGGTGGAAACAGTAGTTCTCTTATTGCTGATATGTCCAAGTTATTTTCAAGAAGAAATGATTGAAAATGCATAGAGTATTTAAGAAGAAAAATTAAGTTTGATGACATTTCACCAGCCAAATATAGATTAGGGATTAAAATACAGAATGCCCAGGCTACACACAAAGGCTATGAAGTGTCAGGTATAGAACAATCCTGGCTCATTCATCTTTTTTACTGGACTAGAATGCCCATAACACATGACCTACTAAAGTCATGATATTTAAAACTGAAAGTAGTACATATATTAATATACTTTGGTCAAGGAATGAGACCCAAGTACTAGTCTTACGATTTACTTTGGACTAAGCAACCTTCAGAATGATGGACTTGGTTTTCATAGTCTTATTTATTCCTGATTTTTTTCATTGACTCTATCTTTTCTGCTATTACTTTCTTCTTGGTTATGAGCTTCTTTTGGAAAGTTGATTGAGTAGCACACTAGCATAGTGTGTGTTGCTGATCTCATTCCTAAAACAAAAATTGTGTGACCTCGCCAAGAATTATGGCTGAGCCCAGGTTATAGTCAAAAGGACATTGCTACTGGCCTGAATTCAGCCATACGTGATTTGCAAACTACAATGTTTATTTGACCCATATGCTTTTTTGTGGGATGAGTTATGGACCTATAATATAATGGAATTTATATCTCTTAGTCATTTGTTAGGATCATCTTTGGCTATTTATTTCTGATTGGTCAGCACGTCTCATTTCAGGATGACCTGTCAGGGCTACAGGGCTATCTACGGAGATCGAAAGATAAAAGGAATGAAACAAGGGCACAGGGACAGGATGAATTCTGACACTCTGCCCCTTGCTTCTGACACCTGCATATAGTAGAAGTTCTACAGTACTGGTGGGATGAATGGTTGCTTTCTAAAAGGCCCCTTTATATTACTTCCTTTTATTAAAAAAAAAAAGACACGGTGACATTGCTAAGAATAGGAATATAATCACATTAACTGAGAGATAAAAATGCAATTAAAATAAGAAAAGAGGGAGTGGGTTAAACTTCATGTCAGCACTCAGCCATCAGTATAATTGTTGACACAATCTACTGCCACAGCAGGCATTCACACCTCATAAATGAGATCAAGAAGGGAGAAGAAATTAGATTTACAGATGTTCATATTTCAAATAGCCATTTAGTGTTGATTTAATGTAGGTTTTCTTCTCCCCTTATAAAATATCTGACAGGTTTTAACCTCTGTTTAAAAATGTCCAGGACAGAACATTCACTACACGTTCCTATGACAACTCAGTCATTGTTGCATATAGTTTATTAACAAGCTCTATCTGAAACTTATTCAAAACTCTAACTTCTCTCCGTTGACCTGCCTCCTTCCATCTGGAATTATGCTGAAGAAGGCAATTCTCCTTTTTATAGATTAGCCTTTCAAAATTTGTTCAGGCTTAAAATTCCTAGTTCCTCATTTAAAAAAAAATAATCTTATTTTCCTTTGGTTATCCATACTTCAAGGGATTCTGAGATGCAAAACAGTATAAAGCTACAAAAGCAGAACTGTAGTTTCCCTCATTGATACTGAGCAATCAGCAATAAATAGCTAAAAGTTATTCTAAAAACTGATTAAAATATGTAAATTCCATTATATTATAAACTCATAACTCATCCCAGAAAGCTGCTTTTTTCTTCTTGGTTAAACATGGACCCAATAGTTGGTTGTTTAGTTTCTTTCTGCTCCAGAACTGAATTTATAATGGATATATTGGTATAATTACAAGACTGCTCTTCAAAATCTGAAAAGTTATACTGCAACTACCTTCAGATATTAAATGCAAAATAATCATATGTAATGCCAACATGTACAGGTAAGCAACTGTGGAAGTTCCCAAAACTTTATATAATCAAGAATCCTTATCTAAGGGAATATAGTTAAAATGGCTGAGACAAAATTAGATCTCCTGCCAAATGTTTAGTCATTTCAGCTTGTTTTATTCCCTTCAACAAATGCTTTGATGTACAGCCAACTATATCCTTAATGCATAACTTGTGGACAATTGTGCCCTTTAACTTTTGTTCACACTAGCAATTATGCTTAGTCTTGGCGTCAGACAAGGTCCCCAAGTCATCCTTATGCACGAAGAATTAACAAACAGAAGGATCAACAATATTAAAATGACGGTTATACTCCAGTAATAGTCACGGGGTTCCCGTTAAATAAAACCTAAGCCAATGTAATTATGTGGAACACTAGGGTTTTCTAAAACAATACAGAAGTGTTTTTAAAAAGGGGATCTGAAGCAAGAATTCCTTTCACATCTGAATTCAATACCACTAAGAGTGATATATGCCAAGAAATGATTTAAAATGTACTTTTTAAAAAGGAGTTAATTCTAGGTAGAGTTCTATTGGAAAGTTGCTAGATATAAACTATTTCACTGATAATTTTCACATAAACCCTCAATGAACTTAGCCTACTGTACCTGTATCAGCCACTGTGGCTTCTGAGAAGAGTGACCGTCACAATAGAGATTAGTATCTATTCACGAGGCTGATATCACTGCCCTAATGCAATGGGTTTCCCTGGGGCAATAACTTAGAGCAGAGTGCTGTGTACTAGATAAATGAGCTGTCAGTAATGGTACTGGCCTTTCACCTCTGAGGCCTAATTTAAAATCTAAACACAGCCGCATTAAAAAAGAATTAGTTTTGCAAGATGTCAGAGGATGTGGTTAGTTTATCCTGGGAAACTGATCATAAGCATAACATATTCATTCATTCCTTAAATGTCTGAAGCACTCCCTAAGTCCTGGGCATGGTGGTCTGAGAACAGAGCAAGGCCAGGCTTCCTGCCCTCAAAGAGCCTGTAGTGCACTGAGTAGACAGGTGAACTAAAGACAGTAATACAATTGGGCATGGGCTCTTGTCCAGGGGGACCTTTTTCCAAATATGCCTATTAAGAAAAATTTCAGGGGATTGTTTTTGTAAGTCTTCAGTAGGACCCTGAAATAATGTATTTTATCTTTTCTGTAAGTCTCCTAGGTGTGGTTTCCAAATCCTAGACAGGTATGGGAATCACATTCTCATGGGGACATTGCCTCCTGGTTCAGTCCTCCCGGGTACAGGCCAGTCATTCTCTGCAACCTGCAGGGTACAAGGTTGTGGCAGAGAGGCGTCTCCTGATATCAACTGATACGTGTTTGGGGATCATCTGAATCCCTGCTGGGTATGCAGTGTTATCCTGAGGAGCAGGAAAAGAGGAGGAAGAACTCTCCTTCCAGTGGGGAAAGATTGAGAGCTCCCAAGATTTACTAAATTCTAGGAGGAGAATAATAACTCTCACTGGTGTATTCTAAAGACAGAGGCTTGAGCGCCTCAACTTCAAAAAAACAAATTATTCTTGACAAGCTATGGAACTCTCAGTGACTGACACGTCCCCATGCAGCTCTGTGGATCTGTGAACAAGTGGCCACATGAAGTTCTTTCTACAGTAAATTAGTATCACTTAAACCACATCATTCTGCTATTCTGACCACACCCGAGTGGATCAGGGATGGTGATTAATCCCAAGGTTGCAATGAATATGCTGACCATGTGAGACACGAGTGGCTGAAAAGGAGCATTGAAGGGAGACTGCCCAAAGGGCGGCCCTCGGAATGAGGGCCCTCAGAATGAGAATGAGAAACAAGACAGTCCAATTTGCTCTCACAACATGAAAGCAGCAGGCAGATACAGGTCAACAGGGAACAATGGTTTCTGACCGTAGAGAAGAAGAGATGACTGGGATTACTAGTTTCTAGAACTGTTGGTCCTGAGAGATTCTTATATAGCCTGCTGTACCTTTCCCCTTCATGGAAAGTACTGAGATATGGAGTGACTATTGAGAAGATTTCCTGGGCTGTTTTCTTACCCTCTGAGCAGAAACCCGCATCTCCCAAACCACGCAGCACGTTTCTTTCTTGCAACCAAAATAAACCTTTAATAATCCAGTCTTAAAGGCTATCTAAGGAATAAGATAAAGTAAAAGTAAAAATGATTAAGGGAACTCTGCAATAACCTAGTTTCCATTCTTTGTTCTATGAGTTAATTCATTTATTCACCAAATATTTACAGATTATTCATCACGTGCAGGTACTGGCCTAGCCACTGGGATTGCAGCTGTAAATAAGAATGAGTTAATAAAACTCACATTTTAGTGGAGAAGACAAACATAAAAACAAATACAATAATACCAGATTGAAGTTATATATAGAAGAGTTTAGAGAAAGGTACTGGATTAGAGAGTGACGAGGGTGTATGTTTGAGTGGTGAGGACACGTTTCTTTAGAAAGTGATCAGGTGAAGTTTAAGACCTGAGGAGAAAGCAGTGATCATTTGGGGCACAGCTGGGGGTTGGGAGGTGGAAGGTGGTAATTAAACAGGCAAGCGAGACAATAAACATGAAGACTCAGACTGCAATGACCTTGAAGTACTTGAGGGACAGAAACACGGCCAGTGACATCGCATGAAAGCAACTGATAAATTTTAAATATACGCAGTCTTGAGAGTCTGGCCCATTTCATCAGTTCTTTCATACATGCATCCTGTTGAATTATTTGATATTTATTAAACAGGTCAAGTTCTCATTAACATGCTGCCCCTTCTTCCTGGCATATACTTGCTGTTGTCTGTACACCCAGGTTACAACGCACCCAAGGAGGGGGGAAATCTAACTCACTCCTCTCATTTTTTTAAAACTCAAATACGACTTCTGCTAAAAAACCTTCTAACATTCTCTTAAGTATGAGTTTAAGTGCCTGAAAC
The DNA here is from genome assembly GCF_964270905.1 of Leucopleurus acutus. Taxonomy (NCBI): domain Eukaryota; kingdom Metazoa; phylum Chordata; class Mammalia; order Artiodactyla; family Delphinidae; genus Leucopleurus; species Leucopleurus acutus. The sequence continues at coordinate 98,849,384 of NC_139143.1, read as the reverse complement.
ATATGCTCCCTTAGACGTTCATGCTTCCTGCTTCAATACCACTTACCACACCAAAATTACTTATCTAGCTAGTATCAAATGTAAATACTAGACCATAAGCATCTTCCTATGTACAGTCTTTGTAGAATTTATATATTAGACTGTGACCACCTTGGTGACAAAGATTGTGTTCTTTGTCTTGATGAATTCTTTTGGAAGAAAGAAGGAAGAAAGGTAGCTATCCTCTCCCAATAGCCACCCTTCCAAATACACACACACACACACACACACACACACACACACACACACACACACACACACACACATTGAATTACACCCGAATCAGCTCTCTAGTCAATCATTTCTTCCCATTTTTACTTCCTCCCATATTCAAAACTTATGTTTCAAATTGGCCTTTCCTCATCCACTCTTATAATACTTGACCGTCCTGCACAATGCCACCTGAATGACTTTTTAGAATGTAAATTATGACCTCTCTCGCCTGAGATGGTCTGCATTCTGCCTATGGAATGTATATCTCTCTAAATAACTTGCTTTCATGTAAATATATATATTTAAATAAATGTAAATATATTAAAAATATATAAATATATTAAAAATATATATATTATAAAATAGCATTCTCTTATGTAAAACCCTTCCCACTGCACTCAGAATTAAATCTGACCTTCTGGCCACAGCCCATAAAACCATATACTTTTAGGCCCCTGATCACTCTCCAATCTCATCTTGTTCCAATCTCACACTTGCTCACTGTGTTCCATCCTACTGAGCTTTTTATACTTGCTTAAACACGCTGAGCAAGTGGGTCCAGCCAAGACAGTCTACATTATGAACCCTGACTTGTAATTCTATACTTACTCATTTACTTGTTACCTGCCTCCTCTCTTTTCATTTTCTATATATTTGTACTGCCTGTTTGTATGATAAACATTTATTATTTTCATAATCAAATTTGGTTTTTATTAAACAAACTGCAACTTCATCTTTAGTTTTGACTTGCTTTTGAACTGTATTTATTTGTGCTTTTATCTATAACTATCAGTATGCTACCTGTAACTGAAATTTTGCAGGAAATAAAATTATTTTTAAGGTACAAAATTGCTAATATATTTCATAAAAGCCCTTAATAATGACTCTCTTAATAATTTATAGTCATCCTGAATATCTTTAAATTAGGTGACTTGCCGAATTTAAGGAAAAATACTTCTTTACTCCTATACAATCAATTGCTAATCAGCATAAAAATAACACAAGTTCTAACATAAAAAGTGGCATATACTTTCTCGAACAGTCTGCCCTAGCTTCTTCCTTCTACTCCCCGGCTCTTCTCTATTATTCTCTTTTCTCTTGACCTCCCTACTTCCTGCGATCCCTTGCTTGAGTAGCAGAGAGCATATTCAGTTGCATGCCTAAAACATTCAGATGTGCACAGACGGGGTTTACTGATTTGTAAGTTAAAATGAAGAGCATGGGCAGTTGGTATTCCTGACTGCAAGTTTCAGAGAAAGCAAATGACTCTGGACAATCATTTTGATGTGCTGATTATCTTTTTAAGAGGTCAGGGAACCCTTAGGTCAGAGACCAACAATCAACATATCTACATAAAAATGCACAAAAACTGAACAGTCTCTTTACCCTTCTTATGAACATTCTTCTATAATAAACTTCAGAAATAGGAAAAAGGAAAATTAGAAGAGCCATCTCCTCTTTCTAAAATGGCACAACACTGAAATTATTGACTTGGAAGAACTTCCAATCTGCTAAGTCTTTATAAACTGTTATGAGCCCATTTTCAAACTCTGAGAATCCACAGTCATCACATTATCTGACAGGGAGCTCTGAGGTTTAGTTTCTCCCCCGTTGTTTACCTTGATTTTTTTTAAATCCTCTTTAATCTTCTCCTGAAATAAAAAGTAATTCAGTTCAGATAGAACCATTTAGTTACAATCTTATGAATTCAGATGTGAACTGACTGAGTATAAATTTACCTGTTTGAAATCAAGTGAATGTATAACTATTACTCAAAGCCAGCAATGTTTCATAGGAGCAGACTAGATACTATCTTCATTTCAATGTGGTAAAACTGTCTTTGTTCACATTCCCTTTGCCTGGGGCTACCGATCAACAACCACCATGTCTACATAAGAATGTACGTAAAATGAAAACATTGTCCCCTTCTCGGGAAATGAAAACATTGTCCCCTTCTCGGGAACATTCCTTCTTAACACTATAAAAAGGAGAGGGAAAGATAACAGAAACCACACTGTTGTGTATTGAGTATTGTTGTATATTGAGTTGTGTATTCTTTTGAAATAACGCTGTTCTAGCAATGGAAACACTGCACACTAGCATGGAATGTGATTTGATCAAAGACGCTTCTTAGGATAATTTAGTCAAACATTTTTATTTACATATAAAACAACTCAAGTCCAGTTGCTTATAGCCAGCTAAAAGCAAAAACTGGTGTTCTTTCCAACAACAATCTGTCACCCAGTGAGGGTGACTAGAAAAAACAAGGGAAGATTATGGAAAGGTCATATATGATTGTTTCAGATTTAGGTATTTAATGAATAAATCACTACCTTTCCCCAAGAAAGGGAAAAGAATCAGATTCAAAATGTTCCAATGGGAATGAGTTTTTATATGCAACAGAAGACCCTTCAAACTATATAGGAAGTTCAGAGATTGCATTTCAAAATCTCTATAGCCCAGAGGTTATCATACTCAGAGTATATATTCCGTCTCCTTCCTATAAACTGACTAGGAATACTAAAAAGTTAAGGTATTAGCCTATAAGCTTTTGTCCTCTATAGTTTTTCAATTGAAAATATTTCAAATATACATAGAATATTGACTTTAGAAATAGTACTGGAATTTTTTTTCGGCCCTTAAAAATCTTAACTTTTTTTCTCCCTCTCCTATCAATTCGAAACTATTACTTCTCTTCCTAGTCTTTTTTTTTTTCCCTCTGTTCTTACTTTCCTTAAGGTTAGCCATATTCTGTCCCCAAATTTTTAGCTTACTATCTTTTTTTCCTACATAAAGAGCTTCTTTCATCAACCTTAAATACCAAAATTATGTTATGGTTTCAACTTGTTCAAATTTAGCATAATAGGCTATTTAAATGGTTAGACACCATTGCTTCTAATCATCTAAAAAATGGCAAAAATTAAATGAAACCTATATCCTAAGGGTATAATAAAAATATAAAAGTAATAATTATTAAAATGTAAACTGTGGACTGCAAAGAAAAATATAGATGTTAAACATAATAAGAAATTGTGCCAAAAAGTTATGAATCATCTAGAAGGCAGTTACACAGCTAAAAGCAGGACTGTGCAAAGAAAAGACATACTGAGATAGAGTGTTTCATTCTGCCTCACTTCTCAAAGACCACTGAATACAAAGACATTGTATTGAAGAGACATTGAATACAAAGTTCACATACAGTTTATAAAAACACCTGATTATAACATATACTAATATGGCACATAACTCTAAAGCCAAAGCACTGACTTCTCAGTAACTTATACATCATGAAAAAAATGTCTGTTCCTAAAGATGACCTTCTCCTGAGTTCTTGGACAGAGTCTGATCATTTCACTTAGGTGTTTCTTGCTTCTCAATTAAGACAAACTCCTGCAGAACAATGAACAAAACTTCTCTTTCCTTGCCAATATCCCAGTGTTCATCCCATCACAGAAGTGTGATATACACTGGGTTGAGCCATAGGAATTGGCTGCTGTTGACTGTTTCTGAAGTACAAAAAAAGGCAGTTTCCTATGGCTTAACCCAAGATTCTTTCAATGCACATGTATTGAGTACCTAATATTAATGAAGTCGCAGCAAAAAGGCCTGCTTGAGCTCAAATATGACAAACGCTGGCAAAATTCTGTGTAGAAAAGAACACTCCATGTAAATCTGTACTTGGGCATTGGCTCTGTGGAGCAGCATTAATTAGTAACTCTGTTCAATAAATTCAATAAACATTTTTTGAGGCCCTTCTTCCCATCTACCTTGGAGCCATAACTCTTTTGAAAAACCTACTTACAGAATTTTTTTTTCAGGTTTCCACAGTAAGGATATCCTATTTTGCCCTTTGAAGCTAGGGAATATAATTGGTGACAGAAGAGTCCCTATTTATTTTATTCCTGTAAAAATTTTTTCCCTCTATAGAGAAAAAAATTTTTTTGTCTATTACAAAATCACAAAATAATTATTTTTGTCTTTAGAGCAGAGACTGCTTAAATCATTTATCTTTGTTTTATTAACTTCAAGCACAGTGCTTGGTATGAAGTAAAAACTTGGTAATGAGTGATTAAATTTAATTTTAAAACAAACATACATGGCAAAACCAAATTAATAATTCTTTTTCCTGTTATCTTAACAGATTTAATAATTTATGATATTTGTTCTTAAAACACTTTGATTTAACCACTAAGAAACAGAAATCGTGGCAGTAATTTCTGCATTTTAGTTATCAAGTTTAATTAAACATCAAAGAGGGCATGGTAAACACAAAGTTAAAAAAAAATCCAGAGTGTCCACCTGAGTAACTGAGGCAGTACATTCTTTCTCAAATTCTAAGATTTCTCTAGGGACTATTTCATCAAACAGATAAACTCATAAGCTACTTCTCCAGTATAACAGGTATACCAAGCTTTCCATTGTCTTCCAAATTGTTTCCCCTTTTTCTGCCTCCTAAACTGAAAGATCCTTATAGAATATATCTCTGTTTTTGTCAAATTTCACCAAGACCAAATAAAATGATTTCGCACAAAACTGAGAAGTTAAGTTTAAAAATGCTTTGGGGGCTTCCCTGGTGGCGCAGTGGTTGGGAGTCCGCCTGCTGATGCAGGGGACACGGGTTCGTGCCCTGGTCCGGGAGGATCCCACATGCCGCAAAGCGGCTGGGCCTGTGAGCCATGGCCGCTGAGCCTGCATGTCTGGAGCCTGTGCTCTGCAACGGGAGAGGCCACGGCAGTGAGAGGCCTGCGTACCGCAAAAAAAAAAAAAAAAAAGCTTTGAAAAGTTACAAGTATTTTCCCACATATATAATACTTTGGAATCTACAGGTATTTAAAACATATTCATTGACAAGTTTGGTAGATTCTCTGACTCTTGGTTGTCTAATTCAGTCGTAAATGTGAGAGGCATTAGAGATGCAATAATGAGTAAGAGATAAAGTCCCTTTCCTTAAGGAGCTTGACATCTTGTAGGGGTAGGGAGAAACACATACACTCCTACACAGAGTAACACTGCTGTGATTGTGACCAACGTGTTGCTATGGAAATGCTCAGCAGAAGCACCTAAATCAGGGAGCTTAGAAGACTTTCGGGGGAAGTAGACTCTAAGCGGAAACTGAAGTATCGATGGGCATCAGCCAGACATAGGAGAGTGTATACATTGCATCCCACTTAAAGAGGCACAAATCTTTGTGCTTGTATGACTTCCTTCAGCAGGACTCTGCAATTCAGCTGCATGAGCAAAGACAGGCTGATTCAGAAAACAGCACAAAAGGGTTCAAACGTTGGACTACAGAAACTAAGCTGATCAGGCAAGGCAGCAAACACAGGAGGGGCTGATGAACAGAAAGGCAGCAGAGGGGCCAAGGACTGAGGTGAGAAAATGAGATATTTGAATTTAAGGTTTTAGAAATGGAACGACTCTGGGTGATGACAAGGCCCCAGGTGAGGCTGACATGGAGAGGGGCAGAGGTGACTCAACAGGAAAATGTCAGTGTCAGGTGAAATGAGGCTCAGGTTTTGATGAGTCATCTACAATGTGAAGTCATGCAGGTTGAAGGCAATATACTCTTTTTGTGTGAGATAAATTCACGGAGAGGATCCCATAGGAGAGGGCAGTAAGTGTAATGGTCAGAAACACGGGTTTTGTATGAAATAGGTCTAAGGCTGAATGCCATAAACACTTCATTACCATGTCTGGAAAATGGGTATATTGATAGCACTAATGATTATGTGAAATAATTAGCGTTTAGCACACTGCCTGCCATGTGGTATGAGTCAAAAGATGTTTGAGCCCTAACTAGTTCTATGTAATCATTCTTCTGTAGTAAGTTATTTTCATTAACCTACTTTACCTAAGTAACTTAGATCCAATATTCCTATGCCTCAAAATGTTACAAAAACAAGAAACATTTATATGTGATAATAATATCAAGCAATCTTCAGGCAAAATACTTTTAATTTCAATGTAATTACTAAAAAGTATAGTAATTAAAATTTTGTGGTATTAGTGTAAGGATAGAGAAACATACCAATGGAACAGAGTAAAGAGCCTAGAAACACATCATCTATGTATCCAGATGACATAAAGATGAAGTGTGAAAAGCAAAACTGTAAAGCTGGGGCTTCCCTGGTGGCGCAGTGGTCGAGAGTCCGTCTGCCGATGCAGGGGACACGGGTTCGAGCCCTGGTCTGGGAGGATCCCACATGCCGCGGAGCGGCTAAGCCCGTGAGCCACAACTACTGAGCCTGCGCGTCTGGAGCCTGTGCTCCACAAAGGGAGAGGCCGTGACAGTGAGAGGCCCGCGCACGCCCTCACCGTGACGGAGAGTGGCCTCCGCTCGCCACAACTGGAGAAAGCCCTCGCACAGAAACGAAGACCCAACACAGCCAAAAAAAATAAATAAATTAAAAAAAAAAAATCAGATTGCCCAAGTGTTGTAATTGGTTGAAGCTAGGGCTCACTACATTATCCACTTTGCTATTCTGTATATTTGATATTTCTCATAATAAGCAATATTTTAAACGTAATAACTTATCTGGAATTGGAAATTAGTCAAAAAACTGTAAAGCTTTTAGAAGACAAGATATTAAACCATCTTTATGATATTAGGTAGAGAAGAATTGCTTATGCAAGACATGGAAAGAACATAATGAAAGATCACTAAATTTGTTTCCATTAAAATTTAAAACTGAAAAAGAGACCACTAAAACAGCAGATGCATACAATTAAGATAACCAAAGGATTAGTACCCCCAATATATAAAGAACTCCTAAAAATCAGAAGAAAAAATATAAACAGCCCAACCAAAAAATGTGAAAAGACTATGAATAGGTAATTCACAGATAGGAGAAACGGAATGAATCTTACACATGTGAAAAGATGCTCATTGTCAGGTTCAGGTATTTATTTCGGAGGGGGGGCAAAATTTAAAACAATGAAATAGCAATCTAGACTATTTGTATTGGTAAAATCTTACAAATCAATAGCACAAAGCATTGTTGAAGATTTAAGGGAACAGGAACATTTTGAACAGGATCTAACAAATAGCAAAATGTTAATATCTATTTACTCTTAGTAGTAAGTATTACCTACATCTATCATATTATTTTTGGTATGTTTGAAACGTTGCACAAATGTATTTTTAAATTTTATTTAAAGGTTTTTGATCTAATAAAATATTACCTTTTTAAAAAAATTAATTAACTTATTTTTGGCTGTGTTGGGTCTCTGTTGCTGTGCGCGGGCTTTCTCTAGTTGCGATGAGCAGGGGCTACCCTTCGTTGCGGTGCGCGGGCTTCTCATTGCAGTGGCTTCTCTTGTTGCGGAGCACAGGCTCTAGGTGTGCAGCCTTCAGTCGTTGTGGCACGCAGGCTCAGTAGCTGTGGCTGGCGGGCTCTAGAGCACGGGCTCAGTAGTTGTGGCGCACGGGCTTAGTTGCTCTGCGTCATGTGGGATCTTCCCGGACCAGAGCTTGAACCTACGTCCCCTGCATTGGCAGGCGGACTCGCAATCACTGTGCCACCACGGAAACCCTAAAATACTGCTTTGAAGAGTTTTAAATGACCTTAAAAGTAGTTTATCTTGCATTTATCATGAATGCTATAAGAAACACAGAAAAAAACTGTAGTTTCAGTGAATGTAAACTAGCAAACACAACTTGCTATGCACTGCAATAGTGCTGTCGCTACTTTGAACTTTATTTAAATCTTTACCATTTGAATATATCTGAACTTGTTGAATACGATGCTATGACTGACAGCAGAAAGTACTAAAGTGTTAAAAAATGGGAGGTCCTATTATACAGAAATTATCCAAGCTCCTGGCTCCCGCTGCAGCGCCTTTTCTCCCCTGTATACACTCTGACTACCTGTGACAATCTTTCAGTAACACTCTCAACAAGGGTCCCCACAGAGTGGAAGCTGAGTAAATGTTACTCTGACATACAAGCCTAACCTCCAGCTTCAGCATAACCTATCACACATATTTCAAGGAAGACAATCATCTCTACTTCTTGAATAATTAATGTAAGACTTCAGTTTATGAAACAAAACAGTCTAACAAAGGTCAGGTCAATATGGTAGAAAGGTGACATTTATGAGCAAATTCACATCTATAAAGAAAGCCACAGCGTAAAAATAAGAATTATTTTTTTTAAGCAGAATTTCAAATTTCATAGCCTATGCTCTCTCTATTTTCCCTTTCTGGCTGTCTCAGGTAGTAACGAGTGTCATAGGAGAGGGCGGCTAAGAAAGAATTGTCACACACAGGACTTAATCTCTCTCTAAATTTTGTCCTCAGACTGGCCGCTGAGCATATATTGTCTTTGACACCACAGTGGTTCATATAACCTTGAACATATTACTTTTGATCTCACCATGACATGGCTCCAGAGGTCAACTGCAGTTCTACACAGCTACAAGAGGCAGGGCAAAACACACAATTCAATGTAAAGATTGCAACCAAGCGTTTTCTGGGATTCACAGAATACATCTTATGATGAAAGGTCTATTTATTAACTGTAAACATGAAAACAGAGCTAAAAATTAAGACGGCATTTGCATACTTGCTATTCAGTGATATCTGCAGATGTTTCACAAGAACTACTGAAAATGTATGTCCAGCAACTTAAATACTGAATCACTTTATTAGTACAATCACACAAGAGAAATTGCCAACTGATTGCTGTAACTAGAAAATCTATAATTGGGGTCCTAGTTTTTATTTTGGCATAGAATTTATAGGAGGACACAAGCATTTCATTAAATGTCATTTTCCCTCAATTCTCCTACTGGGCACAATACTTCAATATGTCTTTTTAGTGGAAAAACACTCCTGTTCAAATAAGTGACCTCAATAAAGTTACTAACATATAAATATAGAACATAGCATTATAAACATACAGCTACAGAGTAAAAGGTTTGTTATTTAAAAGCTGTACATAGAAAATACGACTGGGAATTAGATAAGTTCATCGAAGAAATTCACTTGTATAAATCAATAAATGGCTAACAGTTGCTCCTGTCAAAATGAAGAACCACTTACAGTTCTAAGCATCCTATAGACTACAGCACTTTACAATATCCATAAGGAAAATGTTGCGGAAGTTTCTTCTTTAAGTACTCTGGAGTACTGATAATGCAATTGCTCTTTTATAAGGAAACACTTATATTTTTATGTAAATATAACTACCTATAAGTACCAAATACAAAAAATATTTTCTATTTTTACATAATATTCTTGGCATCCATAGAAATGTATCCCAAATTAGCCTTTAATTTTTTTAGGAAATACTTACTAAGCAGCTACTATATATCACCTACTATGTTAGGTCTTAGGGATACCTGATTACCTGTTCTTTGTTTTCTGCTGAACATTTCTTTTCCGCTGAAGGTTTCTTTTCATACATGAGTTTAAATATACAACTAGTTTTCTGTAAAATCTACTGAGTAGGTAATGAAGCCTCTAAAAAAAGTGGTGAGGGCTAAACCAGACCTTTCCTATGGCCCATCTTCACAAGCTTAACTGACAAACAGAACAAATTTAAAAGGGCAAACATTTATACTTTTCTTTCCCCTACCTCTATACAAAGGAAAGCTTCCAAAATGCCATCATGTACAAGGGAAAGCTCTCCTACAACTGAAATTAAAATTGTTTGGCATCTGAAAAGTATTGCCACAGATAACCTGATTCATCTTTAATTTACTCACTTCTTTCCCCACTCCATGTTTTATCTTCCAGAGTTTATTCTCTCTTTAATTTCAGGCTATAGCATGTTGAAAACTCTGCAGTGCTTAGAGAGGGGGGATTCCTTTCCTTGAAGACCTCTTTCATGTAGCTATTATTCTTTGAATAACAGCACTGACAGTGAACCCCACTTTTAAGGTGCTAAACTTGAAGATTTCTTTTTGCTGGGCTGTTGTATAATTGTTATTTTCATGTTAACTATCTCCAGTGAGTGGGAAGGCATGTTGAGGTTTAGTTCCCTTGGCTTTGAAACAAGATAACTAGAAAAGAAACTAATGCATGTGCCAGTTTTTCTAGACATCCGTCTATCTCTTCACAGAAAGACAGAAATACACATCAGGCCACCACAGTGACCAGTGGCTTTACGGCTTCCCTCTCTAACACATGGCGACTCTCACTTACATCCATTTACCCCTTTATGAAACACATCATTCACTATGGCTGCAAAGTGATGGAGACCTTAGGAGGTAATTTATTTGTTGATACTTTGGCTTTCCGTTTCTGTTTGTTTATCTTTTCCTAAGGCATCCGTTTATCCTTGTATTTATTAATTAAAAAAAAACTTCCAAATGCTCTCTTTATGCTTAGAATGGGAGTAATAAATAAGACGGGCGTGACTTCCCCTATAAAACTTGGAATCTAACAAAGAAAAAGAAAATTATACAATTATTATAAAACATTTTGAGTTTTATGGTGGAAAAATTGCAAATGCTGTGGAAAAGGCAAGAGGGCATAATCTCATCAGGGTTCAGGTCAGGAACCTACGATAGGGAAAAAGCCCCGTTACTATGAGAGCTTGTCAGCATGACTGTAGTTTATGTAATGTGATGCAGATGAAATGTTTTTCTATAAGAAATGGGATTTTAAAAAGTGCTCTTATTAAAGTTATAAAAATTTATGGAATCTTAAATAACAATTTAAAGTTCATTTCTAAAACATAATTAGGATTATCTTTCAAACATTCATTCCAGTGCAGTTTATGATATGAAAGAACTGGAAACTATCTAAATGAATAGCAATAGAGAATTGGTTAAATTAAATTTAGGGTACATCCTTATAATTGAATAGCAAGCTTAAATTTTAAAATAATGTTACAGAAGACTGCCTAATGATATCGAATCATGTTCAAAGAGGTTGTGGGGGAAAAAAAAGCAGGTTGCAAAACAGCAGTGTCATAGTAGACCTCATTTCTTTGACCAAAAAAACCAAAAACAGAAACAAAAACCAGTACAGAGAAGCACAGGAAAAAGTTAGCGAAGACACTTACCACAATGTCAATAGTACGTATATTAGGATAAGAAAATTTTGAGAACTTGTTGCTTATCTAAATTTTCTACAGTTAACATCTGCTTCTTTTATAAAATTTTTAAAACTTGTTGTTGTTACCAAAATCCTCCCAGGACACCTTGGTTGCCTGCGAAGTAAAGGCCAAAACTCTTTGTACTGACCATAAACCCAGACCCGGCCCAGCTCTTTCCCACTCCACCATTCCAATCGCCAGCCTCCAGGGCCGCCTCTAGTCAATACTGCAGCCATATGTGACTCACGGTGAGCACCCTCTCAGGGCGGGCTTTGGCGGGCAGAGGGCACGTTCGTACATAGAAACAGCTCTCCTGAGATGCTTTGGGAAGACACTTTCCCATGCCAGGACCTGCAAGGCCCTGAGGAATGCAGGTTGGAGCTCCGTTCACTAGGCGCCTACGTGAAATGCACCCAGGCCGCACCACCCTTGCCATTCCCCGTGATGCACCCGAAGTGCACACGACCTTCTTCTGCCAAGTGGTCCAGGCACTGTCACATTGCAGGGCCCTGCTAATAGTTCTGTGATCACTGCGGTCCCACCGACTCTGGGACGCCTTCTGAGCCCTCCCAGGCAGACAGATGCTCCCCTCTGTTCCACGGTGTTTCCACAACCTTTTGCATCACTGTGACAGAAATGACTGCGGTGAGCATAAACTGCATATTAGTATTTCGTTCCTCCCCAGTGGGATATAAACTTCACAAGGTCAGGGACCATGAATTACTCAACTGTCTAACCTTACTCAGTATGGTGGTTGGTAGCCAACAGTCTCTCAACACACATCCATTGAATAAATAAAAGGCTGTGTGAATATTCATCATTAAAGAAAAAATTTGTAAGAATAATTTTAATAAAATTTTAAAATGTATTTCTTGACAAATTCTCCTTGTACAAATAAAACAGCAACATAGGACCATTTTGTATGTTCCATATGTGTTGTTGCCAAATTCTCTATTTCAACTGAGTCATGACTTAAGACTCTGAGGACTTACAACAAAGATCATGAACCTGGAGTTCTAGTCTATACCTAACATACTCTGGGACTCAGCATTACCCTGTTTCTCCAACTGGATCTGCCAAGAAAAATAAAACTGGCACCCTAGATTGGTTGGGAGAAGTATTTTTCTCTCCTAAATGAAAAATAATTGCTTAGATTTTCCAGTCATTATGTGTCTGTAAGCAAATAATTAAATAGCTCTGAGAGCAAATGAAATTATAACTCATAATGTGACTAACTGCTTACATGGTATAGACCTGAAATTTTAACACCAGAGCACTGTGTTTAAAGTGACTGTGTCATTAAAAAAAAAAAAAGTTGTTTTTTTTTCAACATTGAATCCACTTTGCAAAATGACACTGTCAACAAATTTATATGCCCATACCATCATCAATACAGAGGCATCCAGGCCCCTTTCTGCAATTAAAATTATATTTAAAAATATGACAGTGTTTTAAAAAAAGGTTACAATTAAGGCTGAAACATTGGAGAAGCTCAAAAAACATGTACAGAAGAATACCTTCTCAATTTTTACTTGGCTCAATTTGGATTTTTCCTTAAAGAATTTCTATAGGGGGAAAAAAAGCATCTGCCTGATGTAGTGATGATAAGGTCAGTGGGGTATAAGTTATCTCAGACATACACAGAGCATTTCCAGAGCCCAAATGCTGCTGCTCCTCAGATCAATGCTGTGGATGGAGGGCCACCAGTTATCTCTCCTCCTTTATTTTTTAAAATATTTTTTGTTTTATTTTTTTTGGTATGCGGGCCTCTCACTGTTGTGGCCTCTCCCGTTGCGGAGCACAGGCTCCGGACGCGCAGGCCCAGCGGCCATGGCTCACGGGCCCAGCCGCTTCGCGGCATGTGGGATCTTCCCGGACCGGGGCACGAACCCGTGTCCCCTGCATCGGCAGGTGGACTCTCAACCACTGCGCCACCAGGGAAGCCCTCTCCTACTTTATTAAAAGCACTGAGAGTTGAATGGATTTTATTCAAGGACACTGGTCTTCAAGCTTCTTACATCCCCAATCCAACCAGACTGACAGATTATATGACAAGGTTTTAGCAAGAACATTTACTAACCAAATGAAAACTCTGCAATACACTATGCTTTAGAGAAAAATGCTAACAGAAGCATATTCTCTATGTGCCTAATGGGTAGAAAAAGACATACTAGTCATATGAGTAATGGGCAAGGAAATGAAGCTAAAAGTTTCTAACTCTATCCAACCACTGTTTAAAATACTGGCAGTTAAAAAGCACTTGGAGAATGGGACGAATGTCAGTCAGAAAGCAGGAATTCCCAAACATGGAATGAGATGCCCACTATTTACAGCAATGTCCTGCACATCTGCTTCTATCTGCTGAGGCTGGTTTGTCCTCCTATAGCTTCCCTGGGTTTTTCATTGTTCTTTATAAACCTAATCATATTTTAAATATGCCTAGGAATTTCTGTTTTAATGAGATCAGTGGTAACTGCTGTATAAACCAGGGAATGCATTTATAATCGGGACGTGTTACTGCAGCTCAGCCAGTTAGGAGTCATTGGAAGCCTCTGGGGAGGTGGTAATTACCTAATGCAAAGTTCATCAATGACTTTAAAATGTACTTTCCATTTGTGAATATTCAAATGGAATTTTAACATATGAACTTTTATACTGTTGAATAGTCTTGTGTGAATCGGAGTTATAAAGAAATTTTATAATTAAAAAAAAAGGGTTGAGAAATGCATTGTCCTAAAATCAAATATTTCTAGGAGAAAAAAACATTCCTCCTAACAAAATAAATATACATAATATTCCATTAGGGTTTTGAAAATATTTCTGGGTCTTCTGTAACCTCTACAGGTTAAGCTTAAACTCCCTCTAGATTTTTGAACTTTAGGTACATTTGGATTGAAAAATAAACATAGTGAAAAAACCACGACTGTCTAAATTCCTCTTCCATCAAACTTATTAAACTTAGAAGAATGTGAGAGGCAAAATTACATGCAACTTGATTCAAGATAATTGCCAATCAACTGGTCAGAGTTTCCAAAAAATGCCAATTTGCAAAATGAAGAGTTTACTAGTATTTTATCTCTGCTGAAAAACTGGATTGTCTTGCTTTTCTGTATCAGTAAATTCCCTACTATAATTCCAGCAAATAATGTTACAGTGATATTCTATCACAGCTATTATAGATCCTAAATGCAACTCTTATTGTTTCAATTTGGCTCTAGTGGTTGATATTAGAAACATGATTTCACTTGAAGATTCTTGTAAAACTTATCAAAATATCACTTTACACACATGCTTGTGTTCTGTATTGCTATGGGTTTAGAATCTTTTATTCGTTGTTCTTGTGGTTTGAAAAAAAATTAACAAAGCTAGTGCAGACTCACTAATATTCAATATTTTTGTTTATATACACTAATCTGAAAAGTAAGCATTTAATAAAAATAGGGCTGCTGGCCTCAATAACAAACCATTTTCTTAATTTCCAAAGTATATATTAAAAAAAGAAGCATACAGCAGTTTGCCAAAGAGGTTAGAGAATCTGCACACCAGAAATCAGTGTTCCCTTGCATGAAGTTGAGCACACAATTCAGTTCAACACAGTTTTACTGAGCATCAACTATGTTCCAGATACTATGGGTATAAGTATGAAAAAGATGAAGTTCTAGCTATTAATTAAGGAGCTTATGAAAATTTTAGAAAACAGACATGTACCCAAATAATTTCCAAAAACTTAAAAAATACTACGGCAGGGTTGTCATGGGAGAGGAACCCATATAGCACACCAGCTGTGAGATACTGCAAGATGAGTTTCTTGGACTGAGTTTAGATGGATAAATGATAGATGAGTAAGATGAATAAAATGTATAGATGAATAATATTCAACCAGATGGAGAAGGGGGGTAAGGTTATTTTGGCCAGAAGCAAGAGTGGGAGCCAAGGTACAGAGGCAAGAAAGAAATCTGTGCATGTAGAAAACGACCACATACATCTCTGCTATTGCTGAAGAGGGCTAGGAATGAGTTCAGTAGGAAGCAGATCTTGGGAGTCTTATACACTTAATATCTTGTAGCCTGGTTCTGAGGATGAGCTGAACAGTTGAAGCCGGGCAGGGGGCATGTTGCCCTCTAGGTTAATCATTTTTCTGATGGCACGGAGGAGGGAATAAGGGAAGTTAGGATTAGAAGAGGAGCAGCTAAGAGACTATTACAACAGTCAATAAATTGAATAATTATTTACTGTCTACCTGTGCGGGGTGTGTATGGGAAAGGCTGCAGGAAAGTAAGGGGGGTTGGCATGTTCCACACCAGGCCACATAATAAGGGGGGGGGGGGCATTGTCTAAGGAGAATTTTAAAACAATAATAAAACTGACTAGGGCTTCCCTGGTGGCGCAGCGGTTGAGAGTCCGCCTGCCGATGCAGGGGACACAGGTTCGCGCCCCGGTTCGGGAAGATCCCACATGCCGTGGAGCGGCTGGGCCCGTGAGCCATGACCACTGAGCCTGCGCATCCGGAGCCTGTGCTCCACAGAGGGAGAGGTCACAGCAGTGAGAGGCCCGCGTATTGCAAGAAAAAAAAAAAAAAAAAAACTGACTAAAAGTCAGTTTGATTTTTTTTTTTTTTTTTTTTATCACCATGGGCCAGTAATTCTAAGTGAGGTCAGTGATAAAATATTCCTCCTGCCACGGGGTGGACCATTCCCACAGCACCAGCCTTCTTGGTTCATCACAGCTAAACACTTCCGTGCAAGGGGTCCTGCACTAAGACTCTCTGGGAGCTGGAAAGATAAAGACCAAGTGCTTGCCCTGAAAGGAGCTATCACCTTAGCAGGGGAGATAAGGCACACACCCCGATAACCATAACTCACAAAGAGACTTCCTACAAATCTGCCCTTCTCCAGTCAGACTGCAGGATCAACGGTGGGAACCAAACCAGTCTTCCGTCCCCGGCTTGCACATGGCCACCCCTGCTGAGGGCAGAGCCCGTGTCTTTCAGGTCACCTCTGAGACCCCCGTGTTCTGACCTGATCCAGAAGGAGGGTGTGATCCTTCTACATCCAGTCCTGCTGTGCACCTGCCATATTGCTCCCTTCCGAAAAGTCACAGAGCCAGAAGGCACAGAAGCTTTCGTTGTTACTGCTTTGTACCCACACTAGCGATGCATAAATAAGGAAACAAAAGGCAATGGATATCATCTCTGAATGCACTGTTCAAGGGAGGTAGTGGTAACTGAGAGGGGAAGACAGCACACTGCAAAATCAAAGAGCAAGAGGGAGGAGTGTCTTTGGACAAAGCTATTGAGGTCTCTGTATTCATAGCAGCAAGTGCCCCAGAGAGGACAGGCTTTTATGCCATTGTTTCTCCCCCAACCTTCCTCTGTAAATATCTTAGGATACTAAGACCAGAACAGGCATTGGAAATCACCAAATTCAACCCAGCAATTTTCAGGCGTAAAATAAAGCCCAGAAAAGTTAACTGACTTGCCAAAGCCACACAGCTGGCTAACGGCCCTCAGGAATAACTAAGACAGTGCTTACTCTCGAGAGGAAAAAAAAAACACGGGTTAATGTCTGATTTCTTAAAAGCACAGGGCCTTGGAGAATAAAGAGCGACCTGAAGCAAGGCAGTGTCTACAGTTTGGGAAGGGGTGTGTGGGTCTCTAGGACTGCAATGTCAACCCCCCCCTCCAAGCAAGGGGATGAAATTCTTGCTGCCTGGACACATGCCACTCTTCCAAGAGCAGCACAGTAGATCACCAGGGCTCCCAACTTGCCACTCGGTCTTTTGTACCCCTGTAGCAAGATCATTTACTGAGATCTGAATTTGTATGGGTTCTCCCAGTATTTTCCCTTTCTCCCTCTTATAATCAGGTAGCTCAGGTCTTTGTTTTCTTGCCTTAGTGAACACTGCAGGGTAGAGAGCAAAGGCTTTCAGAAATCACTGATTCGCCCAGCCCTCTGTAAAACCTGAGTTACCGAAGAGATGATGCTAGGTGTGTTCCAGAGGGGAGAGGAAAGAAGGGTCAGCCTTTGAGAAAACCAACAGAGGAAGGAGGAGGTTCCCCAGAGGGAAAGGGGACAGAGGTGTGGGGATTCCAGGGCACCCAGGAACTGCTTACTGCTCTGGGGCTTCTCCAGGGGGAAAGCAAGACTTTGGAGCTGCATGGACACCTAGAAAGGTTGGCCCTGAGCCTCAGACACCTTCCTGATCAGGAACAGACAGTCTTCAAACATCAAGGAGAGGTTTAAGGCCATGGAATTAAGCTGATTTTAAGAAAAAAAATTTTAAATGGTGTCATCTCTTGCACTCTTAAATTATGGACTGAAATTTCCACCAGCTGCCTTCTGAAGTGTGTGTCAGTCTGGAGACATAGTAGAGGGTTCAACATCCTCTAAGACAGCCAAGCTGCGCCTCGCTTCTTATCCTGAAAACGTTGCACTACCTGCCTGGCACTGTCAGCTCCCTTTAAATATTAATCTACAGCCTTTTAAATATTATAATTACCTCTACATATGACACACTGCTACCATTATCCCCTGATAACTGAAAATCTTTTACTTTTAAAAATAATACTAGCTAACACTTACATAGGACTTACCATGTGTTAGGCCTTAAGAGCTTAATACATATTAACTCATGTTAAGCCTCATGATAATCCTATGAAGTGAGTCTTATTATGATCCTCATTTTAAAGAAGAGGAAGTTAAGGCACAGAGGGGGTAAGTAACTTGAACAAGGTCACAGAGCTGGCAAATAGTGGATACTGTGTTGAAATCCAGGCAGCCTAGCTTTGGAATCCATGTACTATTAATTTCCCCCAAAACATTATAAGCCAGACATGCGGGAGCTAGCAGCCTGTTCTGCTGCCTCTGCTAATGGGACTGGTTTCTTAAAAGCAGAACAAACAAGACCACAGCATCGCCACCGGCCTCAGGAGTCTGAAGCCTGGGCCCTACCTCTACAGGTCTCAGCTCGCCTTCCACACCTGCCCAGATCCGGATCCTGAAGACGGTGGTGATGACAACAGATATGATTTATTCAGTGCACACAAAGAGCCAGACGCTGGGCTAATGCTCTACGAATCCCTCCTCTCAGTTAATCCACGTACAGCAATTATGGAAGGCGGATACCAATATTACTCCTACTCGACAGAGGACAGAATAAGGCAAAAGAGGTTGAGCGGCTTCCTAAAATAAAGGTGCACCGCTAAGTGGCAGAGCTAAGCCCTGAGCCAGGCGATGCCAACGACAAAGTCTAATTTCTTAACCACTTATACTGTCTGGCCTCCTACACAATGCACGTAAGAGCATGCCTGTGATGGAGCAACAATGCGGGAAATAGAATCCAACAAGGTCTCCGTATCTGCCTGGGAAATTAGATATAATTTATACTCAAAATAGTGTAAACAGATTTCTTATAAGGAATATTACCATAATTAAAGAGTGAGACCCTTGACTGTTGACAATTTATGTTAGGATTACACACACACAGACATGACCAACAATAAAGCATGGAAAAACATAATCAACCTCTATAAATTATTTAAAATACCCAAATCATGCCCAAATCCTGTTTTCTACACAAAAACTAATGAAGATATTAAGGAAAAAGACAGTATGTATAGAGAATAAACAGAAGCAGCATTTATTACATTTGTTTGGGGTCATTTCCTGATATTTTGCTATGATTTTATTATCTAATCCTATTAAAATCAAAGCAAAGACACACTAATGAAAGCTCTAGAATGCTGTAGGGAATGAGCTTCCTTTCCTGGCTGGAAATGTAGTGACCCTAGGTTGGCAGGGACTCGAGGGGCCATCTATGTTCCTACTTGCCTTGCCCATCCCTGCCCAACTGGTGGTCCTCTTTCATCTAGGACCCAAACATTCATCCATGCAATAGCAAAACTCCCCCTGTCCAGAAGCCCTGACATCAAGGTCATACTCCTCCTTCCTCTGGAGATTAGCAATTCAGAGTGCATAGCCTTCACTGTGACCAGAACTGTCTCCCTATAGCTTTCCTCAGCCCACTTCCTCCCTCCCCTGAGCATTGGGTGTGATCCATGGCTGAGGCCATCCTGGATACAACATAAATCTCCTTGAGAAGTGCACTGATTTGGTGAATGTGCACTCCCCCACCGACCCCCGCTTCCCACAACAAGAATCCTAATATTTAGTTAAAAACATTTGATGTGTTTACTGGTTATGGAAACACATATATAAAATTTTTATAAAACTGTGATTGAAAGCTCAGCTTCAGTCTTTAATGAGAACTCGAACACATGCCTTAAACTCTCAGAACAGCTTCCTCATCTGTAAAATGGGCATAAAATCTACCTCGGAGGCCTTCTTGTGAGAATTAAAAATAAAGTATATAGAAATTCCTGCACATGAATAATTATCACTAACATTCACCCCATGGTGAATGTATACATCAGATATGTTAAGAATTAAAGTTGTGGTGTACAATGAAATGTGTAGCACACCAGCAACTTCTCCCTCATTGTATTAAGAGGAGGAAAAATTGGAAGCAAGGTCCCTGGGATCTACGTTTGTGCAGATTGCAAAAGAGGAAAGTGACAGTTCTAGAAAAAATTTACTCTCAAAGGAATGTACGTGGTTCCATAGGAATTTCTAAGGTTTAATATTAACTTTAGTTTATATTTTTAAGTGAAGCCTACAGTTAGGCATGCTACACAGGAAATGGAATTTTCAGCTTTCAGTTGGCAGTGCCTTATTCTGGAAGCATCCTGTAACAGTTAGTTCCCAAGCTACTTACTGCAACCTGTTTATCTGAATTCTCTTCAACTCTTTTGTAATAAGGGTGTGGCGCTTAGGATTTCTGTGGAAGTCAGTGCTGACTATGCAGAGAAAATCTCCCAGGGAGAAAGTCAAGAGCTGATAAGAAGGTCAGGAAGAATGCAGGGAAAAAAGAGACGAGTGAGGCTGGCGTTCTTTAAAACTGAAGACAGAAAAATTCTTGCCTGCACTTTAATTCTACTTCACCTTATGAAACCCTCCTGCTCTTCTACTCTGCTCAACCTCTTCTTTCCAAACTATTTCGACTTAAAAAATGAACTAAGCCTTTCTACGTGTCCATATGATTACTTCTTGATCCTTTACTGTTTTATGGGGACAAAAAGAGCTACCCCTGCGCTGGACGCTACCCTTGCCTGTCTCCTGGAATTTTTCCAAGGCCTCACGGCTGCATCTTCAACCATAACCTTAGAATGCCTTGTCCTTCCTTTGGCTTTTAACAATGCTTCTAATAGCAGGGGCCATAGAAACGAACAAGAAAGGGCAAGTCTTCTGATAGGGACAAGTAAGAAAGCAACTAGTTTTCTGAAGTACCTGAAAGCTTCACCATCCATCCATTCCTACCCCCTGACACTTGGTAGACAACGGGCTGTAAACAAAAGCAGGCAGGAGCCACTTTTTCTTGCACATAAGCTTTTTTGATTCTATTTATGATTGATTGAATCAGTGCATTTGTCTTCTCACATGTGGTTTGTATTATTCCTTTCTTTTTTTTAAGATTGTCATCATTTTTATCTACTGGCTCAGTACCCTGTTACTCAATTTTTTCTTATTTGTAAATAATTTTTAAAATTAGGAGACAGGAAAAAAAAAAGATGTAAAGCCATACTAACAAAGAAAGAACAGTAACATTTTCAGTAAATGGTAATTTAAAGATTGCATAGAGGATGTAATAACTACATGGCTGACCCTAAAATTCCATCAAAACTACAATCAGCTACACAATTCTAACACTGAGAGAGACTGAAATATATGGCCAAATAATGAAGATTTCACCACTTGGCACTTATTTTTTACTTTATTACACAAGTTTGTATGTCATGACTAGATTCAGTTTTCTATCTTGACTAGGGCATTATCTCATTTGTGCTAATTGATAATCCTGCAATGTAGGTAAGGCAACTATTTCTACCCCCATTTTACAGGTGAAAAAACTGAGGCTATTCACTTGCCCACAGATTTACACAGAAGCCTCGAATGCAACCCATCTTTTCAAACTTCAAGCTCATACTGCTTCCTACCAGTCAGAGTAAGAATTTCTGTCACTGCCGGTCATCGGCCAGTTACCCTGTGCCAAGCACTGTGACTGAAGTGCTCGGCATGTTGTGACCACACAGGCAGGAAGTAACACAGTCAGGAATCTTTATCCAGATGTCTCTGATTCAGAAGCCTAAAGCCAATCAATATACTCTACTGCTATATGCTATGCACGGGCATCCTCAGAGCGTGTTAAATTTACATAACATTATCACAAATTAAATAACAGCCAAATTAAAACCTTTTCAAATGAAGATAAAAAAATAGGAAAATAGAGGGATTTTTTGCCTTTTAGAAATGTTACTGAAAAATTGGCAAGAGACATGAAGTATGTTTGTTCTTGTGCTTCGATGATGATTAATGAACTCCGTTTTGGAAAGGCAAGATCTGCACTTGGCATTAATATTATAAACTTTTCTCATTGCAGTAGCTTCCCTTTAGGTGGGAAAACTGGTTACATAAGGCAGTGATTAATGAGATGCCACAAATGTTGATTTAGTCCCAGACACGGGTTTTTTTTCTCTCTCAAATCTAAATGCTTCACCAAAATTAATTTTAAGTCACACAACAAATATGAGTAAAGTACTGATTCAAGTTGAAAATACATCACATGCTCAACCTGAGTCCATATGCTTTTTTCCAATTTCTTCCTGTTTTGCTAGAAAAAAAACATTCTTGAACAGTCTGAGATTCCAAGAAGGTGTTGCCATTTTGTTTTTTCAAAACCATTGGCCAGATTCTGTTCTTGAATACTGTTTGAATTTAAATGGGAGATACATAACTTTTAAAATATCGGATCTCCAAAGCATGGCAATACAGTTTTTAAATGGCAAGTTTCTTCTTCTGGGAGTTAACAGTTGCAATATTAGCAATACGATAGTAGGTGAGTTGGAGAAACACATGAATATTTTCATTTTTCATCTATCTAATCCTTACGATGTACTCTATACCAAGTGAAGGAAGAATTCTTAGTCCCAAGAAGGAAAGTTCTGTCCTGAATTAAAGGTATCACATGATTCCTTTGGGCCATTTGAAACAGTAAGAAGCTACGAGCAAAACTGCTGGTATGTGGACATCCAGAGGCATGCTTCCTGAACATATCATTAGTAGCAACACACCAGGTAGGAAATCAAAGTCGTTATTCTAACTGCTTACAACTGGGTCCCCCAAGAAGGACTATTTATTAAACACCTAATGTTTTCATGGCAACATGTAAAACTTCCTAAATAAGAGCTCTAAAACATAGAATTTCTACATTGTTTTGGAAATGAGGATATATCTATGGCATTTTTCAAATAAAGTAGAAGTGAAATTTTCTTACTTTGATGAAAAATTATTAAAACTAAAGATTTCTCTTTTTTTTTTTTTTTTTTTTGCGGTACGCGGGCCTCCCATTGCTGCGGCCTCTCCCGCCGCGGAGCGCAGGCTCCGGACGCGCAGGCCCAGCGCCACGGACCACGGGCCCAGCCGCTCCGCGGCACGAGGGATCCTCCCAGACCGGGCACGAACCCGCGCCCCCTGCATCGGCAGGCGGACTCCCAACCACTGCGCCACCAGGGAAGCCCCAAAACTAAAGATCTTTTAAAATAATAGGTTTAGGCTTAGCCCCAGGAGCTGCTGTGTAAATTTAGTTGAGAAAAGAGTGTAAGATTACGGAGGATGTATATTTACAAGGGGAAAAGAGATTAACGGGAGGTGGGAGATACTCTGAACTCAAATGAATAGCCACAAAATTTTTTTCCTCCTACTTCCAAAGAAAGCTTAGGAGAGGTAACCTTAGTCTGTAATAGTTTACCAACAAAAAAGCATGATTATCTCAATATTAAGTACCTGTATTTGTTTAAAATATTATTCCCTTACTATGTATACAGAGCATATATCATGATATATTTTGCACAAGATAACTTATGATCTAAGCAAAATATATGTAAAATAAAGCACCAAATAAAAATTAAACAATGCAATATCGTTGTCTGGCAACATATAAAACAGGTAAAGTTAAATTTTGTAAAATGTACTATAAATCCTTAAAAATATTTTGATGTACGTCTTGAAACTGCTCACAGAATTTTCATCTATTACTTAAATAAAAATAAGCTAAATGGCATGGGTGACATGTTACATAAATTAAATAATAAAACTAGAAGTAAGTATTTAACAAAATTCAGAATCAGAGAATTTTCTAAGCATAAAAGTAACAAAAACAAAAAAAATCCCATAAATAAAATACCAATAACTATGACCACATGCAAATTTAAAACTTTATATAGAAACAAATAATAAACTAGAAAAATTTTTTTGATAAATACGACCTTTTCTGGAGCAACCCTCTTGTCTCCATTCATGTTCTGTCGACCCCCTACTCATAATATGGGCTTCAGTTTCGACACCATTTCCTGATGTTCACATCCTTAAAGTATTTGCCCCTTTTAAGCATAGGCCCTGCATTTCCCTGATCTCAAATCTTACACTATTACCTTTGCTCCATGACACTGTGTGTTGTGTGAGGGAAAATATTGAATACATCTTGTTCATCTGTGTAAACTTCACACCAAGCCTGCATACTTGTCAAATGGTTGAACAAACAAATGAATAAACAAATATTCTCATGAAACAAAGTCAAGTGATAAAAGCAGGACATTAAATTGAAAATAGAGACATTTTATAAACACATGGCTACACACAAAGAAAACCAGTATTAGAAAAAAGTGTATAACAAAACAAAACTGTAAAGGATGATTATCTGAGTGAGGGATTACAGGCAATTTGTCCAGGAAACTTTTCTGTACCTCTTTAACGTTTTCTGAATTTTTAAGAATAAACTTTTCAAGGTGTAAAACTCTATTTTTCAATTGAAGAACAGTTCATTTACAATATCATATTCATTTCAGGTATACAGCATTGTGATTCAGTATTTTTACAGATTATACGCCAATAAAAGTTATTATAAGATAGTGGCTATAACTCCTTATGCTATATAGTATATCCTTGTTGCTTATCTAGTTTACACATAGTAGTTTGTATTTCTAAATCCCATACACCTAATTTGCCCGTCTCCCCTTCCCTCTCCCCTTTGGTAACCACTAGTTTGTTTTCTATTTCTGTAAGTCTATTCTGTTTTGCATATACATTCATTTATATATTTTTTTAGATTCCACATATCAGTGATATCATACAGTATTGTCTTTGTCTGACTTATTTCACTGAGCATAATATTCTCTAGGTCCATCCATGTTACTGCAAATGGCAGAATTTTATTCTTTTTTATGGCTGAGTAATATTCTACTGTGTATATATACCACTACTTCTTTATCCATTCATCTGCTGACAGGCACTTGGGTTGCTTCCATATCCTGGCTATCGTAAATAGTGCTGCTGCAAACACTGGGGTGCATGTATCTTTTCAAATTAGTTTTTTTTTTTTTTTTTTTTTTTCCAGATAATGCCCAGAAGTGGGATTGCTGGATCATATGGTAGCTGTATTTTTAATTTTTTAATGTCCCTCCATACTGTTTGCCATAGTGGCTGCACCAATTTACATTCCCACCAACAGTGTACAAGGGTTAAAACTCTAATTTATCTAAGAAGTTCAAATGTCATTAAACAACAACAAAAAAGCATGTGCTACCTCACCTTTAAATTTAAAAAACATCAAAACAGTATGTATATATAAAAAATATGAAATATCGTGACATGAAAAATATGTTGACACCAAATATCTATGGTATTGGTCACTACAGTTATACAAAAGACAACATTCCAAAATAATGTGAACACAGTTTTCCAGAACTGCATGTTATTAAAAAATTATACATTAAGTTAGTTAACTCCTTAAAATGGCTTTTTAAAAAAAAAGCGATTGCATTCAAGTTTAATATTCAGACTGCCAGAAATCATTCTTTCCATTTCAAAACTGTTAAGCAGAGTGAGTTCTGCTGGGTGTTATCCACCCAGCATGTTTCAGTGCCAGTGTCTACAGTTGTTTGTTTCAGAACCTCTAATTAGCTGCCTTATCTTTTGCAAGGGATTCTTCTGGTGCTAAGTTTTAATCGTCCAAATTAATTGAAATACTGTAGCAATTTCAGATTAACATTTTCAAAATTAACAATGCATAAAATAAAATCACCCATAAATCTGCTTTGTAACAGCAGCCACTAATGAAGTCTGCACAACATACCAGATCACGTTGCTAATTTGCACTGTTCTACATAGCTAAACTTTAAGAAATAAGCTTTCCTCTGTCCAAAGGTTGGCATAAGTAGGGTACACAGAAGATCTCTAGAAGAATGAGGTCTCTGGAGCCAAACACTGCAATTAAGTCCTGGTAATTGCCAGGTGCTGTGTGACCTTGGGTAAATTACTCACCTCTCAGAGCTTTGGTTCCCTCCACCGAAAACTAACAGTATCTCCCTCTTAGAGTTTGTAGCAGACAGACTCTAAGATGAACCCCAATAATCCCTGCCTCCTGGTATTCACATGCTTATTTAATCCCCTCCCCCGAATGTGGGCAAGACCTGTGACTTGCCTCTGGCCAACAGAAAGGTGATGGGATGTCATTTCCATGATTTTGTCATATAAGACTTAATTTTCCATCCTTCTAGGAGACTCCATCACCTTCTTGGCTTGTACACTTTGATGAAGCAAGCAGCCATGTTGGGGAGGCCCATGTGAGGACAGCCTCTGGCCAACAGCAAGCTAGGGATTGAACACCTCAGTTTAAGAGACCAAAAGGACCAAATCCTGCCAAGCTGGGAATGACCTGAGCCTTCAGATGAGACATAGCCCTAGCTAACATCTTGAGTGAGGTCTTATGAGAAACCCTGAAGCAGAGGACCCAGCTAACCCTCGCCCAGACTTCTGACCCACAGAAACCGTGAAATAAAAAACATGCTGTTTTAAGCTGCTAAATGTATGGTAATTTGTTACACAGCAATAGAAAATTAATATAGGAGTGTTTAAGTATTAGTAATCACCACCACCACCATCACTTACAGAGCACTTACTATGTGCCAAACCTTGTTCATAAATGCTTTACCTATTATCTCATTTAATCTTCACAATGACAGTAGGAGATGTCTGCTACTATTACCCCCCATTTTAGAGAGGCTAAAACAGGTTTACAGGTCCAAGACTGTACAACTAGTTAAGTGGAGGGGCAGGATACAAACCCAGATCTATGACATTGCACAGTGCTCAGTATAAATGGCTGTACAGGGCTGCCTCTGATGATCAACAAGTGTCCATGTAAGTGAAAGTGCCTACTACAGTTGGCCCTCCCTCTCTGCAGATGTAGAACCCACAGGTAGGGAGGGCCGACTGTACTATGCAATTTTGTGTAAGAGACTTGAGCACCCACAGATTGTGCTATCTGTGGGGGGTTCTGGAACCCCCGTGGATACCAAGGGGCGACTATACAGACAAAACTAGACAAGATTCTTCCTTCTCCTTCCTTCCCATGATTCTTTTATTGCCACAGAGGCAGGTTATGGTCTAAACTTAATGCCTCAAGGGCTGCAGTCTCTGGCTCTCTGGCACTCTCATCCTGACCCTTCCAGTAGGGAGGGAACATTTCTTCCCACCTGCCTCCACAAAACATGCCGTCTTAGGTCTTGTTTCCCCAGTTCTCTAATTTGATGGACCAATCTACACTAACGGGTATGTAGGTAATGGTGGAACAAAGGATTATCTCCTTATAGAAACAGAGTACCTCTATCTAAAGGAGAATATCACATTGGTATTTTAGGTATAAAGACAAGGTTATAAGAAGATACTGTGATTCAAGAACACTTCCTTTTTGGTATCCCTGCAAACTAAAGCTGTGAGTACGGATGAGCTTTTTGTCAAGACTCTCCAGTTCCCATTTTAGGTACATTCCTCAGGATTTACCTTGTCTGATACTAGAAAACAATCAAATAGAAGAGACTACAAATGGAAAAAGGCCAAGGTAGAAGAGGTGGAAAACCCAGCCACAGTACGCCCAAGGAGGACAATGTCTAAAACGCATACACTATAACAGATGTACATTATAATCTGCTCAAACCAAGCTGCTCTTCTTTCCTTGCCCCATTCTTTTGTAAGCAAAGCTGTTCTTTCTTACAGAAAACAAATTTCCTGTGAACAGGCTGGGTCAGGCCCTCTCTGCATGCTAGAAGTGGACACAGAAGCCAGGTGGCTCATCACATGTACCCTGGCTGCAGTGATGTCCTCAGAGATGATCAGAGATCTGGGCCAGGCCAGTTAAAGACACCTTGGGATTTTTGTTAGATTTACTGGGGCAAAGGTGTCCAGTTTTCTCTGAGATTGCTAGCTGTGGGGAACTGAGAGTTGCTAGTGGCCAACTTTGCTTCCAAGTGAGATAACCTGCCTGAGGTGCAGGTTGACAAAAAATCAACAGAAAAGAAAGGAAAACTGAGACACAAGGAGAAATGGAACATGATATCATTTGAGCCCCTGGATCTAACTCTGCCTGAAGCCAAACATGCTCCCCTTTAGTTACCTAAGTCAGTAAATCCTCCACTCTTTTTTATTTTTTTCCCTTAAATTATAGATCTTCCTCATATGACGGGGTCACATCCCAATAAACCCATTTTAAGTCAAAAATATTGTAAGTTGAAAATGCATTTAATACACCTAACCTACCAAACATCAGAGCTTAGCCTAGCCTACCTTAAATGTACTCAGAATACTTACATTAGCCTACAGCTGGGCAAAATCATTGAACACAAAGCTTTTTTACAGTAAAGGGTTGAATATCTCATGTAATTTATTAAATACTATACTGAAAGTGAAAAACAGAGTGGCGGTAAGTATCTTGGTTGTTTACCCAGCGATTGTGTGGCTGACTGGGAGCTGCAGCTCGCTGCTTCTGCCCAGCATCTCTGAGAGCGTCATGCCACATATCGCTAGCTGGGAAAGATCAAAATTCATCATTGGAAGCACGGTTTCTACCGAATGCATAACGCTTTCACACCATTACTAAAGTCGAAAAATCTTAAGTCAAACCATCTTAAGTCTGTAGTTTTTTTTTTTTTTCTTCTGCTTTTCAACAAAATGAATCAGTTATATATATACATATGTTCCCATATCTCTTCCCTCTTGCGTCTCCCTCCCTCCCACCCTCCCTATCCCACCCCTCCAGGCGGTCACCAAGCACCAAGCTGATCTCCCTGTGCTATGCGGCTGCTTCCCACTAGCTATCTACCTTACGTTTGGTAGCGTATATATGTCCATGCCTCTCTCTCGCTTTGTCACAGCTTACCCTTCCCCCTCCCCATATCCTCAAGTCCATTCTCTAGTAGGTCTGGATCTTTATTCCTGTCTTACCCCTAGGCTCTTCATGACATTTTTGTTTTCTTAAATTCCATATATATGTGTTAGCATACGGTATTTGTCTCTCTCTTTCTGACTTACTTCACTCTGTATGACAGACTCTAGGTCTATCCACCTCATTACAAATAGTTCAATTTCGTTTCGGTTTTATGCCACTTGACAAACAAGAGCACACTGGATGATACAGAATTGAGGTCAGAATATCAAACCTAGCAAGAGACTGATAACTTTATTTAAATATCTGTAGTTGTATATAAATGCACTTTTATTGATGTACTTGTTAGATACCTTGTCTCCCTGTCCTGTGCCCTTCTTTAAACCACAATGAGTCTCCTTCACTCTGCCTACCTAGTCAACAACACCATTCATAAGTGACAACACACACTTTGGTGGTTCCTCACACACCACACGCTATTGCTGTTGGACATGTTTATGTTTGTATGTCCTATTGCTCCAACAAAATTCCAAGGTCCTCAAAGACAGGGAGGCTTCCATATATTTCTAATATCTCTGCAGAAAAAAGTGAGTCTCAAAAGTTATCTGTCAAGAACAATTTAAAAAAACCCAACAAGCTTTTCTTTTCATTCAAATAATTGCCAGTATGAGTCATTTTGGTAGGAATTCCACAAACTCCATTCCAATGTTCTAATTAATTTGATAACCATTCTCACTATTTGTGTACAGAATGACTATAAAATTATAAACAGTTATGATACTAAGGATTACTGTATCAGTGTCTGTCCTCTTTCCTGGTATCAGGGCAATATTACTTGTATCAAATATTGTTATTTGAAGCCAATACTTTTGCCTCAACTGGTTCCTCTCATTTACCTCACTTCAGACTAAAGTTCTGGAACAAGTTTACCTGATTCTCATAAGTTGTTGGCTCATAAGAAATTTGTGAAGTTTCTTTGCCTACTTAGCATTATATGGCATGTTCTTTTGCTTCTGAAATGGGATAGTATTTGACTACCAGGGCCGTAGATATAACAAAGGAAGTCCAGGCCATACCTGACCTTCCAAGTGAGGAATGATTTTTCAATGATAAAAATGTTAAAAGCAGCTCACCAGGTTCAAGACTTCCTTTTCAGAATATTTTTCTAAATATGTAATAAATGCATACTTTTTTTTTCTAAGACATAATTACTCTAGTAATAGAAATTATAAAAGTACATAAACGATCCAGAAGTGGGTTCAGTATATAGTACTCCAAATGTTTTTTAATTTCAATAATCACATTACTGATGCCATGCTTCCCATCTAAAGGCCCCCCCACCCCATGTACGTCTTCAAATATTTACCTTCCCCTCTTTTTCCTACGCCGGAGGTAACAGAGCCGTGTAAAAGACTGGGCTCGGCAAGGCATGGGCAAACCTGCTAGATGACAGCAATAGTGACACTTTGTGAGCTCGGAATGAGCCTGCAAAGGGAAAAATAAATCCTCCCCAAACGAAAAAAAGATGTGAGGAAGGGACTGTGATGTACGTTTCAGAAAAATATCATCATGGTAAAGGGAATTAGGAAGGCAGTCCTGAAAATAACTACAAGGGGATCAAATGCCTTAGAGCAAAACCAGTCTTTGTGTCCATAGTTGAATAGAAGCTTGAGAAAATCAGCTATTTTAAAAACCGGAGCAGGCTCTCCAGCACTCGTGCACAGCTTGGATTTCTCATTTCTCTGCAATGAATCTTAATCACTAAGTTCTATTGTCCCAGTTTTTTCACGTTCATTCTTTCAATGTGAAATGTATTTTTACAGTTTTACAATTATGCTCCTAATATTTAGATTAGGATTTATGTTTGATGAGAAATTCATTTTAGAGGTAACAGAAAAGACAGAAGTAGGTTTGACTGATTAATATGGAAATATTGTAATCTACAGATACTTTATTACTTATTTACTATAGACAAAAGC
Source organism: Leucopleurus acutus (assembly GCF_964270905.1). Classification (NCBI taxonomy): domain Eukaryota; kingdom Metazoa; phylum Chordata; class Mammalia; order Artiodactyla; family Delphinidae; genus Leucopleurus; species Leucopleurus acutus. Next base: position 98,818,778 of record NC_139143.1, on the reverse strand, counting down.
TCACTTACTAGAACTTCACGAATATACATTTGTCTCCCTCAAAAAAAAAAAAGGAAAAAAGAAAAACGTAGTTTTAGATAAATAATTTTAAAAATCCTGGGTTGCTATTTTTCTCATCAATGTTTTCTACTCGAGAATTAAAAAGATAAAAGTTCTCTATCGAGCAAATTGGCATTATGTTTAAAAGCAAGTCTAAAAGAAATCAACAATTCTGTTTAGATTTGGAATGAGTTTACCAATAATTTGAAATTAAAACATTAAGGAAAGCTGTATTAAGTTGTAATTCAATGCAAAAAAACAGCATAACAAACATTTTATTTATATAAATGAAAACATATATAGACAACTCAGCTTAAAAGCAATCTTAGCCTACATTTGCTTCTCTCTTTTCCAATTCCTTTTGCTTTTTGCACTAATTACATAATTAGATCTTTTTATATGTTTACCAGACTATTCCCTAATTATTTTTATGACACTATGCCATACTGTAATGAATCAGAGTATAAAATAGAATATTAAAATATTTTATATGCACACTCATCTACATGCATTTATGCAATCAACTTTGTGCCTGTATCTACTCCTTCCTTAGGCAGAATACAAACTGTGGAGGGGAGCCATGCTTTATAATTAATGACATTGCTGGTGCTTATTGTTGTATAAGATACGAAGTTGGTAATGAAAAAAAGATGTCTTGAATTCCTTTCTTCATACAGGAACAGATAGGAATGGCATTATCTACCAATCCTATCCACCTGAAAGAGAAAGTGACCATCTTTGAAGATGTCTCTTCTAAGAAACAGTAAGACATCTCCTCAGTGAACAAGAAAAAACACTGTTTCTAACCCACATTTTTCTCTTCGTAATCAAGAGTTTAAAAATGAACACATGTGACGCAAGAGCTCTCAGAAAGAACTCTGTTCACTTACTATTCAAGGTTATCACAAATCACATGAGTAACGTAAGATCAGAAGGAAAATGAGGTACCTAAACATTTCCCATCTACTCCATCTAATCTTTAGGTAGTGCAACACAGAACAACGGCCTGGATTTTTTAAAAGCTAGTGACTGTGGACTTAAATATGACATGCTATGAGTTCCACAAATATGAGATAATTTTGCAATAGTCTAAAAACACAGGGTTGATTAAAAGAACACATATGCTGGTATATAGATTTGCCACATGCAAGCTAAAATAAATCTTGTATCTTCTCTACTCAGACAGAAGAAAACTTTTAAAGCTCAGTATTAAAATTTAATTGGTAACTTTGACCTTGGGTTCCACTTTAGGTGAAATATATTACACCAGTGCTCAGATTTTCTTGAGATTTATGATCTCATGTTCTTGAAAAAGGCCTAGCACCTCCGTGTTCCTGAAATAATTGATCTGTCTCTTATAAGTGTTATTTTCCTGAAACCAACATCTGTCTCAGGAAGAAAAGTACAAACTGATGAAAATACCCTGCTATGTTTAAAAAATCCAAAAGAGCTACCAGAATTTGCATCTAACACATTACTATTACTATATTTATAAAAGCAGTCAAGATCATAAGTTGATAAATTTCTTAGCACGTAATAGAAGACAAGAAAAAGTCAAAACTAAACTGCAAAGCATTTGTAAATATATCTATAAAGATTAACTACAATTATTAATAAAAAGTAAAAGTTTTAAATATGCAAATAAGACACAATGTAAACCTCACATCTTTCGTGGTTTGAACTGAACTCCACAATATTTGCTTTTAACCTTGGGAGTTTTTCTTTCTTTGTTTCTTTATTGCAATCACAAACACTACTAACTTCACCAAAAAACTCTCAACCACCACTGTTGATTGTGTCTCTTCTTAAAGATAAGCAAAATATCTTGGAAGCCATCAGGTAAGTAGGGAACAACAGCAAATCTGAAAATGACTGTGATAATGTAACTTCTAGCTTCACCTAGAATTCAACATAAAATTCTGAGTTTCTTTGCAAAGAAATAATTGGCAAATACTTTTGATTCTCCTACACATGACAAAACGTCCAATATTTAACATGCTCTACCACAAAGTAATTATTATAATAATTGCCACCTCTTAGCATTTACTACATACCTGGCACTGTTATAAGTACTTTTCATGTATTAACTCATGTAATGCTCAAAACAACTTTGTAAGGTAGCTACTATTATTAATCTCCTTTTACAAATGAGGACACTACAGAGAGGAAGCAAATTGACAAAGGTCAACAGCAAGTAAACAGCTAAGTTGGGTCCTCAGCCTAGGCAATGTGGCTCAGAGCCATGCTTCCCACCATTGGACTATTCCATATTCCTTGAGTATACTGGTCCACTTTATCAGCAGGAGGAATTTAAAAAGCAAGAGAGCCAGTGCATGCAGAAGTATATAGCCATTCATTAATTCATTTAACAAATATTTATTAAGCACCAACTGAAACTGTATGCAAGGCCCTGTGTCCTTGTCCTCTGAAGTAAAAGGCTTTTGCTTTAATTTCTCAGGCCTCCCTTGAGTCTCAAAAGGCTGGCTCAAGAGTTAATGATTGGGAAATGTGAAGATGATAGAGAAACAAAGAATAGCTGTTGGGCTGGGGAACTGGTAACAATTTAGACTATAAATCCACCACATGGCAGAATCACAGAACTCACAGTTCCCTGAAAGATACAGAAAAAGTCCTGACACACATTCCTAAGGTGTTTTTACAGGGAGCAGACCCCCTCCAGATGAAAATTGCTGATCACAAAAATGTACAACCTAGACTGGTTGAAACCAGAAAGCTGATGATACTTGAAATTTCACCCTGATGTCAACCAATCCAAGAATTGTGCAAGAGCTGATCACACACCTTGTAGTTCCCTCCCTCACACTGCCTTTAACACCCCATCCCTGAAAGTCTTTTGAGCATGAGCTGCCCATTCTCCTCCCTTGGTGCCCTGCAATAAATGCTGTACTTTCCTTCACCACAACCTGGTGTCAGTAGATTGGCTTTACTGCCCAAGGATGAGTGGACCTAAGTTTAGTTCAGTAACACTACTACCCAAAGAACTATGCATTAAGTTCCTTTCCAGAACAAAAGGTCTATGGAGAAGATATGTAATTTACTTTGGACAGGGCTCTGAAATTTGGACCTGGTTGAAGTGGTTACATCTGACCTCCCAAATTCTTTAATCACTTTTTTTCTACAAGCCACTCTAAGTGAGACCCTGGAAAGTAGTCAGTGTGTTAACACTTGGAAAAGACAACTAAAATAGCTAAAAGAGAAAAGATTAAAGGACCTTTCATAGTAAAAACACTGATAGCAAATAATGCTCCTTGGAAGCAGTCTGTCCATGCTTAGGAGGTCTCAGTTTTATTGATCCCTTGTTTAAATATCCTGGAGTGAAACTTCTCCCACACAACTGTGAAAATCTTAACAATAGTTACATCAGGATCAACTCAGAGTAAGACAGTCAGTCATCAAGCTAGGGTTAACTTTGAGCAAAAAAGGTTTGCAACTTGCCAAGAGAAAGTAATAAACAGAAATAAACAGAAATAAGCAAAGATAAAAAAGACAACCAACTCTAAACACATAATTCAAGCCTAACATCAAAAGACACTCTACAGGGAGAAATGATTATTCCATTAGGATCTACAACAGGCAAGATCATCAACTATTTGCTTTCTTTTCAAAAGTGTGGAAGAATGAGAAAACACATATGTATTTACTATACCTAATGGAAAGCTATGTGTGTGTGTGTATGTATATATATATATATATATATATATATATATATATATATACACACAGCTATGTATATTATATATAATGCATATTTTTCCCCCAAACATAACATATGGCACTACTTCTTTTGTATCTGTAAGTTTATTCTTCATGAAGTTCTAAAAACTTTGGACAAATATAAATACCCGAAGAGCTATACCTATAGAAAGCCATCACCTTTAGGATAAAGGAAGATAAACTATTTTATTATTGGTCCATTTTGCCATATTTATAATCTGTGAATTCATTATACCTCCCTTTAAATAATCTAAGGGCTCCTAAAAATTCTGGCTATAATGTACATAGTTAAAAGTCAAATGTGTTCCTACTGACACACTGTATATATAGAAATGCATTTCCTTGGGGGAGAATAGATTAAATGAAAATGCCCACAGAAGAAAGAGAAAATAATATTTATAAAGTTTAGGTAATTTTCAGAAACAGAAATACTATAACTCATACAAAATAAAGAAAAAATATTATGTTCACAGTCATACACTCCTACTAAATAGAACAGAAGAAGTCACTTTTAAATATTATTGTAGAGTTTTCTGCAAAGGGTATCATCTTGGGAAAGTCAGAACCAATAAAAAAGCAAACCAGAACCCCTAATTTTTTTAATGGCCTTAATTTTGTTCTGTACTTAAAAGATTTAAACTGATCTCAGGACACAAGTGAGGCAATTTCTAGCCAGAGGCAACAGAGCTCCCATAAATCTTTTCAAACAGCTCATAAACTGGCATGGCTACCAGGGGTGTGGTTTCAGTGAAAAGCTATAATGCTTTGAAAGCTAAACTTTACAACTAGGTGAACACTGTTTACGATGAGAAAACAAAACACATAATCCAGATTCTTTTCCGGCAAGACTACTCTATATTTCATGTTCTACTTGATTTATTATTAAGTTCATATATTTGGAATCCTTTAGCCATGAATATCTTTTACTCACAATAATATGACCATATACACAACAAATTTTGGGTAATTAAACTATGGAAGGCATTGCTTAATGGACAAAAAATAATTATATGTAAATAATGACAGGGTCAACCTCATGATATTAAACAGGAAACAACTGAACACTCTCTGCAGACAAAGAATTGGTCTCTGGAGAGGACACTTGTTCACAAAGTCCTTAAACTCATTCTTGTATTATAAAATAATATAGATATAGGATAAAGAAAAGTATTTTCCCAAATGGGGAGGGTACCAAAGTTGTCTGGTTTATGACCTCCCCCCACGCCCTCAGAACATGCTGATTTTTTAAGTGCTGGTTGATTTTTTCCAGGTTTGGGAGGGAGCAGGGAAAGGGTGTTGGATATGTTAGCATTAACCAGGCACCCTGAGGCTGTTCAGTAAGCAAATAACCAGCTCAACTGCTGATTGCGGAAAGACTGTGGTACTGATGGTTACTCATCACATGACCCTGTCCTAGGTAAATGATTTACACAGTAGACGGTCACCTCCTGGTCACACATTATATACCAAACTGCGAGGAACACAGGCCAACAATCTGTCTGACTTTCTACAGCAATTCCCATATACTTTCATAATCACTTAACTGAAAAAATGATTATAGATGTTTAATCACACACCTGGATCCACCTGCTTGGGGGTTCTTCGGAGTCCATTGGTCCGTTTCTGTACAGAAAGGTAAAACAAAGAACAACAAAGATTTCGTGTTATCAAATTGTATTATTTTGTGACACTTTGGAAGTCCAATGAATGTTGCACTTTTCCCATTTAACACTACGACATTTAAAATAGATAACCAACAAGGACCTACTGTATAGCACAGGGAACTCTGCTTAATACTCTGTAATGACTTGCATGGGAAAAGAATCTAAAAAAGAGTGGATATGTGTATATGTATAACTGATTCACTTTGCTGTACAGCAGAAACTAACACAACATTGCAAATCAACTATACTCCAAAAAAACTTTTTTTTAAAAGTATGACTAAATTTGATCAAAACACTTGGTTCCAAGGTTTCTTTTTATAATTTTTGTTTCTCTAATAAGTCTTCCACTTGAACAACACTGCATTTGATAAATCATTGATATAACACTATGGGAAAGAAATATCTTTTCATTCACCATCTCTGGCGATTATGACTCATTTTTTTAAGTCATAATGACTATAGGAATTATGAAAACAAAGCCCAGGCAGCCATTTTTGCTTAGAAAATGCTCCCAACGAAGAGTTTTGATCTCCAAAACTCTAACGCAGCTATTTTTGAGGCCTGACAGACCTGGAGAAAGTCAGTCCGAAAGACAGGGACTGGAGAAATTATACAACCTCCAAACAAAGATCTCAAGCTCTGACTTTAGCAAACACTTAAATGAGAATGGTGTTTTATTCATGGATCAGTGATATCTGAATATTTTAAGAAACAAAACAGCCATGCAGCTTGTGAACCATGAAAGTAACTTCTTATTATAGAAAAGGAATCCATAAGAAAAACTGTGTGTTACAAAAATTATAGATAAGATGCAAAACAAAAGAGGTTTTAAATCTTTGAAAATGCCTGTTTACACATTCAATTTCACAAGCATTAAATTAATTCCTACCTAATAACTATGGTAATCTGACTAATTAATAAGAACTTGATTTTCACTTTTCGTTATATAACTGGATGAAATGCTCAGTCTGTAACTACCATATAATTCAGATATTCACAAAAGCAATTTTCTTTCTACATGTGTTGGGGTTTGTTCCTGTGTGTGGAGACTTGGTTTCATTCAGAGCAGACTTGGCTTTGCCAAGCACACATTAGCCATGGGTTTTTCTTAGGGTTCTTCCTGTTGTTTTTATTCATAAGTTAAATGGGCCTCAAAAGCAGATGTCAGGGTTCTCAGGTAAAAGCAAATTGGAGAATTATTAAAAATATAAATTTTGCTTTTAACCCAACTACTTTTAAAATGGATTTGTGAAGGCCTAATATGATCATTAAATCAGCATTGAAGCTATACTGAACAAGGTGGATGGCTATACTGAAAAAAAAAAAAAAAAAAACCCTAGTATAAAGAGAGCGCTGTGAGTGAGGAGAAGAAAATATCACACTGGGCTTCTTAACAGCCAAGCACAAAACGGGGAAGCATGATGAGTTATAGGTTCATATCCAATAACTTGGAAGAAAACTGCTTTCAGAAACGAAATCTTTTCTGTCTAAAACTTTATAAAATTTTTGGAGCTCTCTACATAAATGACAATATTTTCAACAGGAAAATATATAATGATGGATGTCTTGTGGCTATTTACCTCCTGCATTTTCCTCCACCTTCTTAATGTACAACAGAAGCTGTTTTTCTACTACTCTAACTCCTCTTACTATCACAGTGCTTGGAAGGCAAGAAAGAATTCAAACTTTGGGTCTTATTCCTACTAGCCCTAAACTAGTACTATTTAAAAACTATTAACTTAGAAAGTGTAAAAGGGAATTTCAGTTCAAGAGCAACTCTATATGACCCTGAAGTTAGGATTAAAATAGGGAACATGGTGCAATTATTAAGAGTATGGATTCTATAATCTGACTGCATAAATTCAAATTCAGACCCTCCCTGTCACTTGACACCTGTTTGATTGGGAGCAAATTAGTTGAAGTCTCTTTGCCTGTTTTTTCATCTATAAAATGGGGATAATAATAGCACCTATTTCATAGCATTTGTGTTGAGAGTTAAATGAGTTAATTTATGTTAAATGCTTGGAACAGTTCCTGACACATAGTGAGGATTATTAAGTGATAGCTTATTATTATTGATATAATTGTCATTATTATTCATTTCATGATATTTTGAATGTTTAAACTCAGGTAAATGATAACATTTTGCTACTAAAGTATTACCCTACTATTTATATTTTAGATTTTTCCTCCTGAAAGTCATTGCAAATCAGTGATCCTGAAAACAAACATTTCTACAGGAAGAGTAGGCAGTGGAACAAACTATGATCTGGTGCATTTTAAAAAAGAGAGAAGCGACTTAGACCAAGTACATTGGAGAGCTTGAGATTTATTATACTTTAAAAGCACCTAAAAAGTATTTTATATTGTAAAAAATTTGGAAATGTTTAGCAGAACATATTTAAACAATGTTAAAGTGCAAATTTCAACTGTTATTCTATCATATCTTATCCAACATACTCCTCTCCCCCACCTATATTCTCAAAAGCCTGCGATAGAGCTGGACAAGATGCTGTCCCTAGCAGGGAGAGGAGGGCACATCCAGTTGCCACCCCTGGGAGCTCTCAGTTACAGCCCCATGAGATCCGACTATCAGTCTTCAGCACATTCTCAACTTCTTTGATCTACCGAGAAGTAGGGGACGGGCGGGTGGGGACAACCAACCAACCTGATTTTATTTCTTGCTTCATTACCTATTACCTTGTCTTTCTCTAAAAGAAATGCCTTTATCGTCCAAGAATCTCTCTTCTTGCCTCTTTTAGGAGAAACCTAATTCTCTCTTTTGATTTTACCAACACAACGAGCAAAGTTTCATTTGCTATATGAAACTGGCTTTGGTTCCTCTACCTATTTTAAAAGCAGAACAACCTATGTTAAGGAATAGCTTTGAAGTAGATATATATTAAATAGATATGTGATGATAACCTTGCTTCCTGGAGCTAGAAGTGGCTTCTGAAGGTCCACTCCAGAATGGGAGGCAAGATGAACATCCCAGGTTAGGGAGGCCCAGGGCGATCCTGTGGCTATTGAGAACTGACCTACCTTGAGAATGAAGCGTGAAATTAAAAATTCACAATCATGGCCATTGACAGGGGAACAGAAGAGGACTACGAATTGGTACATGGAGAAAAAGAAGACCTCCAAGAGAGGGGGGAAAAAATCACAGAGCTTATAAAAGGTCTTCATTGGTACTTCTGGGAAGACTCCTAAACATCATATAAGCATCTGCCTCAGAGAGTGAATATACCTTCCACAAAGTCTTGGTGGGGAGGTGTGGAGTGAAAGATGTTTCTTAACATTCTTTTGCTATACTTCTCCCTTATGCTAAGCTAAAGTTTCCAAATAGGTTGGCCAGTATAAGATTTTACTATAATTATCCATCCAAAGTAGAGATTATTAGCAGAATCACACATTAAATAAAAATTACACTTTGTATAATCAGAAGTTAAGCAAGTCACTGAAGCCAGTCACTAAAATACTGATGCTGCATTTAAGAAAATCAATGTGAAAATTAATTCCTTTCAGAATAGGCTTACGTGTAATTTTTAAGAGTATAAAATGCCTGGAGAGAATTATTTTGTATCATTATTTTGTATCAGTGTGAAAATCATTAACCACTTCTTATTAGCACACTTTCTGTCTGTAAATACGCCCATTTCTCATTGCTTAAATAAAATCAAGTGAAATCATCTCACCCAGGGCGGGGGTGGGGGGATACATGTATACCTTTATCTAAGAGGATAAAGGTAAAGTAATATTGAGTTAAAGTTCAAAGCTCTACGAGGAAATCTGTCTCAATTATCTAATAACAGAGTGAGAGTAAGAGAAAGAAGGGTACTTTCCAAGATCTTCATTGACACTGCTGGAAGAATCCTTACAGTTCTGATGAAAAATCTTATCTATTGACTAAACACTAAAAACAAGTTTATGTTAATTTATTTTAGCCCTAGCAGAACTCGCATGACCTATTTTTTAAATACTATTATCCTGTTATGCACTCCCTGAGCTAGATTCTAAAGTCTAAAATATAGTCAACTGATAACACTTAAAGGGTGCATGTGAATTTCCTCACATCACATTCTTGATACCCTGTATGTACAAATTATATGCTTATGCAAAAAAGTAAAAAGAGTTACCTCTTGTTTGACATCTTGCTGTACTTTTCATTATTTTTACCAACTATATAAATGCCAGCCTATTAAAAACATACTAATACTATACTACTCTTAATGAGATATAATTGTCATGTGCTAAAATAATTTGACATAGAATGTTTTTTGTCATTCTTTTATTCTGAAATTCTCAGATTACTACATTTCTGGTTCATATTAACTCATCACAGACATTTTACATTTTAATTTTCATTGCTATGATTTTTTTTGGTGGTCAGGTAAGAAATGTATTATTTTTGGTTGACGCCCAAGGTACCGGTTGCCTGTAATCTGCTATATTTTTCATTCTTTCATATTTTCTTAAAAGAGCTTTATTCTTTTTTTTACATCTTTATTAGAGTATAATTGCTTTACAATGGTATGTTAGCTTCTGCTTTATAACAAAGTGAATCAGTTATACATATACATATGTTCCCATATCTCAAGAGCTTTATTCTGAGAGGTGACAGGGATCTCGTACTTCTAAGCCATTAGACCTCAGACTCTGTGTGAAACCAAAAGGATATGTTATCAGATTTTGATTTCATCAATAAGACATGATACGAATCACATTTGTGCTCAAATGGAAAACTGGCAGAAATATGTAACCACATCCTTAGATGAAGAACCTTAGAACTTTTTAGTATTAGCGAATGTTGGGCAGTGACACTGTTTCATGATAGGGGACAGGTCTACTGACTTCCTGGGATGAGGGACACCCTTCCTTCTGTCCTAGCAGGATCAGAGATTCATTCCAAGAGAACGCCTTCAGATGCATTAAGTTTTTATTTTTAATTACTTTTAAATTTTAATTAAAACATTAAAGTAACAAATAGGAAAACATTTGCTGGAACAACTTTAGATGGTATAATGAGGCAGGAAGTCAGCTTGAACTTACAGTTGAGAGACTGAAAACGATGTAGTGCGTCATTTATTTGATTTATAAATTTTATAAAAGTGAATTGATTTGGTTATGTATTAAGTTTTATAAGCCTCAGGGTTTGTGGAATTCTGTAGCTGGGAACTAGGGAAAGGTACCCCCATATTAGTGCCACAACATTGCTACAATATTTATTTGAAATTTACCTGAATAAGTGAGTACCTAAGATTCTGAAATGTCCCATCTCACACACATTCTTAGATGAAATATTCACATTTTTCCTCTACCTAAGATCTTCAGATGGTATCTGAAAATTCCTCTGATTTACCCTGTGCATTTCACTCACAAGCACTTGACTGCTCACTCTAGCTGTTTTCTATCCATTTTAAAAGGCACATTTAACATTCTAGGAGTTCGAGCCTGCTTAAGTTAGCAAACAATTTGAAATGCAACAGTTATACAAAAAAAATGTAAATGTTAACCTTACCTCGGATGGTTTGAGCGTCCCTTGTTCTGAAACAAATGTAAAAATTGGCATTGTCAGTTATTTTGTTTGGTTAGCAACCTTAACTTGTTCTCTGCAGCGTGGTAAAACACTACTGCTTTGTTTTCCTAACATTATCTGTAATATATTTCCAGGGTCCCTCAGGCAGGGCTAGTAATTGTTTTGCAACCAGGTTCTCTTGCCTCATTGGCTTGTCAGGAAAGTGACTCATAGTACTAAATGACTTCTAGGTTATGCTTAACTTTTTCAATTGTTTATTAAGCAATTTCAATCCAACCACATAAAGCTCCTTGAAACAGGGACTTGCACTAAGTTTATGTGCAAAAGAGAAAGCTAGGTGGGAACATTTCTTTCAACACACCCAGTTTTAAGAATTAAACACAAATAATTTACAAACGTAGTACACTGCCTATAACCATTGCAAACTTAACACATATAATTTGCACATGAATTTTTCTGCATTAAGGGGCTATTGCTTTTGGTTTTAATTTGGGGGGAATACAGTTTGATTTAAAGATGGAAATTTAAAGAGGACAGGATTCAATTCTAATGCTAATTTTCCTTTCATCTCAGTGTACCTGTCTGTAAATAGAAACAACAATCTCCATTACATTTCAGTTCCTGAAAATGACTAACAGTTAGGAAGGACCCTGCGATCTTCACGTAAGTAACAGGGCAGAGGGCAAAGGGTATCTCTGAAAGGAAAGGCACACACTGCATGTGGAAAATGCTAGTGGTTAATATTTTGCTTCCTTTCCCCATATCCAGGAGCACCTATGCATGTTATAATTTCTCCAGACTGTGAAGGAAAACAACTCATCATTTGCACCTATGCCTATACTTTTCTCAACCAGAATGATCCTCTGAAGAAGGATCTGAGAAGAGAAGACACTGACGGAAATATCAGGAGAGAAAGGGCAGCTCTGTCAGCCTAAATGAACCTCTTACAGAGGTTCCAAGAAGCCTCACAACCAGAGTTCCAGGGGAAAAGTACCAGAACACCTTACTAGCTGTCACAGATTGTTTGACACAGGAAGACTGCCTGGGGCATGGAACAGGAGGTTTTGGGGCTTTTTGTTTTTTAAAGGACTATTCCTGATTAATAGAACTGAAGACGCATGAGCAAAAAGTCACCTTTATGGAGAAAAGCAAAGCCTGCATTTCTTTGTCAATTTCAACCCTAACATACTAACTTTCATACGTAACTGTCTTCTATGAAGTCATTTTTACCAGGTCTGAAGCTGGCCTTTACAAAGGACAGAAAGGTATTTTCCTTTCCCTCTCTGCTAGAAATATGCAAAGTTGCAGAAGAAAGACTGCCTAAGAGAACTGGATTGGGGAGAGAATCTATGAAAGTACCATTCTGCTGGATACTGTGCCCAGACTTAGAACCCAGGTTAGGTGAACTTGGGTTCCTAACGGAACAGTTGTGATACCTGTTTCACTGGTTTGACCAGAAAGACCTATATGCCAGAAAAGCCCTACACTACTTTCTTCTTCTACTGTTGAGTTAGAGAAAGAGCCTGAACTGGGAGTCACAATCTACAAGAAGCACCAAACAGGAGGGGAGTTTAAGTTTTCCATCCAAGGAGATTGAGGGAAGCTTTGATATTTCCCGATGACCTCTAAAATGGGAAAACCTCAGATCCTTCATGGTCAGTGTTTAAAAATGAATGTGCACCTTAATTTTAATTCAGAAGTGTTTTTAATTCAGAAGTTAATTTTAATTCAGAAGTGTTTTTTAAGTGCAGAGAAGTGTTTTTATGTCCTGGTGAAGTAGGTCTGTTGTAATATGCTTTAAATGTATTTTATTTTTGGCATAAAACCTATGACAGCCCACGTGGCAGTAGTTGGCACACCACGTTCCAGGAGTGCCCTGGGTTTCCTCAGGAAGAGGAAACGATGGTATCTAAGGTGATGATCTAGCTATGCAGATACTTGCACCTCTTTACCCAGAAAACAGATCTGGGAACAGAAGCCCCTCATTTACAGGCCCTTCTTATGTTGTTGCTTAGTGCAAGCCGGCCAGCTCCCGGCATGAGTGAGCACTGACCACGGAGCACAAGAGGCATGAATGCGACTGGCAAAGTGAGGAATAAACTAGACTCGGCTGACCACCTTACCCAACACTCTCTCCTTCATTTCTCCCACTGGCTGTTGTCTTCTGCTTTCTTTCTTTGCATCTCATCAAGCAACTCAGCTTTCCTCATAATGCTTATTGGATGTACCCGCTCTTCACAAAGCCTCCTCTGTGTAACCCAGATAGGAAAATGGAAAATGGGCTTTGTGCTGGATGCAACTCCAACTCTGAGGACATGAGTCCTTGATTGGGGCTTACCCTTTCCTTGCCACTACTCCCTGTCCTCAGGGCCACCACATTCCCCCGCCTTCTCCACTGCCACCCAGGAAAGAGGCCTATTTCTTCCATGGACTTGGCATCGAGCAGTTCACACTGTGATCTGCTCATGCTGGGCAGAGCAATAAATAATGGCTCTTGAAAGTCTGAGCTTTTATTTCCTCATATTTCATGGCAAGGTTCTGTAAATATTCTGAGGATAGGGCAAAAGCCAAAGGACTAGAAATAACTCTTAGAATCTGTTCCGAGTTCAGAAATTTTTAGCCAGGCTCCTTTATTTATACTTTTGTACTTGTTCCAGGGGCCGTACCATCAGATTGATTGTCCCCGTTTCAAACACAATCTAAATTCTGATAACCATATTGACGCAACAACTTAAAACTTTCGTGAAACAGTGATGAGAGAGCAGAAAACCCAACTGCAACACTGTTTCATACATTTTCAAAGTAAAATTCCGTTTTGGCTGGGAAAATAGAATAACATCCTCTTCTGATGAAGTATTCTATGGAAAAGTTGCTCTGATTTTGAAGTCTACAACACCATCCTTCATTTCCTCTTGATATACGCCCAAAACTACACTGGTGGGCACTTGGATCTCTAAAAAACCCTTCGTGCGTCACAGTGCTGCATCGGGACTAGAATAATAAGGGCTGATGACTGTCAAATTTAGTTTGGCTGAATTCTGACCAAATAGAAAGCTTGCTGGTTGAGATCTGATGAAAAGGTCTCTCTCTCTTTTCTGTCTCTTTTTCTCCTGGGAACTTCCTTAGGATAGTAATTCAATTCTTCAAGTTTCCAAAAGTTTTTAATCCTCAACTTGTCTCTACCCTGCAGCCGATTTTTCAGGCTCCTATTGATCAAACTATAAAATGTTCTTACCCTTTCAAGAACCTTTCTAGGTGGTGACTCACAGGCCCTCAAGGTATTTACACCTTGCCTTCTTTCATCAAGTCCCAGCTGGTTCAATGTACTTCAGAGAAGTGCTGTTACTGAGGTGCTTGGAGTCTGAGCAGAACTCTATCTTCAATGCCGGCATAGGGTCAGTAGGCATATTTGTGTAAGACAAATGATTTTCACTGAGACTTTAGACTCATATCATATCATTAATTAATTAATTTTTTTTTTTTGCGGTACGCGGGCCTCTCACTGCTGTGGCTTCTCCCGCTGCGGAGCACAGGTTCCGGACGCGCAGGCTCAGCGGCCATGGCTCACGGGCCTAGCCGCTCCGCGGCATGTGGGATCTTCCCGGACCGGGGCACGAACCTGTGTCCCCTGCATCGGCAGGCGGACTCTCAACCACTGTGCCACCAGGGAAGCCCTCATTAATGTTTTATACATAAACTTCAGTCCTATTATATTTGTTTTCCAATACAAGCGACTCTCGATGCATACATTATCACACAATCTGCTTTGTCTCTTGTCTGAAGTTCTATTTCTTAAGACTAAACAAATCGATGCCCATTCAGATCATTTGTCTTAAAAGGGGCCACAGAAAAGTAATTACCAGGAAAGCTTTTGAAGGTTTTTTGTCATCATGGCTAATATGCTATTTTTATGAAACATTAAAACTAAAAGACAGTTGGGCTGATCAAGTTTTGGAGGAAGTTGCACAATGCTGTGTTCACCACTCAGATCTACAGCAATATTTTGGAGAAAAAAACCCCAAAAAACTAATACTTGGAAAGAGGCTTTGATTTCAAATCTTTTCAGGAGCTCTAACAGGAATTCA
Organism: Leucopleurus acutus; assembly: GCF_964270905.1. Lineage (NCBI taxonomy): Eukaryota > Metazoa > Chordata > Mammalia > Artiodactyla > Delphinidae > Leucopleurus > Leucopleurus acutus. The sequence continues at coordinate 98,803,719 of NC_139143.1, read as the reverse complement.
ACCATATAATAGTTTTCAGTTCACTTTAATAATTATTAATATATCATTAAACTGACCCAAATAATTAAATGGAAGGAATAATAACTACCCTTGAGTAAAAAATTGTCTTGATGAGTTAAAAAAGATAACTAATTTATATAAAAGGCTTTAAATAATGTTAAATAGAACCAAAGTTATTTTTTGGTTATGAAATCAATGATCAAGCTTCAGTTTATGTAAAAGTCATGTGATAAAATGCCTAATGGTAGAAGGATGAAATAAAATTATATTCTAAAAGTTCATCTCTTATGATAAAATACTGCAATACTATTTATAAAAGAGCCATTTCAGATGCCAATTTGGGGTGCAGGTCCTGGATAACAATCTTGCAGGTTTAAACCATTAGGATACCAAGGCAACTTCCTTCCAATTAGGAGTGGCTGCAGCACCTAGGAGCAGCAGCTGGCCTAGATAAAATAACGATTAAACAGATAAGTAAATGGGGATCTGCTTCTATTAAATATTAGAGCAGCTGAGCCTTGCACTCCCACTAAAGGAAAAGATGCAATAAACCGAAGTCATCTGCTCCAGCAATATTTGCCTTCCAATGTTACTTTCTTTGTTTAAAATGAGAGCATGCAAAGCAAGCTATAATATTGATCGTCAAGGTAAGAAGGGGCCAAGGGGAGTTTAGCCATATATTACAGCAGGGAAAAACCACAAATGCCCCCAAAGGTTATAGTCTAGGACTAGACCTTCATGGTGGTGTACTGGGAGAAAGAAATGCCACTCTAGAATTATATTATCTTTGCAGTGACTGGCTGAGAAAGTGTCACATAATGGAGTTCATAACTATGCATTATTAAGGTTGGAAAGTTTTGGCAGCACACTTCAGAGTCCGTGTACATGTTGATCGCTGAGGTTGCCATGGGGAATGTGAAGAAGTCAACTCAAGCTCAGCAAAAAAGAGAGTGGAATTGCCTGCTCTTTATATCCACGCAAATCCTCAAATGTTAAGACATAAACTAATCACCAAACCTTCAAGTTTGTGTCCAAGTTGCATAGTTTGTCTTATAAATATATATATAAAAAAACCTTAAAGGACCTTTTATAACACTTGAAATGTACTTGAGTTAATAATCTGTCAGAGTCAAATATTAATAAGAATGAATTTCTTCATTCAGAAATGAACTGCATTTTTACCAAGTAATTATTATTTTGAGGATGAATGAAGACTGGACAAATTTCAGGGATATAGATCATGAAATATAAAAGGTTTCTGAACCCAGGGGAGACAACATCCAAAGAAGATGTAACTTCCACAAAAAAGAAGAGCTATTTCAAATGCTTAATGGTTAGTATTTTTACCACATTCAACACTATCAAGGATTGTATTTGGGTTGAAATATTCCTATTTAGGAAAAAGGAGTAACAACTTGAGATTAAGCACCTTGACTTTGGACTTGGTACTAAGGGATAGATACAAAAGATGAGAAACACATTCCCTACAGAGAAGGAGCACATACTCTGCAAGAGGAAATAAAAAGTGGCAGATGGAATTCCTTGGTGGTCCAGTGGTTAGGACACCTCACTTTCACTGCTGAGGGTCCGGGTTTGATCACTGGTCAGGGAACTAAGATCCCACAAGCCATGCAGCATGGCCAAAAAAATAAAATAAAATAAAATGTTACAAACTTCCATTAAAACCAAAAAAAGGTGATTAGAGGATGGTTATTCACAGTGCAAAACTCTTAAAAAAATAAAATAAAAAAGTGGCAGAGACAGTAGTGTTCCCCAAACAGTCCATGGGTTCCATTACTTGTCCAGCTCCCCTTATATAATTAAGTTGAGGCCATGTGACCAGTTTTAACCAATGAACTTCTGATGTTAGAAAATGGATTTGCTCACTTCCAGTCCATAGGTCTTAAGAGCAGCAAGCCCAGGAGCCATGTGTTGAATTCATAGTCACAAGATGGAACTAGCTTGGATCCCCAAGCCATTACTTAGAAGGGAAGAATCCAAAGCAAACAGGGCATGTGTGAAAATTAAACTTGTATGTGTTAAAGCCACTGGGGTTTTGGGTTTTTTAGTTACCACAACACAGCCTAACCTTGGCAAAGACATAAAACCTACACACAAACTAATCAGAGAACAATTTAATTCAGATGACTACTGGGTGGACAGGATAAGGTTAAATGATTGACAAAGAGCTTGGAGAGGAAGTAAAAGAAGGGTAGATATTGGAACTGGAGGGAGAAAAGGGAGCATATTTCAGGGAGGAGAAACACCAAGAGCCATGCAAGAATTCTAACAATGGGACTGAATGGAAAGGGAGTAGATTTCTCCAGAAATAGAGGCATTTTTGTCATTAGGTGTTCCATGAGCCAGTTCATTTTCTTGCTACTTATTAACCTAACCCAAGTGTCCCTTGTCAAAGGCCTGATGATCAATGCTCAGGGCATGAACCTTAACTTGAATAAATACTAGAAAGGAATGCAAAGGTCTACTCAGTTTTCTATCTTTCGTTCTTAAAGTATCAGCCAGGGATTCAGATCAGGTTTTTATTCCACTTATCCCACAACCACTCGAGCTCTAGTCTCTACAAGGGTAGAACCAGAAACTGTCCAATCCCCCACAGCCTCCTGCTTCTGCTTCTAAGACTACAGTGATTTTCAGGACCCAGAAATCCTGGTACACCACAGTTCTACTCATTACTCTATTTGTCGGTCTGTCCACTCACTCATCTATCCATCATGGCTTTCCAGAGGTCAGAACATCAGTTCAGCATGATTCTTATCAGTGAGAGGCTCACCATCTAATTGAAGTTTGAACATTATTCTGTGAGGAATGGAAGGTACAGTGAACAAATAAGTGACACATCAGACTTGATTTTAATAAAGATCGTGTTGCAAATTGCACAGTGGAAGTAAAATTAACAGCAGGGAGTTTGTAGCTGTCCAAACAAGAGACAATGAGCTTTTGTTTAATCTGTAGCAATACCATATCAGTGGATATGGTATCTCTCTCCTAGGGAGACTTAGGAGGAGCACTAAGAAGAGTAGGTAAGTGAATGAAGATGAAGGAGGCCGGTAAGTCAAGGCTGACAGCCAGGTTTGGGTGAGTGTATGAATGGTAGACTTTTAACTAAGACAAGGAATAGGAGGAAGTTGGTGGTGATGACTAATGAGGTTTGCTTTACATATGTGAAATTTGAGGTCACTGCAGGACACCTGCGAATGGATACACGAGAAGAAAATGGAAATTTGGAATCCAAAGTTCAGGAGAAAAGCCTTAAGTGGAAATGGAGTCTTATCTATCTGGGTTGTAGGTTATAGCTAATGCCCGAAAAATTAATCAGACATACAAAGGATGACCTGGGGGATGTGGTGGATGGTTAATTGTGCCAGATGATCAAGAAAGGTCAAGTAGGGTAAGGCCTGCAATGTGATGACCAGTGGAAATGACAATTACAAGGTGGAGTGGAAGATTCTTTAGCCTTCATTTAGCTCCTGGGTTACTGTGTCATTTTGTACAACTAGTACCTCTTTGCCAACTGACTGCTCCCTTATCTATAAACCTGTCCAATGTTGAATGAAAATGCTCCACTTTTTGGAACTGTCTTCCACCCCAACTATCCAACGTTTATAACTACTTAGCCATTCCTGGTAGCCGTGGCTTTCTGGACCACAAGTGGACTTTTGACTCACACTGAGCCAACTGGAATCTCTTTTTGTCTGTTGAGAATATAGACTGTGTTAACCAACGAAGCCATAAAGCTCTGTAAAGGTGGGGTCAGTCATCTCAAATCACCGATGATTTCATTTTGTGGGGGAACCTGGATTCTATACGAATTTAAGTTTGCCTTAAACCAGTATTATTCACTTGCTTTAAATTTGGCTGTTGGGATGATTTTCCCCAAAGTCAAGTTCTCTCTCAAGTTCTCTCCTGCATACAAAAGTCCCATTCAAGTAACCTATATCTCTAGCCTCTGATATATCATGTCCTTCCTCCTGCCCTCCTTCCTTACACCCGTTTTTCTCCAGTCATATCACTCATGGAAAGTTACCTTGCTGAACTCCTGCAAGCAATTACTCTTGGATGTTGAAATAAAGAACGGTGCAAAACTTAAACCAATATTGGGAATTGGGATTCTCTATAGGATAGGTAACAGCCCATAAAGTCTAGCTTGTCCATGTCCTCAAAATACTACCTATTTTACCACATTCATAACAGACCCACCAAGCTGAAACTCACACTCTACGCATGATCACTACCTACATCAGAGCAGGAAGGGGTGATGTTGAGGAGAGGGTATCATGACTTCCAACTTTCAGAGAGTATCTTTTTGGAAGTGAGGGACAGAAGGCTACTGATAGAGCTGTAATGGAAGTTCCTCTTCGCTCTGAGGATAGATCCCTTTATTTCTAAGGGCTACCCATCAAATCTTAATCCAAAGGCAAAAAAGGGGAGCCTCCTTCATAACACTAATTAACTAACTACGAGCATTCAATGCTATCAGTCTCTTAAAAATCTTGAGCAGGAAAGGACAGAAAGAGGAGAGAGGATGAGAATGAGGACACAGCTGTGCAAAACATAAGGAGAATGGAGGACAACTAAGGATGCAAAGCAGAGAAAGAATCAAGAGAGCAAGGGAATTACCTTCAAAACTCCAAGAAGCAAATTTAGCCAGAGGTTTAAAAAAACTATTTCTTGCTTTATAATGAATTAAATAAGAGCTTAGAGAACAATCCTACCATTTGATGAACGAGTATAAGTAAGCATTATCTATAATCTGCAAAGCACTAACTGTTATTCTTATTTTCATACTCTTTCTGACTCAGTTTCCTCATCTTAAAATAAGAGGCCCTGGAGCTTAAGGTGTCTAAATTACTTCCAGCTATTAGACATTCCATGGGGAAAGGACAGGCATGGTCCCCAGAGATACCTGAATTTCTTGCAGCACATCCGAACATTTAAACCTAAAGACGTTTGGTAGTTACTAACTTAATTAAATTTAAAGTGTTTTTTGCTTTTAAAAAAACAAACAAACACAGATTAGAATTTCTCTCTCTTTCACGGAGAAAGCCAAGCACTTGATTATGTACTTGGGTTAGGTACTATGCATTTGACACATCTGGCATGTAACATCACAGCTAGTTCACAGGACTGGTCGCCAACCCAGGGGTTCAGAACGAACTCAGGAGCTGGCTTGTCTGGATTTGAATTTTAGGTCTACTGATTAAGCAACTCAGACATGTTACTTATTTCTCTGTGCCTCAATTTCTCATCATTGCTAAGATAAAACAGCAATAATACCAACTTTACAAAATTGTTCTAGGACTAAATGAGCTAACGGTGGTAAAGTACTTAGAGCAGTACCTGGTACTACAGATTTATTCAAAAACACAAAACACTTTTGAAAGCTAGGTACTATTATTATCCCTAATTTATAAGAGCAGAACCTAAGCCTTTAAAAAGTTAAGTAAGTGGGGGACTTCTCTGGTCGTCCAGTGGTTAAGACTCTGTGCTGCCAATGCAGGGGACACAGGTTCAATCTCTGGTCGGGCAACTAAGATCCCGCATGCCATGCAGCACAGCCAAAAGATTGAAAGAAAAAAAAAAGTTAAGTAACTGTGGACCAAAGTCACCCAGCTAGAAAATTGTGGAGCCTCATTCCAACCCGACCAAGACTCCAGAGCTGATAGGCTTTAATGCCTTCTCATGCTGTCTCCTTCCATAGAGCAACTCATGCACCGGAAGAAGACACTGAACCAATGACTCTGGAACAGACACTGGGAATATACCACTCTCGTATCTGGCTAGACCAGGAATTCCCAACTGTTTCCTACTGACTTGTGTGTAACGTAAAAATTTTAAGTCCTTTTAATGTCATTCTTGTCTATCACTTCAAAGTTTGGTGCTCACTAGTTTCTCTATACACATTTGCTCCACATCACAAAAACAACCAAAATGCAGATTAAAACCCATTCCTTTCAAAAACCGGCTTCTCATCATAACACCTTGGATGAAAATATTGAATTTTGATTGTGTCCAGGCACTTTGCTAGGCATAAACATTAATTCATATGATCCTCACAATAATCTTCTAAGTTCCATTTTTCAGATGAATAAATGAAATGTTTACATATTTTCCCCAAGCTCATGCAGCTAGCTAAGAGCAGAGCCAGATTTTCAATCATCTCTGCTTGACTCACAACCACTCTCCTACACTATTCCCTTTAGACTGAAAGAACCCTGCCAACTATGGGGTCACTTTATACTCCTCAGAGACTGAAACTCATAAGACAGTGCTATGGGGGTTTATAAAAATCCATCCACCTACTGTGAGCAAGTAACATGTTAATTGTCCTCAAAGAGATTAAAGGACAGAACACATAAAGGTGGAACCACAGAAATTTAAGTGATAAATTGTTTCAGGTAGGCGATTAAATAATAATAATAAATATATGTAATATTTCTTTTATATTTTATACCTTTGTAGATTGTTGCAGACCTTGAGAAACATGAGTAGGTGCTAATCTTGTCTCCTTTACCTAACAGCCCTTGAGCAAGTTGCATAAGCACCGTGACCTCCATCGGAAACTGGGAAGGGCTCTTTTGAGGACTGAATGAGTCCCTCTAGGAAAGGCCCGGCAGAGGCCCAGGCAGGGCAGGCACAGTGCAGGTGCTCAACTAATGTCGGGCTCTCTCTCCTTGCACTGCCCATGCCTGGCATCGACAATGGCTCGTGGGGCCCTGAAAACACATCTACAGAAGGAGCCGAGTGAGAGGAATGTGCTGTGATCTCAGTCCTCTAATAGGATTCACACCTTTTGTACGATTGCCTATTTTCTGAACTCAGCTCTGAAATGAGCTATTATCCTCTGTTTCACTCTTCTTCGTATTATCCAAAATAATTCAATGTCCACCTTTCCCTTTGGGAAAATCAAAGGTTGACGTGGCTACCTTCTGAACTCAAGCTGTTAAAGATCCCTTTCTTCTTTTCAAAAAGTTTTACTGATTTTGAAAGGTCTTATTGATAAAACACAGAGCAACTCAGGGGAAAAGGACAAAGAGAAAGAAGAAGAAAGAGAAAGAATAAAGAGGCCAGAAAAGAAAGAGAAGGAAGAGAGCCCAAGAGGAGCAGACAGAGGCAAAAGGCTACTGAATGCATAATTGCCAACAGTTTTAGAAACTGGCTCAGGTCACAATCACGGAGCATTATTTTTAAAAACCAAGGGGAAAATATTTACACAACCTCCAAAGGATACGTGCTCTTTGTTAAATGCTGTAAAATGACAATGTATTCAATTCATTAATTCATGAATTAGTCTGTGTAATGTTTACCCCTGGCAGCATTAGCATTTCGGAGATGAATATTTAAGAGAAAAAAAGGAGAAATTCAAAAACCAAAGACAGAATTAAAGAACCATTTTGTTTTGCTTTGTTTGTACACCTCCATTTGTGTGTTTTGGCTGTATTTGTACAGTGTTGTTAAAATTTCGGGGTTAGGGGTGAATGAAATGGGTGATACGGAACCTTCCAAGTCCCTCTTGAAGCCCTCAGCCTCCCAGGTATGTAGAAAAGTCACAAGAATTTCCAACAATTTCCTAATTGTGCTCATAAACGATAGTTTCAAAAGGCGATGTGTTATAATAAACATATTATGAGTAAATTAAGCCTTAATTGTGTTTAGGAAGTTTTACGTTCTCATTAAAAGCAAAATCACAACAATAAACATGACTTACCAGCAGAATTAACTCTGCCGCAATTGTCTACTCTTCCCAAACATTCTTTGTGTGCTCTTGCACCACACTTAACACATAAATAGCCTTGATAAAATGTTCCCCTGCAAGGTAAAATTAGAGGGTGATAGGTTAAAAGGTGCCAAATTCTGCCTATAGGAAATCATTACTGCCAGAAAGCAAAACAAGAGAACACAGTGCTATGCAGTTCCCTTCAGCGGAGGGAGAGGACCTTCCTGGGTTCTGAAGGAACTGTCCAGGCACAAGGCCAAGGAAGGACCTGATGGATCCAAACTCGTAAGGCAATATCCCCACTTGAGAACATTTTGCTGGGACCTTAGCAAAGTCTGAAACATTTGGCAATTATACCAGTTCCTTTAAACTGAAAACCAGGATCACACAAACTTACCTCAGGAGCATCTGGCAGACTTTGCAGGATGTAACCCGGTTGAAGGTGTGCATCTTGAACTCATGGAAATTGGAGTCTGCATAGTCTGGCCTTATGTTGGACCTATACAAAGGGAAAAAAGTAACATCCTCAAGAAAGTTTCACAACAAAACCGCAGTCTAATTCATCAACATTACATTGGGTAGAGAGGTGATTCAGTCAAATAGGCTATTAAATAGGCAGTGTTTTCTAAGCCAAAGTATGCTTTGCTTTAAAATATGCACCAAAATCTGGTTGTATGAGAACCAGCAACTTGTAAAGATTGAAGCAACCTAATCCTCCTCAGCAGGGAACTTTACAGAATGGCCATGTAGGTCAACCTGTCAGGATATTCACACTGTGTGATCATTTCTTTTCTCTAGCCACATCACTGAAACAGAAATGAGCTGCAGGGGGTGGGAGGGAGGGGAAGAGGGTGTGCTGCATTTCCACAGGGTCCCTGTCCAAACAGGTATGTGGATTATGTAATGATCTGTAAAAGTGAATACAATTTTATAAAAAGTATTGAAACAAAGCCTCAGTCTGATCATTAACAACTTCCTCCCTAACAAACAGTCCACTTGCCTTGCAATCCAAAAACTAAGCAAAATTATTTTATCATTTATATTATACACATATGCAAAAGAATACTAAGTATACTGCACAATGACATTCACCGTGTATTTACTCTGTGCCGATACTGTGATAAAAATATGATTTGTTCATTATATCTCACTTAACCTTCACACCAATCCTAACTGGTAGGCATTAATAATATCACTAGTTTACGAACAGGGAAACGGAGGCTTACATTAAAGTAAAGGAAATGGCAGAGCTGGGAACTCCAACCCAGGTCTGTGCTCTTAGCCACCAAAGCTATACTGCAAGGAGGAATTCAACAATATTCACCTTCATATAATTAGATTTTCGTGTCTAATAGGCATGTTGGAAACTGTTAAGTTTAGTCATTTCTAGAGGATTTTTTTATATTATTCTTAATTTGTCCATGTCACCAAAGAAAGCAGAAAAATTAGGAAAGGATAACTTAAAAACGAATACAGATCAGAGGTACACCTAGAAAGCGAAGATGATGTTCTCTGAGATGTTACAAGCAATTTGTGAGACTGTAGGAAAAGTTTGAGATACTGATGAGCTAGGATTTCCCCTTTTATAGAACACAGCAACTCTCAACCACATTGGCATAATGAAGCATAACACAGGCGGGCGACCAGGCATCAATCTCTGAGGTACCAGGAGAAGCCTTATGAAAAAACATTCACAAAGGCAATTGGAGTAGCAGGCAGTGTTGCAGAAGTGTCAGCAAGGTCAGCCTTCCAATCCATCTGCTGAATATGAGCGAGCTCAAAATGAAATCAAATATTAGTGCCATCTGGGATTTCTCTGCTCTGTGCTTCTGGTGACCTCACTTTTTAGGAAAATGTTCCACTGCATGCTGAAAAGCACGGCCGTTTCCATAGAGGCATTTTTTTTTGTCACTGATGAAGAAGTAGAGTTCTGCTGCAGGAAGGGAAAAGGTGGGAAAAGATAATGATCTAGAAACAAAACTCTCTTCACATTGTTTAGAAAACATTTGATTCTTGACTCCATACAGCCAGACGGGAAGGGCCATTGTCCATTTCCCTCTGAGCGTCAAGGTGATAGTCATAGAAGAATTGTCAAATAGCAGCTTCGGTCCCGGGAACTTGAAGAATTCATCACCCTGGAGTTTTAGAATAAATGTGGGTCTCCTTCAGGCAGGAACTCAAGTAAATAGATACCAAATAGGTAAGAATTTAATTAATCTTAGAAGTCTGCCTGGGACATAGGTAGAACACCTCTTTCTCAACCCAAGTTGTGCGTGTGTGTGTGTGTGTGTGTGTGTGTGTGTGTGTGTGTGTATCATCATTTGTATTTAACACTTTCACCAACTAACTAGGAATAAGCTGATTTTTCAGAAGACAAAAGCTGAGAGGAAGATGACACTAAGAGGTTAAAAAGAAAAATCTTACATAAAGACAAAAACTCAGAAAATATTGTTAACAGTAGTTGCCGTAAGTTAAGTGAGACCTGAAGTAGTAGGGTAGAATGATAGAAAGGAACTGTTGGAAGTTTTTGTTTGTTTTTTTTAACTAAAACTGCATATTATTTTAAAAATTTTAAATCAAACATTAAAGAATAAAAGTTAACTCTATGACCCTGCAACTGCTATTGAGACATTATAGAATATAAAAGCATAGTTGAGGGCAAGAATCTGAAATTAGACCACCTGGGCTTAAATCCTAACTTGCAAATCACTAGCAGGGTGACCTTGGGCAGGTTAGTAAGTATAAAACAGGAATACTAATAAAATCAAACTTGTAAAGGAAGGTAATTTATATAAAGTGCTTAGGACTTTGCCTAGCCCAGAGTTGGTATTCAGTAAGTCTTGGCTCTAATTTATAAATTGCTGATTCCAAATCCACATTAATAATGATGTGATCAGGATAATGCTTTATGAGTGGTGAAGAGTCCCTTGATAGTCTTGGGAATTTCTAGAGGGTCCCCATTCTCCTGGGAATTTCATTGCAGGAAGGTTGTTGTATGTTCAGTGTCCTTGGGACCAGGAATCCATATATAATGATTTAAGCACAATAAGAAATGGGGTTACTCAGGAGAGGACACATATGCAAAAAGCCCAGGGAATTAGAAGAAGTCATATGAAGCACCAACTAAAGAGAAGAGAGACATCAATACACATGGAGATGCAAAAGTCAAACACAGTAAGTTGGCTAGATGGGAAGAGCTAGAAAGGCAGGTTGAAGGAGAAGAGGATAAAGAAACATCAGGTTTATAGATTCGGTAACACAAGGACAAAAATGATCAAAAGTAGAGTTTATTGCACACCTCTAATGTACCAGGCACATTAATTGACTCTTCATATATTTTTTCACATTTACTTCTCATAATAAACCTATAAGGTAGAGCCATTCATTCACTTCATATTTATTGAGCACCTACCATATACATAGGCCGTGAAGCAGGAACAGAAAGAAGAGCCCTTTAGCTGGAGCATGGTGGGTGAAGAGGGGCAATGTAGGAGATGTGTAAGAGAGGTTGGCAGGGCCAAGGAAAGAGCTGATCTTACATAGGGATTGACCTCACATTTAGTTGACAAAAAAAAAAAAATCTCTGGGGCTACTATGTAGAGAATTCCTTGCAGTGCAGCAAGAGTGGACATAGCAAGACCAATTATGGGGTTGAGTTGCCTGCAGATGAGAACTGAAGATCCAATATAAGTCAGCTCACTTGCTTGGTCATGCAGCTATACAGAAAGGATTCCATTTTCATAACCTGCTTTGATATACTACAGTCTACTTATGAGAACGTGAGTGGAATCTCATAGATTCCATTTCTTTTGCTTCATATAGGGCCCATTATTAATACAATTAATCAGTCAATCAAATATGTATAGAGCGAGGCATGTTGATCCTCTTAAGTCTCCTTATAACTACATGTTCTCCTCCAATTGCCCCCTCTTGTCACCTGGTTCCATGTGGGAGCCAAGATAAGGACTACACAGCTCGGCTCAGCCTAGGCATCCTCTTCATCCTGCAGATCTGCATTCCAACCATTCCTCAGGCATCTCAAATGCAGCACATGCAAAACTCAACTCCATACCTTTCCTAACATACTTGATTCTTTTTGTAAAAAATAGAAACCCTTGTGTCGAGGGCTGATTTTCAATAGATGACAGCAATGGAGCTGCTATGTATGAAACCCTGAAGCAACATATCTGATTCTAATCAAATTCTGATTTCAATCCATCACCATTCACCCCATCTTCCAGCCGAGAAACTCAAGAGTCATGATGAATTTTTCCCTCTCCCTGAAACCTTCCTACATATTCATTCTCTCTTAACCTCTCATCTGTTCCAATTTCTCCTTCCCTGACACTGTGACCAATTTCTATTGATTCAACCTTAAAAATACCTCCTCTAAAATGCAAGTTCCGTTCTCTCTTCTCACTACCTAATTCAAGCCCTCAATATCTCCTAACTAAATTGTGACAATGAACTTCTTAATTATTCCATCTCCTACTTTCTCTGCCTATTTAAGGCCATCTTCCATACTATTCCCAGAATCACCTTTAAAAATGAAAATATGATATGTCACTCACTCCTTTGAATATGTCCACTGGTTCCTATTGCCTACAGGGATAAAGTTAAAACTTCTAGCAATGGTATGCAAAGTTTATTAAGCTATAGCTGTATCTACCTCTCACCTGCCTCTTCTTTCCCAAAGACTCACAGCCATACACTATAGACACACAGACCTTCTCACATTTCTCAAGCATATTCTTCTCATCCATAACCCTCGGTTTTGTAGTCCATTCATTCTAAATGTTTCCCCTAACTTACAACTGTTAATTTACCTAGTTACTCATTTAGGACCAGATTAAAAAATGTGACTCCTTTGATAATATCTTATTTGAGTCTGCATGATAAAGATAGTGATTATCATATCATCTAGATTTCCAAAGTACTTTTTCAGCCTTCTAGTATAATACTACATTGTATTATAACCACTTACCATCTGCTTCCAACAACCAGAAAGCTGTTCTATGCTGTTTATGTTTATATTACCATGACCTAGCTCAGTGTTTCATATCTAATATATATTAAGTTGATATTATTGAATAAATAAATTAATTAACAAATATCCCTATCTATATACTAAGTATTCTTCTACTTAGAGGGAAAAGGACTGAAAAAAGAAAAAGCATAGTCATCACACCCTCAGAAAGTTGTCCACTGAATTAGAGAAACAAAATCAACCATGAAATAACGAAAATTTATAATTGAGGAGCAAAGAAATAAAGAGGGGAGATCAGTTAGTGGTTACATTAGTTAGAGAAAGTCAGTGGTATTTAGTAGATAAAGGAAAGGGGGAAAGTGATATAAGTTTTGGGGGAAAACAAGACTGAAAGTTCACAAGTGAATATCAAGTGTTTGTAGAACAATGGACAGATCAGGGCATCATCTGTGACACTGTGATGGTTAATTTTATGTGTCAACTTGACTGGTCCATGGGTTGCCCAAATTTTTGGTCAAACATCATCCTGGGTGTTTCTATGAAGGTATTTTTGGATGAAATTACACTTAAATCTGAGACTGAGTAAAGCAGATTGCCCTCCCTAATGTGAGTGGGGCTCATCCAATCAGTTGAAGGCCCAAATAAAATTAAAAGGCTGACCCTCCCTCAAGTGAGAGAGAATTCTTTCTGCCTGACCACCTTCGAACTGGGACATAGACTCTTTTTGCCTTCAGACTCAAACTGAAACAGTGGCTTTGCCTGGGTCTCAAGTCTTCAAGTCGAAGGACAAAACCACACCATCAGCTCTTCTGGTTCTCAGGCCTTTGAACTCAAATGGACTATGCCTTTGGCTCTCCTGAGTCTCAGCTTACTGACTCACCCTAGAGATCTTGGGACTTACCAATCTCCCTAAGTGCATGACAATTCCTTACGACATATAATACACACACACATATACATACACAAACATACATACATATATATATATATATATATATATATATACACACACACCTTATTTGATCTGTTTCTCTGAAGAAACCTGACTATTACAGAGATACTAGGAAATAATGTTAGGCAGGATTAGTGGGGCCAATTACCAAAGGAGGGTGTGGGAGCAACACCTAAGTTCAAATTTGTCAGCCTCCATAACATTTTCCTTGACACCCCAATGTCAACTTAATATGAATGACCTAGGCTTTCATTAACTTTGTACAACCCCTAAAAGAAATCACCACATAGCATTAAAAGTGCTTGTTTGCATGTCCATCTCACTGCTGGCCTATGTGGTGATTGAAGGCAGGGGGCATGACTTCTCCTTTTTAACTTGTCTCACCTTTACAGCTATCAAACATTCGACTAGGAAAATAAGCTGCTAGACATTTATGGTTGATGGAAATCAGAAAAACATGCTTATACTATAGCATTTACTTTACTTATTTTCAGAAGGCTGCTTTTGCCACATTATCAGATGGAAATTTGGATGGAGTACAAGAGAGATAAAGATATTTTTACTATGCCAAAAAAATTTTATCTCCCATATAAAAGCTTAAGGAAAACAATGATTAACTGAATTTCAATTAAATGTTGTAATTTATGTTTATTTACCTACATCCTCTCTTCCTTGTGAGAATATTTAATCTTTTTACAAGAACTAGAATGCAACTCATAGATACAAATATATTTCAGTAGTAAGTATGACAGGAGTTAGTTATAGTTATAGTCAGCTATTATTTTAAAAATTTATATATTTAAAATTAACATTCTTCTCAATTTTAACTATAAACTGATATCTTTTAGTAATATAGTTTTAGAACACAGGAAGCAAATATTAGCAAAATAATGTATAATGATCATGACTAATTAGAGTGGAAGATGAGAATCAATTTATGACATCATACTATCTCATGCCCTGTCAATATTACCAACATTCAAATATTCAGTTCATATCTGGGTGCCCACTCCAACAGGAAAAAAAAAAAATCACCATTATGGGCACTGTGACAATTATGCAAAACACTAAATAGTTTATTTCATCATACTGCATTAAAAGTTAGGTGAGAGAGCTGGCAGCATAAGTTGGTGCCTTGAAAAATACTTGTCTGAATGCAGCAGGCTTTTTTTTGCACCAAAAATACACAGAAAAGTAAAAATATATACACACATAGCTGTATGTGTAAATATTGCTGAAATTCAGAAAATATACATTTTGATAAACACATGCTGGGCATAAAATTACAGTTAACTGTCCCATAAGAAAATGCTGAGCAATCTTAATTTTTCTATGTATTATTCTATTAAATTATTTTATCTTCTATGACATCACAAGAGGATGCATCTCACCTTGCATCCTTCTACTAACCTCTATTACTTAAAAGGCAGTAAATTACTATAAGCAATAATACTTAATCTTGTTTTCCAGAGCAAGAATTAAAACTCATTTAAAATAATATGGATACTCTATTACCTTAGGGATACTTAGTTATATCATGTCTCACTTAAATTTTTTTAGGGATTTCCCTCATGGTCCAGTGGTACAGAATCTGCCTTCCAATGCAGGGGATGTGGGTTCAATCCCTGTTCAGGGAACTAAGATCCCACATGCCGCAGGGCCACTAAACCCACATGCCACAGCTACTGAGCTCGCGTGCCTCAACAAGAGAGCCCGCATGCCGCAAACTACAGAGCCCACACACCCTGGAGCCTACGTGCCATGACTAGAGAGAGAAAGCCTGCACACCACAACTAGAGAGAAGCCCGTGTGCTACAACTAGATAGAAGCCCGTGCGCCGCAATGAAGAGCCCACACACCGCAATGAAAGATCCTACGTGCCTCAACGACGATCCCACATGACTCTACTAAGACCTGACACAGCCCCACCCGCCAAAAATATAAAACAAAATAAATTTAAAAGTTTTCTGAATTTTAAAAAATTTTCTATGTATTATATATATGTGTATATATATATGTGTATATATATATATGTGTACATATATATATATATAAAACAATTTCTCAGATTAATAAAGAACCAAAGAAAATGGATCATCTCAAAGGATGTCAAAAAAGACATAAAATAAAATGTATCATGTGCTTCTGATGAAACTCTAAGTGAACTAGATGTTAGACTAGATGTTAAGGGACATTTTCATAACACGATAAAGAATATTAAGCTAAAGACAATTGAAAACATATTTAAAACACTATCACAATCATGTTAAAGTTTCCTGAAGTCAACTATACTACTCGACATTTTTCTGGAAGAGCTGATCAATATAATATGACAAGAAAAATAAACGTGAGAGATAAATATTGTTAAAAAGTACACAGAATTATCGTTTGGAGGTGACATTATGAAGACTACTAGGAAAAGCCAAGAGAAGAAACTTAAAACTAATGAAACTAATAAGAGAAAAAGACATATCAGGTGGTGTCTGGAGAAATCCATCTGTAAGCTTCCAATGTTCTCCATCAGTAAAATGCAGTAACACGTGTGTAGTGTTTTTACCCAGCAAGATTCCTTGAGACTCATGGCTCAAGGATTTTTGGGGGGTTGGTTACACAGGCAAGATCAGCCACAATCATTAAAAACTCTCAGAAGGAAAGTAGGTGCCCATCATAAACCATTGTATTATTATTATTATTTTTAATTTAGGCAGGCTAGCACAATGAAATTCAGTACCCCTGGCACACCAAATAACCTTACCACTTAGTACCATAGGGAAAGGGAACATTTCAAAACCCAAGTTCCCAGACGCCAGTCAAGGTCTAAGCCTGAAACCAGACTTCGCTAAAGATAGCAAACTCAAGCCTGCCATGTTAACTCTTTCCTGAACAAAAATGTGTAAGAAAAATCATAGCATGAAATGTTCAGGTTCTGGATGAATAAAATTTTAAAATTAACTGAGGGAAATAAAAAACATTCAAGTAAATAAAAACTACATACCAAATTCCTGAATAAGAAGCTTGCATATTTTATTAAAAATACACTGTCTTTCCTCAAGTTAATTTATAAATTTAAAACGATTCCTTCCTCCCAAACCAACACATAGACACACACACAAACACAAATATACAATGAGAATTTTTTGAACTTGGCAAATGATTATAAAATTCAAGTGGAAGAATAAATATGTGAGAATAGTTGGAAAAGTTTTAAAACTATGATGAATTATTATAGGGGGTACGTGGTAAGCCATCATAACCTAAGAGATACTAAAATGTCTTCTAAAGCTAGCATTATTAAATCTGTATGGGACCGATAACAAAACAAAGATCAATAATAAAGCCCTCAAGGGGATCACACATGTGCAAAAACTCAGTATGCAATTTTTGTGGCAGTTTGTTCATTTATTTTTCCATTCAAAGAAAAAAACCAAAAACTTAATATCTAATACCAGGCAGTGGGATATAATGATAAGCAAAAACAAGTAAAGTCCCTGCCTGTTTGGTGCTGGTAGGGAAAATAAATATCTAAATAACTCTACAAACAATTGTGAAACTGCAGGAGTGACAACTGTCACAAAGAAAGATTGTATTATGAAAACTTACAATTTGGAATGTGACCTTATCTAACGATTATCACAGAAGGCTTTCCTACAGAAACAATGCTTGAGCTGACATCTAAAGATGATCAAGAATTCAGGCGATGAAAACGAAGAATGTTCCAGACAGAGGAAAGATAACAGATTATAAATACATTTTAGAAAGTACACTTCCAGCTTTTTGAAGATGTTAGGGAAGGACATTTCTATCACCCATTTTACAACAAAATTAAAATTTAGGTAATTAAAGATTTATATTATTTATTTGATATATATGTATTACATACCTGTGATGGGCCATGAATACTGCCAGCAATAAGGAATAATAAGATGGACAAAACCACTGCCCTCATGGAGCTTATTTAAATGTCAAATTTATCTATAAATCTATATTTAAATGTAAAATTTAGAGAGAAACCTGAAATTCGTTTTAAGCAAAAAACAAAAACATAAAAGTACTTGAAGAAAATACTGATGACTACTTACATAATCTTTAAAGGTAAAGAATAAAGACAGCTAGATTTATTTATTTGTAAAACCCCAAATTTTTCCTTGAATCAAAACCAGTAAAAATGAAAAGGAAAAGCAGGAAAATATCTGTAATTTTCATGATAAAAGATTAACGTCCTTGCAATATATAAATGCTCTTAAAATCTATAAGGAAAAATAATGAACACTCCAAATGAAAAATTAGCAAAGAAATTAACAGGGCAATTTATTAAAAAAAAGAAATGAAAACAATTAATAAATACACAAAACATATTTAAGTGACTAGTAACCAAAAGAAATGCAAATTTAAATAAGATATCATTTCACATTAACAAACTGGCAAAAAAGAAAAAAGGAAAAGAAAAAAAGATAATACCTAGTGTAGATGAAGCTACAGAAATATCCCAAACCTTAAAGATGTATTAATCATATGACATAAAATTCTGCTTATTAGAAGTAATCATGAAGGGCTCATTACAACATATTTAATAATTAACATTGGAATTGATTTAATTAAAAATAAGGAACAAGGTAAATTATAGCATATCTATAGATGGAATATTACACAACAATTAGCAATAATAAAGTGAACATACATATTAACCAAGAAAGATATCTGCAATATATTAAAGGAGAACAACTTTATTCCAAACTATATCCAGAACTGTGATTAATATACGACATAACTGCTTGCTAACATACATAGTGAATAGGTAGAGGCATTATGAATTATGAATGATTTTTTAAAATTTAGAGTTATCTGTGTTTTCTAAAGATTTTACAGTGAATATACATTATTAAATTTATTCCTTACACCTACTGTTTCCAGAGACAAAAAAAAAAAAAAGCAAATACAACCATAACAATCCATAAAAGCTTTAAAGAGGTTAAGCAACTTGACTAAAATGCACAGGTAATAAGTCATTGAACAGGGTTTGAGTCAAGGATTTGTCTCAAAGCCTGTGTGTTTAATCACTATGCTAAAAATATCGCAAGGCAATTAAAAAGCAAAGACAAACTGAATGAAATGTTTGCAGCATATGTGAAAATATTCTTGATAGAAAAGAAGCCATTACAAATCAATGATAATACAATGATGAACTGACCCATAGAAGACTTGGCAAAGGATATGAACAAGGAATTCATAAAGAAAAACAACTCATTGACAAGCCTGTAATAAACTATTCAGCCTCATTAGTAAATGTAGAGACATGGGAAGGCTACAGTAGACACATTGTTTGGAAACTGTCATTCCTGGACCCTGATTGCTTTGCTCTTCCCTTCTCACCCCCCTCAGGGATGTGATCTTTGTGATGCTGCATTTAGTCTAAGAGCTCATTATTTGTAAATATTTCCATGAATGGAAAAGCACACAGACTGTTAGTGCTTCAACATGGAAGGCTAGCCCCAAGTATAGAAGGATAGTACTGCAGCATGAATTGAATGTTCTGGAACAGGCAAGATGCTGCCCCACGCAGACAAAGTGACTGATGGTTATGGGCCCAAGAAAAGCTAGTTAAACTATGGTGCATTTTTTCCTGCTCTATCTTCTGTCAATAAGACCCTCTATCCTTGACTAATTAAAAAGGATTCTATTCAGACTTCTTGAGTGTGAGGGGTGGGATGGTTTTGGTTTTTGTTTGTTTGTTGTTGTTGTTTTTCCCCTGCTAAAACAGAACTCTTTAGAAAACCTTGGTTTTCAAAAAAATGAAAAATAAAACAATATATATTTTTTACAATAGTGAATAATTTTTAACAAGCTGTGTCCAATGATAAGGTACTGGACAAATATACTGTGATACTTCTACATAATGGAAAAACAATCAGCCATTTAATCATATCGAAGAAGAGTTTTCACAAGAAAACATAAGTATAAGTGTATTCTAGAGACAGTGTTTATGTACATATGTATATATGTATGTATCTAACTGTATGTAAATATGTATCTCTGTTACCATAGAAAGGGATATAACACTTACAGGAAAAGAGGAATTAGAACCAAAATAGAGTCTCATAGCATCATGTAATGTTCCTTCATTGTACTTGTAACAATTTCCTTTTTTACATTTCTTTGTATGATTATTTGATTAATGCTTATTTTCCCCCCAAAGAATTTAAGCTCCATGAGGCTGGGGCTGTGTCAGATGTGCCCATCACTGTATCTCTGGCATCATGCAGGGTGCCTAACATACACAGGCATTCAACAAATGTGTTGATGTTTAATGGAGTATCAAAAGAAGATTAAATACATAAGAGTAAAATAAAGTTAGTATATAAAATGTATCCCAAAATATAATTGATTAATTGTTAAACATGTTACAAATTTACTGCTATACTTCCTAGCAACCAAAGCAAAGAGGAAAACAGGATCACTTGAAAGATAATTGTATAAATTTTCCTGGCACCAAAGTGTAAGAAAAATTGCTCTGATAGATTTTTATAAAAGGGACACTGTGTGAGATATATAGACAATGTCTTCAACAACATCCCTATAAATACATTTGTACCCCTTCCCCTTCTAGTCCTTCTTGATATGAGTCAAGGGCATAATGCTGAAGTACTGCTCAGCAAAAGCAATTCTATGGGGGGCCTTTCAGGACCTATTCCATCTATGCATCATCACTTAACAGCCATCAGCTCCTCTAAAATTAGATACCAAGTTTGGCTAGTCAAATATTTTTCAAATTTAATAATTCCAAACATGAAAATTATCTATAGATAAAACAAACATTTGTGCCAAATCTTCAAATACTAGACCTAGAGGTAGTAGTCCTTATAATTTAGAAGAAATTTCTGAAACAGATAAAAGGCTGTTATCTTAATTGACATTAGCTTATATAAATCAATTCTCTATGAGGACTGAAGACAGGTCAGATAAATACAGAAATCCCAGAGCTTAAAAAAGACCTAAAGTTCTTTGAAACAGAGACACCATTCCCCACACAGTCCCCCACATGCAGGACAGATCCCTGAGCTACCTGGG
The DNA here is from genome assembly GCF_964270905.1 of Leucopleurus acutus. Taxonomy (NCBI): domain Eukaryota; kingdom Metazoa; phylum Chordata; class Mammalia; order Artiodactyla; family Delphinidae; genus Leucopleurus; species Leucopleurus acutus. Next base: position 98,782,980 of record NC_139143.1, on the reverse strand, counting down.
CAAAGGATCTCACTCAGTAGTGTCTCGTACACCATTAGAATCACCAAGTAAACGTTCAAGAGTGTCCCAATAGTGCATCCAGGTTGTTTTTTGTCAAGTTACAAGCACTTCTGAGGTCTCCAGTTCTGAATAAGCATACTTCAACCAAGTAAAGTCTTAGCCAAAAATCAAAATAAGATCAATCATTTTTTACCTCAAATTTAGGTTTTCCTGTAAGATCCAACTTTAACAGTCTCATTAAACAGTGTTTTCTTTCCCCCTTCCTTTGTTAACATGAAAAAGCCAGAATAAAATCCAAGTATTTATTTTTAGGATATCCTACATTGTGAAATTAAAGCTACCAAACAGGTAATGGATAAATACAAAAGGCTTTATTCATAAAAAAAAAATCTTTCAGTAAAGTATCCTAAATCCTTACCTGTTTTTTCACAATTTGTTCTCACAATACAGTAGCATACTAATGACACTGCTGGCTATTTGAAAGGGCACAAAAATGAAAAAGAAACAGGTCCTTCAAAAACCAAGTGAAAAAAACAGAGTTCAGAAGGGACATCTTCACCTATTTCTAAGGATTCATAAAAGGAATGAAAACAAAAAAGAGATTTATAAATCACATCCAAATCTTATTCTTTGTATTCCAAATCACGTACCATTTTTTATCTAGGGAAATTAATAAATACTTTCAAAATACCAATAAAAATAAGATAATGCTTGGCTCTGAAAAATAGTATTTTCTTATCTTCTATATATAGCACTTCTTTATCTCATTCAATGTTGACTTTATAGTCAATTTTAAATATACATCCATCACTGAATTTCTGTGACATCTCAAAGAAACTGTTGAATGAAATGTAAAGTAAGTTAAATCCATAATAAATTTAAAGTGGAAAAAATGTCAGACTACATATAATTTGGGTCTTTGTTATAAACTTGATGTGTGGCTTCTGGCACATAACATATTGATATCTTTCTATTTCTAGTCTTCTCACCAATCAAAGAAGTCTATCTGTCATCCCTGCTATAGAAGGAAGGCTATGGTCCAGGACCGGGAGAAGGAAGAAGGGTCACCATTTTTGGAACGTTTTCTATTCATCATTCAGATTTGTTCTGAGGATAAAGTGAAAGCACATATATGTACAGCTTATTAAATTTTATTTATTAAATGTGAAAAGCATTATACAAATGCTAGATGCTATATCTACTATTATTGTTAGTATTGTCATAAGTGACAAGGATATAGTGGAAAACCCTGAGGCCTCATAAAGGGGGAACAAAATAAATGATGACCTACCCATCACCATATCCTGAATCAACGGGAATAAAGCTCTTATTGTATTAAAGAATTAATAAGTATATTAAAACTTTTTTTTATTTGTTCATACAGTCAAATTAACTAAGTGCCTATGATGTGCCAGTCACTTTCTAACACTGGGAACACAATAGTGAATTTATCTCTCCCCAGCCATCACGGACCTCCAGTTAATTTGGATTATCTTGCTTTACTTCAGTTCTTCCATTAAAATAGATTGTTTATGCTCTTGGCAGGCAGGGGCGGGGAGAGAGAGAAAGAGAGAGAAGGAGACAGAGAGAGAGAGAGAGAGAAGCCATGCATCTCCCACTGTGTTAGCTATTCCATGTAAGGGATAGGTTCTAGAGAATTCGGATTTTCTCATTCTCTGGTCCAGTATATCTGTAGCATAACTCAAACATTCAAGATAACACGGATTAGGAATGCTGAGTGGACACAGTAAATTTAAGTTCTTGTAGCACATTTTAAATTAAGTCCGATAGTATGAAGTTTGCTGTTGAATTAATGTGTTCTAGAAGCATATGGGGATAGAGATGATACTGCTGTGAAGTAGTATTTGGAAACAATAGAAGGAAATCTGAAAGGTAATCTGACAAGCTTCACAAGAACTTCACCTTCAAATTCTATAATGATTATATATGAAAAAAAAGTTGTTATCAATACTCCCACTTTTGCATACAAAGCCTCTGTTTTACACTAAACTCCACGTGTAGAAGTTCAGGATAAATTGAGCAGGATTTCAGTACAAATTTGTCATGAACTGAGGCTACTACCATTTATCAAAACCAAAAATCACTCTTCAGCAAAAGGAAGGTTGAAGTGTTAAATATACTTATTTTTTTAAAAAAGGCATATTTATCATTAACATTACTGTGACATAACAGACAACTAATAAAGATTTTTAAAGTGGTTTGGTAATATTCTAGGTCTCATGGGAATTACAGGTTACAAAGATACTTGTCATCTCTAAGCTTGCCATAAAGTTGTAGAGACATGACTCACACATCGACCACTTGTAAAGAAGGTAAGAACTTGAGCAGTTACAGAACTAAACACAAGAACTAGAGACCAGAGGAGATAGAGTGTGAGAGGATGGGTAGCTACTGAGAGTCTCCATGCCAGAGCTGATGTAACTACAACTTTTATCAAAGTAGGGGAGGAGTAACTGGTGTTCAAAGATGTAAGCTGGGCAAAGCAGAGACTTGTTCAGGTGAACAGCTTGATGCCCAGAGTTCTAAAGTGGACAAGAGAACCATTTATGGGTTCATGCTTCCAGACTAAGTTCAGGCACAAAAAATTGAATCAGGGCATTAAAAAAAAAAACAACCAAGAAGGTAACAGAAGTCAAACAGACCTGGATGGAGGGGTGAGGGGGCAATGTGCCCCTTCAGCAGAATAATTAGAGTCAAATGACTGATCCCAAGGTACAGGCTGCTACTGTATGCCTTTTAAAGAATTTCCCAGAGCAGGTCAGGCGCTGCTAAAGGCTAACAGATGAGAACCACATGGCCAATGACCTTGACCAAGGTCTAGGACCTCTGGGAAGGTTTTAGCATTTGAGCTGGAAAGAATGGAGAAATCGCATTGAGAAGGCAACGCATTCCAATGTCTAGAACTAAGCCAGGGTTAGACATAAGTGGGGAAAAGGCTGGATAGGTAAGGAAAACAGAGCCTTCAGAGGGTAGAAAACACTCCTGACCTTCAAGGAGAGAAACATAATGAAAGCTGTGCAGAGAAGCCTGAACCCAGCATCATTCTCCACTGTGAAGTATTAGACTGATCCTCTATTCCGGCCTTTCTGATGAGTGTTTTGTTTTGTTTTGTTTTGCTTTTTCCTTTTTCCTTCAAAACGAATGACAGTAGAGAAACTCAGAGTAAAATATTCTGCAAAGCAACTTTTCTCACTATCCTTGTCAATGAACTTCAAATTGTCCTGTGATTTGTGATTCTTTATCCTACAGTCCCTATCCACTATAAAATAATTTAAATTCCCGAATGAGGCCCGAAGCACACAGAACATTAAAACTCAAGTGGCTACAGCCCAAACAAAAATCAGAACAGTCTCACTGGCTGGAAATAGATGCATGTGCCAGTCTACCTCGAAAAAAAGAACAACACAACCACCCTCCAAAAAGTATCAAGACACTCCAGCAAATGGACTCAATTTCAAAAAACATTTGGGGCTATTATGCTCTGGACAATATATAATAAAACTACAGTTAAACCCTTGAACTTACAGGGTTGCTCTGTGGGTAAAAGAGGACCTGCCTGAGCCAACAGAGCTCTCCAAGCCCCAACACTGGGTGAGGATCGAGGGTGCACAGCAGCATCAGGACACAGTTTCTTCCCTCAAGAGTTCCCCCACTGGGCCTCGCCTCGGTTCCCAGCCACAAGCATCACAGGCCCAAATTACTGCCACAAGCTCCGCTCAGCCCCAGACTTGTGCCACTGCCCTTCAGGGTTCTATCCCCACACAGACGGGCAGAGGTGGGCACCCTATAAAAACGCTGAAGCCCCCAGCTCAGCCCTCAAGTCAGTTCTCCATTGTGTGCCACCATCCTCCGTCTGGACCCCTCTTGCTTGTGTTGGTTTACACCTAGATTCTCCCTTTGGGCCTGGGCCCTTCACAGATTGCCAGCTCAATGAGAGAGTTAGCTTGGTTTTGATTTCTTTATATTCCCAGAGATTGCCTTTTGGCCTCACACATGAAAGCCTGTAGGAAATGACCGACCAGGCTCCCGGCCACTGTATGCCATCCTCTGGCCAGAACTCTGGCCTGTGTTCATCTGGAAGGAAAAACCCAAACTATCAGCATCAGCAACCTCTAAATGCTCAGGATCTGGATGGAGCATCACGGTAGCTGCTTTCAATATATTTTCTCATTTAACGTCACAACAACTCTGTGAAGTAAGTATTATTAACTCCATTTGTAGATTATAAAACTGAGGCTCAGAGAGCTTAAATAATTTTTTGAGGCTCACCTACCTAGAAAATCTAAGCGTCATGATTCAAATGTTGTCCAGTGATTTCCAAAATTAATGCTTCCAACCTCTTTGTTACATGACTTCGAGTTCAACACAAGAGAGAAATTTTAGGGGTCTTGGTTTCTGGGACTTTCATCTGGCCCATCCCTGGGATCACAATCAGAAGAGCAGTGCCAGCCCATGAGAGAGGCCCCAGCAGGGCATGGCCCTCAGCTTAGGCTTGGGGTCACACCAAACCCACTGAGCTCAGCGCTCCAACCACAGGTGTTTGCATTCTTACCACCCCTCCCCAAACCCCAGGCCAATTCCCAGAAGGAGGCTTTCAGTATCACAAGGGGTTTCAGGGTGAAGGTTCCAGCTTGCAAGCTGAAGCTATGCTAGCCACAGGGCACCAAGCAGCTTAGTGGGTCAGCCCACAAGTTAGCAGACCCAACCCTACCTTGAACCTGAGGGTGCACTGGTACAATTCAACACTGCTAGCAGCCAGCCTATACAGAGGGGCTTATTCCTTTCTTACCCCGAAAAGAATTTGGGAGTGTGTCTCTCATTTTTCCCTCTTTCTGTTTGTGGCACCACCATGTTTCCAATGTTGTAAAGTAAGAACAAAAATATATCTAATCAACACAGAGCTGATGTAAAGGGTAAAAGAGTTAACACACATAAAGGGCCCTGCACTGAATAGACAGCCCAGAAACAAAGCCACATACCTATGGTCAATTAATCTTTGACAAAGGAGGCAAGAATATACAATGGGAAAAAGACAGTCTCTTCAGCAAGTGGTACTGGGAAAGTTGGACAGCCACATGTAAATCAATGAAGTGAGAACACACCCTCTCACCACAAAATGGCTTAAAGACTTAAACGTAAGACATGACACCATAAAACTTCTAGAAGAGATCATAGACAAAACATTCTCTGACATAAATCATACCAATGTTTTCTTAGGTCAATCTCCCAAGGCAACAGAAACAAAATGGGACCTAATCAAACTTACAAGATTCTTCACAGCAAAGGAAACCATAAACAAAATGAAAAGACAACCTACAGAATGGGAGAAAATATTTGCAAACGATGCAACTGACAAGGGTTTAATTTCCAAAATTTACAAACAGCTCATACAACTCAACAACAACAAAAAAATAAACAACCCAATCCAACAATGGGCAGAAAACCTAAGTAGACATTTCTTCAAAGAAGAAACATAAACGGCCAATAGGCACATGAAAAGATGCTCAACATCGCTAATTATTAGAGAAATGCAAATCAAAACTACAGTGAGGTACCACCTCACACCAGTCAGAATGGCCATCATTAAAAACTCTACAAAGAACAAATGCTAGAGAGGATGTGGAGAAAAGGGAACCCTCCTACAGTGCTGGTGGGAATGTAAGTTGGTACAGCCACTATGGAGAACAGTATGGAGGTTCCTCAGAAAATTAAAAATAGAGCTACCATATGATCCATCAATCCTACCCCTAGACATATATCCAGACATATATCCAGACTCTATTTCAAAAAGATACATGGACCCCTATGTTCATAGAAGCACTATTTACAATAACCAGGACATGGAAACAACCTAAATGTCCACTGACAGATGAATGGATAAAGAAGATGTGGTATATATATATATATAATGGAATACTACTCAGCCATAAAAAAGAATGAAATAATGCCATTTGCAGCAACATGGATGAAACTAGAGATTATCATACTAAGTGAAGTAAGTCAGAAAGAAAGACAAATACCTTATCACTTTTATGTAGAATTTAAAATATGACACAAATGAACCTATCTATGAAACAGAAACAGACTCATGGAGATAGAGAACAGACTTGTGGTTGCCAAGGGTAAGCGAAGTTGGGGAAGGGATGGAGTGGGAGGTTGGGGTTAGCAGATGTAAGCTATTACATATAGAACAGATAAACAACAAGGTCTTACTTGTTGTTTAGCACAGAGAACTATATTCAATATCCTATGATAAACCACAGTGGAAGAGAATATTAAAAAAAGAGGGTATATATGTATAACTGAATCACTTTGCTATACAACAGAAATTAACACAACACTGTAAATCAATTATACTCCAATAAAAAAAGGGGGGGGGTGTCCCTGCACTGTGCCTGACACATGATAAATACAGAAGAAGTGGTAAATACTGTTATTTTATTTAAATGTTACAACAAACACTGTGAGGTAGATATGATGTCTCCATTTTGTGATTTCCTAACTGAGGCTCAGAACAGTTCATGGCCAAGCTCATGAAGCTATTAATGGGCTGAGTTCTGATTTGACTCTTAAAGACTACCCAACCCTAAGGGATTTAGAAATTACTATGTAGGTTAGGAAGAGCAACTGAAATATCTTAAATCAGAAAATTACATCTCCAGCAGTAGTATCCTATCATAAGCTCAAAGGAGTCATTTATCTCACTTCAGCCCCAGCTCTAAATTATAATTCCTGGTCATGAATATCCTTCTTTCTTCCCCCCACTCCAAATCCTGTCTATCTCTGTAGTTTGGTCCTCACCTTTTCTTTAAGACTTTCCCAGATCACTGTAGCCCATATGATCTGTGCTTTATCTCAAATCATGTGAAACTTACACTTTATTGTTACTCAGACGCTCTAGTCATTCTTTTATTCAACAACTATTTATTAAATGCCTAATATATATCAAGCACTGTGCTGGGGAAAGAAAGTGCATGGCCCCTGGCCTAAAGGTCCTTTCAAACTAGGATGAAGATAAAGACATAAAAAAGAAGTACATCTAATAAAGTATTCCCCAAAGGTATAAGATATGGTGGCAAATAAAGAAGAAATTGGTTGATCCTATAGTACAGGTGCGGGTGGAAGAAGGCATGAGAGCATGAAAAGAGAGCAACTGCCTGAGATCTGAGTCTTGAAAGATGAAAAGGTGTTCCCTGGCAGACCTCAGGAGGGAATAGGTCCCAGGCCAGTAAAGAACACTGTGATCAAAGGTCTAGAGGAATAAAGGAGCCAAGCATGTTCTGGCAGCTCCCAGGAATTCAGTCTGCTTGCAGCACTGGATATGGTCAAAAACGAGGCTGGACCTGGGCACGAGCCAGACTGTAGATGCCATCTGTGCCTTCTCTGGGAATCTGATCTTTTTCTGTGGGCAGTGAGGGACCACTAAAGGACTGTACACAGACAACCAGATTATGTTTGCATGTTAGAAAGAAAATTGGCAGCCATGTTGTGGGGAGGTGGGAAGACAGGTGGGAAGACAGCTTTGGAGACCACTGCAACAGGCTAGGTAGAAGAGTCCGAAGATCTAAGCTAAGACAGTGACATCAGGAGTGAAAATAGGAGTCAAAATGAAAGATAAATCCAACAAGAGAGAGGAATGCCATATTAGAAATGGGCAATTTAGAAAGGTCACCCTTGCAAAGCCCATTGGGAACTTGTAGGTGGCTATGCTGGCAGCCAGGAGACCAGTTAAGAGGCTAACGGTAGCTTAAAAGACATGATAGGGCTTCCCTGGTGGCGCAGTGGTTGAGGGTCCGCCTGCCAATGCAGGGGACACGGGTTCGTGCCCCGGTCCGGGAAGATCCCACATGGCACGGAGCGGCTGGGCCCGTGAGCCATGGCCGCTGAGCCTGCGCGTCCGGAGCCTGTGCTCCGCAACGGGAGAGGCCACAACAGTGAGAGGCCCGCGTACCGCAAAAATAAAAGACATGGTAAAGACTTCTCCATGTTTCCCCTCCTCTTGATTCCACATGACTGGTGTCATCACTGGGCAGGGTCTTAACCTCGCAAATGGTTTTCTGAATCAAAGATGTCTGATACCTAAACTGAGCTTTTCTTATAGATGGTGAAAAGTAAATAGAAGTAAAGGACATAAAGTGAAGAAAAGCAGGGGAGGCAGAATGGAGTAAGCTGACAGGATCCTCAGGGTTTACTGACTTCAGACCAAATGCTGGTCATACTGGGCAGATTTCAATAGCTAATCAGAGCCTGTTTCAACTATTTGGTTATCCCACAGGAATGTTTTCAGTCAACGACAATTTTTATTGACACATTATTCCTTTTCCTTATAGTAACAAGATAACTATATTGTCCTGGGAAGGATGTACTTTTAAATAGCAATTCTGATAGACGAAGGCAAACACAAAACTCCTTTGAATTTAGGTTATTGCTGGACAAAAAAAAAAATCTTTAATGAAAGATTTTAATATTATGCTATCAGTATCCCTCTCTCAGAAATAAATGATGATGTGTGACAGCCTACCTTCAGGACAGTTGAAAAAAATCAATGATCTTTTTAAAATCTGAGCTCTGATATTTGCAAAGTGCTTTTGGTTCAGATGAGAAAAAGCAGTAGAGGAGTACACATTTAAATAGATAAATAAATCCATTTAAAAAAAAGAAAAAGAAGCTGCTCACAAAAGATAAACAAATCACTCCAAAGCAGATTTTATTAAACTCGACTCAGATCTGATCCTCACACGACGAGCCACAACTCTCCAGAAAGTCTCTCTGAGCTCTGATTGCAAAGGCACACAACACACATCCTTCCCACGGAGCAGTACTGACCGCTAACGGCCAGTTGGCTCACTTCAGTTTCCCCAGTTATGTCTCAGAACTGCCTTTGAAGAAGTCATTGAATAAAGTAATCAATCAATTCTCTATGTACTAATTCTCTGGCTTCTTGTGCTTTTAATATCAAAAAGCCTTCCTCAGTAAAAACGAAGAGTAATCAAGTTTCCTGGATCATACACTATCTGTGCTTTTTGATCAAGGGTTCACAGTTAATTTCTTTGGCTTTGCAAGTTGATGTGTTCTACTGAATCAGCACAGACTATCAACCTGATTTCTTTATTGAGGTTTTGAGTGTAGGCAATGCCTTCATTTATAATTAAACTAATTACACTACTTTTGAGTATTACATTATCATCATTATAATTCCACAGATGGAACAAAGCCCACTTAGTGAATTTTCCTGATGGTTTACAGGATAAGTACGCAGAATTTAAAGTACATTATCATCGTTAGGGCATGAAAGCAACAATCTTCTCAGAGGGACCACATTATCATTGTCCAGTATGCGCATTCATGCACGTTCTTGGAAACACACACATATACACATACACACACACAGAGTAATAACGGTTTAATGTAATTTGGAGAAGCAGAAGAGAACAAGCACAAGAGGAAAATGTCATAACTGTTGTGCAGAAATAAAAGAGGATGAGATTCCACTATTATTTTTGTATCACAATTAGCTTCCACACTTCCCACACCTTCTTTTGCCTTTCACAAGCCTTCAACGTATTCAACAAAGAGACTGTACAGAGTCATACATAAGAGCGAATTTTCTAGTGGTGAAGGAAAAAAAAAGATCACAAATATTCCTGTCTCCCTTTTAACTAGTGAATGAATTAAGTCCCAGAGAAGGAAAGAGTCTTGCCTGGGTCCCTTGGCAAAGTCAGTGGTTGGACTTGGATCCTGCCTTATCTATTTTCTCTTTGTCCAGCACTCTGAATTCCACCAAAATGTCCTCTCCTTTTGGTTCCTATTCTGTTTTTAGGATGATGAATATGATCTCCAAATTAATTCTCAGAATCTTTTAAACCCTCATTACTATTCATCATTAACATTATCCTCAGATGCCTTACCTTTCCTCCAAATTATTAAAAATACTACTAAAGCATACTACTAAATTAATCATTAGGCATTTAACCTCTAAACACCTTTATGAAATCAGGTTTATTGGCAACTTTACATAAATGTGAATTCTCACTTTCCAAATGAATTTAAAAACCAATTGCAAATAGTCTACTAATAAACAATTAAAATTAATATTTGACTATTTCCCCCAATCAGTCAGATATTCAGATTGTCAACCTACCTAGTATATTCAAAATGGCCAGCTAGCCATATTTTAAATTAAACATAAGCCCATGGGATTTAGCCTTTGTGGGCTTTGCACGTTTAGACTTGTGTCAATATCAAGAGTCAATACAAACCTAATACTAAAACACTCAATCTCTTATGTTGAAATTTTATAAAACCAAGCCATCTCTTAAAGCATCAATACCCTTTTAGAATCATTTTTAAAACCCCAAGTAAACTCAGTCTAAGGGGAGTTTCATTATAATTGAATATGGAATTGCAAGTTGGACTGTGCAACACATTAAACAATTAAACAAGCAAGAAGTTTAATTAAATTTCCAATTCACTTTGGGCTCACACTGTCCTGCAATTATAATGTTTCATACTGGTGTCAAGTGTTCAGGAGTCAGAAGTGCCCTGATGAAAATAAATCTGCAGTGTCAGTGGTGAGCAATGTATTAATGCCAAATAAACAGTGCGATAATGGGTCCCATTGCTGATATCCACTGGAGGATGGTTGAGTTTTCCTCTCTACCCCAAGTCCACAGCTCCCTAGATAGGGGATTGGCAGCTTTTCATGGTAAGGATATTGGGGAAAGAGGTAGACTCGCCCATTTTATGAAAAAGGAACCCGCTGATAGAAGGTTTGCCTTGGAAGAAGAAGAATCGCCAGGAATTAAAGGACTTGGGATCTAGTCTAGTTCCTCTGTTTGCTACTCCTGTGGTTTGGGGCAAGTACCTCTGTAGACAACGTTACCCCGGGTCCAAATGGATACAAATTCTGAAGCCATCCAGTACATAGACATTTAAAGAAAAAAACAAAACAAAACATAATCTGTTAATTGCTCTATCTATAAAATTGCTGAGGTTACAGGGTAATTGCTCCTGACTTCTGTGGTTCCAAATATATGGCTCTTTATTACATTGCCCTGAAGAAAAACCTTCACAAGGAGAGTCTCACGTATATGTATTATGTTCATACATAAATATGTATATGTAGAAATGTGCATAGGAGAAAAACACAAAGTGTCCCTAAATCAGCTGTACTGAGGAAAAGGCTTAGCACAGAACTACTTATCAACTTGCACAAGTCTAATGCCACAAGCCAAAAGAATGCTGAGCTATATAACTAGATAAAAAAGTGTTTGTAAAACAAGAGACACTAATGCAAGCCTAGGGCTCAAAGAACAGAGTCATCATTGTCACCAAGCATCATTTTAATCTTGATACTTCCTATCTTGAAGGAGTTAGAACAGTTTCTAATTCATCATTCCTGGTCTCCGTGGTATGTGGAAAATCCATTAGGTTGCTCTACAGTGTTTCTTCTAATAAATCAAAGCCCTGCAAAACAGTTTAGTTTTTTCTCAGTCTGAAAGAGGTTTAGGTCATGATAATTAGAAAATGCAATTCAAACCCCGACCACAATTAAACAGGCGAGGAATAGTCTCGCCTTAGTAAACTACATATGACATCAGGTCTATTTTGTTATGTATGAAACACTAGTTCCAAGCCATCTAGTTTTAAAATGCATGGACAGCGACAGCTTTAATTTAAGATGCCGGTGTTCGATATGTCAAAGCTCAAATATTCTCTGAGAAGGAGCCTTAATGCATATATATTATTAATGTGCTATCAGAGAACAGATCCCTGAGTAGATTCTGACCAACGAGTCATTAGTCAAAGACTACATAAAGCAAATTTGGTGTACGATAATAGATGAGAGAATTTTATTTCTGGCTGCTCTTGCTATCCAGGGAGAAAAGAAACAAGGAAAAATACAGGAATTCTGCAGTTTAAGGTTGGAAGACAGAAAAACTGGGTTTAATAAAACATCAGGTTTATTCCTTACTAGCCATTGGGCAAGAAACTCTTTGGAGTAAAGAATGGGGAAAGCACATCGTGGGACATGGACCTGGTAGGCTGAAAGGAGCATGGCTGGGATCTCAACTCCATCATGAACTGTGTGGCTCAGGCAGGTTACTTATATCTCTGTTCCTTAGTTTTCTTATTTGTACAAACAGAGATAACTGCCCCCCTCATGAGTTTTGGGAAGATTTACGAGACAAGTATCAAAACCATATAGCAATGTGCTTGGAATAGAATGTTAATGTCAGAAAATGTTAATTCTCTTATGGGATTGATGCAAGGAAGGACTGAAAGAATCATAAATACAGAAGGTTTTTTTGTTTGTTTACTCCAACAAACTTTGTTAAATAAGACAGCATGATTTTTTATGAATTTTTAAATTTATGGAGCCCATTAATTTAGGGCATTTGTGACTTCTGAAATTACCATCCTTTTTTTTTTTTTCAAAGGGCTGGCTGCTTTGTGTAGACAGTGATGTTACAAATATAAAGATGTGGATTGGACTAAACAATTAAACTAAACCCATTGACCACTGGAATATTCTAATCACTTCTGAGGCGGATAATCTGAGCTCCCAAATCTCAGTGTTTCCTTGGAGAAAGATGTTTAGAAGAAAGCCCGCTATTCTAATAAGCGACAGACAGGTCAAACACATGGTCCAGATAACTTCAAATCTGGCTCTCCCCAGGAAGAAGAAGCTATTCAATGGTAGTCCAGTTTATCCTGAAGGAGAAAAATGACAGTGTTTTCACACTGCGTTCATACCTCCAGTGACTTATGTAACACACAGCCACTGCTACCTAAGTACTGGACGAAAACACACACACATATTGATTTAGAACTCAGCTTAATCCAAGTTGAGAACTGGCCAGGGCTTAGTCTCAGACCCTGAGCCTTCTCCTCCCCAATTCTTTTACCTGTAAAAAGGGAATTTAAACTTTGAGACTAAAATCACATAATGCAAATGCCATCAAATCAAATAAAATCAAGTCTTTGCATAAATCATACTAGCCTCAATCCTATGATAAGGTGACCAAAAATATTGCTATTAATTAACTTGTAAATTAAGACAATTTATTTTACTCTAAGGAAATTCTTTGAAGCCCAAATCATCCTTACTGTTAATAATATTCAATGCTGTTTATTATTTGATTCCATCAAGATAACCACCTCTTACCGCATCACTAAAAAATAAGTAGAAAGTAATTAAGTTCTAAATTATATTTTTCATCGAGTGTATGAATACACTACACATGAATACCTCTTGCTTATAAAACAAACTGATGAAAACTTTCATCTCTGGAGAACAATAGTAGGTATTCTTGCTATAAATGAGACAGCGTGGTGCAGGGGAAAAGCTCTGGACTGAGATTCAAGACCAGTCTCTTTTTCACTTACTAAGTGAAACACACACACAAAATACTTAATCTCTTCTCTCTTTTCTGACTCTATGTTAAAGATAATATCTCCCTGGCTATCTCACAAAACTCCTTAAGAATCAAATAAGGTATTATCCAAAAACACTTTGGAAACTATAAAGTACCATATAAGAGTAAAGAATTATCCCTGTATGCTACCAGACTCTAAATGCTCTAACATGAAGGAATTAAAACCTGAAATCTTCCTCATAATACTCAGAATCAAAAAAAAAATTGTCATGCACAATTCAGTCAGAAGTCCCCAAACTGATTTCTGAACACCTTGAAAATTAAAATTGCCTCATTTACCTTTTTGTGGGAATGATAGCAGCTAGCATCATACCTTGCCTATAATATTAGACTGACATTAAACATTCAATTTACCCATACCTTTATCTGATCAGATTAGCATTCTACTCAACTAGTTAACGAAAGAATTCTCCCAAAGTTTCTCTTCATTTATTCAAAGGCAAAGTATGTTTAAAACATGGACTTGGAGAAGAGCTATTCTCAAATATCTGAAGGGTTACCATATAGGGGAAAGAGTTAAGATGTCCTATTTGGGCCCAAGAAGGGATGTTAGGAAGTTATACTTGAATAGACATGTTTCAATTCATTATAAGGAAGAATTCTCTACAGTCAAAGCTAAACAAAGATGGAGCAAATAATTCCAGAGGTAGTAAGTTCCTCATCACAAGAGGCACTCAAGCACAGGCTACAATTAGAAAGAAGTTGTAGGAAAGGCTCAGGTGTTGGAATAAAGGAACATTAAACACCTCTTCAGAGTGTTTATGAGTTCATAAAACATTACAGTTTTTTAAGATCTTGATTATCACAAACTGGCATTCAGAATAAATGGGAGAAAAACCATCTTGAACAAATTAATTTTCTGAATTACGTATCAGTGGTAAATGATATTTTTCCTAATTATTTTAAGCAAAAAATGCACATACTTAACCTACAACAGCTTACTTTTCCTAAATTAAAAGGAAAAGGCTTCAGTGCAAATGCCTTCCTTAGATCCTCAGAGGGCCAATAACTCTTTACAAATTTGCCCGAGAGCATCGCATGCATTGGATTTTTCTATGTTCAAATGTCCAATTCCATTCTCCTTACATCAAAATAATGAGTGGTATAAACTATTTCATGTACCTTGCAATTTATCACTGTTTTGCATTGACATTATAATGCTGACTTGAAAATATAAGCCTTGTTAGAATGTAAACTCAGTGAGAGAAAAGAACTTGTCTTATTCATCATTATATTCTTAGTGCCTAGAATAGTTCCTGGGCATGTATGGGATGCTCAAAACACAAAAAAATAAATGAATACAGATATATAATATTCAGTCTCATTCAGTAATTGTTTCAAGTATGACTTTCTTATCTCTTCAACCAGACTGCTACTGCTTACTATCCCATGAAGAAGAAAACTGAAGTTTCTCTCATTGTTTCCATCGTATGGATGGCCAACCTTCAACTGCAGCTTATGTTGTATTGTGTAGCCCAAAGTAACAATGCCTGTGACCTAACAATTTCTTATCAAGAAATATCTTAAAAGTAGTACCTGTGACATTAACTGTAATATTAGGTTTAGACTTATAAATTAAAGCTTGCTTACTATTATAGAATTCACTGATTATGTCATTTTCTTAGAGGAAACCATATACGTAGTTGACTCACTACAACAAACGGTTCCAAAACAAACTATTCTTTGTGTTAACTTCTAAATAACCCAGACAAGCTGGAGAGAGCAGTGACCACAACTGCCCAGTTAAACTCTCCTGCTTGCACTGTTACTGTTCTCGTATACGAAGAACACACACACACACACACACACACACACACACACACACACACACACACACAATGGATCAAAGGCTCCGTTATAAAAGCTCAGGGACACCAACACTAATTCAGCTGAATTTTATCTGCATTTATTTTTAACCAGAGTAATGCTTGTTTGCTGATGGAAGTTTTGATATCTATCCTTCATTCTTCCTTCTGCCTATGGCTTCTCCTTCCTTATAGGCATGCTCAGGAATGCCAGAAAAATGTCAAATAGGTATTAAATATAAGCTGAAAAAAAAGCAGAGAGGTTGATCTCCACTAGGCAATAACAGTACAAGAATAGTATTTAATATTTACTAATGCTTTGTCATGCGTGAAATGCTTTTGCATGTTTCTGGATCAAACAGGCTACTGAAAAACTCCATTTTATGACAGCTGTGATTTTTCTGAGCACTGTCCCGTGTCCTACTTCCTTTTATTGCTGCCAGGAAACTGTGGTTCAGTTCCCTATACTGATTTAACTGCCAATTTTGAAAGGTTATAGACAATACATGAGATTCGGGGAGAGCTGTGCTGGCTTCAACTTGGGAGATTAACGTGAATAGGTCAGTAACATGAGGCTCAGCGCAGCCTGGGGGGCGATGGATCGTGTCAGCATGGATTTCATATCCACAAACAAATTCTTCATATTAAAAACTGGTAGTGAAATCCTTTAAAGGAGAATGAATAAAAGGTTGTTTTTAGAGTGAATAATTTCTCCCGAAAAACAAAAAAGCATGTGGGCAGACAAATTCAGAGATGCTTTATGGATTGATACTTCGGTAATTGTGCCTGTAAGGTTACCAGTTTCCAAGTAGACACTGATGGGCTTTGGACACTGAAAAAATGCCAAAGCAGATGTCACTGTAGTCAAATGTCACCCCCCACACACAGCTCATCCAGGAAGGCTCACCCTTGGACCAACTCTTGACACCACCATAGCCTTCCTTCACCCCTTCTAATGTTCCTCAGTGTGCTCTCCAAAGAGGGAATTTCAGAGTAAACAACAGGCACAAGTGTCATTACTGGTAGGAAGAAAATGCTTCAAGAGCACAAAGAGCCATCACTGACTAGAAAACTATCCTTGCTGATGTGGTCGACTGTTGAGTAGAGACAAGTTTACCATGTTGTTGCTACTGGCCTGGATTCTTGGGGTCTCATAGTGCTTTCCAATAAACCCCATAATAAAACTTAATGAAGCCAGATACCTGGATGGCATTTTTGATATTCAATTGGTCAGTACAAAATAATGCCAAATACACATAATTCATCCAGGTATTTTTGTTCTGGTTTTGGTGGAGTAGAGAACATTTTGAGGCTAAATCATCATGATGACCTAAACAGGAATTAGTGCTAGTGAGAAAATCACACTTCTACAAAAAGCCACAGCATGGCACCAGTAGAGCTGAGATCCTGCTGTGGCAACACATACTCACTACATTCCCTAGGCCTGAATCATCATCTCTCTGCTGTAAGACAAGGGTCGCTAACTACAGCCCACAGCCTATCTTACTGGAATATACCACACTCACTCATTTATGTATTATCTATGGCGGTATTCTTACTATGATAGACCTGAGTAGTTGTGACAGAGACCATAGGGTCCACAAGGCTGAAAATGTTTACTTTCTGGACCCTGTTCTAAGAGATGAAATTCACAGTCTCAACAGGTACTTATTTATATATTTGAGAAGATCCCAATGGATCTCCTAACGAAAAAAGCAAACAAGAGGAGGGAGAGGAAGGGAAAGGAAGAGGAGAGAGAAGCAGTAGTACCATTATCCTAGTAGTAGTGGCAGTAGTAGCCAGAGCAGCAGTAGTTTGGGCTTGCTATAGAATTCTCTGATTTAGCTTCATGTAGATATTGGGGGAATCTCCATCTAGGCAAAAATATAAATAAAGTCAGTCTATTTTTTTATTTATTTATGTACTTACTTATTTATTTATTTAGCTGTGCCAGGTCTTAGCTGCGGCACACAGGTCTTCATTGCCATGTACAGGATCTTTAGTTGCAGCATGTGAACTCTTAGTTGAGGCATGCATGTGGGATCTAGTTCCCTGACCAGGGATTGAACCTGGGCCCCCTGCATTGGGAGCATAGAGTCTTAGCCACTGGACCACCAGGAAAGTCTCATAAAGTCAGTCTTTTAAATTTGCACAATAGAATGTCAAATCTGTTGCCAAACCTTTGATATCATAAACATGGGTCTCTCATCAAACAACAACAAGGACCACTTCTCTTGAGACACTCACCAGATTTTTTAACCCCGAATTGATGGGTAACACAACACAGCTTTATCCCTCCAAATCCCGGGATGGCTAGGGGAGGCACCCTCTCTCTGGCCTGACTAGCCACCCCTCAAGAGGAGAAACAGTGAGGTCAGGTCCTGGTCCACTGCAGGGAGCAACATACGGTGGGGAGGGTCACACTCCAGGTGCCACTGAGGGTGTTAAGGAGACCAGGGAAATGGGAGAGGGAACAGGCACGTGAAATAAGTCTCCCTTGTGACGCCCATCAGTATCACGACATGTAGACAGTGATTGGACTTCAGGGGCAAAACAAAGAAGAAGCAGAGCCACTCTTCTGAGTCTGACAGGTGGAAAAAAATTGAGCAGGTCAGGAATCGGGAGTGTGGACAGAGAGAAATATGAGGAAGTAGGTGGCTTTGAGCATCTCAGACCTTAGAACCAGTCTAAGTTCTATATCCCCTACATCTTCTAGAGGCAAGAGGTCCACGATTTGCATGTTGTTCTGTAGTTTTTAGCAGAAGTATAGATTAGATCAGTATTACTTGAAAGAATCTAGGTGATGTGAAAATTAGCCATCCTGCTTGGTTTTCTAAGTTCATCTAAGCATCGAGTAAGACTGCCCAAAAGAAACATACATAGATGGACAAAAAGAAACATAACCTGGAAGCATCAGGTAGGTGTCTACAAAAATGCCTTTAAAAAATTGCAACAACCTCATTTTTGGGGGATAATTTAAGAAAAATAATAATATATGACATCAACTTCTAGAACTTCAAAAAAATCTAATGCTGCTCGTGGAGAACATGTTTTTCTGCATCTCTTCCTTAAGGATCCACATTATAAAGCCTTCTTATCATACTAGTGAAAGTTTCTTTCCCTCAAGGACTGTTGTATTATTTTGTGAGACAGTAAGAATTTCTTAATTCATCTTTTTTTTTTAAATGGACCTTATTGTCAGAAAACTTAGAGTAGAATTTCAGATTTATAATAAAAATATGATTATCTACTATGTGCCAGGCACTGTGCTAGGATTGATCATGCATGTGAATAGCATTGACAAGATCCCTGTCCTCCTGGTGTTTTCAGTCCACTGGGAGAATAGCCATGAAATAGACAGCTAGATCTAATGGTAATGCCCTCAATCCAAGGGCCCAGGCAGCTCGGCCTTGGGGCATTAAAGGTATACACAGGGCAACCAAATAACCAAAAGGCAATTTCATTCTTTACTTAGCATTTCAAAGGACATCAAAAGGAATATAATTCAGAGTCTACAGAAATGCATTTCAAAAGTCCCTTTTCCCCTTTCCAAACCCCTCAGACCCCATAGCTATTCCAGAGCCTCACTCATGCCAAAACCCAAAACTTTCTTTGCATTCCCAGACCCATGAAGCTTTCTTTTTCCCTTCTCCCAACATTATCTATGTATTCAATAGTTCAATTTAGCTTCTCTCCTAATAAGCAATAAAGAATCCTTACTCTTTTGGAGGAGAAAAGACAGGTGAAATAGAGTAGGCAAGTAATAGATTATCTTTAACAAGGAGGGGATTGTCGGGTCTCTAGAAGGCTATAAACACTAAACTTGGATAATTTTTGTCTGGCCATATAATTACAATTGTGAGAGAGTACTAGGGAAGTGAGGTTACTCATT
The DNA here is from genome assembly GCF_964270905.1 of Leucopleurus acutus. Lineage (NCBI taxonomy): Eukaryota > Metazoa > Chordata > Mammalia > Artiodactyla > Delphinidae > Leucopleurus > Leucopleurus acutus. The sequence continues at coordinate 98,763,823 of NC_139143.1, read as the reverse complement.
TAGCATAGTGGTCAGGAGAGATCTCTCTCACAAAGTGATATTTAAAGTCAAGATCAGTAGGATAAAGAACCAGCTACCCAAGGAGCAAGAGGAAAGACCATCTGGTAAGGAAAGCTCACGGTTGAATGCCTGAGGCCTGTGCCTATTCTCCAAAAACTGAAATGCACTCAATCTAACTACGGCAAACAGGTGTGTGATGTGGCTGAAGAGATGGGTGGGATAAAACCATGCAGGGCCTTCTGAGGTCCTGGTAAGAATTTTGATATTATACGGAGTGCAGTAAATAGCCAACAAAGGGTCTTAAGTAGGGCAGGACACAGCAGATCACCCTGGATGCTTCTGGAAGAATGGAGGGGGCAGGGAAGGCAGAAGCTAATCAGAGATGTGGAAGGCTTAAACCAGGGAGGTGAGGGTGAAGATTACAAGCACGTGGTCAGATTTAATCTGCAGAGATTGGTGAGAAACTGATTCCATGTGGAGGGAAAAGGCAAATCTTGGCCCTCCATCTAATTACACTTGAATAGATGGGATTGGGAGGAAGAGACTATTTTCATAGAAATATCAAGAGTTCAGTCTTGAAATACAATCCACTATATATTAACTGAACGCTATTATATTTAGAAGCTACAGTAATTAAATTCAATTGCAATAGCTCCCTCAGTGCTATATAGCCAGGGCTTCCAACAGTGTCTGGCAACAAAGCAAATGCTTAGTAAATATTGGGAGAATAAATGCAATTTCCTCTGATAATTACCCTTCTGGTATTCAGAATCTCTGAGAAATACCTTTAGATTAAAACAAATTATATTGGATAAAATATAATTTTATATTTTAAATGTGAAAAACATACTCTTTGCTTTCATATTCAAAACTCCAGGAGGCGAATTTCAAGAAAACGTTCTTATCTAGTGGAGCCTGAGTCTGCGGAGAATGCTTTGAAACATTGTTCTGTTTGACCTCTGATTATTTAAATTTTTCTTTTTAATTCTGTGGCATGTGTGCTTTCTATGGTGAGTGACCTCAAATTCCTTCTGGAAGTAAATGGGGAATAAATTAGAAAGCTACACTGTGGCTCAGATGAAACGTGATTTGTGAAGTTTCATGGCTGCATTCCCGCCCCTGCCTCACCCCACTTGGAGAGCGCTTCTTTTCAGGGGTTCATCCTAGGGAACGAAGCTCAGGGGCTGCCCCTCCAGATGACAAGGCAGCCTGGTCCCAGAGCCCCTCCCCAGCTCTAGAATTTCCATACCCCCTTTTCCTTGTCTTCTCCCCACTCCCACTAGTCTTAGCAGCTAACAATATATGCTGGGCTCGTATTTTAGCAGACGTTAATGGTCTCTATGCTATTTTTCCTTAGGTAAGCCATGTGGCACTGTTCCTGGCGTGTGGCACACAGTGAAGAAATCTTGGTGTGGTAATAATGGTATATGCATCTTCAAGGGGGCTTTCTTTATTCAAGGGAGTAAATATAAAATGTTAGAATTTCAAGAATTGGGTGAAGTCAGTCAGAAGAAATTTCAGGCAAAAGGGCCTTTCAGTTCCCTTCAATAAATACTACAGAGGCTGGTTCAAAACCTGCCACTTGCTACCATACGCAATGCTTTTCTGCCCCTGTTCTACTTTTTCTTTCTCTAACTTTTCCTTTTAAAACTCTTATTATTCTATTACTCAATTTCTTTATTTTACCCAACTCTGACTTATTTCTAGAAAACTTAAGGACACTGTCTGATCCTCCAGGTCCTAGTCACAGTGAAAAAAAGAAAAAAAGAAACCTGATTTCAGTTTTAGATAACAGGATTTGAGTCCAGGTGCTTATTTTAGCACCTTCCTGGTTAAAAAAAATTGCTGGGAACTAAGATCCTGAACTCTATTGTAAATGTTACAGCACTGAACTCGTACAAATGTGCTGAAATACTCCTGCCATTGCTAGTTTCCTGAGCTATAAAATGGGTATGACGTGTTTATCAATTTAAATCTAACAGGAGAAAACATTAAAAACACTCGATTTAAGGGATTTGGGGGAAACACATCCATAGCTTCCTAACAATATTTTGAACATTGCTATGGGCAACGTTCACATCCACACTTTCCAACATCATTATGAAAACTAGCCTAAGCTAATAAAATAACATTTGCCATCCTATTTCACAGATAACTAAATGGAATTGTGGGAAACAGGGACAAAAAGCCCTTTTGAAAATAAATAAGAATAAATAATGTGTATCAATTAGGCTTTTAAAGATATAAATATATTATTTAGAGTGGGATCCCCAGAACTATAGCTCTTGAACATTATTTGGCTCAAAAACTGTTCAAACAACCTCAGAGCAATCAGTCCTGCTACCACTTCTTCTCACAGGGACAAAAGAAAAGAAGACATCCTTCTTCCTCCCCTATCCAAGTGGGTCACTGCTGCTTTTCTCTCTGTGAAGCCTTTCTTCCGGAGGTTTGCCAAGTTTATGTGATCCAATGCAGATAATGCTGGAAGTGGCTATGGCCAAAGAAGGTCCGAGAATAGGGCTACTGAGTGGGGATGGGGGTGTGCTTGGGAAGGACAGAGGCTGAGATTTAGGTCACCTCTGGGGAGATTTGAGTTTACCGGATACTTACTGTTTATTGGTATTCATGCTTTTCTATGGTCCATTATAACAGTCTAAATTAAGAGCAGTATTCTAAACTCCTTAAAGGTGATTTGCAAATTTTTTAAAATAAAAATGATCCAACCATCCTATAAACAGCAGAATTGCCATCTTCTGTAAATAGAACTGGCAAGCATTTCGTCAGTCTTAAAATATCCCCTCCCTTGATTTCCTGCCCCCCTCCCACCAATGCCTCCCTTTCCTTTTCAAAGGTCCTTAAAGCGACACTCCAGAATGCTCTAGGGGGACCTACAGGGCCCCTGTTAATGCCAAAGAGACTGGAAGAAGCTGGTCTGTGGCGAGACACAAGGCTTACTGTTTATCATGTATTGTCATGAATGCTGCAGGATTTCTCAGTCTTCTTTTTCTCTATGGCTTATAGACTAAGAGTACTTGAACTTTAAATAGTGGATAAAATAGCAAAATTTGAGCCATAGGCAAAGTCTTAAGCTTCAGGACTTAGATTATTCTACTTTCCTGAGCACAAGACAAGCAAGACCTGTCTCACAAAGCTGGAAGCAGGACTTGCCTGCATAACAAGCTTCAAAAGAGAAAGGAGGAAATAAAATAATGGGATATTCTGATGCTCGAATAAAATCCGACTTTTATTTTGCCTAATTTTAATTTACATGCCATACATGGCATAATCCCTGCTTAAAGAAGCCCTCAACTTTGACTTTGAGCAATTCTCAAAAAAGGGTGCTTCCACCCTGTCACCATCTGCACGGGCAAGTCAGTGGAACTCTAACGTACAAACAGAGTTTAATGGATGTTTAATTACATTGTTGAGGTGCTTGGATAAGGCTCAAAGATGAAGAAGCCCACCCAGTGTCCCTGTGTGTGGTACAGCCATCTTTCCTGTGATGGAACAATTTGAAGCTACCCATACTCTTCCCTTATGTATATACCTATAAGGCAGCGACTGATAGTTGCATACAGCTACCCATTTCTCCTTTCTTCCATAATAGGAGAACCTTGATTCGTAGCCAAGCATAATCCTGCCCAGAATGAAGATGGCATTTCTTGGCTGCCTTGTCAGATGTGGCCACATGACTAAGCTCTGGTCAGTATTATGTAACAGAAGTTGTAGCATTTCTGCAAAGAATCCTTAAAAATGAGGATCACCTTCTGCTGCCTAGAATGTAGATTATATAGCTAGAGCTCCAGCAGCTATCTCGGACAACATGTGATCAACCTTGAGGACAGAAGCCATGCTGACAATGGCAGAGCAGGAAGATCTGAGCCTGGGTTCCTGGCAATACCCCAGACAGCCCAACCCACCCCTTGTCTACCTACCCCAGATTCTCTTCCATGAAAAAGAGAGATAAGCATCGATTTTGTTGAGTCTCTTGCATCCAGAGTTTAGCTGTTTGATTTATGGCAAGTGAACAGAATATTAAGTGATGCGCCTATCAATACAGTCCAAGGAGCCCACCTACTCTGGACAACAAATTTAACTTCCCTCCTCTGCAGAAATTCCTTCACTCATGTGAGGATCATATGAACAGAACCCGTAAGAAAATACCAGCCCGGCATCCTTCCCACAAGAGCAAAGGTGTGAGATCAGCTCTGCCTTTGCATATTATCAGCAACCCCAGCATCCTGTCACGCCAATCCCAACTGCTCAAGTCCAAATATTGCCTATCACTTGAAACCTCACTACAACAGCACACTAGGTTTATGATGTAGCCCACAATTCATCAGAGACTGGGTGGTGGGCGGAGGTCACCAACTTCCTCACTTGTGACCCAAACCAAAAAGGTCCCTGTAGAATAGCCATTTTATGGATGCATACAACTACTAAGGTCTTTTAATTATTATAATCAATAACAATAAATTTTAAAAACTACAATAGTATACTGGAAGATGTCCTCTGAATTTATAAGTCCCTATAGGTATATTAGGATCCTAAATACAAAACAATATTAATAATAGTGATAACAACAGACACCTCTTACAATTCAATACCATATCATTGCTGTTGTACTATCTGGCCACCATTCTGCTTGACACATATATCTGGAATTCAAAATATCATTATCCCTATTTTAGAGGAGGAAACTGAAGCTCTGAGAGGTTAAACAAATTGGCTAAGACTATGCAGCCAGTCCATGGCAGGGGTTATTGCTGAACCCAGAATTGTCTATAAGCTTAAAACTATTTTAGCTGCACAATCGTATGTCTCAAAGTGTTAGAGAAAATAATCGAAGGAAAATCTCTATTTTTCTCCCCTCAGAACTACAATAAAATATTCTAATCCTATGTCCATTTTATATTCACATGAGCATTTCCAAAAACAAAGCAAAGGAGAAAGCAAACCAAAACTCTGATAGAATTTGTTTGCAAAAGGTAAATAATGCTAGAATACATATGAAGCAAATCACAGAAGTGTTTTTTCTTAATTTCACCTTTTGCTAACAGTTTCAATTTCAGGGTGACCTATATGTTTCCATAACAAGGGTCATTATACACTTTTTAATCCATGAACCTCAAAACTGAAAAGAAACTCCTATAATGACACGTCCTTGTGTGATCACGTCTCTGTATGCATTCCTTTTCGAACATGTCTGATTCATTTCCCACCTCTTTGTTGAGTTTCCACTTTAACAAAAGGAAAAAACACTGAGAGACGTCAAGCCCTGAAAGCATTCATTGAATACATCAAGCAATTTACCCAGAATTCAAACAATAAATGAGTTAAAAACAAACAGGAGGAACAAATCAATCTTTCTATTAAAAATAAGATATTTGCATGTATGTATGTACGTGTGTGTATGTGTTTGGGAGTATTTCTACTTAATTTAAAGATATATATAAAACATGGCAATTACATTAAAAGTTTATCATTAGAATAATTAATATTTTCGGGGGCTGCTAAAAGCTAAAGAATTAAAATATGCCCATGAGAAGAAAGTCAAACAGAAGGTTAGAGCTCCCTCTTTCTTTTTCTTGAAGAAATTCACCAAAACATCTCTCCCAGGAGACCAAAGTTATCAAGCTGACAGCCTCGTAGCATAGCACTCATGCTCAGAGCAAAGTGTTTTCACAGCCTCTGTACACATGCTACAAATATTAGAGTATGTTTATTGGTAGTTCATTGTTCATAAGAAACTTATGCAGTAGAAAAAAAGCACTTTTAAAAGTAGAAATACTCACAAAGCCATTTCAAACTGTTCCAGCCACTTTTTCTTTAAATCTTTTGTTTTGCAATAAAATTCTAACCCATTTTGTCCTTGGATATGGATGAGGTAGAAGCCATAAGACCACTGTTAAAATTAATATTCCTCAGGTTAATAGGTATCATTGATTAATAACATCATGTTTCCAAATTCACTAACACACCACCATAGTCATCCACAAACCACCCATAACATTATCATCAGACAAACTGTGAACAATCAAGACTACTGTAGTCAACTTCATATCTAGAACAATTGCTATGCCAAGTGCATTTTGCTGCCTTGATCATTAGGGCATTAGAGGGGATCATTATCACCTGTGGCACTGTCCAATTATTTCTCACAAAGGCTTGCTTCTAATTAATCTCTAGAAACAAAAACACCTGGATGGATAAGCGGCCTCTCACATTAATGTATTAGCATACTTTCCTTGAATAGTCAAAGTTATGAGTAAATTACAGCTATTCATTTCCAAGAATTTACCTTTTTATTTTCTTTATCAGTTGTAGGATTGTTGGCTATTTTGTACTGCTGAAGATCTATTATTTCCTTCATTTCATAGTTATCACCTTTCCTTTTACATACAATCACTGCCAAATCAAATAAGAAGATATGCCTGAGAGAGAGAGAGAGAGATTTATTTAAACGGTTTGGAAGCATGTGTATTAATTCTTCTCAGATAAAATTTAATTTATCCAGTGAGTTAAAGACAAAGGTAGTGTGCACATTGAAAGAATGAACTGTGTGTCCTGGCACTGCCCTTTACTAAATGAATCACCCTGCTGTGCCTCAGTTTTCACAGTTAAAAAATAGGCAAAATTATAATGAGAACAATATGCACAATGCAGAGTTACTGTCAGGAACAATGAAGCCCTAAAGTGTTGTTCGTGAGCTAGTACTTTCTTTCTTCCGGTTTAAAAGCTAAACATTTGTGGAATAATATTAATGACAACAATAGCAGTTAACTTCTACTGATGTTACTAGGAGACAGACAGATTGTCTTGAGAAGCATTCACCCCTTCCACAAAGATGACTCAATTTAAATCCCCAGGACCATCTCCTGAGGTACGTATTATTATCATATTCATTTTACTTGGGAGGAAGCTGAGGCTCAGAGAAGTTAGACCATTTTCCCAGGGTTACACTGGGATGCACAGCAGGATTCACTCTTGGGTCTACTTGTGGAACCTGCCCTTTTACCCTGTATGTTCCTCCTTGTGACTTAATGGACAACCTAAAACACAAATTGAGTGGTACATGACCCAAGTGTAAGCTAGAGAAATTATGGTTAAATTTACATGTTGATATTTCTCTTCTATCTTACTAAAAGCAATGTAATTGGGGGAAAAAAACAGACCTTATAATCCTATCATCCAATACCAATATTTGTATCTTTTCGAAAACTCTCAGTGATTAACATGCATACATTTTTTTAAAACAAAAATAATGAGACATTCACGTAGCTCTATTACTTGCATCACTTTCAAAGCCTATTTTCCGGGAGAGGCTAAAAGGATGTGTGTCTCCAGGGAGCTACCTTTAGAGCCTGGGTATCAAGGTGGAAGCAAGAGCTGATGCTGCCCCCTACTGGTTGACTTTCTAGTTTCCAAAGTTTCCAGAAAATGGCCATTTCAACTGAATAAATCAGTTTACCACATAATTAGCTCAACTAATCTTTAAGGACTGCACCTACAAATTTCCCTCGAGAAAATCTCACTAAATGGGCTTCCCTTGGACTTCCTTAGGACATGTTGTACCGTTTTTAGTTCTTTTAAAATGCATACCAAAAAATAAAATTAAATTAAACAATTGTGTTTTTATAGTAGTTGTCTATTATTGCTTTATTGCTACTCTCATCTTAATGTGTACATTTTTTACTCTAGCTGACATTCTATATTTGTCTATTCCTTCTTAAGAACTCAAACTTAGGCAAATCAACAGATACCAGAACAAAGAGGGGAATACCTAACATATCTATATGAGAAATTAAAAAACCACAGATCGATCTGACCCCTTGTTTTTATTCCTTTATTTCACTCCTTTGTCCTGGAGGAACTGTTTTTAAGATTTTCACAATCTCCTGATCCTAACAACTTATTTTGAAAATAAGTACTGATCCTTCTCACCTTTCTTGTTTTGTATGCTTGTCTAGAGTGGTTATTCGAATTTCACCATCTCCCTGAGGTCGTCCAAAAAGCAAAACTGGTTGGTTCTAAAATATAAAATGTGCATGTCTCAGTTTTTCATAATCACATAAAAACAGAAATTAACATTACTGAGGCTATTTGCTAGGCACAACTATCTTATAACAACTTTTATCATTTTACCTTTTAACACACTTATTCTAAAAAGCTCAGGTCTGTACGATACACTTTCAAAAACAGCCTGTCCTTGGTCATCCCAGGAGGCATACTGACGACACTAACTGATTTTACTTACACCTCTAGCGGAGAAGTTAGCTACCAAAAGAGAGAATTAATTGGAAAAATGCAAATCACAAGGAAGTTACAACAACTAATATTTACTGAGCATCCACTGTGTGCTAGCCACTAGGCACAGGACAAAATGACATAGACTCTGCCCTCATGAAACATACTGCTCAGTGGGGGAACAAATATTCGCAGAAGAATAGAATTACAAACATGTGGTTGCCGTGATGGAAGAGCAGAGGAAGCATGCGTATCTGGGGGACCTAATTTGGTCTAGGGAGTCAAGGATGGCTTCCCTGAGCTAAGATCTTAAGAATGAAAATTTCTGACTGGATGATTAAAAATAATGAGTCATTTCCCCAGAGACAGAAAATAAAAAGTTTTAAGTATTTATGAACACCTACTCTACAAGGTGCTAAAGGAAAAGGAACTGACTGAAAATATCACGAACATCTATGAAATTACGTTCTAATAAAACAAAATATGTAATGAATTAACTGTACTACAAGAAAGTATAAAAATAAATGTTTCTTATCTGTATTTTTTGCAGAAACAGAAAACGCCATCCTAAAACCCATATGGAATTGCAAGGGACCCTTAATAGGTAAAACGATCATAAAAAAGAACAGAGCTGGGATCTCACACTTCCTGATTTCAAAACTTATTACAAAACTATGGTAATCCAAACAGTGTAGAACTGGCATAAACACAGACTTCTAAACCAATGTAATACAACAGAACATCCAGAAATAAGCCTTCACATATATGGTCAAATGATTTTTGACAAGAGTGCCAAGACCAATTCAGTGGGGGATAGGAGAGCCTTTTTAACAAAGGGTGCTGGGGAAACTGGATATGCACAGGCAGAAGAATGAAGTTGGACCCTTACCTTATACTGTTTCCAAAAATTAACTCAAAATGGATCAAAGAGTTAAAACTACAAAACTTTTAGAAGAAAACATAGGGGAAAAGGTTTATGACATTGGATTCAGTAATGATTTTTTAGATAGGACACCAAAAGCACAGGCAACAAAAAAAAAGATCGATAAGGTGGACTTCATCAAAATTTAGAATTTTGCACAAATAACACTATTAACAGAGTGAAAAGGCAACTCACAGAATGGTAGAAAATATTTGCAAACAAAAATGTGGTAAGTATTGATATCCAATAATTCATAAAGACAGAAAGTAGAACGGTGGTTGCCAGGGGCTGGGAGGAAGGGGGAATGAAGAGTTAGTGTTTAGTAGGTGGAGAGCTTCAGTCTTGCAAGATGAAAAGAGTTCTGGAGATGGATGGTGGTGACAGCTGCACAACATGAATGTATCTAACATCACAAAACTGTACACTTAAAAATGGCAAATTTAATGTTTTATATACATTTTACCACAATATAAAAAAAATACAGCTGTCCAGGCAATGTGCTATGGAATTACAAAGAGAAGGAATTAGGGATTCTTTCAGATTAGGGAAAGAATTTTTTTTTAAATTGGACCTTGAAGAAATTTGATAGGAAATAATGAAAAAAGATATTCTAGGCATTGACAAGATTCTAATCAAAGGCAGAACTATAAACGCAACTACGTGAAGAGGTAACCAGAGGCTACTGTGATTGGAAAGGTGGCAGATGAGGTCCTGAAAAGGGGAAGTAGCTGTATGTGTGGAAAGAAAGACAGACCAAAGACGTTTCAGAGAAAGAAGCAATAAAATTGCTCTACCAAGAGAAGCATCTTAAATCTATTCATTTATCTGTTTTCTCTCCCCACAGCTTTATCCAAGCCTCCATCATCTCTCTTGAAACGACCTCAATGATTTTCTGACTGGTCTGCCTGATGAAAGGGTTTTCATGACACTTAAATCAGACTGTGAAACCCTCTGGTAAGAACCGTTCACTAGCTTCCTACTGCAATCACTACAAAATCCCGACTCAGCACCTTGCCTTCCAAGGCTGTGGTGTGTAGTTCTCCTGCCCCCACTCCCCCCACTTCAGAGCCCACCCTTCTTCCTTTCACTCTCAATTTCCAGCCTCTCTTGTCTTGCTGCTCCTTGAACAGCCCTGGCTCTTTCCCATTTCGGGGCATCTCACTTGCTATGGCTTCTGCCGGGAATCTTCTCTCTGCAGACCTTTGTGCCACTGGCTTCTTCTCATCCTTCAGGTTCAGGTGACAAATGTCTCAGAAGGACTTTTTCTGAGCACCTTATCTAAACTAGGACTCCCCTCACTATCCTCTGTTGCAGCGACCTGTTCACAGCATTCATCTCAATAGAGAGAGCATTTTTAGACTCTCTTTTTACTGTCTCCTCAACCATGAGAACATGTTGTTCATAGTTACAGCCCCGGCCCCAAGCAAAACGTCTGGCACACAGCAGTCACCCAGTAAATATACATAAAATGAATAAATTAACGGGACTCCACCATGGTTACGTATGGGGGTGAGGGAAGGAAAAGAAAAAAAAAAATGGGACTGCTGCAGGGAGAGGCATCACAGTGTGATTAAAGTGACAGGGACAAGTAATGGCAGAAAGTCCCTGGACGATGATGTATCACAGGTGCCACTGAACGTTCATCCCCGTGGATGCTGCCAAACAGAAGTCGGAAAAAACCTAGAACAACAGAAACTTGAAGGTAAACTATTTTTTTTTCAAAAACAACTGCTAGAACATCCCCCAATTTGTGGGTTAGGGGAGCTGGATGGAATGATAATTACATACCAAATTTTCTATAGATAGCTGAAATTGTTTAATTTCACGAAGGGTCTCATTATCTCTTTTCACTTCATTCACATATTGTGCCAAGTCCTAAAGAATAAAGAGAAGGGGAGAAAAAGAAGGCAAGATAAGATTAGACAAGAGATGAGCACTGTTTGAAAGAAAACATCATTAATTTCATTAATAGTAGAAAGTTACCACTATAACTTTTCAATGACAATAAAATGAATACCTAATCGAAGCTGCATCTCAAAAGCAATTTAAAACTGTCTGGAGTACAGCTGGGAAGACTGAAGCCTTGTCATTTACCACACCCCTGAGAAGAGTAAGGATCAAACACAGAAACAAACAAAATATGCTGCCATGCAGAGCAACAAAAAGGAAACCAGGCCGGGAGGGTGTAAATTCTAAACACTGACCTTGAGAGAATCACACTTGAACTTGGGTTAGAATAAGGGCAATCATGAAGGATTAGCCGGGAGAAAAAAGTAACTAAAAGTTAGACAATGAATCTAGCAGGGCTGTTGTCTGCATCCAGTTAAGCATCTCGGTTCCTGAGAGGGTTCAGTCAGGGAAGCCAGGTCAATTTCAAAGAGTTAATAAAGGGAAGTGAAGGAGAGGAGAGAAACCAGGGAGCGTGAAAATGAACTAAAGGGCACAAACAATGCTGGCCCTGTTTCTCCATGTGCCTTCACCTATTTTAAAATGTCTTTTCTCAAATTTGAGGAAACATTAGCTAATCTTTCCGTACCGTAACTAGCTATTTTTATGATATGTGCTCCAGATTTTTCCTGTTTTCTGGGTTTTCTTTTTTCCCTACCCTCTTATATTTATCTGCAACAGCAGGAACAGAACTCAGGCAAATGCAGTTCCTAACTTTGTTCTAAATGAAAGCCCGACTTTTCATAGGACATATCTATAAACGATTTCTTTAAAAAGATTGGAAACTTGATATGATTTTTTTTAATAATAATAAATAATGATGGGCTGTTTCCTGACAGGGTACTAAAGTCAGCTAAACACAGAGCTAACACTGAAACTGGCACAAGGACACAGAGATGTAATTATGCACTGCTCTGGGCAGAGTCACATTGGCATTTTGTTTTGACAACAAATATTTGTGTATGTTTTAAGCTAGGGACAAATATTATTTCTTTCAAAAAGTCCGGCAGAGCGTGGAAATCGGGGTTTTACAGATTCCCCAATATGTTCAAAAAGCCTGCCTTCACCTACTTCTAGTGCTTGATTTTCAGATTTACCTGAAATAGAAACCCAGACTGATCACTTGTACTGGTGCACAGCATCCAAAAAGGTAAACCTGGCTGACATCCTCACTTGAGAAAAATAAGTCACACCAATGTTCTGAAGTCATCAGCTAAACTGCTGCTTGCACAAGCCAATAGGTTTCTACTAGCAACCATAAAAAGAATGTGAAACAAAACCATTCTATTAAATCATTCCTGGTAGTTATGGAAATTGTCATACTTTCATAAATACTGAAAGTTATTTTAATATACCTCTTGGTTTTATGCTTTTGTCCAACAATTAAATCCATGCAAGGATACTGATTTCAGTTAAAAATATCCAGCTCTCCCCTCCAAAAACAAACCTATGCAAATACTTATAATAACATCTATTAGCGTATCATACATATGTATTAACAGTTTATATTCTATTGTTTTTAGGCAAGAATTAGAAATACAAACAAGTTAATGCTGCATTCGTCTAACCTTCATCGCATCAAGAGCCAGTTTCAAATTTGCCTTCTCCATAGGATCAGTGGTATGTTTGACCAGCTCCTATTTGGAAGATATATTTTAGTACTACTTCCATCAAATTAAAACCAACACATAAGAAAACATTTTACAAATAAACCATTTTTATCATTATTCTCACCATAATGTGAAATATCTGATTTAACTAGGCTCTGTTTTCATCAAAAATTTCAAACTGTTAAGAAGACCAAATAGATATCAAAAGGACACGAGACAATGGTCAGAAAGGTTTTCCTTTCAAAGTTGAACGTGAATTCTATCCCCCACCATCACACTGACATTCTTGCCAGATGTTAAGAAAGATTCCCCTCCTTGACAACTGAACTGATACTTTTTTCTTTTTTGGCTGTGCCACATGGCACGTGGAATCTTAGTTCCCCGACCAGGGATCGAACCCGCGCCCCCTGCATTGGAAGCGTGGAGTCTTACCCACTGGACCACCAGGGGAGTCCCTGAACTGATACTTTTCACTTGTCATCAAACTTGGCTTCTCTATGGCTTTGGATTCTGACAACTCCATCTCTCCTTTGGCCTCAGGGACATCAGGCTCTTCTGTTTGTTGCTGTTATTTTTGTTAGTTCATCTTAAATGTTGCCTATTCATTTGTCTTTCATACCTTCTTCTTTCTTTGCACCTTAGAAATGAGTTATTATTCCCTAGATTTTCACCTTAGTCTTCTGTTATCCTTACGTTACATACTCTGTGAATTCTATCACAACCATTGCCATAACATCGCCTATCACCTAATGTGACAGTCACCCTCAAATGAATGTGCTCAACCCAGAATTCACGCCTGAGTCCCAGACTCATATGTCCTATTAAATTGTTCTACCTGGGTTTCTCGCAAGCCCCTGAAATACAGCATGTCCACACTTCATGCACCTTCACCCGCACCCCTACTCTTGTTCCTGTTTATGTTTTACTGAATGAGGGCACCTCCATCACTTAAGCCAAAACCTCAAAGGTGCCCCTGACTCCTCCCTCTCTCTCACTATGTTCTGTTTGTGTTAACTTTGACCCTTCCCCTTGAAACCTCCTCCACTGGCACTACCTCGGTTCAAGTCCCTGCTCTCTTTCAAATGGGTGACTGTAATAGGCTTCTGATTCATCTTCTGACTTGCAGTCTTTCCTTGCTACAATCTAGTCCCTCGATTGACATCAGAGTTAAATCTCTAAATGTAAATCAGATCCTGTTACTTAGACTTCTGGGAGGTTCACAAAAGCTTCAGGTTGTCACACATACCTCGTAGATGCTTCATGATCTGAGTTCTGCAAACCTCTCCCAACTTCTCTCTCCACTTCCTCTCAGACAACCTATGCCCTGCTTCTACTAAGTTAACTGCAATGCTCGAAATAACGTTCTAATATCTGATCCCATTAGGCATGATGTTTTCTCTCCTAGAAAGCCCTTGCTCTCTGATCCACCTGTCAAACCGTCATTCTTCCTTCAAAGCCCAACTCAAGAAACATTCCTCTGTGAAGCTTGTTATGACAGAGGCCTCTTCTCAAGCCATAATTAACTAAGTCTTTATTTGTTCCACTTCTGTACCTTCTGCATACTTATCACGTCGTATTGTACTTGGCAGATTACATTTCATTTTCCCCAATAAAACAGTGGACTTTATCAGTGTGAGGGGGGCTGTTTTACATTGTTGAGAGACTCACACTGTATGCAGCTCATGGGATCCATTCAAAAATCTTTGCTGAGGGGCTTCCCTGGTGGCGCAGTGGTTAAGAATCCACCTGCCAATGCAGGGGACACAGGTTTGAGCCTTGGTCCGGGAAGATCCCACGTGCCGCGGAGCAACTAAGCCCGTGCGCCACAACTACTGAGCCTGCGCTCTAGAGCCCGAGTGCCTAGAGCCCATGCTCCACAACAAGAGAAGCCACTGCAATGAGAAGCCTGCGCACTGCAATTAAGAGTAGCCGCAACTAGAGAAAGCCCGCGTGCAACAAGGAAGACCCAATGTAGCCTAAAATAAATAAATTTTAAAAAAAATCTTTTCTGAATTCAATACCAGTAGTGTTTCTAGTTGTAAACAGAACCTACAGATATCAAATCTGTTAAGTATAATAAACTTGTCAGAGTGATACTCTTTTGTTTCTATGTTTACTTTTCCTCTATTAAATAATAACAGTATTCTCAAAGTTTCAAACCCCCCACTATAAAATATTTTAATTTTATAAATCCGTGATTTCAGATCATAAGGCATTTCAAAAATGATTTACCCACTAAAATACAGTAGTAAGTAGAAAATATTCAAATTCATACCATATTTATTTAACACATTTCTAAACAGTAGACAAATTAATTCTACTCTACACTATTTTGAAATGGAAAAACATTTCTAGAATTTTTATCTAAGTGTGGTATCCCAGATAAAACTTTTCCTATTTTAAAAAATCATCATGGAACTAAGTATACTTTTGAAATTTAAAATATCAAACAACCCAAGAGAAATGAGCAGAAAAAGCTCACTGACTTTCCAAAAGGTAAGGTCATATTTTATACTTTTATAAGTCTGCTTAAAATCTTTTTTTTTAATTTTTATTTTTATTTTTATTTTTTTTAAACATCTTTATTGGAGTATAATTGCTTTACAATGTTCTGTTAGTTTCTGCTGTATAACAAAGTGAATCAGCTATATGCATACATATATCCCCATATTCCCTCCCTCTTGCGTCTCCCTCCCACCCTCCCTATCCCATCCTTTTAGGTGGTCACGAAGCAGGGAGCTGATCTCCCTGTGCGATGCAGCTGCTTCCTACAGCTATCTATTTTATATTTGGTAGAGTATATATGTCCATGCCACTCTCTCACTTCGTCCCAGCTTACCCTTCCCCCTTGCCATGTCGTCAAGTCCATTCTCTACATCTGCATCTTTATTCCTGTCCTGCCCCTAGGTTCGTCAGAACCATTTTTTTTTTTTTAGATTCCATATGTATGTGTTAGCATACGGTATTTGTTTTTTCTCTTACTTCACTCTGTATGACAGACTCTAGGTCCATCCACCTCACTACAAATAACTCAGTTTCATTTCTTTTTATGGCTGAGTAATGAAGAAAATAGATATTTCTTGAAAACTGCAACTTTTAAACTCTTCAATCAATATTTGACTATACTAAAGTTACAAGATAAATTATTAGCTTCTTTTGGAGATGTTTTTAGTTTCATGATGTCTCAGAAATTGACTGCCTAAGTCTTCCTTATTATTTTTTCATAAAATGCAATTTGATTAAGTTGCTTTGAGTTTAGGTCTCATAAATGTTTTAATGCATTTGTAAGGAATAATCAGGGTTTGAATTTTTCTGATTTCTCACTAGAAAATAGAAATGACTAATAATTTTGCAGTTACAGTTCAAGAAATTTAATATACAAGATGTATAAAGCACAGCAAACTCAGAATTATATTTCACATACAGGTAGTAGATCTTTTTAAAATGGCATTTCACAAGCATCAGCAAAGCTGATAGACTAATACAGTAAGACATTTCTTTGGAGCAGAACTAATGAGTCTCCTGGTACAGCTATCAAGTTAAATTTATAAGACTCTCCACCCTCATTAGAAGACTAACCGTGGAAACCATAAGCTTGGGGTTATAACAAGAATCACTTCAAAATAAATGCAGTCTTATTATAATTTAGTATAGCAGAAAGTAACACAGAGTGTGACACAATTCTCTTTCGTTTATGGTTATAAGGCACAAATTCTAACACAATTAACCTGTCAAAATTCAAGTGTATTGCAACACTGAGATTCTAATAAATGATTACTGCTAATGACAGAAGACTTGGTTGAAGGGATATTTGTATTTGTTTTGCCTTGTTTTTAAATTTTTTAATTTTTTTGGAGCCAGTTCTGTTTGAAGAACTCAAAATGTGACAGTGTGAAAGATACAGAATTATCTTTGCTTAAAAGGAAGAAACAATTTCCAGCTGTTTTGTTATTTCCCACTTAGCTATCCTCATAATTGAAAACTGTAAGGGGATAGGGCTCCAAACATAAAGTTTCTGCAGCTTAGTTGATGCTTCATTAATATTGTGTTGAATTAATGAATGAACAAATAAACAAACAGTTTTAAATTACATACCTGAAGGAGAAGGTGATACTTTAAAACACGCTGCATAGGAACCACAAGCAAATCTCGAAGAGTAAATTTCCCATTATTTGCTCTTTTAGAACATTCCTAAAGAAATTTTTTAAAAATTGAACTGTTTTAGTTTTAGCAAAAGGAGTCATAATACAAACATTAAAGGATGCAAACGCCATAAGCACAACTGTTATTTTACAATAAATATTTTGCTATTTTCCTTAACAATCCTTCTTTCTTAAAACTAGGAAGTATCGTCAGTTAAAAACCAAATGAAACAAACAAAACTTGTAGCATTTCAACTCTAAATAAGAATAAATATGTAGAACTATTTTACACATGAAAATTATTTTCTCTAGTGGTCCTCCAGCATTTTCCCCTCACTTACCACTTAACCTTTCACCAGTCTCCCCAAGCAGGCCTGTGGACCAGGCATCAAGAACAAGCCCCATTAATTAAACCCACTATGTTCCCTCCCCACCATCATGAACCATTGGTTCATTCGGTTCTCTCCAACTGCCATGTGCTTGGACTAGTTCCCAGCAAAATTCATCATCCTCTTGAAGAACTATACTTCAAGGCTGTTAGTAATAGTCCCAATCAAAATTGTGCTGTCTCTCTGTGCCTTGTGGGTCTCTTAATTATTGTTGTATATGTATAATATCTTCCCCAATATATTATGTCTTTTATACCTCTTAAGAATCTAGTATTTACTGACTAAACATTTGTTGTAATGAATGAAATGGAATGATTGACTCCCAAAATTTGCTAAAGTATAAACCCAATACAGGATTCAAAGTTTTCAAAGCCTCAGATTTTATTTTTTTAATCTCACAATCTCCTTTCTTACAAGTTTATCAAAAAATAGCATTGACGGGTTCACTCTATTGACATTAACTAAGACTTTGAGGAAAGTACTTTGAATTTGCAGTGTCAAAGCCTGAATTTAAATCAAGTTTGGCAATTCTTGTCTGTGTGACCTTGAACAAATTGCTTTTCTGATCTTACTGTTTCTCAAATATTCATGGTATCATCCAAAAAAACAATAAGGTGTCATAAAGATATTTTTATTTGTGAGCAACCTAAGTCCAAAATCCTCAGACAATTACATAACCAAGACCAAGGAATTTTCCAGTTCATGGAAGGGGTTGTATTCAAGAAAATACTCTTTAGTTTCCCTTTTGCCCACACTTAGCTTTTCCAGCACATGGAAGGATATATTATATTATCAGGAGCTATAGAAACAAACACCATTAGCTCCAATGACCATATTGAGTTAATGAGTGCTTGACTACAGCTTTCAAACAAGAACTGGTGACACATCCTGGCATGCTAGCTCACATCTTATCAATTGCTGGGGTTCACTGGACAGATAACTATTTCAAATGATTTCTTGCTTCCACAGATTATAGCGAGTTCTGGATCATGGGTCTCAAATAGGAGGTCAAACTGTTAATATTATTGTAATGAATGGGTCTCATCTTCCCAGCTGCATTTTAAGTTCCTTGGAAATTGAGGTTGTATCTTACACTTCTTATGTTATGCCATCTTACCATAGTGTTAAGAACAGAAATGTTATACATTTAAAATTTACTTTGTTATGTTATGGAAGTCAGTGTAAAACTGTTGGGGAAAAAATTATTTCAAGTTCTAAGTTATAAGCTCAGGAAGTAAAGAAACTAACAGCGCTGGCATTAGCTACAATTAGGGGGCCGAGACTGAAGTGTAAAATGCTTATTAGTATTGAAAGCAAATAAAGGGTAGAAATGATCCTTCCAAACATCCAGTCAAGTGCTTAGCCTCAACTCCAATTCTAAGTGAAAAGAAAAAAAAATGTAATAGGGATGAGCCAGCTTAGAGAACAAGGTAAAGAGACTCTATTACCCTTCACCCCATGTTACCTTGGTTCTACAGTAGGGGTGAAAAAAAGACAAAAATCACCAAGAATAAAAATAACCACAAAACAGAAGACATGAAGGAGGCAGAGAGAAACCTAGTATAAGGCAGCTTTCCCTCCATCATGCTGGGACTTGCAGAAGACAGTTCCAGCAAAGACTATTTGTTGAGGGCTTATAGTAAGTATCTGGTTAAATACTTCCAAATCAGACCCATGGTTAACACAACCAGCATCACCTCACCCTGGGCCTTTCAAACTCAGTCTGAGGTTCTCTCTTTCCCTAAGACTTACAGTGACTACAGAAACTATAGCGTATGCTCACTGGGCAGGATTTTGACAGTGAGTCTGAAAGAAGGGAGAGTAACATGCATATAATGCTGAGAATATAATGCAGGTTTGATTGACCACTTTCTGACTCCTCTCTTGAACCAGAATTATATATCTTTATTAAAAAAAAACTGCCTAAATGGTAGCTCTATTAGGAAGTCGTTGTGTACGTTGTTAACTTTTATCTTACCATCGTGTTTTAATTTGAGTCAAGGTGGCTTATAGTTCTAGACTTACGAGGCTCTGCTCTCCAAAGAGGAGCAGGGGCCCTTTAGGCTAACAAGGCTGTAAGGATGTCACTTAGTGGTGACTCAAACCATCTCCAGCCATAAGATCCGCATCATCAAGGGATTGTGAGAGGTGAGAAAGAAGGATCCATGATATAGAATTAGTACAGTTACTTGGTAGTCGGTTGATGTGCAAATTTTCTCACCAATAGCTCCCCTTTGTGGGAATTATTTTATTAAATCAGACCAGATACGCTAAACAGTGAAGGGGTTCTGACTTGCAAATCATCTACCTCTTCTTCTCTGTTCATCACCTGACCTCACTGCTAAACCCAACAAAGAGCAGCAAGGAGGATATGAGAGAGCCAACCAAGCCACACACAGAAGAGCTGACTATACATCTCTACCTGAAATTTAAGAAGATCCATACGTATGGATAATATATTTGAGATGACAATTCATATAGCATATAAATAATCGTTTTTCAAAAGATTTCTGAAAGTGCAAACTCTTCTTGTGTGTGTGGGGGGGAAAGATGTACCAAAAAAATAAATGACCTAACACAGTTTCCAGACTTATTTTCCATTGTTACCATGTGCTCTATTCATACTAACATACTTGCCATTTCTCAAACTTGCCTGATCCTTCTGGTCAAGACATACCAATTCTTCCAGAATGCCCTACATGGACTCTCATCTATCAAGACTCACGTCATTCTTCAGTGACCTAACTCAAATGCTCCCTCTTCAGGTAAATCTTCCACAGTCTAACTATACTGAAGTGATCACTCAGTCCTACTCATGGAGCCCTGACTACGAGTGCTTATCACATACTACTTAATCTCATCATATGTGTGCCTGTCTTGCCTTCTTATGGGTAATATCCATGCCCTTTTTTTATTTTTTATTATTTTTTTATTATTATTATTTTTTAACATCTTTATTGGGGTATAATTGCTTTACAATGGTGTGTTACTTTCTGCTTTATAACAAAGTGAATCAGTTATACATATTCCATGCCCTTTTTATACGTTTTCCCCTAAATATCTTTTGGCCGTGTTATGCAGCATGTGGGATCTTATTTCCCTGACCAGGGATCGAACCCACGCCCCCTACACTGGAAGTACAGAGTCTTACCACTGGACCTCCAGGGAAGTCCCAATATCTTATATTTTTAGTAAACAGTTGACATCTACATACATATTATCTCACATACATCTTACTCATCCTGTACCTTTTACTACCATGGGCAAATTACTCATGATCTCTCTGAACACTGGCTTTCTTAACCATAAGATAAAAAAATTAATTGTATGTATCTCACAAAGTCATGAGGATCTAATGAGATAAGGCATGTAAAAAAGCCATAAATCTTCTATCTTACTACTGTTATTATTACTGCCACATTATTATTTTATAGAGCTATATATTAAAATATTTTATGAAATTACACTTAGAATTCATAGAAATTTGTTGTTGCATAGATCATGAAAAGAATATGTTGGTTTTAGTTTATTTTACTCTGTCATATACACACAAAAAATAAACAGTCACCTCTAATTTCAGTTTGACATCTTCTTTTGTCTTAGAAATGTAGTCTAAACTAGAGATGGCCAACTCCACTCCACTGCAGTACTGCCCATAAATAACCAACCTGAAAGGAAAAGAGAGAGAGGAAAAAATCTGAGGACAAAAAGGCAAGAATAAAGTGGAAGAGGAAATTCACCTATTTAAAACCACAGTTAGGCATAACCAAAGCAAATCTCACTCGTCCTGCTCCTCTTACTTTCCAGGTAACCCTGGGCAGATGACTCATAAGTTCTCTGAACCTCAGCTTTCTTGTTTCTTTTGAAGACACACCACACATACAGTTATCGAATGAAAGTCACTCATATTTACGGTATTAAAAATGACTATTTTTAATTTCCAAATTTGAATGGGATTGATTCCATGCATGTTTTTATAGCAGGTAGATT
This sequence comes from Leucopleurus acutus, assembly GCF_964270905.1. Taxonomy (NCBI): domain Eukaryota; kingdom Metazoa; phylum Chordata; class Mammalia; order Artiodactyla; family Delphinidae; genus Leucopleurus; species Leucopleurus acutus. The sequence continues at coordinate 98,742,576 of NC_139143.1, read as the reverse complement.
TTACAAACTGGCTTAATGACTGTTAATATTATTTGAGTGCATATAATAATCAAAAACAAAATTAAAAACTTCTCTTCAAGTTTCTATTAGAGATCAACTTTTACACTGTTCACGCTCACTCAGGAACAGTTTTATTTTCTACTACTGTTTCACTGTAATCACTACTTACAACTCTACTCATTAATAAACCTCCTACTCCCTCCCCCGTTTTAATTAAGAAAAATACATTATCTGAAAAGTGGGAATGAGAGGGCTGAGCTGTGCTGGCTGGGAGATAACTCACATTGCATGGGGTCTGAGCCTGCTTCGGGAAGGGTATCTCTGGGGTAATACCGATTTTTGCAAAGAGCCCGGTTAATTTATTGTTTCTTTTAGCCCTCTACTGGAAAACAAAAAAAACGACTACATTAATATTTATCTAATGTTGATGTAAGCAATTAATTAGCTACTTCTTAGTACTAGGAACTATAGTGCTTGATTTTAAAAGAGAGCGCTCTATTTTAAGCAAAATTCCTTGGTACTTCTAATTTATGTGAATTGTTCGGAAGATTTTTTTCAAATTCAGAAAGGGAAACTGACGTTGGCTGTGAACGTAATACTCCAAAATACAGAATTATAAGGTATTAGAGTTGGAAAAAGCACTACGTACCAGATAATCTACCCCTAACATTTACAGATGGAAAAAAGGAGGCTCAGAGAGTTAAAATGACTTCCTGAAGTCTACAGGACTCAAGAGTGACAGAAACTGCACCTTCTGGTTTTCAATGCAAAAGTCTGAACCCTTCTTTTTTTCTTTTTTCTTTTCCCTGATACATATATAGAGGTCAACCACTACCCAGAAATTAACTGTCCCATGTTCTAATTACTGCCCAGACAGTATCTTAATGAACGATAGTAATAGCTACTTATGAGCAATTTTAATACTAACCCTCACTATAATTACAAACTAATAGCCACAAAATTTAAAATCCAAAAGTTACCTTTCCTTGTAGTTAATGAAAACTTGATACAAGTTCTGGTCGTTCTTATTTACAATGGAATCATGAATCTCTTGCATTAGGTTCCGATGAACTTTTACAAGTTCCTTAGAAAAGAAAACAGTGGCAAAGCAAATTAGGAATCAGAACCAAAAAAATCACCCGGAGCCCAGCATCCCTATTGCTGCCAGACTTGCCATTCAAGGATATGCTGAATACCCTCAATATATAAACCTGCTACCATGAGTAAAGAGGAAAAAAAGGAGGGGAAAGAAGAGAAAAGAGAGAAGGGGAAGGGGAGGGGAGGGAGAGAGGGGGAGAAAGACAGGCCATGTTCACGGAAGATAGCAATTTCAGATCTGACTGTGGAAAAAGAAATTCGCTCTCTAGTTATTAAAGGGTAATTTATTCCTTGTATAAAAATATGTACAGTTCAGTTTCATCTTATAATCACTTTAAATTTTTAAATAAAACTATCCCAGTGCTTAACGTTTTACTGACAGGATAAAGTAATGATTCATGTCCTCGAGACATAAAAATGTAGATTTGTACTTTGGTCAATTAGTGGTGTCCTGGAGCTAAGCTAACAATAATCAGACTAAATTACTTGAAACCAGCCAATTAATGTCATAAATAAGCAGCAAATAAATTGTAGTAGGCAGTTTACTAGGGCAACTCAAAAGATAGAATTTCACATTTTTCCTGATAAGCAAGTAATTTTCGGTCAGACAGTAAAATACATGTCACAGCCAGGAAATGAGGAGATCCGAATCAAGGTGCCAATTCTCCCAGGATCTCTTCCCGTGTACCTTGGAGCACACATTGATGCAGGGCATGCCCTTCCTTAGGAGGTGCTAAGTGAAATATGAATATGTTGGCCCTGTCACTTTTCTGAGGAGCATGGAAAAGCTATTAGAATAAGGACTGTCAAATGCGTTCTAAGTTACAGTGAGCGTATTTCGGTGGTTTAAGATCCTCATCTTCCTAAAATGTGTGGTTTGTTTTATGCTAAATATTCATTTGATATTGGGATCTTTTTCTTCCTTCTACGTTACAAATCAATAAGAATGTCTTCATTTGGCCAAAATCAGGAACAAGGACAACATGCCATAGCTAAACTGGTGCAAAGCAACACTAAATATAAAGGAATCAAAATATTAGAGACTTTACAGGTGATACAAGCAAGCCGGTTCATAAAAGCTTATATACTGTATATAAGAGCGACATATTAAAACTGAGGGACTACCCTGATGGTCTAGTGGGTAAGACTCTGCACTCCAAATGCAGGGGGCCCGGGTCTGACCCCTGGTCGAGGAACTAGAGCCTGCATACATGCCGCAACTAGAAGTCCGCATGCCGCAACGAAGGTCCCGTGTGCCTCAACAAAGGTCCCGTGTGCCACAATGAAGACCCAGCACAGCCAAAATAAATAAATTAAATAAATAAATAAATATTAAAGGAAAAAAAGAAAAACTGAGGCCAGTTCTAGAGGTCTAAGAACTTGAATCTTGCCTAGCAAGACCTTACATGGTATTGCATTTGGCTTGCCTCTATGCTTTTGGGTACATATCCTTTTAGGACTGTCAGATAATAAGGTACCCTGAAATTTGAAATGCTATGTAAATGTGAAGAAAAGCTCCTCACATCTTACCATTAAAATAGACTGTTATATCGGGCTTCCCTGGTGGCGCAGTGGTTAAGAACCTGCCTGTCAATGCAGGGGACACAGGTTCGAGCCCTGGTCCAGGAAGATCAGGGGACACAGGTTTGAGCCCTGGTCCAGGAAGATCCCACATGTTGCGGAGCAACTAAGCCCATGTGCCACAACTACTGAGCCTGCGCTCTAGAGCCTGCAAGCCACAACTACTGAGCCCATGTGCCACAAGTACTGAAGCCCATGCGCCTAGAGCCCGTGCTCCACAACAAGAGAAGCCACCACAATGAGAAGCCTGGACACCGCAACGAAGAGTAGCCCCCGCTCGACGCAAATAGAGAAGGCCCACGCAGCAAAAAAAACCCAACACAACAAAAATAAATAAATAAATAAATTTATCTTAAAAATAAAAGACTGTTATATCATAAAGAAGCAGTGTATTTCAGAAATGGGAGTTTAGGCTGATGCAACCAGAAGAAGAAAACACCAAAAAGCAGAGGACAAGGAAGTGTAGGAATGGAGGGAAGTGAAGAAGACAGATGGAGCCAGGACAGTGTCTGTAAGATGGGGTTGGGGGGCTGAAAGAACAATAGAGCAGGGAATGGGGCAGAAGGGGATTCCCACAAGAGAAAGAGACCATAACACCAGGGATTAACTGAGACTACCTTGTTGTGACAAGCAGTTAAGTATAATACATCAACCTTATCCTTTTGCGTTCAGCATACATTCTGACTTTTGCTTGACAATACGACTTACTAGTTATTTCCAGAAAATAAGACTATAAAAACTCAGGAGACAGAAAATTGGGTTAAAATTCTTTAAAAATACAATAGAATGTTCAAATAGGGACCCAATAAGAAAATGAGGATTTTATAGAAGTGTACCACAATTTTAGCTAGCATGTTTTTACTTACAGGAATGTTGATGAATACTGAATCAAATTCAGCTGCTGTCAGAAATCTTTTTAATGGTGCCATGAAATACTACCAGGAGAGAAGAGAGGGGTAATAATTAAGCACAACTTATCCTAATCTATATAATAGTTTCTCATCAATGAGCAATAAATATTACTGAAGTTAATCAGTATTATGAATACCAAGAAAGCAGAAACTATTTTCTCTACCGTAAAGATTCTATATTTGAACAGAGATATGAAGACATAAATACAAGTTAATACATTTAAAATATAAAATAAAAGATTTGGGCTATAAATCCTTCTGAAAGTAAGAAAAAAAAAGAAGAGAGAACACCTCTGGCCGAACTGGCAAAAAATGGCAACCTTCTGGAGATATGTTTGAGGACTAATTCAAAATATCCCTCAAATGCTCTGTGAAGATTCTAGATCCCTGAGATCAATAATTTGCATATACAATTTATGGATCATTCCCCTTCATTCTTTGAGAATTTTAGTTCCTGGCCTACCATATCTCTGTCCATTACTACCCCCATCTTCATTTTTGGTTGTATCAGTATCTGTGCAGATGGTCCTTCCAATAGCCTGGCCTCTCGGTTCCCTGAACTCCAATAATCTGTGCCCTATCCTAGCTCAGGTCCTCCTGTGGTCATAGCCCAAGACCCCGTCATTACCAACAACTGCATATGCTCCACAGAATTAAGGTGAAGCAAGCAAGTCTCTGACCTTTACCCTCCCACCTTTACAGCTCATTTCTCCAAGGACTTCTCCAACCCAGTGGGTCTGCCAATCCCCTGACCATCTCACATCCCTCATGTCCTCACTTCCCTTTTTACCCAGTTTACATTCCACGAGCCATCATCAGAATCACTGCCCTACAAGTACCCTTACCCTCTCTTCTTTCATTCTGGAAAAATGAAAACCCTGGTTAAATCTAGCTTGCCATATATTTTGTGCCTATACCTAAGAAGTTAAACAGAAGCTACACTGATAGCTAATTAAAAATATAATCACAAAACCCAAATGAGCCTGTAATGCTACATTATCCTAGTACATTTACCCTCTCGTTCTCCTAAACAACTCTTCCATGCCTTCAGCTCTCTTTTTAAACTTCCAAAACTTTCTCCTGGTTCTCATTCTCCTAGCCTCCAAATGTGGAAGTCACCAGAGGTGACCTCAAACCTCTTCTCTATCAACATCCATTCCCTTGGTGATTCATCTAGTGCCATGGCTTTAAACACCACTGCATAATGATAATGGCCCAATCTATACATCCAACCTTTCCCCTGAATGTCAGACTCATACATCTAACTTCCTCCTCAATACATCCCCTTGGAAGCTAATAGGTATTACAAATTTAGTAAGTCCCAACAGACTCGTGATTCCTACACCTGTCCTTCTCCATCTCAGTCACCATCTTCACCATTTACACAGTTACTCATGCTTAAAACCTAGCATTGTTAGGAATTCCCACTGGGCAGTCCAGTGGTTAGGACTCTTGCACTTCCACTGCTGTGGGCCCAGGGTTCAATCCCTAGTCAGGGAACTAAGATCTCACAAACCGAGCCATGTGGCGTGGCCAAAACAAACAAACAAACAAAAAAACAAGAACAGAAAACCAAGAATTCTTGATTGCTCTTTCCACACATCCTTTACCTAATCCATCATCAGATCCACTTGGCTCTACTTTCAAAATTTATTCAGAATCTGACCACTCCCTGCCACCTCAACCAGTTCCACCATTTTCCATCAACTTAATTATTACGATATCCTTCTAACATTTTTCTCAATTTCCACCCTTGCCTGACAAGAGTCAGAATGATCTGTTAAAAACTTACATTAGATCCCATCACTTCCTCTACTCAAAACGCTCTAGCTTTTAGCCAGGTGCTCCTATATGTCCCCTGTGACCTGGGGGCTCACAAAGTCTCTGATCTCACTGCTCCCCTGCACTCATTCTGCTTCAGCCTCCTGGGCTGTTGCTGTTCCCTGAAGCACACTGAACACTGTCCCACGTGAGGACCTTTCTCCCAGGGATTGTCCACTCTGGGATATTCGCATGGATTACTCCACTCCCTCCATTCACAAAGCTCTCTGCTTAAATACGATCTGACCACAGAGGCCTTCCATTACCACTCTATATAAGGTAACACCAGCCTCTCCCATCACTCACTACCCGCTTCCTCCGCCTTATTTTTCTTCAGAGAATTTATCACCACCTGGCATACTCATTTGCTTAAATTATAAACCCTCCCATGAGAGTGTCATGAGAACTAGAGCTTTGTTGTGTTGACTGCTATACCCACAGTCCCTAGAATAGTGCCATTCACATACGAAGAAATCAATAAATCATTGTGGGATGAGTAAATCTGCTTTGAGATCTTTAAACCCAAAGTCCTGCTGAAAATCAGAATATGCAGACACTGTAGAAACACTGAGCCTAATGTATTAGCAAGGCAGTCTTGGAGCGTCAAGAATGATACCTGATGACTTACTTTTTCTATTGACTCCAATGTTTCTGTATATTTTTCCTCTGTCTGTTTGATTTCTGCTAGGCAGCAACTCCGTATGTCATTTTCTGGACATTTCTACAATTAGAATTTTCAAATTAACATTATTTAATCAAATTCATGTATTAATCTTTCCAGTACAAGATAGAAATAAAAATGATTGATTTTTTTAAGTGTTCCATTCTAATAAAACACATAACTGAAAGATATATTTAACTGCATTTGTGAAGGATCTTTGCTTTTTAAAAGAATTTGAACGAAGTAAATGAAAAAGTTTTAGATAATTAAAAATATACTATTGAGTATACTCTCTTTAAACTGAAACATCTATTTTAGTATAAATGTTACTGAATCTGGAGACATCATGAATGGTCTTATACAGTTTTCTTAATGTACAGCATACTTTATAAGTGCTGTAGAAATACTGCAAAAATCATAAAAGGATATTTGGTAAGTAAAAAGTCTTAAAATATTTTTTCAAGAGTTAACATCTTGGTGTTTGGCTCTCTTACTGTTTAAGACTCTAGGCAGTAGAACATAGTAGGAAGATCAAAGTTTTGGGGATCAGATAGAATTTGGTTCAAGAACCAGTTTTGCTGTTATTAGTTTGTCTAATCTCTCTGTGTCTTGGTTTTCTCATCTATAAAACAGAATTACAGTACCCAGCCCAAGGAGCTGTAAATGAGATAACCTGTGTAGCGTGCTTAACACCCTGAGGAATGTACAAGAAGGGCCCTGTGCGTTCAATCATCATCACTGCTCACCCTGGGCCACGTGAACAGCCCAGCACCGTAAGCTCAGTGAAGATGGTCCTTGGGAAAGACAGTGAAGAATTTGCTGGTGCCCAAAGAAGTTGATAATTAAAGGGGTATGGACGATACTCCATCACCTAAAACACTCTTAAACTGCTGCCACAGGCGTCCTGTCAGCTCGTGCAGTGGGTTAAAGCACACATTCGTGACGTTTACTGAACACAGGCCAGCCAAGTTGTTTCCATCCCACAGAAGCTACTGTCCCCTATGTGGGCACCGGACAACCCGCCGGCCCTTTATTAAATGCAAGAGGTCCAAGAGAGCTGAGTGAATTCATCAAAGCACCGAAGAAACCTAAAGTACCACCCAGCTGATGAAGAAAGTCTTTTGTGTAAAGAAAATGTTAATAAAAGCTTAAGCAACTGACCTTATTTTTCATTTCAAATTATATATGAGAAAATCATTCAAGGTAATTCTGAATGTTTTAGATATTTTAATGCAGATAAAGCTTTGTGGGCTGCTGTTGACTATGGCAACATCTGAAACTAAGTTTATAAAATAGTAAAAAATGCTAGGAGACCTGTAATGAAACAAACAACAACAACAAAAATATCTCGTATCAACCCCTAACAAACAGGAAGAAATATTCTTTAACCTATACTTTATGCCACATCAAACTTAAAGTAGATTTACCTGCTTTGCAAGAGATTTCCTTTCATAACAATATCATTTCATGATCCCCTGAAATTATGTTCTATTGCCACTCTGCAATTATTTAGCTGTGTGGCATGCTGTTTACTTGTTAGACTTGATTTTCTTACTAGTAAACGGAGAGATTTAGACCAGAGATTTCCTATGGTTGTTCTGAACTGTAAAATGTCCTGTTTACATGTCTCCAAATGCAGCAACACGTCATGGTTATACAGTTACAAGCAAGTAAACATAAAAAAGAAAACAAACAAAAAAAACATCCCAGCAGAAGTTACATAAATAATTATTGTATTATAATTATGCTATTATTTTATAATTATAATTAATAGACTTATAACATAAATATTATTTCATTTTATTAATTATAATTATTGTATTCATTCGTCTTTCAAATAATCACTTTCCTAATAAAATACTCAGAATAACAAGTCATGGTTATAGAGTTATAAGCAAGATAAAAAAGAAAAACAACGAGCCCAGCAGAAGTTACATAAATAATTATAACCATTGTATTAATTATAATTATGCTATTATTTTATAATTATAATTAGTATAATTAAAACATAAATATTATTTTATTAATTATTATATTAATTAGTCCTTCCAATAATCACTTTCCTAATTAGATACTCAGAGTAACTTAAAAAACAGGCAAGTCAAAGTCCTACAGGCTGATGCGCCTCCTCTGCCTTCATCAAGTCCTCGTACACTTCGCCACCTTCGTCTTCCCCATAAACACAGTCGTACAGACCCTCTTCATCTTCCACACGGGTTTCACTGAAGCAAAAGGTATAACATAAACGTCATTTTCTAGCATGCAGTAAATACAGTAGTTAGAAATAGCTTACTGGTTATCAACAGAAAATCCAGAGAGCAAATCAAATACAGTGGAAAGAGGCAAAGGTTTACATTACAGCTCTGCCCCTCCTAATAAGAACAAGGACAAACGACAACCACAGAATCTGACAACGATGGCAGTGCCCTAACCTTCACTGGGCATTTACTACGCCTCTCTGCATGGGTTATCTCGCCTGGTTTGCCCAGGTCCAGCATTAATTTTGTTATCAGGTAGGCACTGTTGTTTGGCCAATTCGAGTGACAAGGACTTTGAGAGAACACAATGTTCTTTGACTTGCCCAGGATAACACAGCTTATCAGACAGCAGAGCCAGGATTTAAAACCCAGTCTGTCTTACACACTGAGTGGTTTAACTGCTCTATCATACTACCTCCCATTTTTCATATGTCAAGACCTCAGTTTCATTACCTGTATTAAAGGGTATAATATGGAGAAGACACAGGAGTTGGGGAGGACCTAATATGTTATAAATAATCTTTATAAAGCAAAAATTTCTGCTGATTATAATTGTCAATATCTAATGCAATGGTTTTCAAACCATGTTCCTTCAAGGCCACTCAGAGGGTACCCACAGGTTTGATTCTGTCAGATTCTGCTTTTATCTGTTCTATTTGTATTTTGCTTAAAGAAATGGTCCCAAGACCACAAGACTTTTTTTTTTTTTTTTTTTTGCGGTATGCGGGCCTCTCACTGTTGTGGCCTCTCCCGTTGCAGAGCACAGGCTCCGGACGCGCAGGCTCAGCGGCCATGGCTCACGGGCCCAGCCGCTCCGCGGCATGTGGGATCCTCCCGGACCGGGGCGCGAACCCGTGTCCCCTGCATCGGCAGGCGGACTCCAAACCACTGCGCCACCAGGGAAGCCCCACAAGACATTTTTAAAAGCCATTGAAATTCTTCTGCTGGTCTCCTGGCAGTGGAAAATAATCCCTATTTTTTTTTTAACATCTTTATTGGAGTATAATTGCTTTACAATGGTGTGCTAGCTTCCGCTTTATAACAAAGTGCATAGGTTTACAATCTCAAACGAAGGGTTAGGGAAAGATAATCAGTCACTGTGGAAGCGTTCATGGAGACTTTAAAAATCGGGCCCTATTCAGTCAACACAGAAACAGCTGTTTCCACCTATCACCCATGCTGTTACTACTCCTTAAGATTTTCCTTTCAGTTCAAGAGTTCTAGAATTAGCTTCTATTAACTAATAGTGCCAAAGAACTGAGATTAATAAATTTAGGTATGTTAGAAAGAAGCATTAATATCTCTCTGAAAAGAAATTCAACTCGTTCAGTACTGCCAGCCCTTAGCATTTCTCTTGGGCCTGTGCAGATAGAACATTATAAATTGACGTACAAAAATAAAAGCACTAACTATAAATGTCACTCTGAAACTCGGAGCATTTTTCAAAGTAGGTGCAATCACAAGGTTGTCTATGTTTGTCATGAAGAGTTATCTGGAGGCATTTGACAGAAATGAACTGTCAGACATCCAGAAGAAAGGAAGGTGCCTTAAGGGAGAACGCTCTGGTGGTGAGAGAAGTTTCAGAGAACCTGCTGTGAGAAAAATTCATTCCAGGATTACCTGTCCACCCATCCACCCACCTACCTGATTCTTAAACCAAGAACCTACTGATTGCCAGACTCACCAGTGCTAAGAATGCTAAGATCCAAGGGCTCTCCCATAGTCTAGTGTGGAAAACAGCACATAAACACATAATTCTATGAGTGCAGAGGAAAGAGTAAGAATAACTCTGACTAAGGAAGGCAGGGAAAGCTTCATGGAAGATACTACATCTGAACTGGATCTTGAGTGTATTTATTTATTCAATAGGTATTTGCTGAATAAATACTATGTTCCAGCAGATATAGCTGCAGACAAGGCAGACACAGTTTCCACCCTCCAGGGTGACACAATGAATGAGAAGAGGGGATGAGCATTCAAAGGACCCCAACCTGTGCGATGGCAGAGAGGTGTGCAGAAGCTGGCGACGTGAGGGGTGGAGTCCCGTCCAGTGGGACCAGGTGAGTGAGGGGAGCCCCAGAGGGAAGAGGTGAACCAACCTGAGAAGGGCCCTGCGCTCTGGGAGCTCAACCTTACCTGGGCATCTGAGGACCACAGTGGGTTATAGAGGGGTAGTGTGGAGGGTCAAGAAGCCAAGCAGGGAGATAGAGAAGCCAAGAAATGAAATGCTGTGGGTGAGAGGTAATGAGTACCATAACCAGAGTAAAGGCAGATGAGGAGAGAAACAGAGACCCAGGAGACCGTGTCAGCTACAACCAACCAGACTTGGGGACCAATCCGGATTAGGGAGAGGGGGGAGGACTGAAGGATGCTTTCAGCTCTGTACTCTGAAAAACTGGGGAGATGGTGAGTCTTACTGGCAGTTCCAGAATTTCCATACTGAGGGGCTGAGGCAGGCAGTCTCGCCTTAGGCAGTCTCCCTGAGAACAGTGGGGCTGTTAAACTGGTTTGAGCACTTTCTATAACTCATCAAAGGGTAGGAAGGTCTGATGAGTTCATGAAGGAACTGAGATTAAAGAAATGATAAAGGAGTAGGTTCTGTATCAAAGGGGATCCTGTTCAGAAGGAAAACAGGCTGTGAAATCCTCTTCCTCCCTCAGACACTCCAACCCCCACCTCCAAACCAAGAAAAAAAAGCCAAAAAAACAAAAAAATTACATTGTCTTTCTTAAGTCTTGCTATTGACTATTTTGCATGAGGGCAGAGGTACATATGTATAAATTCACACAGATTCTTCTCTAAGAATTGTAGGAGTGACACACACGCACCCACACACATTGCAACTGGGCTAGAACAGTTTGGGTTTTTGTTATTCAATCCCATACTAAAGCTGTTTTTCTTGCTAACAGTTTGGGCAGTAATCTCTGATTTGCACAAAATGAAGAAGGGAGAGAGGAAAAAGCTGTGATTCTTCAAATGGTCAATAAATCAACAGCAATCTATATTAGCTTTCCTGTGTCTGGGCAACCTAGATATGGTCCCATCTGACACCCTGGTCATAAAGGTTGAAGGAGCAAGGACACTACCGTTTAGCCATCTTACACGCTCTCCATTCCATCCTGTGTCTGTTTCTCTCCACGTGAGGACAGAATGACCCCCCCCCCGCCTGGGGAGCAGACCAGTGTTTGTTCTGGGGCCCTCCCTTCAAGCGATTCACCCCCAGAGGTTAAAGGGAAGTCTATGAGTCCACAGAGATCATAACAAAGCCAAGACTGAAAAGCAAACCCTCATAGCAAACTCAAAAGCAGGCATTTGCAGGAAACACACGACATTTGGACCTCCGACCACCTGGTGAAGAGGTGAAGCAGACTGCACCTCCCAGAGCATGTGAGTTGGCACCTCAGAGCAGCCAGTTCAGGCGCCCAAGTTTTCTCCAAACTTGCATCCTCACGGGATTTATCTTGGCATCAACAGAACAAGACGAGGGAAGACTATAAAAATGAGTAGGTGTAGGTGGGGAGTTAAGATAGAATGTCATCATAGCACTGGAAATAATATTCTTTCTAAGACGACAAGGAATTCGATTATCTGATAAGTAGTCTTATAGTCACTTTATGAAGACTGTAGCCAATTCAATGAGACAATCAGCAATTACCTTGCTGAAGATTAGTGAGTTCTTGGAGATTTTAAGGAGAGATGAGAAACCATTCTTGATACACATGTAAAATACAAGACTTCGAGGCCCATCCAAAGGCAGCCTACTCTGGGAAGGGCTACCAGCCTTGCCGTTGGCTCCTGCTGAGAGCTTTCAGAGGAGCAAGGCCTCTGGGAATCAATGCAGTGAGTAAGAGCCTCCACGCTAGAATAAGAACTGCCTGGGTTCCCATCCAAAGACTACTATTTCCTTATGATCTTCAGCAAGTCATGATCTTCAATATGATCTTCAGCAAGTTACTTAGCTTTCAAGCCTCATTTTCTCATTTGTAAACTGTGGTGATACTAGGAACAACCTCATAATGTGGTGTTACATGAGAGACGCGTGTAACATGGTTAGGACAGAAACACGCACTCAGTAAGCTCCTATGAACTGATAGATGTCTCACGATAGCTCCAGCCTGAAGCATCATGCCTGGAAGACAGTAAGTGCTCAATGCAGCTTTGGCCTATTAATTCAGAAAACAGATACTTACTGAGGACCTACTAGACACTAGACACTGTTTGAAGTGCTAGGAAAAGAGCCAAGAACAAGGTCAAGTTCCTGACCTCATGCAGCAGGCCTTCTGATGAGGAGACGGACAAAAAGTGAGGCAAGCCGAGACTGCCTCAGGTAGAGGCAAGTACCGTAAAAACACAGAGCAAGGTGAGGGTGGCGGCAATTTTAGATAGGAAAGGCCTCGCTGGCAGAGCCATCTGAGCAAAGACTTGGATGGCGAGGGGTCAGCCACATGGGCAGAAGGGACAGCCAGTGTAAAAGTCCTAGGGCAAGAACAAGGTCCGTGTGCTGGGGTATTAGGATCGATCAGTGGATGAATTTCCACAGGATCTGAATCTCTCCTGGAGCAGAATCTATGTCTTCTTATAATTCTTTGCAAACATACCTGCTCTTTGGCATCAGCTCCTTGAGGGGTGAGGATCAAGTTTTACCTTTATTTGTAATCTGCACAAGTCACTCAATCAGCAGAAGATAACCAGCTGCAAAGACCTTTAGCCTCTCCCAACTATTAAATGATACAGCCCCAAAGGATTCTCTCTTCAGAATCAACACCATCTAATGAAACATCCCTGAAGAACTCCCACCCACACTGATCTCGTTCGTCCTTGAACTTACACAGCAAGCACTATCTGTCCTACAGGTCCGGTGGTAGATTCTATTAATACTCCTCTCGTTAATTGTCTGGTTCCAGGTTTATCTACTACCTTTCCTATGCCTTTGAGAAACTTCCAAATGTTACTTCATTGCTGTCTGTTTCTTTACTCTCCATAGAGACTTGCACAATGCAAGGCACACAAGAGGAATTGAAAGCCAGTTGAAGTACATTTTCTCATGAAGCTTTCCATCAGGAGTCTGAGGTTAATTCTCACATGTCTTAATCACTAAGCCACGGTTCCCCTTCAGAGAGCTATTTTAACACCCACGGTTAAAATCCACAAAGGATGCAAAAATTGGCAGTGGTGTACTTTTGTTGAAAATGCTCAACATACTCTATTAAATCAGGCAGGCTTTTGTAGATGTCGTCATCATTAACGCTTTCTTCTGTCGGGAAGGGCCTAGGAGGGAGGGAAAAAAAAAGAGTGAATAGGCAAAAACTAGGCTGGACATTTACCTCTCACGAAACACATACGCTCAGCTGCTGCCAAAGTGGTCAGATCAGTCACCATGTTTAACACGACTTCTGGGGCTTCTCCCAAAGTGCCTGGCTGTGGCTGTGTCAGGGTCCCCCAGGGAGGCATGGCACCTGCTACCTCAAATCACCTGCAGCGATCACGGCTGGTCACCACAGTCATGTGAGCAGCCGTGGATGTGCTGAGGTGCTCATCTGACCTCCCACCAGCCACACACCTGCAGGCTCACATCAGCGCCCACTGCAGCCCCCCAGCTCAGAGTGGGTCCTTGCCTTTAGCACCATTCAGATTCTTTGCACTTACAGAATCTGATCTGACAAATAACTTGGTAATTAGGTAACAACCATTCTAGCATGACTCAATTCACTAGTATAGATGAGAATTAGAAGACAAAAATGCCATGCCCTTTATATATGATCATTGACTCTGATATACTTTTCTACTCAGACCGTAAGTTGTGTGAGTTGTATTTTTTATTTTTCATCTATTGGACAAATAAGTCAAACAAGCCTCAAAAAGAGTACGATGTTTTCTTTGTCCCCTGCTCAGAGAAAATCACTTTAGTTTCTACCCTATTCCTAGCCATTGGCTTCCCTTGTTTGCTTCGTACTATGAACTTTATTCATAATACCAACATAATGCCCTAAATTTATGTCTAACAAAATCACAGTGATTATACTACAGTGCCAAAAGTTTTACCCTCTTTTACATGAAGTCAGCATGTCATATGTTCCATAAAAACAAGAGGATCCATCAAAATAAAAAATAAGCACTAGATAATTACTAAATAATTATATTTAGTATAGTGAAAACATTTTCACATTCGTTTATGTATTAACTTAGTACTTAAGACATCTGAGGAACATATATTTTTCAAATAAATTAAAATGTGTGAGAAATGCCAGTTTCGAAATCCTTTTTTAAATAAAATTTGACACATTTTATTATACTCTTATATACAAGTCTATTGTAGTAAAAAATTGAAATTATAAGTAAGAAGGAAAAAGTATAAGGAACAAGGAAAAAACTCTTCTATATATAGTTTCAGAACCAACAATATATAAATACATAAGAATAGAATCATGCTATTTCAAAATTTGCCGTTTGCACATAACAAAATATATGTTGACATGGAAAGATAATCATGTATTGAAGAGAAAATGACAAGGTATGGAACATTTATCCAGCCTAGAGACTACTGTAGAAAGCTGCCAGACTCATGGCCCATTTCTGAGGAAGGGTCTGTGGGTGTCTTCCCCAAGATCACTGTGCTTTGTACCCAGGGACTGGGCTGTCATGCTTGGATCCTCTCTGTTTGAATCTGAACGTGAACAGAAAAATGGAAGCAACAGAAGAAGAGACCCAGGGTCACAGAGCCCCATAACGGCTGGAGACTGAATTATGGAGCCCTGAGGAAATCAGGTAAAAAATGAGATCCATTCCATTTCCATGTGGCCTGGCTGTGTGGCTACTGAAACTGTTTTTCTGTATTTCTAACATTCCTAATAATACAACCTTCTGACTGACCTAACTTGAATATGCAGTATTTTAAACAGAAAAGGCCCGACACAACATAACACATCTACCTTTCCATACTTAACTGACTGCATAATGCTTCACTGCATGGAGAAGGTATAATTTAAACAATTTACAGTGAACCCTTGAACAACAAGGTTTGAACTGCACACGTCCACTTATAAATGGATTTTTTTCAATAGTAAATACTACAATACTACACGATCCACAGTTGGTTGGAACCACAGGTGCAGAGGAACTGAGGATGCAAAGGGCCGAATATAAGTTATACTTAAATTTTCAACTGTGTGGATGGTTGGTGCTCCTAATTCCCACGTTTTTCAAGGATCAACAGTACTTCCAAGTTTTTCACTTAGTTCCAAACTTTCAATACACCTTCTCGAACATATATTATTTTATACTTGTCTGATTATTTCTGAAACGCCTAGAAGTTGTGACTTATTGTTATGGCCTACAGGATATAAATGTACTGCAATATCTTTTTTAAAAATATCTATTTAATTAAGCATTTGTGTTTGTCTTAATGAATCACCTGTATAGGAATGTTAGAGGGAGTTAAAAGAAAGAACTGTATCAGTGACAGTCACCAGTGAGTTGAGAACGATGTTTAGCCAATGTGTCTTATTCAACGCTACGAATCAGTTCTTACTTGCTCGATAAATTTCAAATGTCTATTGAGCACTTATATACCCGGCCACTCTTCATGAATGAGATGTGGTCCCTGTACGCAAAGTGCTTTACACATAGTAGCCATTCAATAAACAATCACTTCATTGAACTGAACAGGACGTACGAACCACAGAGAAGCTAGCTTACCTGATTCCTGTGGCCAGCGCTACAGGTGTGCGAGAGAGTCGCGATAATGTTTCTATAACCTGAGAAAAGAGGAAAGGGCTCACTGGACGTGTATTTCAGAAAAAAATATATTTTTTCAAAAACAGTAGTTTTACAATCTAATATTAACAATAGCAGCGGAAACATAAGTTTGCAGGTGTCACCAAAGTGCAGAAAGGGAAGAGTTGTAACTGAGAAGTATATACACCTACCTATAATTTTGTCCCTTTCCTTAATTTTCTGACTCTACTTATAATTTTGTCCCTTTCCTTAATTTTATGACTCTAAGCAGATTACTAACCTTAATTTTCTGACTCTACTTATAATTTTGTCCCTTTCCTTAATTTTATGACTCTAAGCAGATTACTAGCAGTCAGTAAAAACAAGGAGTTAGGGTAATTCTAAAGTTCTCATGTCTCCCCTACTACATGATCTGAAAGACCCTGTAACGCCGCTCTGTCCAAAACAGTAGACGCTAACCACACAGAGGCTATTTAAATTTAAATTAATTAAAATTTTAAAAACAAAAAATCAGGTTCCTTAGTTGGACTAGCCACGTTGCATGTGCTCAGTAGCCCATGCGCCTAGTGGCTACTGCATTGGACGACACAGACAACAAACACTTCCGTTATCACAAAAACTTCTATTGGACAGCACTGCTGTATAGCAAAGTGGTTCAGAGGGTGGGCTCTCCAGCCATACCACGTCACGTGAGTTCTGATCCCGACTTCACCATTTATTAGCTGTATATCCGTGTGCAAACTACTTAATTTCTCTGGGTCTCAGCTTTCTCTTCTGGCTACTGCCTATAATAATTAAGTTAGGTTATTAACAGTCACTATCTTATTATGAGAATTAAAAAGATAATACATGTAAAGCATTTATATGGTAGCTATTCTTTATAATTGCCAACTTCAAGAAAATTACCTTATTCTAATTCTGAATATTTTCAGAAAAGGAATTTCCTAAATTACCCTTAATTATCTGTATCTGTTTCAAAAATTCTTCATAAAGTTCTTCAGTATCTAACCCTCGATGTGCCCTGCTAGATCTTTAGCGTTAGTCCATAGCAACTGTACCCTTCCTTCCCACGTTTACACCTAACAGCATCTCTTTCAAAGACTTACTGAGGAAGCTAATGAGCTAAAATGTGTTTTTCTCATGAAACCTCTTTCTATGATAATAGATATAATTTGTCTTAAGTATCTAAACAAAACGTAAATACATTCTACTACAAGGCCTATTCACAATGAGAAAACAGAAAGAGAAAAGGTAAAAATCTATCTCTAGGTTGAGGTAGTCTTTGAATTCCCCAGTTCAAAGATGGAAATGTTTCCAGTACTAGGAGTCACATAAGGGTATTAGCCACACATATACTTATTTATCACCTAACTTCAGGAGGCAGTATATTGTTGTGGTTACAAACTCTGAACTGAGAACACCTGGATGAGCTAGGCCCACCTTCACCAGCCTCTATAAAATGTGGATAATAACAACTACCTACCTGCCTCACAGAGTTACTGAAAAATTAAATGACACAATGCCCATCAAATGCTTAACTCAACAAATGTGAACTGTTATTAATACATAAAATAAAATAATCATTATATACAAATGAAATTTAATCTAATCGAAGGCCTTTATGCAATTTCTTTCTGGTTTAACCTTGGTGAAGAGCAAAAAACAACCTCCTAGGTAACACTTGATATCGATTAATATCCATAAGAAAGAAAAAGCAACTTCAGTGAGTCTGTAAATTCAGAAGATCATGAACGAAATAATAAATTTATCAAAATAAACTGATTCAAGATAAAAATACTCATCTGCTAAGTTTCCAAAAATATGCATTATTGAGTGAAAAGTCTAGCTATTGGAGGAGTCCAGGATAACCTGTGGAGTAATATTTAGACTGCTGAATTAACTACATTGTTGCATTTTAGCATGAGCCTTATCCTGATGTAGCACTGTTCTAAAGTTATGGGGTGAAGTCGGCTTCTAATTCGTTTTTTCACAGCAGTGTCACTACTCAATAACAAGAGAAATAGCAACAGCATTAGTACTGCTATGTGTTTTACTACTGCTATTATTTAACACAAATGTTAAAACACCAGAACTAGTCACAACCTGTCCCCGCCACAAGACTATATGTAGTTTGATTTTTTTTAATACAATTGTCCACCAGAGGGAGCGAGACAATAGTCTGTCACTTCACTCCTGCATTGAATGTAAGTACAAACATTTCTGAAAATTAACATGCTGAAACCAACTGTTATTTACTTAAAAGAATTATCTAGTCTATTCAATGATAGAAAAATAACATAAAGATAAAAGTTCAGTAGATGGGACTGAAGGATAATAGGTAGCATGTCTTAAAGTGAATCTCCCAGGGGACTATCACTCAGTTTTGTATCTATCTTATTGTACATCAAGTCCATCCATTAACTCAAGTTTAGCCAAAGCAAATAAGGACTGTTTGGTCAATGTAGTGTTTTTTAGAACAGTGTGTATTCTATATAAAGGTGGAGTGTATCCGGATTTGGAATAGACAAGTACACAAATTAATGCCAGATTCTGAAGTCCTCTGTGTGGAGAATGACCTGCTGTTAGAAACATCCTTCAAGTATATTTACAAAAGAAAATAGCCCCAAGGGCGGTAAGAAGACTATTTGCCTTGAAATGTCTTAATTTCTAAATTGTTGCCTCAAATAACAT
Source organism: Leucopleurus acutus (assembly GCF_964270905.1). NCBI lineage: Eukaryota > Metazoa > Chordata > Mammalia > Artiodactyla > Delphinidae > Leucopleurus > Leucopleurus acutus. Next base: position 98,723,821 of record NC_139143.1, on the reverse strand, counting down.
GACATATGGACATTTACTCCCAGAAAGGGGGATAACAAGTTAGAATATTTGCAGGTTAATAGGCTGAAAACCAACTACTAAATCCACATCATGGATTTTCTTTCTCTACCTACATCCATCCCTTGTTTTATAAGAAGAATGGCATTTGCAAAGAAGTGAAAAAATTCCAGATAACAAGAATAAGAGTTACCATGCGAGGAAGGTGGGAGAGGTGAGCAGGGCTTCTGTGTGTCTGCTTTAGAGGGGTAGGCTAGATCCCAGAATCTATGAAGGGTCATTGACAAGTTTAAGGAAGATAGCAGGGTCAAAACTGCATTTTTAGAAGATCACTCAGCAAAGTGAAGGACAGACCGGGGTAGGAGGACATGGGATACAGACAGGGACCAGGAGACCCACTGGGGGTGGGGGGGTTCTCAATCATCCAGGTGAGAAATGAGAGGTCTACAGGAGAGCTAGAGAAGAGATGGAAATATGCGAAGTATTTAGGAACAGCGGCTGACACACCGTGGAGGCTGAGGAAGGAGGAAGAACCCGGGACCACCTGGGCCGGCTGTTACAGCGTAGAGGGGCCACAGTGCTCCGGGATGCTCCCGAGCAGGAAACCCTCGTCCTCGGTTCCCTCCAAACGCCTGACTACATTCATCCTTGTCTCGGCCAGGCTGGTCCCCACCCAGAGCCTTCTCTGACCATCTCCCTTCTCCAGTCTGGGTTCTTTCTGTCCCTACAGGACCCTGGACATAACTCTGCGCTAGCACCTATCCCCTCATTCAAAATTTATCTGCTGTTTAAAATATTTCAAAAGGACTCGTGTTTATCTTGTCAATTGAAATAATGCAGAAATACATAAAAGTTGCCCACCCCCCACACACACCCCTCTCTCACCTTCTGCCTAAAGGAGACCAGAGCTAAGAATCTGGTGTGACTCTTGCAGAATTGTTTTTTTCTTTTTCTTTATGATTATTATTTTAGGTAATGTGTTTCTGTTATACAGATTTCTCTACCAACGTGCTTTTGTCATTTACCAACATATCACATATAGTGGTGTCAACACATACAGATCTTTATTCATTTTAATGAATTCATTCATTCATTTATTCATTTGAATGTTGTATCACATTCCAGTGTCTGTATATAACATAATGATTTAACGCTTCCCCTGCAGTGAACTTTTTCAACATTTTGCTACAACAATGCTGCAATTACCATCCTTGCCAAATACCTTTTCAATTGTGTGCAGCTATTTCTATAGGAAGGATTCCTAGATGGGCTGACTAGGTATAACCATTGCTCTTCAATAAATATGCACAAACTTGCATTACCCCTGAAGAGTGTGTAAGAATACAATAAGGCATTCTAATGACCTGTTTGTCTGTCTTTCCCATCCAACAATGGAAAATACCTTAAGGGCAGGGAAACTGCTTCTTCACTGTTCTATTCCCATCACTGCACTCACAGCCAGCCTCCAAACAACCACTTAACACAAAAATCTTTGTTGCTCAAACAAATGAATGACTACTACTTACCCTGCAAAATTGTTGTGTGGATTAGTTATAATATGTGTAAAGATATGTAAAGAGTTTAGCCTGCCACAAGTGAGGAATGAATGAGTAATTGAAGAAGCCCATTATGAAAATTAAATATTAAGTATGAGAAAGAGTTGCTTATCTCCTCAAACCTAGAGACAACGTATACAGTGGCACGCCCCTCCCCATCAAAATTTTCCCCCTCATGATAATTTTTATTTAGCTTGGGCTCTTTATTTTTTCCATCCCCATTAGTCAGTTTAAAAGCCATGAAAGAAAAACAGTTTGCCAAAACTGAATGGCAACACTGTACACTACTAAAGCTACCCATTTTAACTCTTCTCTTCATGAGACCTTCTGGCTAATTCTCACCCTCTGCTTATCTGGCACATTAGTGCTGTTGATATCGTAGTTTGTGAGAAAAGTAAGTCAACCGTGCAGAAGCAGTTTGCCGTAGCTCCTTCCAAGGTCATGAGTTAAGGAAGCCATGGACATAGAGAAGAACTCAAGGAACCATGGGGACCAGCACACAGGTCTGTCAAGAAGTACTAGTTCATTATGGCTTTACCTCCTTGAGCTCTCTACTCTGAAGTTTTATCTCCTAACTCTCTCCCTGAGCCAATGGGAAGGCTATAAAGATGCCTGAACAGGGCTCTGGATTCAATAGGAGTTCCTGGGGAAGTGCTTCTTCCAGGAAGATAGGTGAAAAAAGGGCCATCAGGTGGCTTCAAGCTTGAGCACCAAGCACCTGACAAGCTTGGCAGTTCAGGAACGGTCTGCAGCATTGCAGCACCACGGCACGAAGCTACCATCTAGCAGCTGAAGCTATGGGCAAGGATGCTGCATCATGGTTCCTACAGGCTCAGAGCAAGTTCCTGGAGGAAAAACCCAAACCCCAGAGGACGTAATTGGAGGTGTGGGCCTGGGGGTGCCGGGCTGAGTAATTCAGACAGGATAGGCCTGTAGACTAGACTGAGTGCAACCGGAAGCAACCCAGAGATCTGGTATTATGCAGGCATCTGATTCTCTGCCAGTGAAGCCTAACTCTAAATCCAACCAGATGGTGAGTTTCAGGCTAACAATATATCTCACTTTCTCCTAGGAAATCAACAGAACTCATTTATCTTAATTTCCTTTGCAGTTCTAATCTCACACAGCAAATTACCCCATTAGGATACACCGCAGCTTAGTGTCATTTCTAGCAACATGTTTACATCTTTCCTAAAATAGCTGGTTGTTGCTTTGAATACTGTAGAAGGCTGTTGAAAAACATCCCTAGCACTTCTTCTGTGGGTAAAGCAAAGCAGTACAACTAGATAAGATGAATAAAACATTACTTCTGTATCAAGAAGATTATGAACTATGGGAAACTCATTTGCGTTGTTCAGAAGAGTAGAGTATCTATATGGGTTTAAGTGGTCCAAATTACAGTTTGTGCAGACCTTGATACTGATCATAAATGCAAGAATTATTCTGTATGTATTATTCTGAGGCTTCGAAAGTAAAGCTCTATAGAGAAAAAGAACCTCTCTTTAGGAAAGTCATATACTAGACTGGTTAAGATGCAGGCTTAAGACTCAAATTTTCTGGACTCACATCCCAGCTCCACCTCTCACTAGCTGGGTAACCACAGAAGAATGTCCTGTACTTCTACTGCTATTTCCTAATGCCACTGTTGCCACCATCATCATTGGTAAAGTAAGATTTGGTCTTTGCAAAGCACTTCAGAAAATAACATGTGATGTCTACCTCAAGTTATCATAGGATACAAAGGAAAGCTTTCTAATGGCTGGGAATACATTTAATAAATTATGTTGTACATTCGAGTACTTGATGGCTAGCGTTTGTTAATAGTTGCCAACAGTTGCTAAGCTTGTCTAATTGTAACACTATGCTTTTTAAAAATGAGGACTGTTGACAGTAAATGTTTTTCTTTTATTTAGCATTCATTTCCTGCTTCCGTGTAATTAATGTTTAATCAAAATAATCAAATAAAAAATATAAACTCCTGTCATACCAAAGTATGTCTAACAGGCTAAAAACAATTGCATTTGACCTTGCTACAGTGAATTTTAGTAAAAAACAAACAAATGTTCCACGCCTAGTCTGTTCGTGAAGATATAACACTAATAACGACCAGAATCACATCCAGCTCATAAAAGAGCTCTAAGAACTGACAGTACAAAGAGACGGGCTCAGAGAAGCTTCAGCACACATCGCCCCACAGTCCCCATCCCCTCCACACCTCACTGCCTCAAATAAATATAAAAATCTATGTAACTAGAGTGTGTCTGTCATTTAACCACAATTTCAGGACAAGTCCTTTAGCTGAATCCCCACCCCCAACCATATGACAATCCCTCCCAACTCCATCCTCTACAGAAATTCTAGAGCCATCCCCACATTTTATTCAAGTGATTCTTTGAGAGGCTGATGAAAGTTCTTGGTCCTTTCCTCAGAGGGAGGGAAAATAAAGACTGTATATACTAATACACAGATACACATAGACATATAAGTATACACAATTCTGCATTTTATCTCAAGAAATCCAGGGACCTCTTGAAGACCATTCATGGATTTCCTAGATTCTCATTCCATCTCCTTCTTTGCCTATAATAAAACCAAGGCCCAGAAAAATTAACTAGCTTGTCCAAGGCCAAAGAACTGAGAGCAACAGAATTGGTACCAGAACCCAGGTCCCTTCTCCTCTACCCAGGCTACTGCTCTTTCCAACTCACCATCCTGCCCATGAATCTCCTGCGTTTACTCAGGGAACATCTATGGAACATTCACTATGGGCTAGATACACCTGATAAACTCCATTTTGTTATACTGAGGATAGCAAAATGGAGACTATATAATTCCTACTCTCAAAAACCCACCATCCGTTGGGAAAGACCACAAGGGTGGATAGTGGAAACACAGACCTAGTATTACAAAGTGCGTCCATAGCCCAGAGGAGAGAGCAAGGCCAGCTGTCCCCCTCAGCCTGAAGAACAGTCAGAGAGGCTCAAAAGGGTCTTTAGAAGAGGTGACCCTGGGCTGCATCTTGAAGGGCAACAGGGAACTTCCCAGACTCTCTGCAGGTTATAAGAGGTCTGATGGGTGAGAACCACCATGCTCTGGCTTCACCTCCTCCCTCATCGCATGCTCCAGTGAGAACACTTGCCCCTTACTCTCTGAGAAGCTCTTCGTAGTTGCCATTTTCTGAATAACATTTTCCTTATTTGGTTGACGGTGAATGGTTTTCAGGTTCTAAGAGAGAGGTCATTAAGCAAAGCTTTTCTAAACCAAACAGACCAGCACTTGTCTCATGAGGCACTTCAACACCATCGAGGTCTTGCTGTCTCTGCATTCTCGGCCTCCATACTCGGCCCCTGAAGACCCAAAATAGAGCATCTTTCCTTCAAACCTGTTTCTGCTCCCTATTCCCAATGAGCCCACAGTCTCACTCCTCTCCCTCACCTGCCCAGGCAGCCAGGAAACTTTCTAGACAGGCTCTTCTCCTTCATACCCCATCCTACCAATTCTCCCTTTTAAATGTATCTCAGATCCAACTCCTTCTCTCTTCCTGTGCTCAGGTCCTCTCTATCTCTTGCCTCAATCACTGGAAAAGCCTTCCAATTCATCTCCATGCCTTCAATTTCACTTCCTTCATCTTCTACGTGGCTACCACAGAGGCTGTATGACATTTCAAAACTGTCAATCTGGGCACACCACCATCACCACTCTGCCCACCTTAAAATTCTTAAATGTTAGCCTTCGTGCAGAGATCAGATTATTTAGCAGGACACTCAGAGTCTTCAATTGATTGGATCTGCTCCCCACCCCCTTCCAGCCTTCCCCTGCCACCAACTCTCCCCACATCTCCTGTTCAACCCCATACAACCACCTTGCCTGCCATGCCCCAGACAGACTCTAGAATTTACTCCATACATGTAAATTCTACCAGATCAAAAAATTCTTTTTACTAAAATTCACAGAGGTGGTTCCAAAATGAACACTTTCGGACTAAAAAGCAGGCAGGGAAAAAGCAAACTGGTTCCAGCAACGCTAATTTTCTCACACCAAGTAAAAAGAAGTTACAATTTTTCTTCCACACTGTTCTAACCATCCCCTGGGTCCAAATACCAAAGCAGATGAAACCTGAAATTCATCAGTGCAGAGTTAGGTGTCTGGAAGCACAACTCTCTAGTTAGAAATCAGAACAAACATAAATACTGCTTCTCCTAAATTTACACTGGTCTGTGAGGATGTGTTGAAGTTAGTACACCATAAAGAATTCAACTTTTTGTAGGCAACTAAAAAGAAATACTTTAATTTGAAAACATAATCATATCTGCAAATCATTCCCTGCCTTTACACAGAGTAGAGATACAATCTACAAAATTCATGTGGCGCTTTTAATATCTTCACTACTACAAAAGGAAATCTAGTTGTGGGCCCTGTAGGTAAACACTGATTACTCACTGTGCAATTACAGTAATGACTCTAGCTCAGCACTTGAGGTGGTAGCAGTGTTATTACCAGCTCACTAAGAACCCACTGTGGCTTTCACACAACTCACTTTAAACAGATGTGTCCTATGTGTTAGTATCAGGCCAGAGGACAGGTTGTTTATGAGACCAGAAATAGACTGGGGGAGTTCTATGTGACTTAAGGGACTTGGAAAATAGAATGAATTTTCAAAGCTGCCTACAAATCATTCAGCTGGGTCAAAGTTAACATATTTTCCAAACCCAGCTCACTTTCAAAGTCACGCAGAGATCTCTGCTTCCTGCATGCTGCCCCCATGGCTATTCCCACTTTAAAGGCTGAAATCACATGGAGTGCAGGAACAAACAGGCAACGCCAGGAAGACAGATCCAATGGTGGAGTAGAACATGTCCCTTTCTGCCAGCCTGGAGATGCTCCATCTTTAGTCCCTACCGCGAGACTGCTCACAGAGCAGAAGGAAATGTCTGCAAAAGTTATTCTCATATTTCAAATCATCTAATAGAAATTGCACCTTGGACTACAGGACTAGGAGAACAAAATGACGGCCCTTAAAATGTGTCTTTGTTCTGGCTGGTCTGGTAACGCTGGTCATTTCATACCGCTTGGAAATGCTTGTTTTCATATGTGCTTGAGCAATTAAAAAGCAGGTAACCTCATTCTTTATTATGTAAGAAACAGTTTCTAGACCAGAGCTGACCATTAGAAATATGTGAGCCACACACATAACTTTAAAATTCTAAGAAACTACATTAGAAAAAATAAAGACAGGTGAAATTAATCTTATACTTTATTTAATTCAATATATTTATAATAGCATCATTTCAATATGTAATCAAGATAAAAAACAAGACATTTATATTGTTTTATTTTTTTATTCTAAATCTTCAAAATCTGGTGTGTATCTTACAGCACATCTAATTCAACCAAGGCATATTCGAGCACTCGAGAGCCACATGGAGTGAATGGCTATAGAGTAGACAGCCCAAGTCCAGACAAAACCCTTCCGAGCGCTCACAGTATACAGGAAAAGGAGTCAGATCCGTAGCGAAGAAAAGGTTGGGCCAAACCTTTCATTTTACAGATGCAGGTGGTAGCTACAAGTGGCACGGCCCTCTCGAACTCCACAGCTCCATGTGCTTGAAAGAGAGCCAGAGCCTACACATCTGGACGCCCAGGGTCCGTTTGAGTAGAACCAGTGGAGTGCTAAAGAGACCTGAAAGGGAGTGGGGAGCCCCCGGGGGAGGAGGAAACTGCCCCTCCCCACAAGCCTTCTCTATTTCACATTTCCCCGCCATCTATAAGTGCCAATTGTTTGATCATTCTCTCCACCTGCCAGTCTGACGGTCACCCACCAGGACATTCATCACCTGTCCCATGCCAGCCTTGGCCCCGCAGACACTCGCTGAAAGCTGGTCAAGTCCTCTGCGCCCAATGTGCTCGCAGTGGGGTTGGGAGACAGACAAGGAAATAATCACAAAGATCCAGGTAAGCCGTTACACAGGTGGTAACAGTTGTGGAGGGATGATGTACAGGGCTTGTAAGAGCAGAAGGACAGACAGTCTTTGTCTAAGACTTCAGGGGATGCTTCTCTGAGGAACGGACATGGAAGTTGAGATCTGAATTTCTAATGAGGTTTTTAAAATTTTTGTTGGAGTATAGTTGACTTACAATGTTGTGTTAGTTTCAGGTGTACAGTAAAGTGAGTCAGTTATACATATACATGTACCCACTCTGTTTTAGATTCTTTTGAGCAGACACTCCATTCCAGCATTTTTCACACAAAAGCATTAATGTTTTTAGTATGTGCTATAGCTTGAATATTTGCATTCCCCCAAAATTAATATTTTGAAACCTAATCCCCAATGTGACGGTACCGGGCTGTGAGGCCTTTGGGAAGTGACTGGGTCATGAAGGCTAATGGGATTGGTGCCCTTCTAAAAGAGACCCCAGAGAGCTCACACCCCGCTTCCACCATGGGAAGACACAGCGAAAAGACATCTATGAACCAGGTAGCAGTCCATACCAGACACTGAATCAGCTGGCACCTTGATCTTGGACTTCCCAGCCTCCAGAACTGTAAGAAATAAATTTCTGTTGTTTAAAGCACCCGGTCTCTGGTATTTTGTCATAACAGCCTAAATGACTAAGAAAATGTCTAACATCATTCCTTCTTTCCATTTATTTCTAACCCTATTTCTTCTTGTTCTTTCTCCCAAACAGGGAAGGTCACTGAGTTCCAGAGATCAATAAACTCACCGAGTCTGTGAACCGGTCCGACTGTGATGAGAATGGGCTCCCAAATATCTGCCTCCGACAAGGGCTTCTCCCCTCTGACCTGACCGCATTTATCAGACTTGACAAGTTACAGTACAATTTCCCAGGCGTCCCGAGGTGGGTTCGATCCAGGCTGCCAATGGCCATGTAGAAGTTAGGACTGCATTTGATAGGCCACAGAGTTAAGCAAGGTGTTTAAGGAGGACGGTAACATGTTCAGATTTGTTTTCTAGGATAACTGTAACTGTGCTGGCTGTTCAACAGATTAACTGAAAGAGAAACACACTCGTAGAATGGAGACTAGAGAAGAGAGACAACTCAAAGTTCAGGTGACAAAGCACACAGCATGGCCCGGGGCACTATGATGTGAAGGAGGGAATACATTCAAGGGCATTTCAGAATATATTCAAGTAAGGTAAGACAGCTACACAAATGTGATTCTCAGATGGCTAAGACCCCTGTTTCTCAACACTGGCTGAAAGTCAGAAACAGCTGAGGAGCTTTTAAAAAAACACCTATATCCACACCTTGCTTTCATAAAATATGACTCAGTCTGCAGTGGGGGTCCAGCATCAGGAGTTTTAAAAAGCTTCCCAGGTGATTATAATATATAGCCAGGGATGAAAACCACTAGCTTGGATACTAGAACAGCTTTTTGAATCCCTAAAGTCAAGCAGAAACAGTATGTTTTTTAATCTTTAATTTAGCAAATAAGTATTAAGTGCTTAAGATAGGCACTAAATTACGTGTTTAGGTTTATTTACTCCCATAAAATCTGAGTTATGTGATATTCTTATTTTAATACAATAAGAACCCTCTAAGGGTCAGAAGTGGAATGATATCTAGGAACATGATAAGCCAATAGCAGAACCTAGATTTGAACCCAGATCTGAATACTCAGATCTGCTAAAAGCAGATGATGCTGCCATTACCTTTAGAGTTGGGCCTTTGATTGTCAGCTGACTTATAGTGTTCCTTAATTTGCAGATATCTTGATCCCCAAGGAGTGTAACCACCTCAAAAGCTAAACCATGCTCCATGTTCCACTGAACCCTCAGCTGTGTCTAACACCATGTGAACAACGGGAGCATCTAAACTCACCTGCTACTAAATTCACCATCACACTGCTGAAGCAAGTGTGGGCTATCTTTTCCTTATTTTGCCAAAATAGAAACCTTGACTATATTTTCACAGAAAACCTTTTTCAGGGTTACAATAACAAAGTATTATGGAAATATAAATCCTGTATATTCATAGCATAAAACAGTTCCTTTAATAGTGTAGTTCAAATTCATATGAAAATAGAAACATGTCATAACAGTAACTTCCTGCATCTTTTTGTCTGAACAATAAACAAACAGGAAACATATACTATTAAAGTAACCACCTATAAAAGCCCATGTAAATTTCAGCAAGTAACAAAGACATTAATATTTACTAAACAAGGGCTGCCTCATTATGCAGTCATGCTAACTGCTTATGAAAATTTATTAGTACATTTGCTCTGTAACATTTAGGTACTAATTCATGTATAATAAAATGTCCAAGAAAACGTGTATGATCATAATTAATTCTAACTTATTTCCATATCTTATTTGTTTGAAACTCAGAGAGCAGAGTTTAGCTGCAGAAATAATTAATTTATATGTAAAATTTTCTCGTACTGTCAAATTAAACACAAGAGGAGCAGTTAACACAACAGAACCCACTTAGAAGGGTCTGACTGTTCAAAGCTAGAGCCCATGGGCTCATGTTCCTCCATCTGGTTGGTAATTAAGTAGACTGTAAGGAAACATAGTATTCTATTCTCTCCAAGGGTTATTTCTCTGTTTAGAAGTATAAATATTTATATGGATTTAAAGTTAAACTCATCTAAACAAAAATAACACCGGTAAACAACTGAGTGCTATTATATATTATATATATTTACACGCACACACTTTGACAAAAGTTGAAATAGCTGACCCAGAACTGTCTTGAATCTCAGAGACCCATACACACCCATAGATGCCAATCTTTATGCTGAGCACTTTATTAAATGCTCACAACAACCTTATGAAGAAGATAACGTCATCATCTTCATTTGAGAGAAAGCTAAACTGAGGAACAGAGAGGTTAAAGAGGCTATACTCCAGAGGCAGCGAGCAGTAAAGCCAACAGCTGCACACAAGTGATCTGACCCAGAATGCGTGCTCTCTTGATCACTACACATGCTGCCTCCCATATGAAAGTACTGATGATACATGGTTTGGGAGCTACAAAGAGGTGAAAGACACTGTCCTTGTGGTCCAGAATCAAGAGCTCTGCCTGTTGAAACTAAGCAAGCCCACACAGGCTCAGACCCACATGCTGGAAACTAAAACCATGAAAATCAAGACAGCTCGTGATTACTGCTAGATAAATGGTAGAGCCAACTAGGGAAGGTGCCTGTGCTATAACTCACCACCCTTTCCATATTTGTCATAACTTCTCACATTTGAAATATTACATATCTGTTTATTATCTGTCTCCCTGAACTAGAGTATAAGCTCCATGAGAGCAGGGGGTGTGTCAGCCCTGTTCCCAGCAGTATTTACAGCCCCTAGAAACCACAGAGCTCACAGATGCTCAATAACTATATCTGAACAAGGGAAGGACTGAGGAGCACCCACAAATAGAAGCACAATAGAAGGAGATGGATTCACGATGGGGGATTTTGAAATAGGACTGAAGAGGCTAGATGGAAGCACATGGTATTAAATGTTAGGCTAAGGGCTTCCCTGGTGGCGCCGTGGTTGGGAGTCCGCCTGCCAATGTGGGGGACGCGGGTTCGTGCTCCAGTCCAGGAGGATCCCACATGCCGCGGAGCAGCTGGGCCCGTGGGCCATGGCCGCTGGACCTGCGCATCCGGAGCCTGTGCTCCGCGACGGGAGGGGCCACAGCAGTGGGGGGCCCGCGTACCGCAAAAAAAAAAAAAAAAAAAAGTTAGGCTAAGGAGGCTGTTTATTTATGGGGAGCTAATAAAGATTTCTGAGCTGGAGAATGAACTGTCAGAAAGCAGTATGTTGGGCTTCCCCAGTGACACAGTGGTTAAGAATCGCCTGCTTGTGCGGGGGACACGGGTTCGAGCCCTGGTCCGGGAAGATGCCAGGTGCTGCGGAGCAACTGGGCCCATGTGCCACAACTACTGAGCCTGCATGCCACAACTACTGAAGCCCACGGGCCTAGAGCCCATGCTCCGCAACAAGAGAAGCCACCGCAATGAGAAGCCCACGCACCGCAATGAAGAGTAGCCCCCACTCGCCGCAACTAGAGAAAGCCTGCATGCAGCAACGAAAACTCAACGCAGCCAAAAATAAAAATAAATAAATTTATTTAAAAAAAAAAAAAGCAGTAGTTAAGAATACCAATCTGGTAGCTGTACAAGACAGTTCGGAGGAAGGAGCCTGAACCTCGGAAGTTGTTTCAACACTCGCCTAGCTCTGAATTCATTACAGAGTGAGCTTGGGAGGTAGCAGAGGGAATGAATATGGTAAGTGTTATGAAAAAGGGATCAACCCAACTTGTACACTATTGGATACACAAAACCCCAGAGAAGCAAGTCTAGCTTGAGCAAACTTCAGAAAATCTGATCTGACTCTAGTTCATTACAATGTAGAAGATGCACTAGAGAAAGGATTAAATCCAGGCATTTTTTAGAAATATGATTCTATTCCGGTAGGGGACAAAGATAGCTCTGGTTGACAAAAGTTGAAATAGCTGACCCAGAACTGTCTTGAATCTCAGAGACCCATGTGACTGGGACATTTCACGTCAGGGCTGCTGACCTGAACCTGTGTTAGGCTGGATTCACAAATCTGGGGCTGGCCCAGAAGTAGCCTGACTCCTACTGAGGGATTTGCAAGTGTGTGTGTGTGTGTGTGTGTGTGTGTGTGTGTGTGTGTGTGTGTGTGTGTGTGTGTGTGTGTGTGTGTGTGTGTGTGTGTGTGTGTGTGTGTGTGTGTGTGTGTGTGTACCAGTATTTTTAAGGAAATATATTTGATTCATAGTTTGTTTTTTTTTTCCCTTCATCTTGCTTTTCCTTTTCAGCCTTTGCTGAGGATCATTTGCAAACATGGTACACTGTTTTCCTTCCCACCTAAATTACATTGGATTTAATCAGCTTTTTGAAATTCACTTGCACTATGATCTAAGAAAAAAAGCTGAAGATTAACTTGTGTTTTTATTATTTAATTTCACTTTGAGATGCCATCTCTATTTCATTCCAGGTGTTTGCTGCTGTCCTCTTTAGGAATAACTTTAGCTGAATTACTTAAATAGCTATTTTTGAAGCAGTACAACAATATCTGCTGCTTTAGAATTCTGTTATCTGTGGCTTTTAAATCCTGAAAGGGATTTTACTTTAGGAGCCCTGGAAGACTTCTCTTTCTGGAACTTGGATACTTTGCAATGAGCAAGGAGTACTTTTTAGTCATTAGCTCCTCTGAGTGTACGTGGTTAATCCAGGATAATCTGAATTTTCCTTAGAATCTGAGTATTTACCAAGAACTGGCACAGAGAAAATAATCCTCTCAAAGGCTGTAGAAATGGAGCTCAGCCCTGATGGGCAACATGATACCAGTGAGCATGCAGGGCCGCGCTCTGGTGGTCCTGGTCCCAATTTTTCCTCTGATGCAGTTTTACATTTGATATTTTGTTTGCACTTAACCTCAGATAAAGTATTTCACCTGGAAGAATGGGTACAGTTTACTTACAGGACAAAAAAGAGAGGAAGAAAGAAAGTCAATAAAGTTCACAATTCTTTCACCAGAGTTATTTGGGAGTCATCAGCCCTCTCTTCTGAAGCTGTTTCTCAGATACTCTTTCTAGTCTCTTTTGAAAAGAGACTCAGACATGGAATATACCAGAGACACACTGCCTAGCAGCCGGACAGTGCTTGGGTTCACCTGCCGAGCAGGTTTGCCTCCTGGCAGTACCCAGCAATGGAACAGAACTCCCAAGTGAGAAAATAGTCATATAGAGAGGACATGATTGAGATAACTCACGTCTAAATAACTTAATAAATTATATCCTTTAAACCCTTGCCATGATGGCATCCTTCACATATCGGTTGTGCTGTATCAAAATCCCTAGGCCACCTTAGTAAAATTCCTTGAATGGAACCAGGCTGGATCTACCCTGTATTGGCTTCTATGCAATGACAGATTGTACTCTAATAGTAATAGAATGTTTCTGTTTTAATACTGTTGTCCTTTTTCTTTTTATAAGCTTCTGTCTTAAACGTCCCCCCAAAATGAATATCCAGTCAAAATATGGCATATTTAAGAGGTTTTGAAATCTGGATCATCTTTTACTGTTATTTCTCCCAGAGAATACTTGATAGCACCCTAAATCAAGAGGACAAAACCCTAGAGTGGCAGCCCAGACTCAAACATTTATATCCAGTTATAAAAATTTGCTTAAGTCATGGGTCTTTTAATACTATACAGAGAGGAAACCTGAGCTGATACAAAGAGCCCTCAATGAAGTAGAACATTCAGATCCTTACACTTTGTCCAAAGGGACATTTTGAATGGGATGTTTCAAAGCAGCTGTTTTGACGAGGCCAGGTCAAAAGAGCTGTGCCTATTAGGAAGTAATGAACAGAAAGATACTCCTGACCTCATCAAACCCCTGATCCCTGCGCTGATCTTTACCTCATTCCTAACTCCCAGCCCATCAGAACCTAACTCTCAGAACTGAAGATGGGGTAAAAGTTCAAGAATGAGGCAACTGATCACTTGATTTAACACAAACAAAAAGGGGCTTCCCTGGTGGCGCAATGGTTGGGAGTCCGCCTGCCGATGCAGGGGACGCGGGTTGGTGCCCCGGTCTGGGAAGATCCCACATGCTGCGGAGCGGCTGGGCCCGTGAGCCATGGCCGCTGAGCCTGCACGGCCGGAGCCTGTGGTACAGCAACGGGAGAGGCCACAACAGCGAGAGGCCTGTGTACCGCAAAAAAAAAAAAAAACAGGACAGCTTCATGTTATTTTTTTCAGGCCACATAAGTCCCTAATATCAAATGGTTTATCAAAGTGGCTCCTAGGATGTGAGGGCGATCTGGCTGCGACATCTGTCACCCCATTGATGGCCAGGGTTGATTCGGCTGATCTGGCTGGCTAGGCGGGTGTCCCCTTCCTCCCTCACCGCTCCATGTGCGTCCCTCCCGAAGCTGCGCGCTCAGTCGAAGAGGACGACCTTCCCCGATAGAGGAGGACCGTTCTTCGGTCAAGGGTATACGAGTAGCTGCGCTCCCCTGCTAGAACCTCCAAACAAGCTCTCAAAGTGGCTCCTACACAATGGCTTTGTTAATATGACTGCCTCAAAACATCATGCCAAGAGAATAGGACTCCACAGAGATTTGGATTCTGGTTCCAGCCATGACTTGATGTGAGACCATGCTCAGACCATGTGGTTTCTCTGGGCCCCAGGCCCTCATCTCTAAAATGACGGGCTATTTGGATCTCTAACCTCAACTCTACCCATCTAAGCTGCCACAGCCCCACCTGCTAACAGTGAGCCAACAGTGGCACAATCTTGCCACTTTTTTTTTTTTTGAAGTATAACTGATTTACAATATTGTGTTAGTTTCCGGTATACAGCAAAGTGATTCAGTTATATTTTTTTCAGATTATTTTCCATTATAGGTTATTACAAGATATTGAGTATAGTTCCCTGTGCCATATAGTAAATCCTTGTTGCTTATCGATTTTATAAATAGTGGTGTGTATCTGTTAATCCCATATTCCTAATTGATCCCTCCTCACCTTCCTTCCCCCTTTGGTAACCATAAATTTGTTTTCTATGTCTGCTGTCATTTATTCTTTTATGGATCAGTTCTCTTAGAAACAAGACATGTATATTGGTGCAGTGTACTGGACTGTTCATACATGTTATATAATTTGAGGCAAACGATTCAGTGGAAAGGCTCTATATTTTTTCTACTAAATATATATAAATACTAGAATCCCTCAATATATGATGGGTACAATTTTTTGAACCCATAACCCATTTAAAGAGCATATGAATCTGGTTTTGATCCAAATAAGGATCAAAGATTTATAAGAGAGCATTATAAGTGAATGTAAAAAAAATACAAAATCAATTCCTGGGAATCATGGCAGAGTCAATATTTTTTGTAGTAGTCTGATAAGTGGAGTTTGAAAAATAGACATACATTGTTGCTTGTTTTTTAAAAAGTATAGTTATGCAAATTTACCACATAGCAACCTTCTTTACATAAGTGTACACTGATTAAAAATTTTTGCCGCCAGTATATTTGATTCATTTTTCTTACCTTCTCCTCCACAAAATATTAAATAGTTTGATTCAATCACATTTATCTGCTTTTTGGTTCTGATGAGTAAAATAACTTTGAAAGATAAGTGGGAATTTATATATAGTATGACTCTGAGGTAGGATAATAAAAGTCTTAAAAATACTGAAATGCACAAAAAGGTACTAATTATATTATGATTATTATTAGCTACCATTTTTCAGAGCTAACTGTGTGCCAGGAACTCTACAAAAAACTGTGAGGTGGGAATTATGCCAACTTTACATAGTAGGAAACAGTATCAGAGAAATTACATAGCTGTCTAACAACCAGTGGAACTCACACCCAGCCACTTTAGCTTCCTTGTAGCACCAGTTTGCCCTACAGTAATTCTCAAGCTTGGAGAAGCTACTATTTTATTGGTTTTCACTTCATCCTTCACCTAACATATATGTATTGAGCATCTGCACATGCCACAAATTCCAGTAGGTATCAGGGATAGAAAGAAGTCAGTGATGCATCTCTTTCCTCAAGGAATTCCCAATAATGTGGAAAAGAGAGAGACATGTAAACCAACCGTGCAATCAAATGTGAAGTGCTGTGAACAAGGTACTCACAGGGCTCCAAAAAGCATGAGTCAAGACCACCTGGATCTATGGGTCAGGGGAGGCATTCCAGTGAGTTACACTGGAATAGAGTTTTAAAAAATGAATAGAGATTTGCTATGTGAGCAGCAGTGGACAATGACACTCAAGACAGAAAAACAGCAAAGACATAAAAGAGCACAGAACTTTTAAACGACGTTATGTCTCAATAACTGCATTATTTCTAGGTTGGGGTAAAAGTGAATGGAGAATGAGTGGGGAAATACCACGTTAAAAAGAATTTTAAATCTTTGCCTTTATATAGCACAGTAATTCCCAAACCTCATCCTGCATCAGTATCACCTGGAGGACTTGTTAAAATACAGATGCTGGGCTTCACGTCCAGAGTTTCCAATTCAGCAGACCTAGGTGAAGCCTGAAAATTTGCATTTCCAACAAGTTCTAAGATGCCACAGATTGTCAGACTAAGGATCACACTTTAAGAACCACTGATATAGAGAAATAAGCCATGAAGAGATGAATTCAAGAACACAGTATTTTTTAAAGTTATTCCCTTTAGTCCTCTGGTTTCCCCTAAATGCTAATCTAAAAAAGTTCTTGATTTAAAAACTGAAAAGTAACTACATACAGGTCTACTTGATGTAAACAGTCTTGCAGAAGGAACACAAGCCAACAGAGGAATAAGGAATTGCATTTTTTTGGCGTCTACTCCAATCCTACCTTCTAAAGTGAGGTTGTGTGAGAAGGTCTCTTGCCTTCCCACTGCTCTATCAAAAGGAAGAGCCCTGTGTAGAAATAGGAGAGGGTCCTCTCAGACCTGTACTGCACCAAGGTGGGCCCCTGCCCCCATGCTTCTCATCCAACCCCCAGCCAAAGGTTGCCTGTGCATCCAATAAATAGGATGTTCAAGGGCATACATTGCACTGTCAACAACAGTGGCTATCTGGGGAGTGGAGCTGCTATGCATTTCACTGTTGCATTTATGTATGTATGTATGTATGTATATATGTATCTATGTATGCATGTTGCCCCGGGTCTTAGTTGCGGCATGCAGGATCTTTAGTTGCAGTGTGCGGACTGTTGCAACATGCATGCAGGATCTACTTCCCCGACCAGGGATCGAACCCGGGACCCCTGCATTGGGAGCTCGGAGTCTTACCCCTGGA
Organism: Leucopleurus acutus; assembly: GCF_964270905.1. Classification (NCBI taxonomy): domain Eukaryota; kingdom Metazoa; phylum Chordata; class Mammalia; order Artiodactyla; family Delphinidae; genus Leucopleurus; species Leucopleurus acutus. The sequence continues at coordinate 98,706,462 of NC_139143.1, read as the reverse complement.
CCACCAGGGATGTCCCTACTTTTATTGTTTAACATTTCTATATTGTTTGAAGGTTTATTAATAGGTGTACATAAACTTATTCGAAAAAAATTTTTTTAATACAAAGATGTTTTCAGGATTGTACAACAAACAGAAATGGTTTTCAAACTCTCTTACTGCTCTGTGGTGCCAGCCCTTGGTTCAAATAAAATATTGTCAGAAGCCCAAAACTTAAAACTGATAAAAGAAGAGCTGGTCAGGAAAACGTGATACTCTAGAGGTGAAAGACCCAAAACTTCTTTGAGGAACAACCACCTTATTGTTTCTCGAGATAATTACAGTACTTTGAAAGAGTACTTTTCATTTAGCTATGTAAGGCCTGGATTTTACTTTAAGTAATGTCATGTTTGTACCTTATACAATCTATTGGCTTGTGTTGAAAAATCAATTAATCATTCAAAATTTCCTGATTCAAAATCAGTTTCCTTATTCGTCTTTTCTGTTTCTGATGTTCACTCAAGAAAAAAAGAAAAGATGTCAGGTTCTGTCAGGTTGAAAAAAATCTAAAACTGTAATAACACAAATATAACTTTCATTGTTTTCTATTTAATTTTTTTAGATCCAAATTTGTTAGAACGGTAACTGAACTAAGTATAAAACAAGTTACACACACACACAAACGTGGGGGAAGTTTGTCTGGCATAAATATAGACTAATATGTAAATTAATATAGTAACTTACTTTCCACTAATAATGACTTTTCTATTTTCAGTCCTTGAAGGTAGGAACATACTTTGGAATATTTGGCACAATTTAACTTGCTGTGAAAACACTAGTATTTCTAATTTGAATCCTACATGATAAAGCATGGCAAACAATTCTAACTACTCATTATATTTTTTCTCCAAATGAGGTTTCTCTCACTCTAACATTGTAGAGCAAACCTGATATAACCACAAATGTGATGAAGTGCGGTGGATTTTTTTTCTACTGTTCAGCCGCATCATTCAAAAAATAACTACTATAAAGCCACTGAAACTCTTGGTTTCTAGGTGTCAAAATGATCACTTCGAATCAGAGTACTTTTCCAACACAGATTATTTCAGTGCAAATGCTACTGCTTTCTTCTCCATCCTTTCTCAAATAGATATATGAAAGGGGAGGACTAGAAACTATAGTAACTCTCTTTCCATTACAGTCAAGACTCAATGTTTATTAGAACTTAACTCTGTTGCTTCTCTCCTTATATAGTGGAGACTGTTACTAATCTCTATACTAAAAGATAATCTGATTTGTCCTCTGCTCTTACATATTGAAACAGGGTTTTTAAAGAGAATCACATGAGATCTGATTATGCAGCACCGATTTGATCCCACATAACAACCCTGCTCCTCCAAGGGGCAAGCCAGAAGGAGGTCAGGGTAATGGTGCTGGAGGGCCACTGCACAGGGCCTTGTACACTGTGCACATAGTAAACCAAGAAGCACATCCCCTAGCGATGAACAGTGCATAACTGGCTTGATAGCCTAGACCCACTACTCTTCACACCCACTCCTACTATCTGCCTGCCTAAGCTCTGCAAAAGCCCAAGACCAATGCCGGCAATCCATGTAAAACCTCGGCCTTTTGACTTTGCCTTGAAAAAGCATTAAATGTAATTTAACTTTAAAGAAATGTTTCTTTAAAGGCAGTAAAAAATGTTTGTTGGATTTTCTTTTTCCTCTTTTGTAGGGAATGTGGCAATATATTTCAGTGTCCACGTCCTGGATCCAGGGGAACAAAAATTGAGCGATGTTATTGTTCCCCTAAAGAAACTTATGCATTTACAAATAAGGAGCAAGTGTGGGGATTTAATAATTGACAGAAATGTAATGTTCAGATGATCAGGCAAGACATAATTTTGGCTATTTTCACACACTTGAACGATGATGACTGATTTCAGAATCTAAATACTTGTTTAGAAAAATGCTTTCAACATACATATTTAATTAGGTCTCAAAATGGAGATAATTTACACAGTGTCCTGGGAGGCTTACTGACACAGGATTTCTGAAAGTTTTGACACTAAAATGTCCATCTTTAGTATGAATATGGGACACATATGGGCTAAGCAATGTTAATGCTTAGCTTAGATAACGCTCATAAACCAGGGCCAGTATTGAACACAGGAATCACAAACATGAATAAAGAGAACATGCACTCTAGGCCTGCTAGACCTATGAAGAAAGAAAGTGCTTTTAATGAAAAGTGATTAGGAAGGAAGGAAGGAGGGAGGGAGGGAGGGAGGGAGGGAAGAAGGAAGGAAAGAAAAGTGATCAGAAGAGACAAAAGCAGTGAACGCACACCAAATAGCAAATTCTAAAAAGCCACATCCTTTTTCAAATTGCTTTTAAAACTCTATAAACATGATTTTCCTACACTATCATATTTTTGTTGGCATATTTTTTTTCATGACTATTGGAAAAAGGAAATCATGCTAAGTATAAAAACTGAGAAATATTCTGTCACTTTAATTAAATGGGAGGTCACCTCTGGGCCTTGCTCTCGCACCTCACAGTGAAGACACTTCATGATCCAAATCAGCTGCCCCTACAGGTCATCCTCAATTCCAAAACACTGTGACACAGGTCACAGGAAACTCTAGGTCTGTTCCGATTTCAGATGTCGCCCCGATGACCCAGAGCACACCTTATATTTTTATACATACATATATATATATATATATATATATATATATATATAAAATGATTGTCTTAGGGCTACACAGTATACTATAGAAGGAAGAGGTTACAATGCATTTAATCAACATCCTACCGTTGAACACGTGAGGTTTTCCCCTCAACTTAACACAATTACAAACAATGAAAAGAAGAAAACTTTTGAATCTAAATATTTGTCCGTGTGTCTAATTATTTCCTGATAATTATTCCTAGAAGTGAAGTTTCTGGGCCAAAGGGGATGAACATTTTTAAAATTCCGGATGTATACTGCTAAACCACAGAGGGCTTCTTTTTTTATAACTTCCCTACAAATAAGCTATTCCAAACTGCTCACAAGGCTAAGTGGAACTTGCCCAAAAGGAAAGGGATTGTTGTATTATTCAATTGTGCCTTTGATCCTTGAGAAGCATTCTGAGGTGCTCCTGTGATTTTTCTCCCCCCCTAAAGCGATTCTAGTGTTATTCTTGGCCACTGAAAAATAAGCAAAACCATACAGTTCCTTTCTTAGAACTATTTCCTGAAGGTTTCCTTTGTCCACTGTCAATTCAGCAATGTTTGGTGGTGGAGTCATTACCATAATTAGACAGCACCTAAGAGTCTGGGAAATTGACACTATCTAACTTCCAATGAAAAGAAGAACATGGAATGAATGAAACATTTAACACATTCAACAAGGAAGATTACATTTCTAGGCAGAAAAGAGCGTTGTTGTATCAGCACTAGGTCTTTAGTCCCTGAATGGTAACATGGCATAGGCATCATCTGGGTTCCTGGAATCCTTAACACATCTCTAATTTATAGACAAGTCAAATCACAAGTATTTTATGAGCATTTACGATATGCAAGATCCTGTTTCTGAGTATTATGAAGGAAACCAAAAAAATCTATAAACCAAGGAGCTTATAACTTAGGGTAGGGGACCAGAAAATTACATTCAAAATGCATTAAAAGAGAGGAGAAGATATTTAAACATTCCAAAACAATACATAAAAGTCACAAAGCAAAGGCACTAATTTGTGCAATTACCATAGATGACAATCTTTTTGTGGACACATTTTGTTTTATCTTATACATTAGAATACCAACTTTGTGATCAGGTTACAATTCTTTCCAAATAACCCCAACATTATGAAATTAAGAATGACAGAAACGATTAACAAAACATCTTTTTATTTCTATACATTAAGGCAAAGAAAACTATTTGTATTCAGTGATTTGAATTTCTCAGAGAAACACTGTTAGAAAGATTTTAAGAACACTCAAGTTACAGCATAATTTACTGTTACTAGAAGATGACATGTCACAGTAAAAACAACACCTTCTCAATTGCAAAACATTTCTAGAAGCTTATATTTTTATAAAGACCGTATTTTCTGAAATAATTTCTCCCCTTTTAACAAACATTTTGCCACACAAGAAAAAGGTGATAAAATTCTGCTGATAAATTGCTGCTGACAGGACAAATTCTAGAGATTCCGACAGCAGCAGCCTGGACCGGGATTCTCAGCCCCAAACCTAAGCTCCAGCCTTTGGGAGTCTGGTAGCAGACGCTAGAGAGAGATGGGCGGTCCTGCTCTGACAGGGAAGCTCATGCCTCATGCCTCCCCATCAGCCAGCTTCCTACACTTTCAGAGCCGCAGAACAGAAGATAAATACACAGAAAGAGGTGGCAGGGGAGCTGCGTGTTTTCTTCTCAGAACCAGAAGAGAAGGACACTCTTGCGTAGAGAACTGCGCTCGTCAGACTTTCCAGTTACACTTTCAATTTCACATACTCTATTTGCATCTCTAACTAAAGAAATTATGACCGTTTTATAAATTGGTATAACCCCAGGAAATTTTACAATTTCATGAAAATTCATAAAATAGTCTCATTTGAATGTTGCTTTAATCATTATATTTACATGACAAGACTAAAATGTGTTTTCTTATAATTTGGGTTTTTTCAGTTAGTAAATCTATGGGATAGTTTATTTCCTTTTCCTCCATACTTCAGCTGGACAATTTTATCTTTCTGTCACCAAATAGGTAATCATGTTACAGTGAAGCTCCCAAACACATTTTTTCCATTCATCCGGATGTCCTGAGATCACCCCACAATGAACAGTAAGAAGATAGCAGGAAAATGGGTGAAAAACAGGAACATTAGGCAAGAGGACCAGACGTCAGGGAAGGAAGATGGACAATAAGGGAAAGGTAGCATGAGAACCACCAGGACAAAAGAAAAGTAAAATTAAAAAAAAAAAAAGGAAAACATGTAAAAAGCCCAAAAGTTATTTTAAGAAACAGGAAATAAGAAACTTAAAAAATAGTATTCTCCAAAGGTCTTTTCATTTCAGGAACATGTGTATAATTCAACTGTTAAAAGCCCCTTCCTGACACATGAACGTGTTCTGAATTAACAGACAATTTAACTTTCGTCTAAGACAGACACTGAAGGCCACATAAAGAAGTTGAAAGAAATAAAATTGACAAGGTTTGGGGTCTGATTTTGTTATTGTTTTTCCTTTTTAAATTCTCCTTTCATGCTCAGGAAACAAGGTCTTAATTATTCTAAAGCTGTTTAGAAGGTGAACAAATATCTTGAAGTGACGCGCCAAGGCTCATTCTCTGCCTTACACTCACAGATGACCTGGACAAAGAAAGAAGGGGCCTGACGGTCAGACCCACACTGGATGTGATACTGAGCATGATTACTCACCTGCACAAATGAAGAAGTAGGCTGACATTTTATTTAAAAATAGGATGACACTTTGGGAAAGCCTCATATAAAAAGAAAAGTAGAGAAAAAGCTGTCCAGGCATCAATACTAAGTAAGAGAGAACTGGCTGAATACAATCTGATTTGTAAAAAAAAAAATCAATTACTTCCTCACCATACACCAGAGAAATTCTAGGTCATTAAAGATTTTTCAAAGATGTTTACCATAAGATTAAAAATATCTCATGATGGAGAGAAATCATATGGAACATTTCAACAGATTAGAATTCATAAAAATGTAAAACGATTACATGGTAATATAATCATAAACAAAAGCAAACATATTAAAGACAGTTAATGCTTTTTTCTAACCAAACTCTTACAAATCAATATGAAAACTATTAACAACCACAAAGAAAAATGGAAAAGAGCAAATCCAAGGAAAAGAAATATGATGGCTGTTAACATACTATGAATCAGAGCTCCTCTGAGAAATGTCTTTTGACTTCTAAAAGAGATTTCTATGAAACAAGAATAATTCACAGATTAGATAATTTGGACAGAAATTTTTATTTTGTTTTAAGGTTTTTCAAGTTGCAACAAGAAGGCATGAGCTCACATCATTTTCTACAAGTGGACAAATTCACCACACTACACTTCACACCAAAATGCTTGCCATTATAAGAAGCCATTAGTATTACCTCTTCCTCTGGGAGCAAACACAAAATTTTAAATGGCAAGTACAAAAGTTAACAAAATCACATAATCTTAGAATATTACATTAAAAATATTAAAATTGTACCATTTACAAAAGTTTAGAGGGAGGCACAGCTCTACAAGTCTGGCTTGCAGGACGGTATTTAGCACAATAGCTGAATACACTAAATTACAGTTCTGTCAGATGCTGCATCAATAGGATCTGTGCACAGTGAATAACAATCCCAATGTAAAGATGCCCCAAGGAAATGTAGAAAGTGGGAAATCCTATAATAGATACAAGGAAAAATCCTAAGAAAAATAATCTGTCAACTCCTTTGTTTGTTACATGTATTTTATTACCTAAAATACGCTGACAACTGCTGTGCTCTTTCTGTATTATTTCTTACACAGATTTCCAAAGAGTAGGAATAGTGGACGCTAATATTATGTACCTAGTCAATATGAGACGTGAGCAGTTGCAGTTCAGGTTATATATACAGCACTATTTTTAATGTACTCAGCATAAACTTCCGTATGGAAAATAACATGCACAGAGCTCAGAAGTCCAAGCAATGATTGATCCAGAACTGCTAAATCAGATTCCTTTCCTCCAATATCATTAAAAAAATATAACACTAACTAGAACATACATCCAAGGTTATATATTTCCCATTCAATTCATCATTAGTCAAGAATCTGTTATGAATCTAACACCAAGAATAGAATAAACATAAGTACATGTCATGGTTCTTCCCGTTAAGGACTTGGGGTGGGGGGCAGGGAGGGATATAAGAATATGAGAATTAAAAACACTTGATGAAATTAGAAATGCTACTAAATAATAAACTATGAACTACAGATTATAAATATATAAGTAGCAAAGAAAGAAATATCAATAAGAAAGTCTGGGGCTTCCCTGGTGGTGCAGTGGTTGAGAGTCCGCCTGCCGATGCAGGGGACACGGGTTCGTGCCCCAGTCCAGGAGGATCCCACATGCTGCGGAGCGGCTGGGCCCGTGAGCCATGGCCGCTGAGCCTGCGCGTCCGGAGCCTGTGCTCCGCAACGGGAGAGGCCACAACAGTGAGAGGCCCGTGTACCGAAAAAAAAAAAAAAGAAAGTCTGGAATGATACACAACAGTGAGAGGCCCGTGTACCGAAAAAAAAAAAAAAGAAAGTCTGAAAGTCCTTTTCACAGAAAAGGAGAAACAAACTATACTCAAGAAAAGGTAGAATTTAGACATTTGAAAGATCAGGGATCACACTCTAGACAGGAGACAGCATCAGCAAGAGCAGACTTCCTCTCTGATACTCTCTTTCATCAGCCACTAACGGGATGCAAATCAGAAATGATCCACATTAGCAAATCACTTATTAAAGGTCCCTGACTCCTGAATCAGCCAATGGTTAACCATAATAATTCTGAGCAATGAAGAGGGATGATGAAAACAGCACTATGGAATAGTATTCTGGCAGGAATCTGCAGAATGGATCCAAGAGAAGAAACTGGTATTGGAAAGACCAGGGAAAGAGATTATGGGGAAAATCCAAACTCAAGGTCTTGAAGACCCAGCCTACAGGGATGCCCCAGTAATAGAGAGGAAGTGGTAGACCTGAACCTGACTTAAAGCATCAGTAGAATTTGGTGATAATTGGTTCCAGATGATGAATAAGAGAGAATGCCAAAGTTTCTACCCCAAGAGAATGAAAAAAACCTATCTCAGTTTTCTTATTATAAAAATGAGAAAACTTACTCTATAAATTACTCATAATCTAAACATGATTAGATGCCACTGTGTCTATCTGTCATTCTCTTTGGCTACTGTGTATCTGAATCACCTTCCTATGTTTGAAGAACACCTGCCTATCTTAGGAGGACGAGCCCACCTGCTACTCTATGAATAAAAATGCCCCATACTCACACCTCAGCCTCCACTGCAGCTATGGCCTGGGCTCATGACCTACTTTCTGCCAGGGAGATACACTAGCCCCAGACTCTGACTAGGAAGTTTAGAAAAATAAAAAAAACAAGACATGTAGACATACTGTCATGTCAACTGGTGGCAGCATCTAACTCAGGGTTCCAGCAGCAGTGGCTGGAGTCCAGGACAACCATCAAGTTGCATGGACAGTGTCCCTGGCCAACTCATCACCAGGCAAGTTCAATGGTGCGATTTTAGGGACAAATCCTGGCTGCCTGCTTCTAAGGCCCTCCCAGAGATTCTGTGAACCACTCAATGCACTTTAACTGACTTCCTTTTTTATTTAAGTCAGCCAGAGTCTGCTTCTGTGGCTTATAAGTAGGAATTCTGATTGACAGAGATGCTAATGAAAATAGCCTGTGAAACAGTAGTAAAAGTGCTTTTAAGAAGATGGGATATTTGGAATGAAGTTCAAGCACTCTCTGCCAATAATCAGGGCACTCTTTGTTTAAGATACAGATACTATACCTCCAAAACCTTCCAAAACCCTGGCCTCTTCCACAGGCACACATAGGCACTTATTCCGTTGTCTGACAGAGAGGCGATATGATGTACTGACAAAAGAACATGGGCTTTAGAATCTGATGAACCTATGCTCAAGCAATGACTTGAATATTTGGTGACAGAGTAATTTTGGGCAAGTAACTTCCCTTCTCTGAGCCTGTTTTCTCATATATAAATTTGAAATAACTATGTTAATTCCACAAAGTGGTTGCTGGGATTGGAGGAGATAGTTGATGCAAAAGCCCTCTTCTGGTGCCAAGTAGACAGCGGTACTCAATTAGATAACTGTCAGTCTCTTAATTGATTTATACTGGCCACACGCAGACTTTCAGTTTCACAATCCTGTCCTGACCCGGGTTATACAATCTCATCTCTGCCCCTGATTCTGCAAACCTCCCAGAACTGTACCATCAGTCACTTAGAAACTTCACTCCAACGCCAAATGGGCCTATCTGTTGGGACTCTCTGATATTTAGGCTTAACATTTTTTCTGCTGGCTCATTTACTTTGGCCTGCTTTGAGTCATAAGAACATCAACCTGGCAGCTCAAGTGTCTAAAGTAATATATTCTCATTTTAGATCATTTGGAAAGCACAGAGAAGTGTACAAAAGAAGAAATATCACAAAACGTTTAGATTTGGAAGAAACCTAAAAGAATGACCCTTCAAACCCTCTTATTTTTTGAAATGAGCCAACTGGAGCACAGAGAGGCTCAAAGGATGGTTCCAAGTTCACAGGGACCATCATTTCATACATAGCAAACCTGTACTGAGCATCTCTAGGTGGCAGCATTGGTGACCAGGGCCAGAGCCCACTCTTTAGCTCTCCTGACTCCGTTGCGATATCCACTCCATGTCCAGAGGCTGAGGTTGCCCACCTCCCACCAAACCGCCACAGCAAGAGCCCTTCAACAACAGCTGCTAACTCCTGAAGAGAGAGGAGGATTCCCAGGGCAGAGAAGGGCATTTGGTGCAGAGGCAGGGGCACAACCAGAGGTGTGCGGCGTGCCAGAGCACAGTAGGTCCGCAGACAGTGAACCAGCAGGCACAGAAAGGCCTGTGTGCCAGAAAAGACAAGACATGGAAGTGGCCAAGCCAGTCAGGTCAGGCCAGACTATGGAGACCCTTCAAGGCTACTTTAGAGACTGTGAGCCTTTTCCTCTGAAGCAGGAGGAGACATCAAAGGCTCAGGAAGAGCAGAGGAGAGGCAGGATCAGAGCTGGGTTTCAAAACTACCCCAGCTGGAGGGGACACAGAGGGAATGAAGGAAGGCCGGGGAAGTGACCACCAGCAGCCCAGGTAGCAGAAGAGGATGCCCCTCCACAGGCCAAGGTTGAGGAGATGGTGGCGGAAGAACGCTTCTCCAGTAGCTGGCAGAACACAAGAGGGCACTGACAACAGGACAGGGCAATCTCTCTCAGAGATACCAAGACTCTACAGCTGTGCCACGGGCACACACTGAAGAAGAGAAAGGGGAAAAGGAAAAGGCAAAAGATCTCTGAGATTAGCAAATGGCTTTCAGAGAAGAAAAATGCAACTGACTAATCTGAGTTCACTCTCTAGACTCAACTTCACAATTTCATCTGGCAACTGATGACTTAAGTGACCAGATCCCCAAGGGCCAACCCCACAAGCTCTAGACACCACTCACATGGAGGCGATTAATTCAGAAAGGATAACAGGTATACCCTTGTCATTAAATGGCACAGGGGGACTCCTGACCAGGCCAACTGTTCTGATGAGGTTGCCACCTGGGCCAGGTTTTAGGGGATGAGGGGAGCAGAGCAAGGTCGTCTGGACCTTGTGGTAGAAGCAACCCTCTCCCAGAGCTGATGTGAAAACCACAACGACTCAGCAGCTCATGGCAGCACCCAAAGGCAGGTCTCCCAGAGGAAAGACTATCTGCCTTCCTGTTCAATCTCATAGTCTCCATGGGCCCAACACCAGTCAATCAGGATCCATCTGGAACGTGGCTGCATTCTCTCAGATGTATTCTCCTCAATTAAATTTAGTGGGAATGCACCCAGAGCAATTTTTACCATAAAACGCCATTCGTGCTTTCAGTAATAATGACTCAGGAATCACACAAACACAAGTTTATTTGCTTCCTTTAAAGGAAGGAAGGAAGACTAGATAAACAGTAGGATATGTCCTATATTGGTATTATCTAGAACAGTTAACATAATGTACTAGAACTATATATACCACCAGAGATTTATCTCAAAAACATTTTTTTAAAAAACCTGATTTGTGTCATTTATGTAAATAATATATGTAGGTAAAACGCACAACTAGCATAAAAGTAGTTATGAGTATATACACAAGTAATATATAATATATAATTATATAATATATAATAAAAGTACAAAATAATATCACACAGGTGAAGGCTGAGGACATTCCCATGAAGCCAGGTCTCCAGGCAGCCGATTATGTAGTCTCCCTCCAGATCCCTGACTCTTGCCATTTCACTCTCATCATTAGGCGAAAATTAAAAAGGCATTTACTCCATAGGCCTCAACTCAAGTACCTGACTTCCCTGAGAATTTTGATTCTTTTAGTCAAAAGACATATGGAGTTTTGTTCAATTAAATTTTATGACATCAAAATTGTTTTAAATCACTTATTACTGTGTAGATTTTTTCTGTTTGTTGTATTAGTGATTTTTTTATAGAAATGAAACTGATTTACCATATTATATTAGCTTCAGGTCTATAGTATAATGACTCAATATTTTTATAGATTATACTCCACTTACACTTATTACCAAATAATGCCTATATATCCCTGTACTGTACAATACATCCTAGTGATCTCAGTTTTTAACTCAAGTTTGGGAGGGAAAAGAGGCTATAAATTTTTCTGAACCTTTGATATAGGGCTCCAGCTGAAAGAGCAAAACATACTTCATCAGAGAAACTAAATATTTTGTCTTTAACAATTTAACTTTCTTTCTCCTTCAAAATGTATTACTGTCAACTTCCTACAAACAGGGACTACTTTTTCTCTTGGTATCACACAGATTAAATATATATAGATATCCAACTCTCGGGAAAAAGAGAAGAAAAATCATAGGTAGTATGGAAGCTTTAGCTGTATATGTGACATATTTTTATACAGAAAAGAAAGTGACATGAAACAAATAAATGTAGTATTTCTTAAATCTTGGTGGTGAGAATATGGATGTCTCAAATTGTACTTTTCAGAGTAATGGAAATATATCATTTTTTAAGTTTTAAGTAGAAAAATATGAGGGTGGGGGAATTTGTTACATATATATACTGCCCAAGTACTTCCTCCAAACTGTTTTATCATCATAGAAGTATGGTAAGTGTAGGATTAAACTCTATGACAACACTTTCAACAACAACTGCCTTGTCCTTTTCTCAAGTCTGGGGTTGCCAGACAAAAATATCTGACCTTCATTTCTCTGATAACCAATTTTTAAAAATCTTTCTAATCCAAAATACTTCGAAGAAAAAACAGTGGTCTAGGCCCTTTTTAATTTACAATGAAGAGCATATGTTACTTAACACCTATGTAACAGAAGGAAAACAACGCAAACTTCCTAATGACTTAGATAACTAAAAGAATAAAAAAGCAGTTAGTATAAATCCACTGTCTTGTGTAAGTCATGCTTTGGGAGATACCTCTTTGACTGATAAGCTGTCTCTGGAGAAATACAATATAAAGAAACAAATTTCGGGACTTCCCTAGTGGCGCAGTGGCTAAGAATCCTCATGCCATCGCAGGGTACACAGGTTCGAGCCCTTGTCTGGGAAGATCCCACATGCCACGGAGCAAATAAGCCTGTGCACCACAACTATTGAGCCTGCGCACCTAGAGCCTGTGCTCCACAACAAGAGAAGCCACCACGATGAGAAGCCCACGCAACGCAATGAAGAGTAGCCCCCGCTCACCCAACTAGAGAAAGCCTGTGATCAGCAACAAAGACCCAACGTAGCCAAAAATAAATAAAATAAATAAATTTTTTAAAAAAAGAAACAAATTTCTACTTTAGACTTGCTATGGATGAAGATATGACAGAAGCATTACTAATCACAGCATTCAAGTTTCCTAAAATAATCATTTCTGATGCAAATCAAAACTACAATGAGGTATCACCTCACACCAGTCAGAATAGCCATCATCAAAAAGCCTACAGATAATGAATGCTGGAGAGGGTGTGGAGAAAAGAGAACCCTCCTACACTGTTGGCGGGAATGTAAATTGGTGCAGCCACTATAGAGAACAGTATGGAGGTTGCTTAAAAAACTAAAAACAGAGTTACCACATGATCTAGCAATCCCACTCCTGGGCATATACCTGGAGAAAACTCTAATTCAAAAAGATACATGCACCTCTATGTTCATAGCAGCATTACTTACAATTGCCAAGACATGGAAGCAACCTAAATGTCCATTAACAGATGAATAGATAAAGATGTGGTGTGTATATACATACAATGGAATACTACTCAGCCATAAAAAAGAATGAAATAATGTTGTTTGCAGCAACATATATAGACCTGGAGATTATCATACTAAGTGAAGTAAGTCAGACAAAGAAAGGCAAATACCACTTATATGTGGAATCTAAAAAAATTAGACAAATGAAATTATTTACAAAACAGAAATAGACTCATAGACATAGAAAACAAACTTATGATTACGGAAGAGGAAAGGGTAAGGGAATAAATTAGTAATTTGGGATTAACAGATATATATTACTATATATAAAATAAACAATGAGGACCTACTGTATAGCACAAGGAACTATATTTAATATCTTGTAATAACCTATAATGGAAAAGAATCTGAAAAAGAATATATATATGTGTGTGTGTGTGTGTGTGTGTATATACATATGTGTATATGCATATATATCTGAATCACTTTGCTATACACCTGAAACTAATACAACATTGTAAATCAACTATACTTCAATAAAAAAATAATAATCATTTCTGTTATTACACTTTTAGAACACAAAGTTGTGAAGACAAAGTGCTTTCAGACACCTGAAGAGAAATACAAATGTTAGAGCATGTGTATTCACTGATTTGACAAATAAGCATAAATTGCCAGGAAGTGTGAGAAGCACTAAAATATGAAGAATAAGAAAGACAATGTCCCATTCTAATGAAGCCAACATGGGAAGGAAACTTCATAAACAAAAATATAAAACAATTATAGATTGGTGCTACAAAGAAAACTTTTCTCCATGCTCGGTCAGTCAAGGATGGAAACCCCATCTCAGCTAGACAGGGCCTCCCTGAAGAGATGACATGTGAAGTCTGACATAAGAGAAGGGGCTAGCCAGGTAAAGACTGGAGAGGAATGTTCCAGGAAGAAGACCAGCAAGTGAAAAGACCTAGAGTTGGGAGAGTGTAATTGCTGTACGCTAGGAGACAGCAGACAACCTACATGTCCACAGAATGGATGAGAGAGAGTAAGATGAAGTTGAAGGGATATGCAGGGGTCAGTTCACCCAAGGAAAAGCCACTGAAGAGCTTCCAGCCAGGGAGAGCACAGCCTGAGATATAGTTTTAGAAGATCATGTTGGCTGCCTTATGGAAATGGATTGGAAGAAGCCATGAGCAGAAGTAGGAAATGCAAAGTTAAGAGGCTACTGCAGTAGTCCAAGCAAAAGATGATAATTAGCTTGGACTAAGGTGGTAGTAAAAGAGACTCATTCCTTCTCCAATAAGTATCTTTTGAATACCTACTGTGTAGTAGCACTATTATAGGTGGTAGAGAGAGAGTGAAGAGTCAGGCTAACAAGGTCCTTGTTCTTGTTAAGATGACATTCTCAAAGAAGAAGATAAAAAAAAAAGTAAACAAATAAACCACAAAATTTTAGATGGTAAGATGCTTTGAAGACAAAAAAGAATACCAGGTGGAAGTGATGGGAAGGACTATGTGAATGGGGAATCCATGGAGACTATTTAGCCTGGGAAGTCAAGAAAGGTAAGCTTTTACTGAGATCTGGTTGATGAGAAAGTGCCCAGAAGTACAAAGGAGATGGAGAAAGGTGTGTGGACCGGAATACTGCCTGCCATTCCGGTAAACAAAGTGCTGCCTGCCATTCCAGGAAATAAGGATCAAAACATCAGCCACTGCAGCCACCCACCTCCCCACTCTGAGGGGAAATCAGGATAGAGAAATCAGGAAGCATTACATGCTTTGGGTACTGGCCCTAGGCAGTTAAGATGCATATCTACAGAATAATTTCAATGACCCCAGAGTCTTGCACCTTCCTATACACAGAAAAGCTCTAAAATCATCAACTATGATGATCAACTTGATGATCAAATCATCAAGATGTCTGTTTTTGTGATTAGCAATAACCTTTCAATGTTCAACTACATGGTTTTTTTCCCCAGAAAAACAACCAACCAACCAATCCCCCTATATATCCTTACCTCTTTAGAGCAGTTCCCCAGAGCTATCTGGGAGGCTGCCTACCGGCCTTAGAGTCCTCAGTCAGGTCCCCAAATAAAACTTAGCTCACAGCTTTTAGGCAGTGCATTTTTTCTTCAGTCAAGAGGTGGAACCAATTCAAGATGAATCTTGCAGATAGAGTCAGCCACACTGGCTTACATGAGTGGTGAGAGAAATAAAGGAATCAGAATAATGCCCAGGATTATGATTTTAGAAACTGTAGATAATGGTACCATCTTCTAAGATGAAAGATTGGGGGAAAAGAATCCATAGGAATTTTGGAATTAAGGGTTCAATTTTGGACATACTAACTTCGAGATCATATGAGATCTCACATTGTATGTGAATCTGGAGGTTAGAAAGAGCCCTAGGCTAGAGACAAAAATTGGGGAGAATCTTTATAGAGATGGTAAGTGAAGCCATGGGAATGGATAAAACTGCCCAAATGGGCTGTGTGGCATGAAAAAAGGACAGGGCTTAGAATAAGGCTTGAGGAACTCCAAATTTTAGAGATCAAGCAGTGGAAGAGAAGCCAAGTAGAAAGGCAGAGGAATGGTGGGTGGGATAGAAGGAAAGCCGAGAGAATGTCTGCTATGGACTAAGTGTTTGTGTCCCCTCAAAATTCTTCTTTTGAAGCCCAACCTCCAGCACGGCTGTGTGGCTGTATTTGGAGATGGGGCCTCGAAGTAAGTAATTAAGGTTAAATGAAATCTAAGGGTGAGGCCCTGACAGAACAGGATTAGTGCCTTTAGAAGAAGAGACATCAGAGAGCTCCCACTCCCCCACCCCTGTTTCCGTAAATAAAGTTTTACTGGAACAAAGCCATGATCATTCAATTATGTACTGTTTATGGCAGCTTTCCTATTATGTTGCTGAATAACTGCAACATAGACTATATGGCCCAAAAAGCCTAAAATATTTGCTAACTTATCCTTTACAGAAAAAGTCTGCTGACCTGTGATCTAGATAATTTGCAAAAGGGCAGGGCTGCCGCATAGAGATCTGTCAGTCTAGAACAGCTGTGTAGTGAGTAGCATCAATCCTATCACCAGTAATGGGTATTTATTGCATCTTCATGTGACTTTTCTGTAAGCTGTAAAGGTTTCTAAAATAAACTGATGAAAGTGGGGAGGAATAACAATGAAATAACAGATAAAAAGAAAACTGAGAATCCATACAAATACTCTTTAACACATATGATGACTAATTCCAAAGACAGTACCCTAGTGGGAATAAATTTCTACAGCCTATTCCTCCTTAGTAGACCAAGGAAGAAGGAAATGTAGGAACACTCATGATAAGAGAAAAATCTAGCACTTTTTCATTCCCATATGAATAAAGATAACTACTCTCCTACAGAAATCTTCCCATTCTATCAAATTGGTCTACTGTCCTACCCACAAACACTTTGACTCTTCCTATCTCAATGCCTTTGCCCAAATAGAATTCTTTTATCTCCCATCAAAATAAAACAGCTTCTCTCAAAATGTCTACCAGTCTAAATCTCGGTCACCTTAAATGTCACCTGCTACCTGAATCTCTCTCCCTGTTCTTGGCCAAGGCTGACTTTCCCTTCTGGGACTTAGGTAATCTCATCTTTCTCAGGACACTTATCAAACATTGCTTTACAATGTTGTCAGTTATATCCATCCCTTCACAACCAGGTTATAACAGGCAAGCTAGAGGGAAGGAATCATTTCTTATAACGTTTTCTATCCCTTACAGCAACAATAATAGATGAAATGCCTAAAGACATATATCTTCTTGAGGTTAATGGTAACAAGATCTCTAGCTACAAATATTTACCTTGTTATTGTCTTAAGGTTAGTAGGTTTAACTTGATGAATTTTATTGGTGTGAAATGTTAAGTACTTTCAACTGTTATTGTAACACACATGTTTAAGGCTAAATATTTCTCTCTCTTTACACTACTGCTTACTAGCCTTAGAGAGTCATTAACCCTTCTCAGTTTCATTTGTAAATAGAGATAATAAGAATATGAGCCCTTCTGCCTAATAGTTCACAGTGGGGCTCAATGCAATAATTTAAGTGTAAGTGTTCAGAAAAACTGAAAACACCATTTAAGATGTAAGGACGTTTTTATCATTATTGCTCTAGTGTGCTGCAACTCTGCAAACAGCCCACTGATTGATGTTATACGAATGCTTCTCAGGAAGAATCTCGTTCCAATCTTGGTGAGAAATCAAGGGCTTTTCCGGGCACTTAAGCTTTATGATACTCAACAGACAGGTCAACTGATCATTATAGCCAAAGAGCTCTCACAAAAGGCCTTGTTACAGAGGCTATGAAGGTGCAAGTCTTTTTTTTTTGGAAGGTAAAGTCTTTGAGATCATGTCTGCCTGCATTAATCAAATTGATTTTCCTGATAAGGTCTGAAACCAATACTAATATAAAAAAGTAAACAAATGGAAAATAAATGGCACAATGCTAGCCTGAGTCTACATTTTTTTGAATAAGTAACAGTATCTAAGCACAAAATATTCACATTTTTCTAGTTTTCTGTAATAAAAGTATTCAAGTTTTCATTGCAACTACCATTTGCTCTATAAATCTTTTAAAAATCTTTAGTAAAAATTAATTCATTAATGACCTAAAACTTAATATACTACAATTTCTCATATATAACCTCTCATATTTTTTGTCTTCTCTCCAATATTTTAACATAAACATATTTTTAGTTGTATCTAGTCTTTTCCTACTCTGAATCATCCATGATGACATTCAGTCAAGGCTGCTCTAAGCAAAATAAAATTTGCTGTGACTAAGCCAGAGGTAAAAAGAAAGAACTGCTTGCCACAGGTAGGAATGGACAAAAAAGCACTATTTGACACTTACTCGTCTCGCCTTCCTTTAAACACCTCCTTCTGTTCTCCAGGTGTGAGTTTATAGAACTAACCTACAAACGAAGTTAGCACTTCCTGCACTTCACATTTTTAAACTGTCATCACACTGATCATTTCGATTCCATGAAGGAATGTGAGTGGGATCCAGTACATCCAGCTGGATTTATACCTGGCTGCAAAATCACACTTGAGAAATAATGATTAAAGAATTGATTGATATCTGGAGAGAAATCTCTAGGAAGTAGATGAGCACTGCTCCCAGCTGCCCAAATCAGTCAGGATCAAAGAACTCTTCTTACCTGATCAAGGTCAGAGCCACAGAATCCTTTTCAACAATGTTCCATAGAGCTCTTGCCAACAGATCACATTTGGCAGATGAGTTGAAACATATTTGAAGTCCCTGGATTAGATTTTCTGAGGGATATGTCCTTGCCCTCATCCAATCTTAGATTTTTTTTATCATTGATTTTATTTGAGATACCCTTATTAGTTCCATCAAGACTAATTTTTTTTTAAGGACCTTAGTGGGAAGTCAGAATCAAAAATTTTTAAAAAGCCAAAAGAAAAAACATTTTTAATATCTTGAATTTATTTTACATTTATTCATGGCCAGTCCTCATTCTAGACTAACTCGGGGCTTTAGACTGATTCGGAAAGGTGCCTATGAACTGTATATATATCCACAGATTATCTGGGATATGGGAGTCAAGACAGGAATAGATTGGACACAACCCAAGACAGGCGGACACAACCCAAGACAGGCAGTCACAAACTTCTGGGTACTCCGGGCAGAGTTTTAGATACTCCTGAATCAAAATGGTTTTGGTGAGTTTGAAGAACTAAACAGTGCAGCAAGATTGATTCTGCTATTTAGTTTCTCTCTGGAGCATCTGGTGCTTACACATTAGTCCTCAAGCACTTTCTGAGGGGCTCCCATTCATCCATTCCTGGGTTACATCTTGGGGAAGAATAGCAAAGTGGTTTCTGCCTTTCAAGAGTACATAATTTGGTGATATAGTGGGCACTTACCGCCTGAGTAAAGACCTAGATTGTAAGGCACAAGGTCTGGGATCTAGACTTGGTTTTATTCTTAACGTGGTGAGTACATTAGTTTTCCATGACAGGTACAACAAATTACCACAAACTTAGTGACTTAACCCAGTTTTATTATTACATTTGTAGCTCAGAAATTCAACATGGGTCTCACTGGACTGAGTTAAAAGTGTCAGCAGGGCAGTGGCCTTTGCTAGAGGCTCTAGTGGAGAATCCATCGCCTCATCATTTCCAGCTTCTAGTGGCTCAAGGCCCTTTTCCTACATCTTCAAAGCCAGTAATGTCGCATCTCTCTCTGACCCAGATGGGAAAGATTCTTTGCTCTTAAGAAGCCACGTGATTATACTGGGTCCACGAAATAGCACAAGATATCTCCCCATCTCAGGTCCTTAACTTAATCACATCTGCAAAATCCCTTTTGCCGTGTAAGAGAACATATTCACGGTTTCCAGGAATTAGGACATAGACAACTTTAAGAGGCCATTATTCTGCCTACCACCCTAAGCAGCCTTGAAAACAGAAGTTTACCTCTCAGTGATAGACCTGCAGAATGAGAGATGTGGACTATACCAGTTCCAAAGCTCCTTTCAGCCCTATTTTACACAGGCGTGTCCATCTGAAGAATTCTAACAAGCAGCTTCTCACATCACAAATTGCAGACGCTGGAGACCAGCAGGCACACTGCTCTCCCTTCTAGCCATGATCCATCTGCCATGATGAGCCAATTACACAGAGAAATGTTAGTAAAACAGACTGAATGATTTGTGAAAAGAATGACAATAGGACAATTATAAATCTACTGCTAGTCTCCACAGCAAATGAAAGAGGGTGATAGTGCTGCCTACTACAGCACTGTGTTTTAAATCAGGGTTGACTCCTTGTGTGATACTGTCAAAGTCAAACAATTGTCCCTCAACCATCTGTTCCCATTATTTACATAGCCTTTCTGTGGTCTCCTCTCCTAGCTGCATACTGCTAGCAAGCCACATAAAAAAATAAAGTCACTTCATGCTTTACATTAAAGTGTTTCAGAATTAATTCTGAACATAAAATCTAGGAGCAAGGTTTATCTATACCAACTCATTTTTACCTCAAGTGCAAAGTACACCGTTAAGTACTAAGAGTATTTTAGTTTCTTGGTGGGCATTTCCTTTACAGAAACCACAGTCCTGTACAGCATTTCCTGTAAAATAACCACATCTTTTTTTTTTCTCAAAATGAGGACATTTGGCAGTTGAAGTTGCAGTTTCCTACCAAAGTTTTCTCTACTTACTGTAGCCCAATATACCACCCAAAACGTCAACTGCACATATAAGAACAAAATTAGAAATGTTTAAATCTTGATTTTTAAACCTTAAAAAACAAAATCTTCATAATGCCAAAGTATGGCTTAAAATTTTTTCTAATATAATTATGGAATGTGTTTAATGTCAAAATAGATCACGGTCTTTCTCCGTATCATTTAATCAGAACAAACGAGGGG
Organism: Leucopleurus acutus; assembly: GCF_964270905.1. Taxonomy (NCBI): domain Eukaryota; kingdom Metazoa; phylum Chordata; class Mammalia; order Artiodactyla; family Delphinidae; genus Leucopleurus; species Leucopleurus acutus. The sequence goes on along the minus strand of NC_139143.1, from coordinate 98,686,040 downwards.
CCTGTCACACAGCCCTTGTGAATGAGATTTAAGGATCTCAGAGTTAAGAGAGCTGCTATTTCACACACTCTGTACATGTTTTATTCCATTTAAAGAACTAAAATTTAAGTGAAACTGTATATGGAAGCACTCCTTGTTAATGTAGGAAAACTACTTGTAACTCCTTCAGCAAAGATAACAGCCTCCTTTCACGGGAAGTTCCTCTTGATCGTGGATGCAGCTTCAGGAGGACCGTCCTACAGGACAGGAACATAAAGCCAGGAAAAGCTAGATAGCCCTCACGTTCAAAATGAATACTGGGCACATTAAAACTGCACTTCTCACCACCTTCTATATTTTATTATATAGACTCATCTGTAAGGTTGCTGAAATTCCTGCATAGATAAATTTAAAAGTGTATGCAAATATACTTAAAAGTTTCAAGTATCAACCAGAAAATAGCTAATCAGATAATCTGTGATAGATTTTAAAAAGCAAAGAGAAAGAAAAAATAAAAGCTGTACCCGAATATCAAGAGAGGGAAGGTACAGGAGTACTAAAAGGATAATGGCGAGATTATATTTAGGAAGAGTTTAAAAAGTGGCTTTCTTCCATAAGTGAGATGGAGAAAACATCTAGAATTTAAGAGAAACAATTACTGATTAGAGGACTGGGGGGATTTCCCAGGTCTTACCTTGAATTTTAAACCTCACAGTTCATTATTTTTGAGTGGGTTAAATTTAGTATTAAAATGTCCTTTCTTCTAATAAGCTAGACTCATGTGGCTTTTGCTCCTTCCAACTTTTAAAACTCAGTGGTATTTCTGCCATGGTCAGAGAAGCCTGACAAACAGAAGCTCCAGAACCCCGTGTTTCACAAGCACACGAGAACATTCACTGTTTTGTAAATAAGATCAAATTAAATAAACACTCCTTTAAGTAGTCTAAGAAAACTGCAAATCCAAGTAAGGAAGGCTTACTTTGAGGTTATATCTTTATTAATTCAAAACTAGTTTATCTCAAAACTAGTGGTAGTAACTTTCGCTTAAAATCTTCACTCAATAGAAGTAAAGCTCAAATGTAGGAACTGACCACAATATTTCTAATAAGAACTTGCTAAAATAGTGGGTAGATGGTAGAAAGAATTTAGGGTTTCTTTTTTTTTTTTGAAGAATATTAGTACTTCTTTTCAGTATATAGTCTTTTAAAGTATTCTTATGAATAATATTGATACATGGAAAACAATATGTGGAAAATGTTTTAAAAATTATATATGAAATCCATCTCAGTAATACCAATTTGATATTAGCAATGTGAGATGACTGGAAATGAGTGAATTGAGACTGTTTTAGTATTATTTATGAGAAAGGGGTTGGCTACAAAAATTGAAATGCAACAGAGCAAAGATAAGCAGAGCTCACATGCAAATAAACACTAATAATTAGAAATTATCTTTCCATATTTATTACAAAGTTTATTCCCAATATTTTCCTTTCAGACTGGTCTTTCTTTTCCCTATTCCAAATCATACCTGACCTTAGTAGCTCATCTCAAGCTTTACTCCATCTATAAACTCTTACATAATTTACTCCCCTCCCCTTTATTTTCAGCCCTTTGGGTCATGCTATCCATTTGGGTACTTGGATATATTTTTCCTTCCACATTTATGAGTATGCTTCATCCACAATGAGAACTTAAACTTGTTCAACTTAAACTTGTTCAGAGCAGAGCTTATACTTTAACTCTCTATTTTTAGGGTATTCTGGCCCCCAACATCATGTTGGTATAGGAGGCCCCAATACACGAGAAATAGATTTAGATTGGTTTTAGAAATATTTTCATGTAGGCACAGCAACAACCAAAATTTTATCCACAACTCAGTGGGCGGTTCTGCTGAGTTTAGGTATGTAAGATCCCCCCGAGCTGGAAAAGCTCCTTGAGGAACCTTGACCAAGCACTGATGTGAAACCTAAACCAGAGCCTTGCCTATAACATCTATTCAGTCCTGAAGAGCTTGCTGAATGGGATCACAGGACTGATTTAAAACAACCAGTATGAGGCTGGAGGCAAAGGCAGTCATCCAGGTATGAAGTAAAGTAGGTCTGATCTGGCAAGTAGCCGTGAAAGCGGGGTAAAGGGGCAACAAGGGTGCAGACTAAATCTGGGGGTACGTGTGTGATACCGTGATATAATAAAAAATATATATGTGGACTTCATTCCCAGTTCCTGGCACAGAGCTCTTAAAACCCTTGTAATTTTCTGAGTGAAAGGGATGAAAGGAACATCTTTGTTACAATATTTGGTCTTTGACCCCTGGTCCTGACAGAGCTTCTTAATCCCTTGGAATTTCACAAGTGACAAGAGCACCTTTTGTGCTGATGAGGTAACTCTTGTTGGGTCCCTAGATAGCTTCGGAATGGGGGCTGGTTGCCAGAAAGACCAAATTTTGATTAGAAGCTTGGAACTTTCAGCTCTACCCTCAAACTTAAGGAAGGGGAGAGGGCTGGAGATTGAGTTTTTAATCAATCATGCCTACGTGGTAAAACCTCCATAAAACGCCCTAACGGTGGGGTTCAGGGCTCAAGAGCTTCTGGGTTGGTGACACATCCACATGTCAGGAGGGTGGCACATCCCACTCCACAGGAACAGAAGCTCCTGTGCTCAGGACCCTGCCAGACCTTGCCCTATGTACTTCATCTGGCAATGCATTTGTAGCCTTTATAATGTCCTTTATAATAAACCAGTAACAGTAAATAAAGTGTTTCCCTGAATTCTGTACCTAGAAAATTATCAAACTTGAGGAGGGAGTTGTGGAAACCCTTGATTCTGTAGCCAAATTGGACAGGAGTGTGGGCATCCAATTCTTGCAATTGGTATCTAAAGTGGGAGCAGTCTTGTGGGACTGAGCCCTTGACCCGTGGGGTCTGCGTTAACTCTGGGTAGTTGGTAGTTTAGTGTTGGAAGTGAACTGAATTGTACAACATCCAGTTGATGTCAACAGTGAGAGAATTTGTTGGTGTGGTGGGGGAATAAAAGTGAAACCTACCTATTTGAGGTCATAAGTGCTAAGAGTAAAAACAACTCAGAAAGAGCAACACAAGAATGGGCAGGGGAAAGTTACTAACCGTCCCTGGACAGCTCCCTCCTCTGGAAAATTACATCAGAATTTAAGATGTCTCAGGTCTCCCTCAGCTTCTAAATCCAATGCCTGAGGAGGCAGAGAGGCTCACTGTGATCATGTAGGTGCCAAGAGTGTCACTAGAGCATCAGCAGAGCTGTGTGAATTAGAACAACAGAAGCACCTTCAAAGATGACAGGTCTGGTCAGAACCCACAGGTCTGGTCATTAATCTCTGAAAATTAACTAGTAAGCCTAGTGGCAATCTGAGAGGCAATCCTACCAAGGGCCCTCTGTTTTATCATGGCAGCATTTTCAACTTCATAGTTTTTCATTTTTATCTGAATTTTTGTATATAAGAATTTACAAAGCAAACCTTAAAGTTTTTTTTTAAATAAACTCTTTCAACTGACCAATCCACAGGATGTAACACAATGGGTGTCTTTAACACCTTGCTAGAAATAGCTTGCCTTGCCTCTATCTTCCAGCTAATTTATATTTTCTAGAAGGTGTTTTATGGTCCAATGTTCATATTCAAGCCACAGCAATTTCAAAACAAAAAATCATAGAAAATATAAGTCCCTGAAATTATACTCAGAAAATAACATAACTAAGTCGTTATGTGAATGCATTCATGTCCCTTTTCTGGTTTGTAGAAGATATATGAATTATTTTCAGCACCCACAGAAAGTTTTTTTAATTAAATAATTACTGAGAATATCAGTCTTAATAAGAGAGCCTCATATGTGATGTCTAACTAAAAATAAAACAAACACTAAAAGGAACTTTTCCAAATCTAAAATGTTATGGTTCTATGATCAGACCTGAAGCCTGGCTTTAAAAGAATCAGCTCAGTTCCTGAGTACATATGCCTGACTACCCGATGGAAAACACAAATAGAGACAAACTGACATACTTTTCATTCTATTAACAGAGCCAGCAGCTTCCAAAAGCTGAGTTTACAATCGTCACTGCTAGATGATTGGTGTCTGCTGTACTCTTCCATTTTGTGAGTTTTCACTATTAAAAGGTTTTTAAAAGTTTGATATGAAAGCGAAAACCTAATGAGAAAGGCACAGAACTTTTTAGTATCTAGCAAATGATAGGAAAAAAATCATGTAGATAGAATTGCATTAACATTTACATTAGGAGGGCCTACTAAGAATACAAGCGAAGGTTAGACAGAGACCCTTCATGTGAATTAAAATTATTTTAATTATCAAATAGATATGCAAATTGGCTTATAGCAACAACAATTTGCAGAAAACCAAAGAGTTAGGCAAAGAACTAGAATATCAAAATTAATTTATTGTCATTAATGGAAATAAAATACAATTCCAATTGCAAATCAGGTTTCTGATACCATAAATTCATTTGATTAATTTACACAGAATGAAAAACTCTCAAATAATTATTCAAAACAAAAACATTCCAAAATTCCTAGATGGGGGAAAAAGAAGCAACTTTTGCCCTTGAATAGTCTAAGATCTAATGTGCTTAATAGTTGGAAGAAACCTGACAAAAGACAAAAAAAATCCTTAGCAAAGTTCCAATTTCTTACATCCTCTCTTTATCCTACAACTAGACATTACAAACTCCTATTCATCTAAAACTAAACTCAGACCCAAATAGCATTTTCTTTTATCAGTTTAGCTCAACACACATTTAGTGCCAGTTATATTCCAGGCACCATATTAAGTACAAAGATGAATTTAAGACCCTGGAGGAACTGGAGTTCATTGCTGATGATGTTCATATCTGTGTCCAGGTTTGATTTTGGCTGGACCTTCAGTGATATGATTCAAGGTCTGATCTATTTCTAGGTCTGTTTATATAATGCACAGACAGCACAATGCTTCTATTTGAAATGATACTTTATGAACATTTGTACTGCTATGAAATACTATGATAGGGTTCAAGATAAGAGTTCGACACATCTGTACTATGAACCTATGGCATGTCCAACTCTGTTAATGTTCAGAACACAAAAGGAAAAACGGTGAGGTTCTTCTCCTCCACCAATCCCAGTGTCATTAAAGCTCTCCCAATTTTGCCCATCTGGCCCATTCCTACCTCCTTTAGAGCTCATTTCTGGCATTAACTAGCCTAGAAATCCCTTGCTAGCCAGACAAAGTAAGTCCTACTTCCTTTTGGATTCCTTAGCATTCTGTAAACCTCTATTATCACTTTTGCATCTTCTCTTTCATAAACAAGCTCTTGAGCTCCTTGAGAACAGAAAGTGATCCTTCATTATATTTCGCCAATATCTGGAACTGAACTTAAGACTAGGGAGCCCTCAGTAAATATTGAAAGAATAGATAAATCAATTAATTAGGGTTTTTAATAACTGTGATAGTACTTGGGCACTGTAATCACTATGCAAATATTATCCATTACAAAATATTTAACATTATATAGTATCACCATTTACATAGTGATAATAGTATAAAACACTATCACTTTAATTTTAAATAGCAATAAAGCTGCATGGGAAAGAAATAGAGAACATGAAAAACGTAAGAAAGTTAAATCCCTAGTTATTATATTAGTCAATAGGTATTTTTTTAATTAGTAAATTAAAAATACCAATGTAAATATATTATTTAAAGATACAATGGTAAATACCAAAAGGCATAGGTAAAAATAGTTACTTTTGAAGAGTAGGATAAGGTGAGGGAGAGTGGCACAAAGGACTAATGTTTTTTTTAAGTTTTTGAGTTTTTAAAATATAATAGGTACCATTTTGATAATCTAAAAATTTGTTAAATTTTCTAATGAAGATCATAGAAGTCATTCTACAAATATCACTCACATACATAGAAGCCTAGTTCAAGTTCCCCTTGATATGTAAAACACAAACTACATTACCTTAAATATAGTTACCATTTCAGATTTATTATTTATTGAGACTGTCTTGTCCTCTTCCCACTGAGAATCATATGCATTAAAAGTTAACCCAGAACCTAATATATTCAACAGTCTGACTTCTGAGTAGATTCCAGAATGCCCGGAATTAATTTCATAGTAACCTCTGTACTTAGCAATTAAGTAGTTCATATGGAAGTCTATTATCAAATATTAAAGAAAAATAATGAAAAGGCTAATTTCTATGAATTCAGCCATTCAACTGAAATTCCCTACTGTTCTTAGTGCTTGACCTAACATGAAATCAGGTAATAAAACCCAGCAATGTATGACAGCATTTCCTGGTTTGTTAAAGAAATACGTTTAGACTCCTAGGATGTTTCTACCAGCACAGGGAATCTATGAAATTTAATATTCAATAAACATCAAACATATTACATGTACATAGTACATGCCAGATATTGGGGGAAAATTCAAGAGCTGGAGTTAGACCAATATTACTATGCAGTTGCATTGCCTATTATCTCTTTTTCTACACTTTCTCACTTATAACTGAAACCAGGAAATTTTTTTTTAAGTTTTATTTATGTACGTTTAATACTTACCTACCAATATTCTATATTTATTCATTCCAAAAGCTCACACTCTTTTGCAAAGTAAGTAAGTTCTGAATATTCAGGAATCAATTATAGAATATGTTTATTACTTGTAGTCAGTGCCCATTTACCACCTGGCCAACATTTTGCAGCCCCATTGAGCCACAGTGAAATTTACATCATTCCACTGTCCTTGTTATTTTTGAAACTAGCAAAGGTCTGGTGAGCCACTCAGATGACAATGATGGCTTCAGAAAGGGTGCTGGAATTATCCGTGGATTTTAATTAATTGTCCTACTTCAGCTCTTCTCTGACTACTATGAATAACGAATCATTGGCTATGAAAATACTTATTTACAAGCAGTTTTATTCATCATGTTCACACCTTAGGTTTATTTCACACATGAAACAGTATCAGATTTCAACAAACCATAATGCAATTTTGATTCTTTTTCAAAAGTAAAACATATTCTGTGTGGAGATTTTTAAAACTATAGGGAAATGTAATGAAGAACAATTTTTAAACACTTGTAATACCATGGCCCGGGGTTATAATTACAGTCAACATTTTGGTATAAACTCTTTTTGTTCTTTCACTATGAATTTGTGTGTGGGCATGTGCAAACCCATTTTAAAATGGCATCATTATGTACCTACTCAAAACAAGCAGCTTTTAAAGGGAAATAAATGCATGTCACACCCATCTATGACTCAAACGCCACATTTTCTCATTGTAAATGTCTTTAGTGTGCAGTGCCTCTGATGTTACCAAGTAAAAAATTAGCCCCTTTAGGGAATGGCACTCATACTTTTAAACCACTGGACCCCATGTAATGCTCTGAAGCAGCAGTTTTTAAAGTGTTCCATTGCAGAAAATCAGTAAGGACACAGTACTATCAAATAACTTTTTCTTACTGACATTTACAGAATATCCATCCAATGAAAGCAGAATATACATTCTTCCCAAGCTCACACGGAGCTTGACCACATTTTGAGCCATGAAACATACCTTAACAAATTTTAAAGAAAAGAAAGTATACAAAGTATGTTCTCAGATAACACGGTAATTATACTAGATATCAATAACAGAAAGATAGCTGGAAAACTCCCAGATATCTGGAAATCTGACAAAATATTTATAAATAACCCATGGGTCAAAGAAGTCATCTCAAGTAAAATTTAAAATATTTTAACTACATGAAAATGAAACTACAACTTATCACAATTTGTGGAATGTAGCAAACACAGGCTTAAAGGAAAACTTTATAGCATAGAATGCATATACTAGAAGAAAAGAAAGATCTAAAATCAATAACCTAGGCTTTCACCTAAGGAACTAGAGAAAGAAGCGCAATTTAAGCCTGAGCAAGGAGAAGAACAGAAACAATAAAAATTAGAGCAGAAATCAATTAAATTGAAAACAGAAAATCAATAGAGAAAATCAACAAAAGGCTGGTTCTTTGAAAAGCACAATAAAATTGATAAACCTCTAGCTAGGCTAACCAAAAAAAAAAAAAGAGAGAGAGAGAGAGAGAAGACACAAATTACCAATATCAGAAATGAAGGAGAGGCCATTACTACTGATCTGATCAACATTAAAAGGATAATAAAGTAATACCATGAACAACAGTATACCCACAGATTTGACAACTTAAATGAAAGGGACCAAGTCCTTGAAAGACATAAATGACAAAACTCACACAAGGAGAAACAGATAATACTAATAGTTCTCTATCAGCTAAAGAAATTGAACCACTAATTAATAATCTTCTGAAAAGAAAACACTAGGCCCATATGGTTTCACTAGTGAATTCTACGAATTTAAGGAAGAAATACCAATTTTCCACAATGTCTTCCACATGATAGAAGCAGAGAAAACACTTCCAAAAGTGTCCCATTGAAAGTTGTAAATATTTTGCTGTTAAGGAAGTAGGTGTGACTGCTTTAAATTCAACCCATGAAAAGCTGCTGCTTCAGTACAGTACACTAGAAGGCATTGGGGTTACTTTTTGCTTCCTATGAAACTCTGTATATTTTAAGGATGTTGTACAAGACCTTTTTTGATTGGCAGCACTTAAAGGCATAAGGTACTGAAAGACTAGACCAGCAGTCCCCAACCTTTTTGGCACCAGGGACTGGTTTCATGGAAGACAATTTATCCACTGACTGGGGTTGGGGAGGGGGGATGGTTTTGGGATGATTCAAGTGCATTACGTTTATTGTGCACTTTATTTCTATTACTATTACACTGTAATGTATAATGAAATAATTATACAACTCACCATATTGCAGAATCAGTGGGAGCCCTGAGCTTGTTTTCACTTGCCACCCACTGATAGGGTTTTGACATGAGTCTGCGAGCAATTGATTTATTATGGTCTCTGTGCAGTCAGACCTCTCTGCTAATGATAATCTGTATTTGCAGCTGCTCCCCAGCACTAGCATCACCACCTCAGTTCCACCTCAGATCACCAGGCATTAGGTTCTCATAAGGAGCGTGCAACATAGATCCTCCGCATGCGCATTTCACGGTAGAGTTCGCGCTCTTCTGAGAATCCAATGCTGTCACTTATCTGACAGGAGGCAGAGCTCAGGCAGTAATGCGAGCGATGGGGAGCGGCCGTAAATACAGATGGAGCTTCACTCACTCACCCGCCTCTCACCTCCTGCTGTGCGGCCCGGTTCCTAACAGGCCATGGACTGGTACCAGCCTGTTGCCCGGGGGTTGGGGACCCCTGAACTAGACTATCAAAGAATGTGAGCACTGGGTCCCTTTTCTCTACAGTTTCATACTTTGACAGATATTCACTTTTCTCTCAACCATAAATGCTGCTGCATTCCAGGGTACTTGACCATTGGCACATATGCCAAGTGTCTTGCTTTGATGACATTTCATTGTCTATTCATATTTCATAGGGTTTCTATAAGCCATCAGCAAAATGCTCCTAAGTTAAAGTTCTTTACAGCAGGTCCCAAGGACAGCTAAAGAAGTAGCAAAAGTTGAGTCAGGGTTCTGGTCAGGGCAGAATGGGAAAAGGGCATCTAAGAATAGAGAATATGTACAAAGAAATAGGAGAAAGCCCTGAATGTATTTTAAAAAATCAAACTGTCCAGTTGGCAAGAGCACAGGATACAAATATAACACATTACAGATATCCCTAAAAGCCACTGTGAAGAAATATAAGCCACTGGAAGGAACTGAAAATTCTGAGCAAGGAACTCACATATTCAGAGATGCTTTTTAACATTCATGTGGCAGTCATTTGTCAAATGGCTTTAAGAGAAAGGCTGGAGGCAGAGAAATGATGACGAGGCTACCATAATGGTCTTGACTACAGGAACTGAAGGCTAGAGTAACTCTGTGGTAGTGTGATGGGGAAGAGTGTGGGTACCAAAGGAAGACCATATAGGATGATGATAATGATGATGGGAGTATCTGTGTACACGGCAGCAGTGAATTCCACATGTCTTAAATCTTTCATTCACACTATCAGGAAATACTAGGCACCTTCTATGTGCCGGGGACTGTTCTAAGATGTAGTGACATAGCAGTGAATACAACAAAGTTCTTGCCCTAAAAGAGCTAACATTCTTGTGTGTGTGTGTGTGTGTGTGCGTGTGTGTGTGTGTGTGTGTGTGTGTGTGCTGGGAACAAGGTGGTGCTAAAGAAAGACAAACAATTTTTAAAGTATATATGATATGTCAGATGTAACAGGAATTACGGAGAAAACTAAAGCAATGTAAAGGGCATAGGAATTGTCAGAAGGGTGAGGGGAAATGGTAGAGGTTGCTATTTTGTTTCAAATGTTCAGAGAAGCCAGATGTAATGAGGACATTTAAACAGAGACCTAAAGGAAGTGAGGAAAAAAACCCTTTTCCACTACACCCCTATTGTGGTAAACTTATTTCAGAACTAAAAGAAAAGTACCAGTAATGTTTGGCTACAGACCAAACTAAAATTATGCTCCAATTTAAAATGGGTATCATTAACATATAAAATCACAAAATAAAAGCATTACATAGGGCATTTTTTACCTGGGCCAAGAGGTATAAATATATTGCCACATATAGGAATACATTTTAGGTGTCAAGTATTATTTTTATCCATTACACTAAAATGACGAGATGACTATCCCTGTCTCTAAATCAGAACTGAACACTTGAAATGTCCAATACTACTGAACACTTGAAATGAGACTAGGCTGAACTGAGATATGCTATAAGTACAAATGCAAACAGAACAAGAAAATGAAGAATGTAAAATATCTCATCAATACTTTCTATATGATTGTATGCTGAAATAATACTTTGGATGAACTGGATTAAATAAAATATACTATTAAAACTAAATTGACCCATTGCTTTGCTTTTTTAATATGGTGACTAGAAAATTTTAAATTACACACACAGCTTGCATTTGTGGCTTGTTTTTCTGTCAAATAGCCCTGTTCCAGACAGTTTCATTACTTATTAATCAACTTTTCTATACTTATGTTGCTCATGCAGCAAATCACTTAAAAACAAACATCAACTTAGCAAGAATATGAAAATCAGAGAACACTGAAAAACAATTTCTAGAAAATGTTTCTTTTTCTTAATATGTGTATTGTCTACCCACTACCTCCCTCTTCTTCCAAAAACAGAACCCCTCTTCTTTCAGACATTGTTATAAACATTTAGTCCAGAGGAAGCTATCAGGAAATACTAGGCACCTTCTGTGTTCCGGGGACTGTTCTAAGATGCAGTGATACAGCAACCAAGAGGAGGCTACCAAGTTCTAAATTAGTTCAACACCCTGGACATAGGTGAGTGGCCAAAGAAGGGAGTAGGGGGATGGGATGGCAGAACCAAAGTACCCTACACTGTTGGCCACAGCTGAGTGGTCTGGGTGGATAGCTGACCCAAACTGGGCCAATTACAGCCTTTCCCACTGATTTTTAGTCTTCCTGAATCATTTCGTTTTAGTTGTGTCTCTGGTATACAGCATACAGTTGGGTCTTTCTTCATGAATCAAATTCTAAGTATTTTCGGTATTTTTACCCAGAGAGCACACGTTCTCTTTGGCAGTAGTTTCACATTAATCTCAGGCCCAATCTTCTCTCTTGAGGTTTTTCTTTTTTTGTTGTTTTTAATCATTCTTGTTCATGGCAACAGTCTGACGCAAGAATATGAGAGACAGCTTAATGAGATTTGGGTGGGGTTTTTTTGTTTTCTTTTGCTTAGAGTTAATTTGAAATTTGGGTATCCTCAATCCTTGTGTTGTTATTTTTTCTTCTTGTTGCTCCGTATTGTTTGGAGGACCTACTGGGAGAGGGCACAGACTCAGGCAGCTGGTATTATCTATGTATCTAGAAGTTTTTCCCACTGATTTTTTTATAACTGCAGCTGAGAAAAAGTCTTCCAAAGGGAGAAGCTGTGAAATACTAAGGTCAAGATCTACCAGTGGCCATCTACCATGTTGAAGAATCTAGTCAACAATGAGAGCTAAAGCCAGCATACTGAGAAAAAGTATACATAAAAGACAGTGAGAGAGATAATGGTATTTGAATTCCTGGCTCCAGTTATTCCTGAAGCCCATCTCTCTACTTCCCAGTGGTTTGGTTGTTGCAATTTATAGTGGAATCTATGAGTCAATAAATTCTCCACATTAATGTTCTGAGATCAGCATTACAGCCCCTAACAGCTCTGGAGTCAGACAACTTGGATTCGAATCCTGGCTCTAAGACTTGCTATCCTGAGTAAGTTGCCTTTAACCTCTTTGTGCCTCGGTTTTCTCATATATAAAATGGGAATAATAAAAGTACCTACTTAATAAAGCTGTTATTAGAATTTGACAGGATAATATATGTGAAGACCTTAAAATAATACAACTGCATATAGTTAATGTTTAAAAAACATTAGCTCTTAGTACTAACAATAACTCAAATTAGACTTCTTTCATTTACAACTTTAAGATTCCTCACTAATCTAATATAGAGTTAGACTACTGTCCCTCAGAATTATTTTTTGGTATGGGAAAAAGATAAATTTGTGTATACACGTTTTGAAGGAGGTGGTTCCATTAACTAGCAATCTGCTGCAAGAATGAAGAGGCATATCTGCAGCAATGTGGATGGACCTAGAGATTGTCATACTGAGTGAAGTCAGACAGAGAAAGACAAATATCATATGATACTGCTTATATGTGGAACCTACAAACAGGCTACAAGTGAACTTATCTACAAAACAGAAATAGAGATACAGATGTAGAAAATACTTATGGTTACCAGGGGGGACGGGGAGGTGGAGGGATAAATTGGAAGACTGGGGTTGACATATACACACTACTATATATAAAATAGATAACTAATAAAGACCTGCTGTATAGCACAGGGAACTCTACTCAACCCTCTGTAATGGCCTACATAGGAAAAGAATCTAAAAACAAGTGGATATATGTATAACAGATTCACTTTGCTATACACCTGAAACTAACACAACATTATAAATCAACTATACCCCAATGAAAATTAAAAAAACGAAAAAAAGAATGAAGAGGCATATTCAAACCTCCACACTAGCAAGGAGGAGATGCAGAAAGGGCTAGGTAATAGAAAGCCAAGCCTCATCCCACGTTGTCTGCACCAAATTTCTTCACTCCCCTCTCCTGCCATGGTGTTATTCTGAACTGATAAATTCAAACACTGGCAAACATATTGTTGGAGGAGCCTTGTGTCCTGTGAATTGTGGTAACTAATCTTAGGGTGAAACATACCCCTACAGAGGGTGGAGATTTCCACCGTGGAGGGTGAAAGAAGAGGATTCTTCCTGGAAGAGGGAGAAGAGAAAAGAACTTCAACAGAGGAACAGGCTGGGAACTGAGGAGTATTTATGATGGGACTGTCTTTAAAAAGGTTTCAATTTTTATTAAAGTTTTCCTTTTTTGAACTTGGAGAATTATCAGATTGATCAACCATTTTTTAAGATTTTTCTTCCTAACTACAATTCCTTCCTGTTATCTACAAACATCTAACAAAGTCCATCACAAATATATTTCCTTTTGGATAGCTGTACGGTAGGAGACCAGGTAAAGATACCCTTGGCATACACAGCAACAGAACTTGGAGAAGAATTCTCCTAGAATTCTAGGTAGTGACCAGCAGCACAAGCAGAAAGGGACCAAGGTGCAGCTGGGAACAAGGTAGAGCTGGATGAAGTAGAGAAGTAGCTGTCACATGGAAACTGAACAGACCTTCATTCCCAAAGCTACAGGAAGGAGACTGGGGATGGGGTGGGTGCTGACTTTGGCTTCCATGCATTTTCAATCATCGGTATCATCTGGCCTTGAATAGGGCCATTTTTCTAAAATGGTCATTCCCATATCTATTCAGTTTTAATTCAATTATAACGACTAGCCCACCTTAACTATAAAAACACACACACACAAAAGCCAATTTTATGTTTCAGTAGTGAATTTTTATTTTGCCTTTAATTTTAAATGTTCTTGCCAATTAACTTGGAAAGCATTTTATTCATTTTAGATTTAGGCTCAGGGTAAGATATTTGTTTGCAAGAGAAGAAAAGTCACAATACACCCTATACTTGTTAAGAGTTCTTTAAATAAACAGGAAGTCAAAGGAAACAGAAGTGCTCCCACAGGATGCTGTCCCCAAAGGGAACAGGCTCTGAAAAATAATTCCTCCCAAATCAGGATGTTGCTGGAACTAAACAGATAATAGATGAGTGTTTTTTAAATGTATCTAATGTCACCATTAGGTAACATCAGCTAAATGACTTTCAACAAATACATGAATCTACCCACTCACAAAATGGGTAATCAAATCAATATAGTATTTTCATATACTATTTTGAGAAATATGGAGAAATTGCTTCCATTTTACTCATTTGCTGGTTTAAAAAACAAACAAACATTTTTTCAATAGTTTCAGGTTTAACTAGATACCATAAAATAGAAATTTGATATTCAATTACACTACAATGAATTTTTTCTTTTTTTAAATCCGTAACCCTCAACGAGGAGGAGCTGACTGCTGGAAAGGCTGTGCCTGAGGGGGCACAAATGAATTATTATACCTCCAACCAGGGATTCTGGTGCTAAGCAACTAATGCCAGAGGAATGACTACCAGAGGTGTGAACTGTTCATTAAAATGAAACTGAGAACTGCACCTATATCTTTGATAAAAATTACTTATAGGAATATAGGAAATGTTTCTCCCCATAAGAATAATGAAATTTCCTGATTTTTTACCTCTCTTTTTTGTTCCTTTCTAAGACTACACAATCTTCCAAAAAATAATTTGAATTCAGTTATTTTTCTAAAAGACTTTTCAAAATCTTCTTGTGTTTTTGAAAACATTTTTCTTTCTTACTAAACAAAGTAAGACATATTCATTGTAGGCAATTTGTAAAATATAGGAAAAAAACCACCTGTAATCTAACTACTTAAAAATAAAAACAGTTAACATTTTGGTAAACTTCCTTCCAGGTATATACATATGATCTCAGTAAAACTGGGATCATAGTCTACATGCTGTTTTATAATCTACTTTTCTTTAATATATTGTGAGGGAGTTTTAAAAATATTATTCTATTATTCTACCAAAATATTAAATGGCTGCAGAGTACTCCATTGCATATACTTTTGAAAACTCATTTAACAAATTCTCTTATATGGAATGGCTATTGAGTTACTTCCATTTTTTATAACAAATTATTAAATTAATATTGTGTCTATCAACTAGTATCAATATCTAAATATGAGACTTTATGAATATATATTTCCTTAAATTATTAAAAGTATAGCTATTAAGTCAAATACAATTCTAAGGTTTTGTATATAACATGAGAAATCCTGACCAAAAATGATGTACCAGAAACCACTCCGTACATGATAGAAAAAAAGAACATTTTGACTCCAGGACAAGATGGTGACACAGGAGTCTCCTGAATTTCACTCCTCCCATAGATGCACCAAATATACACCTATACACGGAACAACTCCCTCTAAGAGAAATTCAGAAAAGAGCTGAGTGATTCCTATAAATTGGGTGACTGAGAAAATACTCAAAGAGAAACAGGTAGGAAAGGCTGAGATACACTCTCACTATAAACCCCACCCCTGACATAGCATGATACAATCAGAAGGAAACCCCCACTCCATTCTCCCTGACGAGTAAGTGGCTTGGATCTCACATCTAGCACCCCAATTTTTGAGGGATGCTCCCCAAATCACCTAGCTCTGAAAGCCAACAAGGCTTGCGTTCATGAGTCCCACAGAACCGACAGAATAGTCCCACAGAACAAACAAAATAGCTGTTGTTAGCAAGTGCACCAGCACTTCCCACAGCCATCCTCCCAGGACTCAGAACAGAGAAAGCAAACAAAAGTACCCATCTCACAGTCCTTCCCTGAAAGAAGTCTGAGTGTATACTTTACAAGCTGCTGCCTCAGAGTCCAGCTTCTAAACAGCATGCATCTAGGTGCCAGAGCCCAAAAGAGACAGTAGGCACCTCGTCCATGTTCTCCCTCCAGCTCACTCCAACACTAAAACCAAGTCACCAGTGCCTCCCTGGAAGGAACTTGTCCACACATCTACCACCCCAACTTTTACAGCTGCCACCCAAGACACAGGCCCCCAAATCACCTAGCTCTGAAAGCCAACAGGGCTTTCATTCACAAGTCCCACAGGACTAAAGTACTCAATGCAGCCATTCTTTAAAAGACACAAAAATATCACCCCTGGCTATACATGCTGGCTCAGCAAGCAAAAATGCCCAACTCCTAATTTCTCCCTGAAAGGGGTTTGACTGCATACTTTCCAACTGTAGCCTGAGGATCTAGATTCTAATTAGCCAGCACCTAGGTGCTGTGATCCTCCCCTTAGGGACAATGACAGACCTTACAACACCCTCAACTACTGTGAACCACCTAAGAACAAAGAGAGCAACTTGAACAATCACAAAGGTTTGAGAGGCAATCAGAAGCTTTGGCCAGGCTGATTGATGAGGTTCATCTCCTGTAGAGACCACTCCGTCAAGCCTAGGAAAGGAAGCTGTTTTATCTAATGTGCAGAAACCAACACAGAGAGTCAAGAAAAATAAATAAACAAAGAACCATGTTCCAGACAAAAGAACAAGATAAATATCAAGAAACTGATCTTAATAAAAAAGAGATAAGTGATTTACCTGATAAGATTCAAAATAAGAGTCATGAAGATGCTCACAGAGGTAAGGAGAGCAATGCATGAACGAAGTGAGACTTCAACAAAGAGACAGAAAATATTTAAAAGTACCAAGCAGAGGGCTTCCCTGGTGGTGCAGTGGTTGAGAGTCCACCTGCCAATGCAGGGGACACGGGCTCATGCCCCGGTCCGGGAAGATCCCACATGCTGCAGAGCGGCTGGGCCTGTGAGCCATGGCCACTGAGCCTGCGCGTCCGGAGCCTGTGCTCCGCAATGGGAGAGGCCACAACAGTGAGAGGTCCACATACTGCAAAAAAAAAAAAAAAAAGGACCAAGCAGAAATCATAGAGCTGAAGAATACAAAACTGAACTGAAAAGTACAATAGAGAGGTTCAACAGCAGACTAGACAAAGTAGCAGAAAAGATAAGCAAACTTGAAGATAGGGCAGTGGAACTCACAACCAGAGCAGCCAAATGAAAAAAGGGTGAAAAAGAATGAAGACAGCTTAAGGGACCTATGGCACAACATCAAGTGGTCCAACATTCGTGTTATAGGAATCCCAGAAAAAGAAAGAGAGAAAGTGGCAGAAAACTTATTTGAAGAAATAATGGCTGAATACTTCCCTAACCTGGGGAAGGAAACAAATATCCAGATCCAGGAACCCCAGAGAGTTCCAAACAGGATGAACTCAAAGACAGCCATACCAAGTTACTTTATAATTAAACAAAAAGAGAATTTTAACAACAGCAAGTGAAAAGCAAATTGTTGTGAACAAGGGAACACCAATAAGACTATGAGCAGATAATTCAGCAGAAACTTTACAAGCCAGAAGGTAGCAGTAGTATATATTCAAAGTTCTGGGGGAGAAAAACTGCCAACCAAGAATATTCTACCCTGCAAAGCTGTCCTTCAGAATTAAAGGAAAGATAAAAGAGTTCCCAGACAAACAAAAGCCGAAGTAGTTCATCACCATTAGACCAGCCTTAAAAGAAACTTTAAAGAGAGTTCTTCAAGATGAAACAAAAAGATGCTAATTACTAACATGAAAATATATGAAAGTATAAAACTCAATAGTAAAGTCTATAGTTACCTTGAGAATACTCTAATATTCTAATAGTGATGGAAAAATCACTTATAACTCTAATATACAGTTAAAAGACTAAGCATTAAAATTAACTACAATAATATTTTTTAACAGATACACAATATAAAAATATGTAAATTATAACATTAAAAACATAAAATGTGAGGGAGGGAGCTTAAAAATGTAAGGATTTTTTATGTGTTGTATGTGTCCAAAGTTAAGTTGTTGTCAGCTTAATATAGACTGTTAGAACTATAAGATGTTATATGAAAGCCTCTGGTAACCACAAAGAAAAACCTATAATAGATACACAGAGATAAAGGAAACAAATAAAGGAACCAAATAAAGGAAAGACAGGAATCAAAGCATACTACTACAGAAAACCATCAAATCACAAAAAAAATAAAAGAGCAAGGAAGGGCATAAGAAACTACAAAACCACCAGAAAACAATTAACAAAACGGCAAGACTAACTTCTTACATATAAATAATTATTTTAAATGTAAATGGATTAAGTTCTCCAATCAAAAGACAGAAAGTGGCTAAGTGGATTAAAAAAAAAAATCCAACTATATGCTGCCTACAAGAGACTCACTTCAGCTTTAAAGACACACATAGACTGAACATGAAGAGATAGAAAAAGATGTTCCATTCAAATGTAAAAAAAAGAAAGCTGAAGTAGATTTACTTGTATCAGACAAAATAGCCAAAAACTGTAACAAGAGACAAACAAAGCCATTAAATAATAAAGGGATTGATTCGTCAAAAGGATATAACAATTGTAAGTATTTATGCACCCGACATTGGAACACCTAAATATATAAAGTAAGTATTAACAGATCTGAAGGAAGAAATAGACAGCAATACAACAATAGTATAGGGGACTTCAACATATACTTTCAATAATGGATAGATCATCCAAACAGAAGAAAGTGTATTCTCCCACTCTTGGATGGAATGTTCTATATGTATCCTTTAGTTTCACTAATTTAACATGTAGTTTATGTCTAATGTTGCTTTGTTAATCAAGATCAGGAACAAGACAAGAATGCCCACTGTCACCACTTTTATTCAAAATACTACTGGAAGTCCTAGTCAGATCAATCAGTTAAGAAAAAGAAATAAAAGGCATCCAAATTGGAAAGGAAGAAGTAAATTTGTTTCTGTTTGCAGATGACATGGTATTATATATAGAAAATCCTTAAAACACCAGTAAAAAACAGAACTAATAAATGAATTTAGTAAAGTTGCAGGATACAAAATCAATATGTAAAAAATCAGTTGCATTTTTTCTTTTAATTCATTTATTTATTTACTTTTGGCTGCGTTGGGTCTTTGTTGCTGCGTGCGGGCTTTCTCTAGTTGCGGCGAGCGGGGGCTACTCTGTTGTGGCGCATGGGTTCTAGACACATGGGCTTCAGTAGTTGTGGCACGCAGGCTCAGTAGTTGTGGCTCACGGGCTCTAGAGTGCAGGCTCAGTAGTTGTGGTACATGGGCTTAGGTGCTCCACGGCATGTGGGATCTTCCCGGACCAGGGCTCAAACCTGTGTCCCCTGCATTGGCAGGCAGATTCTTAACCACTGCACCACCAGGGAAGTCCTACATTTTTATATACTAACAATAAACCACTGGAAAGATAAATTTTTAAAAAATCCCATTTACAATTGCTTCAAAAAATAAAATACTTAAGGATAAATTTACCCACGGAAGTAAAAGATCTATACAATTAAAAATATAAAACACTGGTGAAATAAATTAAAAAAGAAATAAATTGAAAATGTTCATGTTCATGGATTAGAAGAATACTGTTAAAATGTCCATACTATCCAAAGCAATCTACATATTCAATGCAATTCCTATCAAAATACAAATGGCATTCTTACAGGAAAAAAAAAAAAAAACTCCTAAAATTCGTATAGAACTACAAAAGACCTGAATAGCTAAATGCAAACTTGAGACAGAAGAACAAAACTGGAGGCATCACTCGTCCTCATTTCAAACTATATTACAAAGCTATAATCATCAAAACAGTATGGTACTGGCATAAAAGCAGACACAAAGAACAGTGGAACAAAATAGAGAGATCAGAAATAAAGCCATGCATATTTGGTCAATTAATTTTCAACAAAGGAGGCAAAAATATGAAATGGAGAAAGGCTAATATCTTTAATAAGTGGTCCTGGGGAAATGGGATAGCCATGTGCAAAAGAATGAAACTGGACCCCTATCTTACACCATTCACAAAAATCAACTCCAAATGGACTAAAGATGTGAACGTAAGACCTGACAGCACAAAACTCCTAGGAGAAAACATAGTGACAAAGCTCCTTGACATTGGTCTGGCAACAATTTCTTGGAATGAGGTCAAAAGCAAAGGCAACAAAACTAAAAATAAACAAGTGGGATTACATCAACCTCTCTCTCTCTCTCTTTCACTCTCTAATATATATAAACACACACGACACTCTCTCTATACATAAATATTTATAAAATATAAATATAATAAAATTATACATATATTTATATAAATAAAAATACTTATAAATGTATATATAATAAATAAGAAGGACAGAAGCAGAGATGGGGTGGGGCTGGGGTTACAAAGGAATATTTTTCAACCTTAAAATAGAAGGAAATGCTTCCATTTGCAACAACATGAATGAATCTGGAGGGAGTATGCTAAGTAAAATGAACCAGACAGAGAAAGACAAATACTACATGGCATCACTTATTTGTGGAATCTGGAGGGGAAAAAAGAAAAAAAAGGAAAATAAAAAGTCAAACTCATGAAATCAGAGAGTACAATAGTGGTTACCAGGGGGTGGAGTTGGTGGGGGACAGAGGGAGAAGCTGGTAAAGGGGTACAAACTCAGTTCTTAGATGAATTAAATTAGGTTTAAGGATCTAGTGTATAACACAGAGATTATATTTAATAACAGAATATTTTATAATTGAAATTTGCTGAGAGTAGAACTTAAGTGTTCTCAGCAAAAAAAAAAAAAGGAAATATGTGTGGTGAAAATGTGTTTACTTGATGGTGAGAATCCTTTTGTGGTGTACATGTATATAAAATCATGTTGTACACTTGAAATATATTATAATTATATTTGTCAATTACACCTGAATTTTTAAAAATGAATACATACATAAATGCTATGAAAAGAATATTGGATCACCAATATTTCACTCCACCTTTGTCAATTCTCAGTATTTCCATTTGGTACTAAAGATTTGGTAATCTACCTCATGGACAAAAATTAAGCCTTGTAGTTTGTTCTTTATACTTGTGTTTGTTTTTCCCATGATTTTCAACAACTTTCAGGATTTTTATTGGTCATTTGTGTTAATAAATATATTCACATGAGTGTGGTTCTATGTGAATGAGAACTGGCTGCGTCCTTGGAGCATTCTTCTTTTGACTTTTTCATTTGTATATTGACAAAAGCAGTGGTTAAGAGCTTGTGTTCTGGAATCTGACCACATGTATCGAAACCCCTGCTCTACCACTTATTAGTTGCATGGCCATGGCAAGTTACCCAAGCATCATTTGTAAAACTGAAATAATAAAGTAGCTAGAAGTATTAAATTCAATAACCTATGCTGGAATACAGGAGGAGAAACATGTTTTCTATTGTAATCTATATTTACTCTTTACGAAAAATAAAACTTTTAACACTGTATTTGCCCTAAGTATCACATTTTGTCAGAGTCTGCTATATATGCCTTTTATTTGGGGGTACTTTAGAGGCTCATAAGTTTTCTTAAATTATACAGGAAAACCTATCAATGTTTTTATTTGAGTTCCTGTTATCACACTTAGAAAGGTCTTTACCATCTCATGTGCAGGGAAAAAAAAATCATCTATATTGCAGCCGGTTCTTTTAATATGTTATTAAAAACAAAAAACAGTTATTCTTTATGACAAAGAGGACACCAAAAAACATCCAAGAGAACAGCCAGAGAAACAATAAAAAACTGACTAAAAGATAATCAGGAACAGTGAAGTTATACAACATTCTTATTTCTAAATATAATCCTACATTAGGGCTAACTCTACAATGTGATTAAAGTAAGAGAAGAAACACAATCTTTCAACTCCCTCATTAAAAAGTAACTAAAGAGGCAGAGTCAAGATGGCTGTGTGGGAAGATGCAGAGTTAGCACCTCCCCACACCTAGGGTGCCTGCCAGCCACTGGTGGGGAACTCTAATGCCCAAGGAGATGGGAAGAACCCCAAAATGAACTGGTAGGATGTAGAGGGACGGAGGCGGGGAGGAGAAGAGGCCAGACAGGATCAGAGCCGCGAAGCCAGGGAAATCAGGAGAGACAGGTGGAAGGGACTCTTTGGGAGGAGCGGGAGAGGAGCGGAGGGCCATCACCTGGCCCACTCGGGCCGGGGAGCCTGCTGAGCTCCCAGGACGATCCCCTGCCCTCCAAAGCCCCCTCTAGGCCGCATGGGTCCTTGGGGGCATAGGAGGGAGGCTGGCGAGATCAGCAGAGGCAGGCAGGAGGGGCCCTCCCAGACCAGAGGAGCAGGAGAAGAGGGCATCTGCCCCACCCGTTGGAGCCCAGGAAGCCTGCTGGGTTCCCAGGTGAGGTCCCCTGACCTCTGAAACCAGGGGTTGGGGGCACGCCTGGGCCCCTTCTGTTCCTTGAGCCTAAGCCCTACCCCCACAGCTCCCAAGGCCTTTTCCAGCCCTGTGGGTCTTAAGCATTGGCCCTGCGCACCACCGAAACCTCACCCTTGCTTAGGCCATGCCCTCCACAACCAAGTCCTTCCCCTCCCATTTAAAATTTTTTTTCTTTTCCCTCCTCCTCTTCTTTACTATTGTGGTACTGATGTACCTTCCGGTTGTTGATTCATCTATATTTTTATTGTTATATTCTTTCTAACATATCTGTTAGTTTCCTAGTCTAATTTTATTTTTTACTTTGTTATTGTTCTCTTTTTTTGGCCATGCCACATGGCTTGCGGGATCTTTGTTCATGAGACCAGAGTAGGGGTGAAGCTCCTGCGGTGAGAGCTCTGAGTCTGAACCACTCGACTGACAGAGAACCTCAGACCCCAGGGAATATTCACTGGAGTGAGGTCTCACGGAGTTCCTCATCTCAGCACCAAGACCCAGCTCTACAAAATAACCTACAAACCCCAGTGTTGGAAGCCTCAGGCCAAACGACCAGTAAGACAGGAACACAATCCCACTCATAAAAAAAAAAAAAAAGGAGACAGCAAAAAAATATGTCACAGATGAAGGAGCAAAGTAAAAACCTACAAGACCAAATAAATGAAGAGGAAATAGGCAATCTACCTGAAAAAGAAATCAGAGTAATGATAGTAAAGATGATCCACAATCTCAAATAGAATGGAGGCACAGATTGAGAAAACACAAGAAATCCTTAACAAAGATACAGAAGAACTAAAGAACAAACAAACAGAGCTAAACAACATAATAAGTGAAATGAAAAATACACTAGAAGGAATCAAAAACAGAATAACTGAGGCAGAAAAATGAATAAGTGAGCTGGAAGACAAAATTGTGGAAATAACTGCCGAGGAGCAGAATAAAGAAAAAAGAATGAAAAGAATTGAAGACAATCTCAGAGAACTCTGAAACAACACTAAATGCACCAACATTCAAATTATAGGGGTCCCAGAAGAAGAGAAATAGAAAGGGTCTGAGAAAATATTTGAAGATACTATAGTTGAAAAATTCCCTAACATGGGAAAGGAAATAGTCACCCAAGTCCAGGAAGCATAGAGAGTCCCATACAGAATAAAACACGTGAAGACACATGTTTAATTAGCAAAATTTAATTTTGAATTTAATTAGCAAAAATTAAATTCAAAGAAAAAATATTAAAAGCAGCAAGGTAAAAACAAAAAATAACATACAAAGGAATCCCCATAAGGTTATCAGCTGAATTTTGAGTGGAAACTCTGCAGGCCAGAAGGGAGTGGCAGGATATACTTAAAGTGATAAAAGAGAAGAACCTACAACCAAGATAACTCTACCCAGCTAGGATCTCACTGAGATTCTATGGAGAAGTCAAAAGCTTTTCACACAAGCAAAAGCCAAGAAAATTCAGCACCACCAAACCAGCTTTGCAACAAATGCTAAAGAAACTCCTCAAAGTGGGAAACACAAGAGAAGGAAAGGACTCACAAAAACAAACTCAAAACAATTCAAAAAATGGTAATAGGAATATACATATCAATAATAACCTTGAATGTAAATGGATTAAATGCCCGAACCAAAAGATAGACTGGCTGAATGGATACAAAAAAAAGACCCATATCTATGCTGTTTACAAGAGACCCACTTCAGACCTAGGGACACATACAGACTGAAAGTGAGGGGATGGAAAAAGATATTCCATGCAAATGGAAATCAAAAGAAAGCTGGAGTAGCAATTCTCATATCAGACAAAATAGACTTTAAAACAAAGACTATTACAAGAGACAAAGAAGGACACTACATAATGATCAAGGGATCAATCCAAGAAGAAGATATAACAATTGTAAATATTTATGCACCCAACATAGGAGCACCTCAGTACATAACGCAAATGCTAACAACCATGAAAAGAGAAATTGACAGTAATGCATTAATAGTAAGGGACTTTAACACCCCACTTACACCAATGGAGAGATCATCCAAACAGAAAATAAATAAGGAAACACAAGCTTTATATGACACAACAGACCAGATAGATCTAGTTAATATTTATAGAACATTCCACCCAAAAGTGGCAGAATACACTTTCTTCTCAAGTGCACATGGAACATTCTCCAGGACAGATCACATCTTGGGTCACAAATCAAGCCTTGGAAAATTTAAGAAAACTGAAATCGTATCAAGCATCTTTTCTGACCACAACTATGAGACTGGAAATCAATTACAGGGAAAAAAACGTAAAAAACAAAAACCACGGCGGCTAAACAGTGCTCTACTAAATAACCAAGAGATCACTGAAGAAATCAAAGAAGAAATTTAAAAATACACAAAAAAAAAATGACAACAAAAACACGACAACCCAAAACCTATGGAATGCAGCAAAAGCAGTTCTAAGAGGGAAATTTATACCAATTCAATCTCACCTCAAGAAATAAGAAAAATCTCAAATAAACAATCTAACCATACACTTAAACAACTAGAGAAAGAAGAACAAAGAAAACACAAAGTGAGCAGAAGGAAAGAAATCATAAAGATCAGATCAGAAATAAATGAAAAAGAAATGAAGGAAACAATAGCAAAGGTCAATAAAACTAAAAGCTGGTTCTTTGAGAAGATAAACAAAATTGAAAAACTCTTAGCCGGACTCATCAAGAAAAAAAGGGAGAGGACACAAATCAATAAAATTACAAATGAAAAAGGAGAAATCACAACTGACACTGCAGAAATACAAAGGACTATGAGAGATTACCACAAGCAATTATATGCAAATAAAATGGACAACCTGGAAGAACTGCACAAATTCTTGGACAGGTACAAATTTCCAAGACTGAACCAGTAAGAATTAGAAAATATAAACAGACCTATCACAAGTAATGAAATTGAAACCCTAATTTAAAATCTTCCAACAAACAGAAGTCCAGGATCAGATGGCTTCACAGGTGAATTCTATCAAACAATTGGAGAAGAGCTAACACCGGATCCTTCTCAAACTCTTCCAAAAAATTGCAGAGGGAGAAACACTCCCAAATTCATTTTATGAAGCCACCATCATCCTGATTCCAAAACCAGAAAAAGATATCACAAAAAGAGAAAATTATAGACCAATATCACTGATAAACATAGATGCAAAAATTATGAACAAAACACTAGCAAACAGAATCCAACAGCACATTAAAAGGATCATACACCATGATCAAGTGGGATTTATCCCAGGGATGCAAGGATCCTTCAATATATGCAAATGAATCAATGTGATACACCATATTAACAAATTGAAGGATAAAAACCATATGATAACCTCAATAGATACAGAAAAAGCTTTTGACAAAATTCAACACCCACTTATGATAAAAACTCTCCAGAAAATGGGCGTAGAGGGAACCTACCGCAACAAAATAAATGCCATATATGACAAACTCACAGCAAGCATCATACTCAATGGTGAAAAACTGAAAGCATTTCCACTAAGATCAGGAACAATACAAGGATGTCCACTCTTGCCACTCTTATTCAACATAGTTTTGGAAGTCCCAGCCACAGCAATTAGAGAAGAAAAAGAAATAAAAGGAATAAAAATTGGAAAAGAAGAAGTAAAGCTGTCACTGTTTGTCAATGACATGACACTACACCTAGAAAATCCTAAATATGTCACCAGAAAACTACTAGAACTAATCAATGAATTTGGTAAGGTTGCAGGATACAAAATTAAGGCACAGAAATTTCTTTCATTCCTATACACTAACAATGAAAAATCAGAAAGAGAAATTAAGGAAACACTCCCATCTACCATTGCAGCAAAAAAGAATAAAATACCTAGTGATAAACCCACCTAATGAGGCAAAAAACCTGTACTCAGAAAACTATAAAACACTGCTGAAAGAAATCAAAGATGACATAAACAGATGGAGAAATATACCATGTTCTTGGATTGGAAGAATCAATATTGTGAAAATGACTATACTACCCAAAGCAATCTACAGATTCAGTGCAATCCCTCTCGAACTACCAATGGCATTCTTCACAGAATTAGAGTAAAAAATTTTACAATTCATATGTAAACACAAAAGACCCCAAATAGCCAAAGCAATCTTGAGAAAGAAAAACAGAGTTGGAGGAATCAGGTTCCCCAACTTCAAACTATACCACAAAGCTACAGTAATCAAGACAGTATGGTACTGGCACAAAAACAGAAATACAGATCAGTGGTACAGGATAGAGTGCCCAGAGATAAACCCATGCACATATGGGCACCTAATTTACAACAAAGGAGGCAAGAACATGCAATGGAGAAAAGACAGCCTCTTCAATAAGTGGTGCTGGGAGAACTGGACAACTACATGTAAAAGAATGAAATTAGAACACTCCCTAACACCATACACAAAAATAAACTCCAAATGGATTAAAGACTTAAATCTAAGCCCAGACAATATAAAACTCTTAGAGGAAAACATAGGAAAAACACATTTTGACATAAACCACAGCAAGATCTTTTTTGACCTACCTCCTAGAGTAACGGAAAGAAAATAAAAAATAAACAAATGGGACTTAATTACATTTAAAAGCTTTTGTACATCAAAGGAAACCATAAACAAGACAAAAAGACAATCCTCAGAATGGGAGAAAAATATTTGCAAATGAAACGACAAAGGATTAATCTCCAAAATGTACAAACAGCTCATGGAGCTCAATATCAAAAACAAACAAACAATCCAATTAAAAAATGCCAGAAAACCTAAATAGACATTTCACCAAGGAAGACATACGGATGGCCAAGAGGCACATTAAAAGATGCTCAACATCACTAATTATTAGAGAAATGAGAATCAAAACTACAATGAGGTATCACCTCACAGCAGTCAGAATGTCCATTATCAAAAAATCTAGAAACAATAAATGCTGGAAAGGGTGTGGTGAAAAGGGAACCCTCTTGCACTGTTGGTGGGAATGTAAATTGATACAACACTATGAAAACAGTATGGAGGTTCCTTAAAAAACTAAAAATAGAATTACCATATGACCCAGCAATCCCACTACTGGGCATATACCCTGAGAAAACCATAATTCAAAAAGAGACATGCACCACAATGTTCACTGTAGCACTATTTACAATAGCCAGGACATGGAAGCAACCTAAGTGTCCATCAACAAATGAATGGATAAAGAAGATGTGGCATATATATACAATGGAATATTACTCAGCCATAAAAAGAAACAAAATTGAGTTATTTGTAGTGAGGTGGATGGACCTAGAGTCTGTCACACAGTATGGAGTAAGTCAGAAAGAGAAAAACAAATACCGTATGCTAATGCATATATATGGAATCTAAAAAAACAAAAATTGGTACTGATGAACCTAGTTGCAGGGCAGGAATAAAGAGGGAGACATAGAGAATGGACTTGATGACATGGGGTGAGAGGGTGAAGTTGGGGTGAAGTGAGAGTAGCATCAACATATATACACTACTGAATGTAAAATAGTTGGCTGGTGGGAAGCAACAGCATAGCACAGGGAGATCGGCTCGGTGTTCTGCAATGACATAGAGGGATGGGATAGGGAGGATGGGAGGGAGGCTCAAGAGGGATGGGATATGGGGACATGTGTATGTATATGGCTGATTCACTTTGTTGTGCAACAGAAACTAATACAGTCTTGTGAAGCAATTACACTCCAATAAAGATCTATTAAAAAAAAAAACTAAAAAAGTTCCACAGATGCAATGGTCACTTATGAGTTAAATTTCTATGTGTTTAACAGCTACTCTTGTACTCAGATGAGGCTGTAAAGTGTGAGGGTGACTGTAAAATATTTTTATCCAAACTAGCCCACCACTAAGAATGAAGGCAGTATTAATGATGCTGGGTTAAAGGCATAAACCAAGTTCACCCTGGGCAAACACAGATGTATGGTTACCTACCATCATGTCAGTGAAGATCCTTGCCTTTGGCTCTTTCCACAAATGGCTTCAAGAATAAACAATTCTCTTGTTTTCCATGAATTTTACAATCCTATGGTTATTGCTGGAATCTATTCCAGTCAATATATTCACTCACTGTCTCCACGAGCTCATCTGCCACTCACTTTTCATCCTCCTGCAACTGGGTCTTCTGCCACCCCCAGTCAACTGCTACTGTCCTAACAGTGGTCTAGTTGCTGCTAAATCTAACGGCATTTCTCTGCAATTTTTCTGCAACATGTGATTATAGTGACTTCTCTGCCCATCTTGAAAACATCTTCTCCCTGCCATAGAGGATCATGAATATTGATGTAAGTGCCTCATCTCTCAGGTGTGTGAGAGTGAAAAAGGTTGAGAACTACTGGAAAATGATGTGAAAGTGTAACACTAACTTCTGTAACAAACAAACCCCCAAATTTCAGTGTTTTAACATGTTGAAAGCTTATTTTTGTTCACATAATAATCCGAGTGTTCCTGGTCAGCAGGCAGCCTTCCCCTACATAATGATTCAGGGACCCTGTATCCATACATTCTGTGGGTTCCCCATCCTCTAGGGCCTCAAGGACCTCTATATTCAGTTGGTAGATGGGAAAAAGCAAACACACATGGAGGATGGCAGTTAGAAAGATTTTACGGGCCAGGCCTCGAGATGATACATATTACTTCTACCCACATACATGCAGTCACATGGCCACACTGAACTGCCACGGAGGCTGGGAAATGCCATATAGCTATGTGCCCAAAAGAAGAAACGGGTTTGGTGAATAGCATGACAGTGTCTGTCACAAAGAAGGCTTTTCATGAAATCCACAGTATTTTAAAACTCCATTTATACGGTAAATTCCTTAAAAGCAGGAGCAGGGATTGTGTTATTGCTAGAACCTACACCAAATCTTTGTGTTTCAACCATGCCTGACTTCCTTGTTATGACTGGTAGGTGACTCACCATAAATCTAACTGCTGAGGAACCTAAAGAAAAATAATTCATCCTAATGACAATATAACCAGAAAGAAAAAAAAGGACTCAAGAGCAGGTCTCCCACACACAGAGGGAGGAGGTCCCACAATAGCATAATGTGCTCACTTGTTCCTTCGTCTCTACTGTAGGGACATCTGCTGATCCCAGAGAGGGCACAGACTGCAAGAGAGGGGAAAAGTGGAGAGCACTGAGAAGGGCAGTATCCTTCCACTTCTGCCCACAATAATACAGTGTGGCTCTGCTGCCCTGAGGGATTCCAATGGCCCAGCTGGGCCTCCAAGGCTTCACTGGTGGTATCCCTCAGCCTTTCCTGACAGGAACCACAGAGGCACCTAGGGAACAATGGAAGAAGAGCCTAGAGCATCTTCTGGAGCATCAGCTGATCCCGAGCACACTCACAGCAAGCTCACAGGTGACACTGATGATACCAGGTGGAGCAGCTAAGGAGCGAGATGACAGACACAGAAAACCTTGTAATCAGCTACAAGAAAGGCCACGAATTCTTCCCCATGTTTTGGTAATCAGCAAACAGTCTGAAAATTATCTTTCTAAAATCACATGCTAAAGCGACAAGACTACTAAACTAAAATATTCAATAATCTGAACAAGATTAGCCTAGATGATTTTTAAATGCTTAATAGGGAAAAACTATCACTTTCAAATTCTCCACTTGATCAAGGGAAATAGAATTAAGTAGAGGGAACATCTATAAACTTATGTCATTACCTTCCCCTGCAACCATGACGTTTATCTTCAAAAAATAATAAATCATCATTAGATTTGCTCTTAATAGATCTGCTCAAAGACTGTGACACAATTACATGGAACAGAAAGCTATCAATTCATTTGCATGTGATTTTGATATATTTGCATAAGATTTCAAAGACCTATAACATATTCTTTATTGATTTTCAGGGTTTGTTTCAATACCACCCTTTGAAGCAGAGTAATATTTTGATACTTGCAAAATATGTGCTGTTAAAAAGAATGCCAGATATGGACTACTTTGGGTGTTACCACTGGTGAACATGGGGAACAGCAAAAAATGTTTTCCACAGTTCTTATCCTAAATTCCTATATTAGAATATTTTTTCTTTCCCAGAAAAAAAAAAAAGCTTAGAAGAAAACTTAACTCCCTATCTTTGACTCTACAAATCATTATTCTTGAGGGAATTAAAATCTGGTAGGGCAGATATAATATTAAGCAGTAATTACAAATGTATATTCATTTATCAAAACAGCAATAAAATTTCACAAAGAATCAGGGAGATGAATACAGACCTTATGTTAATTAATACACACAGCTTCTTAAAAGCAAGCCCAATTTATGATAATTTGGATTTCCAAATAAAGAATCAACACTAAATTTTTGTTGACTAGCCAAGAAATAATGTAACAAATGAGAAGGCAAACAATCATAAGAGACAGAACTGGACAACTCTTCATTACACCAAACCCAGGTCTCCTGACTAATTCCAAGATTTTATTTTTCTATTACAGAAAGAGAAGCAATCCTGTTACTGTTTCCAAGTTCCCCTCTATGTTAAAGGAAAACCACACTTGCTACAACATATACTCATTTGGTTGTAGTTTTACACCCCCCCAAAAAAAGGCATGTAGAAAATATGAACTATACAAAGATGATATGAACATCGTCTACACTGACAGCCCTCATTTTAAAACAATCATCTTTTCTTCATAAGCCATCTAGAGCCAAAGTATTATGTTAAACCACACAAACTGCAATTTTCGTCAAATATTAGCAATTTCATATGGTTCAGGCTATATATAATATAGTTCAAGATGGGTTATGAATTATGGCTACTGGTTATTACTGAGCAATCAGTAGTAAACATTTTATGCATTTTATGTTTTCATCACTCACGTATTTGGTTCCTCAGAGAAGTTAAATGTATAACTTTGATCTCAAATTGATGCAAATACAAACTGTAGTGGAAAGAGAGGTTTCTCTAAGAGGGAAGTTTATAGCAATACAAGCCTACCTCAAGAAACAAGAAAAATCTCAAATAAACAATCTAACCTTACACCTAAAGGAACAAGAGAAAGAAGAACAAACAAAACCCAAAGTTAGTAGAAGGAAAGAAATCATAAAGATCAGAGCAGAAATAAATGAAATAGAAACAGAGAAAACAATAGCAAAGGTCAATAACACTAAAAGCTGGTTCTTTGAGAAGGTAAACAAAATTGATAAACCTTTAGCCAGACTCAACAAGAAAAATAGGGAGAGGACTCAAATCAATAAAATTAGAAATGAAAAAGGAGAAGTTGCAACAGACACTGCAGAAATGTAAAGCATCCTAAGAGACTACTACAAGCAACTCTATGCCAATAAAATGGACAATCTGGAAGAAATGGACAAATTCTTAGAAAGGTATAACCTTCCAAGGCTGAACCAGGAAGAAACAGAAAATATGAACAGACCAATCACAAGTAATGAAATTGAAACTGCGATTAAAAATCTTCCAAAAAAAAAGGTAGCTGCTGCTGCTAATTTTTAAATAAGCATATATATATATGTGTGTGTAACTGAATCACTTTGCTGTACACTTGAAACTAACACAACATCTTTAATTAACTATACTTCAATTTAAAAAAAAACTAAAAAAAAAATCATCTATATTTTGAACCTAATGAGTTGAACCTGCAGAAGGGGTACTGGAAGGCCTCTGCCAGGGATTCGTGTTGGCCATAACATGTTTGTTTTGAAGGTGAAGCTTAAGTTGCAACGGTTTTTAAGAAGGCACATGGGGACTTCCCTGGTAGCACAGTGGTTAAGAATCCACCTGCCAATGCAGGGGGCATGGGTTCGAGCCCTGGTCTGGGAAGATCCTACATGCCGCAGAGCAACTAAGCCCATGAGCCACAACTACTGAGCCGGCGTGCCACAACTACTGAGGCCACACGCCTAGAGCCCGTGCTCCGCAACAAGAGAAGCCACCTCAATGAGAAGCCCGTGCACCACTATGAAGAGTAGCCCCTGCTCGCCGCAACTAAAGAAAGCCCATGTGCAGCAACGAAGACACAACGCAGCAAAAAATAAATTAATTTTTTTAAAAAAGAAAGAAAAAAATAAGTCATAATAAAATAGAAGAATTTTAACAATATACTATAATAAAAATTATGCGAATGCGGGAAAAAAAAGAAAGGTTTCATTTTAGGATAGAGGAATAATACGTAAATATACAAAAAGAACTGCCTCTGTCCAATTAATTATGTTTAAACATATATTTCATCAATAACATTTTTCTAGCACACATTCACATGTCAGGCATTATAGTAAAGACCTTACATACAACATTATCTGTTTTAATCTTCTCAGAAACTGTACAAAGTAGATAAATTGGTTTTCTTGGTTAATTAGCTGATATCATTGCTGAAATCCTGCTTGCCTTCATATTTTAATCACCCTATATGCCTATATTCACTTAGATCAAATTTGTATTTCACTGATATAAATATATGCACTAAAGAGAAGCTATATACGAAGGTAAAGATTGCCTTGTTATTATTAAATTGCTGTGTTACTTTTATTCTTTTCTCACACACCCCCAAAAAAGCGTATCTCCTTTGACATGTAATAATAAATTAGCATCATCCCTATTGTTTTACTATTCTTATTAGAAATCCTAAATAATAATCCCTAAACTAGTGATTTTGTTGAATCTTTTAAAAGTTAGTAACATATTTTCCATCATAATGAATAGTGAAGGTTTAGGAACAGGAAGATATCAAGTGTAGAAGAGTTTATATTTCAGTACTTTTTCAACTGCTGTTTCATTGCTGTAAAGCTTCTTGCGGGTATTTTGTGGGGTGGTTTTTTTTTTTTGGCACATCTGGGCATTGTGGTATTTTTTTTTTTTCTGCAACAAAACTAAAATCTTTTTTCATGAATTATTCAAAATGAATGCAGAAGGAAAGGGGGGAAATTACTGACTGACTGTGCCTGATTCTCATCTCAGAAAAAGTGTTTACCAAACACTGTGCTGCACTTCCTAAAGGCAGAATGAAGAATGCTTTCCAGATTCCTTTTAGATCAGCTGGTACTAGAGACAGAAAGAATGTCAAATAAGATTGTATGGATTACATGGGAAATTTTTCATGGAAAAGAAAAGGATATAGCTATTACATTATATCATTGACAAGACTCAAAGTAGGAATAGGTTTTATGTATTTAACAAATGATGTGTAATAACACAGGAAGACAAAGGGTTATCCTGAATAAACTGCAAGCACACTGGCCCTATAATGAAGAAGATATGCTTATAAAATTTTATGACTTTTTGTTTGTTTGGTTTTGGTTTTGTTTTTGGTTGGTTGGTTTTGGCTACACCGCACGGCATGTGGAACTTCCCCAACCAGGGATTGAACCCATGCCCCCTGCAGTGGAAGCATGGAATGTTAACCACCGGATAACCAAGGAAGTCCAAAATTTTATGACTTAAATTTTGGTAATTCTTGTCAATGTAGTAACTCACTCTTAATATAACAACAATAAAATTTAAATTAAAGGGGGGAAATCCACCCAGTTATAAGAAAATCCCCTTGTTTCCATTTCTTTGCTACTAAGGGGATAAGACTAAAACATGACCTTTATTTTGAGATTGACATATGGTACCACTGACATATAAGTTCTTCCTAAGAACTATTCTATTCTCCTCTAATCTAGTCCTCAAAATTATTGCTTTTGAAATTTTAATACATTCTTTAAAACCAAAATCTAAGAAAAATTTAAATATAATACCATGCAAGGAAAAATAAAAACAGTGAAACCTCTCTATCAGAATTTCCTGGAATTGTGAGCCATACATAATAATATTTGGGTCAACTCTCCATGGAAATAAAATCCCATGGGTAGGAATATGACATCCAACTCTCTAAATGTTCTTGAAATTATAGGATTCTTTCACGCAGGGCTGTATCAGAACACTGACATTTTTGACAAGGTCAGAATGGCTTAAATCCTTTCTAGATAATATTTTTTGAGCCAGATAAAAACCTTAGAACTCAAGTGCCCATGACTCTCTCAAGGATTCTTGAGTTTCCTGACAAAAGAACATGCTTTACCAATCAATCTATTTGTCTACAACAGTATATTCACTGTACTGAAACTCTATATAAAAATGTATTGAATAATGCCGGATGGTTGTTTCAGAGCTTGGTACATAATAGTAGTCCTAAAATACTTGCAAGTTGTTTACCATTATTGGACTTAAGTTATTTGATTCTAAAGAAAACATTTACTGAGCCCCTCCTTTAGTGAATGCAGCCAAGGCTTTTAAAAATGCCCTAGATTATTACAGAACACTCAAGCCTGACTCTAAATCAAAAAAAGAACAGTAGTTTTAGTCCAATAAAAACCCATCAGAAATGATCATCACCTTTGGTAGGTTATCAGAAAATGAAACACAAAACAAAATATGTATAAAACTGAAGAAAACACTTTTCTTTAAGAGACAACAACCAAATACATTGATTCAATCCTGGTTCAAAGAAACCAGCTATAAAAGATATTTTAGGGGTAACTGTTGAAATCTGAGTATAGTCCAGATATAATAAGAGATATGGTCTAGTGGTATTAGGGAAGTATTATTCATATTATGTGCAATAAAGATTATTATGGCTACATAGGAAATAGCCTTATTTGGGGAACTATAAAGCTTGAAGTATTTAGGAGACAAATGCATGATGGTTACCTCTAATTTTCTTTGAAATGGTTCAGGAAAAATAGGAAATTATGTTTATATAATAATACTAGAAAAAGCAAATATGGTCAAATGTTAACAACTTTTGAAAAGTGGATATATGAGTGTGGTCACCGTAGTGGTCTTTCTATTGATACATTTCTGTGTGTATGATTATCTCCATAATATATATTTTTTTAATTCATGGGCTTATTCTGTTTTTTTCCAAATTCCACCAGGCACAAAGGTTTAAGGCCAATTCAAAAGCTCACTTTTTTCATTTATTGGGTTTTTTCCTTGACTTCAGGACAGCTGAGAGATAAATGCAATCCTCAAACTAGCTGGTATGATGACAGAGTCCCTTCCTCAAAAGAGCTTCTAATCTCTTTCAATTTTCAATGTTTTAATCTTTAACTGCTCTGTTTTATATGTGTTGTCATGGTAAGGTGTCTCAAATTATTCTTAAACGTGAGCAGGTTATAAACAAAAAGGAAGGAATTGAGGATATTATGCTTATTTCATTTAAAGAAGAAAAGACAGAGGAGCATGAAAACAATCTTAACGTATTTGAAGGATTTTTCTACAGATTCACGTATTTGAAGGATTTTCCTACAGAATATTTATAAATTAATTCTATGCTGCTCCAGGATCGATGACTAGAAAATGTAGGTAGACTATGATTTATCATTAGTGATGATTTTCTAAATAGTTCATTATCTATAACTGGAATTGTTGCTTCTTAGGGAATTTCTGGGCCTTCACTTGGAACTTTCCAAATACTGTACAAGGGAGTAAAACTATGGGCCCAAAACAGTATAGGAAAAAGGATATATGTGTTTGATTGCTTACTTATCTACCTAAATACCTATTTTCTTATGAAAATCTTAGGGGCAGTCTACTGACCAAAATCCAAGTTACAACAAACATGAAAAACCCTTAGTGATCTTTTGGAAAACAAATGCTAATTAATATCATCTCCCTTTTATCATATTTTGTAGTAGTTTCACTATAATGCTCTGAAATTTTCAACTACTAGTTCCCTAAGAAATTGTACGTCATCATCTGGCAGTAATAAATAAACATTCTTCTGCTGTTTCCTCCCCAAAACTGAATAGGCTATTAGAAAAACATCAGCAGGGATTTAGCAAAGGAATGTTAAACTTCATAGACAGAGTTAATTCTAATCTGAATCTGGCCTTCTATGCAACTTTTCTTTTTATTACTTTACCCAACCAATGCCAATGCTATCAATCATCATCAAAACTTGACCTAGACAAACCAATAAAAATGGTGCACTATATCCTCCCATATCATAATACCACCAATCTAAGGTGATCATTGTCTAAGATGAATTATAAGTAGGCAGCTACTTTAAAAAGACAACTTCAAGAGTAGAAATTACCTACAAGGTACCTGCCCACTCAGAAGCAGCAAGCACGATCCTATACCCTTTACATAGAAACGTAAGAAGAAAGTAGCAAGATAAAGCCTTCCTAGGGTCACAAAGCACATTTAGTATGAAACTGACCGTGTGCACACACGCACACAGTTCCAGGGGGAATACTGCAGAAGATTTAAATGCCATTCATTCATTCTAACCTGATGATTTTTGACTGCTCTACACACTGGCTTGTCCCGACACTATGAGTCCTCAGACACTATGTTGATTCAGCAGGACTTTTCACACACAGAGGGCACTAGGATGGGCACTGAGGCAAACCAGAGAAAGTCCCCTAATCCATCAATAGTTCTCCAATGCAGTCCTCCAAAGACACAGGTGCTTTAGGTGGAAAACAAGTGACTCAGATACTAAACTATCCAGAGGAAGCTTGTGTGGCCGGACTCCACACAGCTGCAGTGACTGCCAAGCACTGTTCCCTATTGTTTTCTGGGGCCCGTCATGCTCCTGAGGCGCACTTCCTCCGCTAACCCTGTGCAGACGAGAGCATTCATCCTGCTCCACCCACACGCTCCGCTCCCTGGGCAGGGAAAGCAAATGCCAGCACTCCTTTATTCCCACAGATGTGCATAAGCCATTAAAAAAAACCAGCGAGAAGTAAAGATGGAAAGTGACATTCTCCTTTTCTAGAGGATCCTGTTGAGAAGAAATACACAGGCTCAATAGTTGAGGACTAAAGGCCAAGGGTTTTGCATCACTGCTGCTTGTACAGGCTATTATGATATCATGCACTGGGGTTAACCAATTCTCCTTGTGGAATTCTCAACTGTCATACTCACAATAACAATTTGTTTGAAAGCAAATTAGACTCAATGAACTCCATATGTAACTTGGAAAAACTGTACCCGACCTTTAAACCAATGTGACAGGGTTAAGGATCCCAGAACACAGCTGAGATGGGATATGGCTCAACAGCTAAGCTAGGAATAAGAATGTGAATACTAATCAGCGTGTATTTGCCACAGCCTTGGAAATGCAGACACTTTTCCTAGAAAGCTTGCTATTACCAAAAAAAAAAAAAAAAAGTTCAATTTTTAAAAGAAATCATGAAGCCAAAAAAAAGGGTTTTTAAGTGTTCTACCAGAGACTAAGCCTCCCCTAGATAATCAGCAAGTGAAAAAAAACATCAAAAGTGAAATACAGGGAAAATTTAGAATGGTCAAATATAGTAAAAAAAAAAAAAAAAAAGACCTTTGAAAAATAAGACAGACAAAATACCTACTGGGTTGCAAAATATATCTACAGAAAGTTAGTTAGAAATGCCATTAGAATTCTTTTGCATTAAACCCACACATATACAGTAAGTTACAGCTGCACCTGCTCCATTATTTCCCCCTTGCAGTGAACTCTACTTCCCCTCCAGTCATCCAGGAGCAGCTCAGAAGTCAATGTTCTCTCTTCTCTATCCTTACCCGTTCATGGGTCACATCACTTCCTAAACATCACAAAGCTCTCAAACTCTGGCCCATCTTGCTGTCGCTCTAGTAAAGGTCTGCATACTTTTCAACCACACTGCTTGGGTCTCACACCTGCTCTTCCAACCGCTGCCATTACAACCATCCAGTACAGCCTCCCCCGTCAACTGACGGAATGCTTGGCTCCAGTGCACAGTGGGTCATCTCTTGTCTCTCTGCTAAAACCACTCACTCGCCCTGCATCAGAATCAATGCACACCCTTCAAGACTCAAGAGCCCTCCCACCATGGCCCCAATCTCTGTGGGACCTCGAGATGCAGCTCACCCCAGTTGCATCTTAACTCACGCTAGGATGACTCTCTGCAGAATCCCAAACATTCCAGATGGATTCCCCCTTCTATATCTTCCTACTTAACGGCCCCTCAATCTAGAAGATGCTTCCCCACTTCTGCTTGGAAGCAGCGCAGTAAAATCATTAAGACTGTGGCCTCTGAAGTTAGACATTGACTCAGATCCATGCTCCATCACCTACAAGCTATGATTTTTTCTTATATTTCTGAGCCTGTTTCTTTGGCCATAAAATGGAGATAAATACCAACATCATAGGGTTCCTGTGAGGATAGAGTACAATGGTAATAAAAGAACATGGCACTGGTAAGTGCCTAATAAATAAGAGTCAGCAGCAGTGCCCCCTATTTTTTTTGCCTAGATGAAGCATGAGGATAAACTCTAAGGCGCCTTCCTTAACCACACTGAGGATGAGCTGATCCCTTTCCTTGACTTCCTCCACACCATCTTTTGTCAATTACTGCATTTAGCATGTCATATTGTAATAATTTATTTAATTACTTATATAATCTGCAGTGTGGGGGCATTCCTTAAAAAGGATTAAAAGGGCTTCCCTGGTGGCGCAGTGGTTGAGAGTCCGCCTGCCGATGCAGGGGACACGGGTTCGTACCCCGGTCCGGGAAGATCCCACATGCCGCGGAGCGGCTGGGCCCGTGAGCCATGGCCGCTGAGCCTGCGCGTCCGGAGCCTGTGCTCCGCAACGGGAGAGGCCACAACAGTGAGAGGCCCGCGTACCGCCAAAAAAAAAAAAAAAAAAAAAAAAAGGATTAAAAGCATGCCAAATACATGCTGAGTAGTACACACAGTCTTATTCCTTTACCTTGCTACTTTGGTTTAAAAGCCTCTTCAAAAAAGCTTAAATTATGAGTATGATTATAATTTTTGTGACTTTGTTTGAATTAAAAAAGAGAAAAAGCTTAAATTACATATAAACAACATTAACTAAAAGTATAATGAGGTTCAGGTGTGTCATCATGTGATAGAAATTGCAATGTCTAGCTACACAGTACTTAATATATGCAAAATAAAAATCATGAATTATGTTTATGCATACACTTATAAGCATAAGGTTCATTAAATAAGTTACTACAGACAACATGTTTGTAGATACATATACTTTATCTTGGTATATCTATTAACCCATATCTGTGTGAATATTTACATGTATATTAGGAATCTAATAGAGAGAACTTAAAAAAAAAAAACCTACCCCAAAGATTCAGTCTTAGTTTCAGGAGGAACCCTGGAGACAGCAAAGACAAGGTGAGTTTCAATTCTCAAACTAGATTTCCATTTCTGGAAATAACATTCTTATAACAATACAAAGAGAGGATGCAAAATCAAAGCAATATTTTTTTATCATGCTTTTATCTCTTTATAACGTCTTTATCTCTCCAAATCATATGTACAGTTAAGTCTTCATAACTCTCAAAATTTTAAAGGAATGTCAATATTATTGAAAATAAAGTAGACCTTGGCAAAAAAAAAAAAAATCCTAAGCTTAGGTGTTTTCAGAGAGGATTACACAACTAAGAACTATCAAAGCAAAACATTACTTTATGAAATACTATGTGTACATATTCATTTACCAATAAGTGGCATTTTAGAATTAGGAGGGATTTTAGATTTGACAAAACGTCAAGTTAAAGGACCATCCCAAAGGGTTCTGCTGGAAGAGGTGGGACCAGAATCTAGTTAAAATGTGCTTTACAAGTTATGTAAAACTCAGTGTGAATAAATAGGCAGTAGTACTGGTATCCTTCTCCCAGTGGGTCTCCAGTACTTCAAAGAGGTTCTTCGTTCCACCCTAATGTGGCTTTTGTAACCAAGCAGGACTCTATGGGGCCTTCCCAGGACAGACCCCTCCCCCATATCCTCTGCTTTAGCCCCTCTCTGAAGTACTTAGATAATATAATAGTAACTGATGCACATTTCCTGAGTAGTTTTACAGATGCAAAAACCCCACCAAATGGAAGACATTACCTACTTGATGACCATGAGCATGTAGCCCCCAAGCCTACCGGGGCCTAATGAGTGATAATGTCAACCCCTCTCACACGGCCCTGTTACCTTACCATCAACCAGCCAGAGGATTGTGCACAAACCCTGGGACTCCCCTCCCTCACCTTGCCTTTAAAAATGCTTTCCTGAAACCCACCAAGGAGTTCCCGGTGTTTTGAGGACTAGCTGCCTGGACTCCTCCCTTGGTGCCCTGCAATAAACACTGCACTGTCCTTCACCACAACCAGGTGTCCGTAGAGTGGGTTTATTGCAGGCAGGTGAGCAGACCGAAGTTTGGTTCGGTAACAACTTCCTCCAGTCGTTCATCATTTTACTGTTTATTTCCTTAATGGCACTTATCACTGGGTGTAATTATCTTATTTATTTATGTTTTACTTGTTTTGTTTCCTGAACTCAAACAGCATCTTGAGGGAAGGGGACTACCTGTCCACAGTGGTTAAGCAGCACTGGCCATGAAACCATACTCCTTCAGATGGGACGCGAACCCTCAGTCTCTGACTTAGGACAGGACTCAAACCCAGGTGCGCCTCAGTTGGGACTCAAACCCACAATCTTCCAACTGAAACTGAAACCACACAACTCAGATGGGACTTGAACCCATGTGCCAGGACTCGAACCCATTTTCGCCTCAGTTGGGACTCAAACCCACAATCTTCCAACTGAAACTGAAACCACACAACTCAGATGGGACTTGAACCCATGTGCCAGGACTGGAACCCAGCCAGAACCCAGACCGTGGGACTTGAACCCACGGTCTTTTAATTGAGATCACACACCTGGTCTCAGGATTTAATGAAGTTCAGGTTCTTCACATCTCAAAGAATTCAGTGACAGACAAAGTGATAGGTAAGAAGTGGATTTATTTAGAGAGATACACATTCCATAGACAGAATGTGGTCCGTCTCAAAAGGCGAGAACGGCCTTGGGAGAAACACGCTCCACAGACAGAGTGTGGGCCATCTCAGAAGGTGAGAGGCCCCAAAATATGGTGTGGTTAGTTTTTATGGGCTGGGTAATTTCATAAGCTAATCAGTGGAAGGATTATTCCAACTATTTGGGGAAGGGGCGGAGATTTCCAGGAATTGGGTCACCGCCCACTTTTATGCCTTTTGGTTGGCTTCAGATATGTCATGGCACTGGTGGGTGTGTCATTTAGATGCTAATGTATTACAATGAGCATATGAGGAGGCTCAAGGTCCACTGGAAATCGAATCTTCCACCATCTTAGACCTAGTTGGTTCCAACCAGTTTTTGTCATGTCCTATGACTATGTCATTCTTTTAAAGGTTGTGCCCTGCCCCCTCCCCTCCTGTTTCAAAACCACACAGCTTGTCTCAGGACTTAAGGAAGCTCAGGTTCTTTGTGCCTCGGCACAGGAGGAATCAGGCGAGAGACAAAGTGATAGGCAAGAAGTGGATTTATTAATACCCTTTGTAAAGAGGTTGCAGGAAAACGGGGCATGAGAAGATGATCATGTCCCAGGTCTCACGTGAACCCCTGGGACAGGCACCAAGTGAGGGTCCTTGGCTTCGCACAGGAAAGAAATCATGAGTGAGCCACAGTAAAGTGAAAGCAGAGATACACATTCCATAGGCAGGATGCGGTCTGTCTCAGGAGGCGAGGGCCCTGAGGTGTGGCAATTTTTATGGGCTGGGTAATTTCACAGGCTAATGCGTGGGAGGATTATTGCAACTATTTTGGGGAAAGGGCAGGGATTTCCAGGAATTGGGCTACCACCCAGTTTTTGGCCTTTTATGGGCAGCCTTGGAAATATCTTGGCACCTGCGGGTGTGTCATGTAGCTAATGTATTACAATGAGTGTATAATGAGGCTCCATCCTCCGCCATCTTGGGCTGAGTAGGTTCTAACCAGTTTTTGTTGTGTCCTCAGTGACTGTGGCATTCTTTTAGTGGTTGTGCCCTGCCCCCTTCCCTCCTGTCTTAGGCACATGCCCAGCAGAGGAAGCATGCAACCATTTGCAGAATGAAGGAAACGATGGGTGAATTGCTCAGAAGTTACCACTGACTGAGCCTCTGCCAGACACTGTGGCAACTGCTTTACCATAGGATGTGATTCACACTCCTCACTACAATCCTGTGAGGTAGGGATCGTCATTGGGGCCATCACACAGATCAAAACATGGAGGCTCTGAGAAGCTGAGCAACCTCCCTCCCCCATAGGGAGCTATGGGCAGGGAAGGTGAAACCCGGGTTTACTTGACCTCAAAGTCTCAGGAGCGGAGGAAGAGAGCCTGTTTAATGTGCCAAGGCCACACATCTGTAGGACAGGGAAGGAGGACGAAGGTCCAGCTAGAACGAAGGGAATGGGCAGGAACAAGTCAGCAGAGTCAGCCCAGGAGGGTTCAGTACATCCAAGAACCAACTAAAGCCCAAGCTCTGGATAAAGTGGTGTGTGTGTATGTGATCTTTAAGTCACTGGAGATGAGGGGGTGAGGGATATGGAGAGGAAGGGGCATCCAGGCAAAGAAAACAGTATTAATAAATATTAATCTGGAGAATGACGACAACTTAGATAATTTGGTGGGACTGAAACAAGGAGGGTAATGGAGCTAGGAAAGCAAGACAAGGAGCCTGAACATGAATAACCTCGTGTGGCTCGAAAAAGGGTTTGGATTTTATTCTGTTAT
The DNA here is from genome assembly GCF_964270905.1 of Leucopleurus acutus. Classification (NCBI taxonomy): domain Eukaryota; kingdom Metazoa; phylum Chordata; class Mammalia; order Artiodactyla; family Delphinidae; genus Leucopleurus; species Leucopleurus acutus. The sequence continues at coordinate 98,643,016 of NC_139143.1, read as the reverse complement.
AAGCAACAGAGATCCACTATCAAGTTTTAAACATCTGAGCAACATGATCAGCTTTGCGTTTTTGCAATGTTACTCCGAAAATGAGTTTGGAGTGATTCAAACCTGAAGCCAGATTTGGGAGACTATTTCAATAACCCTTGTGATGGGGGCCTTAACTGTTTACTTTCCAGTAGAGTGAACAAAGGAACAGCTTTACCCAAATAGAAATGGGTTTGAAGAGGAAAAAAAAAAAGTAGTCCAGTTTTATACACAGTGAGTTTGATGTGATCATGGGATATCTAAATTGCTACTCACATACACATTTGAGAAATCCTAGATTAATTAAAATTTAACTGTTTTCCTCACTTCAGGACTTTTCAGGGCCTTCACCATGCTATATCCCATATGTAGAGGGAGGATGTAACGTGCAGTGTTTACCAAACTTATTTGAACAGGAATATTTTCCCCAGACTATTAACATTTCTCAGGACAATGGGGTTGCTTGGGAAATGCTGTTCTAGAAGTTTTCAACTGTATTAAAATTAGAGAACAGTGACATTTTTTTTGAACTGTCTCAAAAGCAGTTAGAAAGCGACCAAAACATGAGCCTGAATAATCACTAAGGTGTAAAGAATGAGCCTTGCATGGCTCAGCTTCTTAACGTGGTAAGAATGGGGAAATCTGCCTAGTATTAAGGACCCCTGTGAAATATACTATCAAAGAGAGTGAAAAAGATGTAGAGATTGCTTAAAAAGTCAGCTCTGTCCAAAAGCAAAGGAGAAGAATACTGCTAATGACACAGAAATTGTCTTAACAGCCAACTAGACATACACATTAGAGAAGGCTAGAAGCTGTTTCCTCGGTCTCAGCTTAAATAGACACAAATGAGGCCCTGGCACAAGCTTTCTTTGTTCAGGAAGGAATCCATGGAGAGCTCTCCCTTAGTTATGTAAATATAGGCAAGCCACCTACTGCTCAGGAGGGGAAAGTAAAGGAGGCCTTTGTGGGTGGACAGAGGTTGACTCTTCACAGTATCCCTGCTAGGCTGTCTGCTGGAGGCTGAAAGTTGGCTGATTTGCAGGGCAAGTCCAGGGCCGCCTTGGACGAAAGACCAGAGATCCCGAATGCTGCTCTGAGAATGAAAGTTGGTACCCCTGTGGGGGCTGCCTAAGGAGGCCCTGACCCTAGATCACTGGCAGGAAAGGATATCAGGAGCTCCCAGACAGAATTCGCTACACAGCTAGAGAAATTTGGCCTGGCCACGCTCAATGCTGAGGCTAAAATGCTGTGGGGAAGGCAGGAAGCAGGCTTGGGTAGTGTGGGGCTAAACGGGGCACGCCAGTATCAGAGCTGTCAAAGGCACCACCAAGCAGGGCCCGTCTTCACTAGCACCAGGCTAGTGGGCCATCGGCTGGAGGTCGAGCTTCTCATGGTGCTTCGAAGCAAGACTGATTAGGGCCCAAATGACCGCAAAAGCCCCAGAGACTCCTGAATAATTTAGGATGGGAAATACTTTCAGAGAGAAATGTCAAACTTCTAATAAGAGTAGGAGATCAAACAAATAATTATAAAAAAAAATACCAAATGATTCATGCTGGGTACATAGGGATATGAGAAAAAATGTTTCTAATTGTTGATCAACGTTCATGCAGTAGCCAATAAGGATCTTTCAAACCATGCCACGGTGAGGTCCCTGAGGCCACCCATGCCCAAGAAAAGCTCAGGAGCCTTTGGTTGGGAGGGTTTTCTTATAACCAGGAAAGCCCAGGTAGATTGCCAAGAGATATACAGGTAGTAGGAAATCATTACAGATTTTCAAGTATCTAGTTTCACTGTGTTGGGATGCAACGAAATGCACTTTGGAGGGTGCACTTCCCAACATACACATAGGACTGGAAGTGGGGAATGAGGATATGGAGATTACCCAGTCATCCAGGTATAAGTGCTGAGGAGCTGGCCTGGGGTATTAGTACACACTGAGCAGGAAGAGGTCCTTGTACCCTTCTTTCTACATATACCCTGAGGTGTACAATTCAGGCTGGGAAGGGTGAAAAAGTGGAAACACATAAACTTAAAGGACACATCCCGAGCAAATACTCTCATAAGACATGATAAGGCATTACAGATGAGACAGAAATTGAAGAAGAAATGAAGCCCTATTCATTTCCAGGTGAAGGATTTAGCAGCCTCTTTAAGTCTTTTTACCCTGAAGTTTTAAGGCAATCTTCAAATCATTCTGTAGGGTCCAAATATACATACTCAGCTGGGGGCCTCAGGAAGAAGTGAGTTCTCATCTGCAGAGGCAGGCATGCCCATTTTCTTGACCCTGTAGAGCACAGACAAACATGGGAAGGATGCCTGATGACTCAGAGCCTCTTCCAAATCTGAAGAGTATCTATGATACTCCTTGGGTCAAAGGTAAGGAAGAGAAAGCATTTACCACGAAGCTCGATGGCCCTTCTATGTAATTATTTACATGCTGCAAAACAGAGATGTTCTATGACTCTGCGTATCTCCTCTTCTGTATATGACAGAAGATGGAGACACGACAGAATGGTTTCCAAGTTGTGTGGAACGCTGGTAACAGAAGAAAGGTTAACCTATCTACACAACTGAAATCATGTGATGGACAAAACCAGGTGAATCACTTAGATTTCTCTCACTACTGGTTGGAAAAAGTAAGGAAAACTGGCCTGAGGAAGAAGAAAAGGAAGACTGTCTTGGTTCATGTCACAGAAAAATCCACAGATACATGTATTTGGCTTTGGGCACAGCATGAGTCCAGCCTCACATGATACCACTAGGATCCTTCTCAGCTCTGCTCTCACTGAACTGGGTCTGTTTTGAAACTACATGTGGTTCCCAGATGGCCCTAGCCCCTCCAAGCCTCGTATCCACACAGTTCCATGGCAGGTGGAGAGCAAAAACAAAACTGGCCCTGCCAATGTCTTAAACCATCATACAGGTCCTGAGTGACCTGCCCCATCCCCGAACTCATCACTATGTCCAAGGGGATGGGATATTATAATTGATTAAACCACCCAAACTGGGCTTCCCTGGTGGCACAGTCGTTGAGAGTCCGCCTGCCGATGCAGGGGACGTGGGTTCGTGCCCCGGTCCGGGAGGATCCCACATGCCGCAGAGCGGTTGGGCCCGTGGGCCATGGCCGCTGGGCCTGCGCGTCCGGAGCCTGTGCTCCGCGACGGAACAGGCCACAACAGTGAGAGGCCCGCGTACTACAAAAAAAGAAAAAAAGAAAAAAACCACCCAAACTACATGATTGGCAAAGGGAAGAGGGAAAAGGGTACTTTCTCAAAGGAGATCCAATGTCACAGAAGGAGGGAGAAAGACAGCTATGCAGGATAAAATAGATTAACGCTGTAGCACAGTAGAAAGAACAAAGTTTATTTCCCAAGCTTGCTCCTCCAATATCATTAGTTCTTGCATTCAATTCAAAATTCAACTCCTATGTTTACCACTGAACCCGAAGCCCATTAACACCAGTAATTATAGTTGTAATAATAGTAACAATAAGAGTGAGAACAGCTAATATTTACCGAGTACTACACATTGGACCTGGATACTCTTTTTAAGCACTTTACATACATCATTTCATTTCTCACCTAACCTCAATTTATAGATGAGGAAACTGAAGCTCAAAGAGATTAAGTAGCTTGCGCAAGATCACATGCCATAAGGAGTGCAAACTGCAATCCAACTCAGAAACCATGTTCTTAGCCAAAACACGACACCACCTTCTCAATTAATGTTCTTACCTGAATCCCTGAGCCACACCTAAGCCAATGCTCTGAATTCCTTTAGACGGTGCTTGTCCTGAACCTGAACACATAGAAACTACCCTACCGCTACTAATACCAGCTGGAACTACCTTCAGCCAGTTGTGATTCTCTCTGATTCAAGAAAACATATCACCTTACACTTGTCAGGTGCTTTACAACACTTGAAACAACAGACGTGACATCTGTGGGTAGCGGGAAGTAGGCCCTTATATCCACCTAGAGCTGCCAGGGGAAGGAACTGACTTCATCACTCATCTGCACAGCAGCAGCAGCCTGATTTCTGTTACTCACTAGAAATGTTCTCATTAAAGAAAAATCCCATGTGTTTCTGTACTGTAAGTGTGCCAACAGACAGCTCAGCAGGAAATGTTTCCAAACAACAAAAGTGTTAATCAGAAAATGACAATCTGAACAGAGGAACGGAAAATCCTTTATATGCAGCATGAAAGTGTGCAAATTTACAGATCTTGTTGCAACGTAAAAAGTAATTAATAATTTCTAACATTCCCGGGGGGAAAGGATTTTTTTTTTAATTACATTTCTCAAGCAGAGAGGTCAACTAATAAGATTTTACTTTTTGTTCTTGTTGTTACTAGAAAGCCAGAAAAGGATCCATCTTTTTGAAAAGTAAGAAAGTAATGATTTTGCAGAATCACACAAAAACATAAACCCAAAGGCAGAGAGAGGCAGTAAAGGCTCTTAAAAGGGCACCTAAGCTCCTCCCACCTCAGAGCAGGGGGAAGACTCAGCGGGCTGAGGCCAGGACTCCACCTCTGGCGGGAACCTTATTCAGCATAGTTGACCCTTCAACAACAGAGGGCGGGAAGGTGTTGGGGGGCACGGATCCTCCCCACAGTCAAAAATCCATGTATAATTTAGTCGGCCCTCCATATATAAGTTTCCTCAGTATCCACAGTTCTGCACCTGCAGATTCAACCAACCACGGATCGTGTAGTATTTATTGAAAAAATATCTGCTATAAGTGGACCCACACAGCTCAAGCCCCCATTGTTCAAGGGGGCCAACTGTATTTAACAATCCTGAGAGTCAGACTTAACCTCAAGGCCTCTCCCTGCTGACTCCTGAATGAGTTCAAGTTACTAAACTCATTCTCCATCCTTGCGTGATTTCAAAGTACAGAAAGTGTTCAGAACTATTCTAATTTTTGTTGCCATATGAGTTTGAATTAAAATCGATACCCTATTTTCAGTGGGTAAAGAGCTCAATACTAGAAATTAAAGTTAACACTGAAAGGCAAAATTATCATAAGCCCTTCTAGAGCACCCAAGATGTGTGCTCTTCATTATCCCATTAGTGAAAAGGAAAATTATCATTCATTCGTGTTAACACACGCAGTATCCTAAATATAACTCATGCAGTATCCTAAATCTTTCCTCTCTTTCTAAAGATAAAGTATAATTAGATTCCAAGTGACAGATCACTTGTGCTTTTTAATTTCATATGTTCCTTTGGTGTTTCTCCTGTGAGTTCATCCTTTTCCCTGAGCAAGCAACCACACAGGAGTGAGGTCCAAGCGGACAAGAAAAGCAGAGGGCTGGGAAGTCAGAAGCCCTGAGCGCCAGATCCTGCTCCGTCCCCAAGCAAGAAGAACTTGAAGTCACCACTTAACCTCCCCACCTCCCAGTTTCCTCATCTGAAAACTGGGAACACTTGCTTCCTTCCTTCACAAGACTATTATGAGAATCAAATGAGGTCAGTGATCTGAAACACTCTCCAAGCTTCAAAATGCTAAAAAAAATTAGATACGGTTATTGCAGTTAATATATTCCTAGGTGAAATGGTACCAAGTATACATGGATCCTAGATTTACTATTTGTATGAATTAAGGCAGACAGGGAGCAGAGATATTTTTCATTTTAAATTAATTGAAAAAATTTAATTACGCCTCAAGGAACAGAGAGAAACAAACTAACCTGTCCACATCCTGCTTAAATTGATATTCACAATCCCAGAAATTACTTAGTCTCTAAATTAGCAACCTATTCATTTTTTTTAACTTAAAAATGTTAAACTGGGGCTTCCCTGGTAGCGCAGTGGTTGAGAGTCCGCCTGCCAATGCAGGGGACACGGGTTCGTGCCTGGTCCGGGAAGATCCCACATGCCGCGGAGCGGCTGGGCCTGTGAGCCATGGCCGCTAAGCTCACGCGTCCGGAGCCTGTGCTCCGCAACGGGAGAGGCCACAACAGTGAGAGGCCCGCATACCGCAAAAAAAAAAAAAAAAAAAAAAAAGTTCAACTGCATGAATTGTCCAAGATCCATCACTTACAATCTAGGATTTGTAAATGGGGACAATACTAGAACCTACATGGTGGGACTGATACAAGAATTGAGTCAATACTTGCAAAGCACTTAGGCCCATGCTGGTCCAGGGTACTGGCTATGGGAATGTTTGCTCTGTTGTGCAGCAGTGGAGAACCAGTCAAATCTGGGGTCAAACCACTGCTCCAATCTCTACTAGATATGTGGATTTCAGACACAGGTTTGCTTATCTGTACAAGGAGGAAAATAATACTGGTACGTACACCTCGTAGGGTTGTTATAAGGATTAAAAAATATATTTGAAGATTGAAAAGATATCTGCTACATCAAAAGGGTTCAATAAGTGGTGGCATTGGTGGTTTGGCTTAGAGATTATGTTTAGTAGCAATAATACTGGTAAATTATGGAACAGCCCCTTAAATTCTTTAATTTTCAGTTGTTCATTTAGGTCAAATACAGTTCGGAAGAGAGAGCTGCACCAATCTTGGCAGTAGCAAAAATGTATATAATTTTAAAGTGATAAATATAGGATCAAGTTCTATCCGCAATCCCAGGTTTAATTCTGTTTCAGACCTACCACTGCCAAAATATTTTAAGAAGCCAGAACTATGATTACCCATGAGAAGCATACGGTTAATTCCTTTATATTCAACTTTCTATAACCTCAACTCTCCTACAAAGCTTCCACTGCAGGAAGCTAGCATGCAATGTTATTCCACTAAAACAAAGCCATGCATTTCTAAACAATTTTTATGACTTCACAGTCTTAACACCATTTTGTGCAAATTCGAACAAAAAAAAAAATGAAGAACTTTTTGAGAAGCTTTAAAAAGTCAAGACTTTTCATTTCCCCAAAAGAGACGGAGGAAATAAAGGAAAATCAAAGAAGACTTTTTTTAAAAACTAGGAGGAAAGGTCAAAGAACAGCAAAAGATATCTTTATAAGCTATTAAGGCATTTTTCTGGGCCAACAGCTTAGAGGACTGTCCACTTCACCTGGGATTCTCTCTGATTGCTCTTTGTCTTCATGGCTTCACTTCATGGCCATAGACAAATGTGCCACCACTTCCTTACAAGGAGGCTTGGTTTTCAGTTCCTTATAACTATCACCATATGTTATCCTCCATCACTTTTTTGGACCTCAAGACAAATAAATCACAGCTGGCCAGAGAAAGAGGAATCCTAAAAACCATATCGTTATACCCATTTCCTTTTGTACTTCTTAGTACAAAAGAAGTACATTTCCTTAGACTTCTAAGCGGGAAGGTGGTCTGATGATGGAGAAGACTGCTGAAGTCCAGATCACGAAGTGACCAAGAGCGAACCCACGCCCTCTTTCTCCCTGGGTAGGTTGGCTTCCCCATACTTGCTGCATGTCAGCATCAAATTTTTTACATTTCTGTTTCAAGTTTGTGCTATTTATTCCCATTGCCAAGCAAACTAATCCATTGCTTGCTTTTTATTTTATAATAAAAATATTACACTTAGAGGGGTGGGATAGGGTGGGTGGGAGGGAGGCTCAAGAGGGAGGGGATATGGGGATATACGTATGCATATGGCTGATTTACTTTGTTATATAACAGAAACTAACACAGCATTGTGAAGCAATTATACTCCAATAAAGATGTATAATAAAAATATTACATCTTAAAAATCAAATGAAGTGTCACTCTCAAACAGCCTTTTGATGAGATACTAGCACCTGAATTATCAGAGTAAGAGCAAACTTCTCAAGATCTTTTAGGTTTTTCGCTGCTTATTTTCATAATGCAATTATGACATCAGGGGTTACCTAACTGCCTGACTCTTTTATGGCTTCTCAGACACAAGAAGTTTAACTTTATGCCCAATCACTTCAAAATAAATGAATGTAACTTTTAAAAGCTTGATTTCTATCCTTTTACTTTTGATTCGTTTGAAAGGAAGTCACCTATTATACACAAGTTCTTGGTGTACATATAAGTAATAAGAGCAAACATTAAAACCAATTTACATGTGACAAATATCATTGAAATCTAACAATCTAACATATATCTGCTGAAATCCAAGCAATAGGAGTTACTCAACAATCGCAAACATTTCAGCGATTTCATGTGTTCTGCAAGTCACCTACCCAAATGCCAAAACAGGCAACAGAACATTCTCAACTTCCAAAAATTAGAGGCCTTTCAGGTTTGGAGAAGACTGGAGGGAAAGAATACTGGTCCTCAGTCATGACAGCCCAACGAACTATCTAAAAGGTGGGAAATAGTAGTCCTGCCCTCCGAGATAACCAACAGGAAAAGTTACCTCTGGATAAAAAAATTCCCCTTATACTGCTTTAATTAAAAAAAATAATAATTCTAATCTCATTTGGACAGTTGTTGGTATTATTTTTTTGGCTAAGCCACCTACATGTAAAATTTAACTATATAATGCAGATACCACTTCAGTCACATGTCCTACTTCAAGATAAGAAACAACAGTTATTTGATAAAATGTTCTTGAGTTTAAAAATACATAAAAAATAAAATGTAATTACCTTTCCAAAGTCACGGACATCAAACAAGTCAAACGCCTCAAAGAGTTCACTCTTTCTCATTCCAAACGTCTCGCAACAGGCCGTGAGGAATGTTCTTATGTTCTTCAAACAGAGAAACTGAGGAATGGGAAACAGCTATTAGTATATAGAGAATCATTCTGAATGCTACCTATCCTCTGTCACGCCCAGAATGCTGGGGAAATGCCAACGAAGAATCCATCCACTTTTCAGGTTGTTTTCAATTACTTCTTCATCAGTACTTAAATGATTACCCACTCTCTCCCAGGCACCAGTGACACAGCTGTGAACAAGGCAGACGGAAGTCTGCCCTCAGGATACTTACATCCTAATAAAAGGAGACAGACAAGAACAAACTCAGCAACAAAAACAAAAAAGTAAATATTTTTATTTTCATATGGTGATAAGTGCAATAGAGAAAAATAAAGCCAGGAGGAGGGATCAGGAGTGCTGGGTGAGGCGTGGGGAGCTTCAGCGAGATGGTTAGAGAAGGTGTCAGTGAGAAGGGGACAGATAAGCAGAAGAGATTTGAAGGTGGTAAAGAACCAACCATGCAGAATTACAGGACAGAGTATTCAGACTAAAGTAGCAACCCATGCCAAGGACCTGAGGCAGAAGCTTCTGAGGTTACGTCTGAGGAAGCGGCCAATGTGGGTAGAGCAGAGTGGATGACAAGGAGCAAGGCAGGAAGTGAGCTGGAAAGGCAATGAGGTCAGATGATGAAGGACCCTGTTGGACAGGCTTTTACTCTAAATGAGATGGGAAGTCATTGGAGGCCTTGGGACAGAGTCTGATATTTTAAAAGTTTTGTTTTTCTTTCTTTAAAAAAATTTTATTGAGGTATAGTTGATTTAAAACTATACGTCAATAAAGTTTCAGGTGTACAACATAGTGATTCAAAATTTTTATAGATTATACTCCATTTAAAGTTAAAAAAATACTGGCTGTATTCTGTGTGCTATACAAGATATCCTTGCAGCTTATTTTTTTTCTAATAATACTTAACTCTATATTAAAAATACTACTATTTCAACAAATGATCAACATAAAACATTTAAATGAAATTAGTTTTAGTACTAAATCTTTGAAATCTAGTATACATTTTACACTTAACAGCATATCTCAATTCAGACTAGCCCCATTTCAAGTGTTCTATAGCCATACGTGGCTAGTTGCTGTCATACTGGACAGCACAGTCCTAGAGTTTCAAGTGCAGGTTTGTAAACAGGTCCCTCTCACATATACAAAATATGCACAGACATAGCAAGTACAAACTTTTAGCTGAGCTTTTAAGGCCCTCTATAACGTGCCCCACCATTGCAGTCAGGCTGTTCTCCTTGTTGGTGCTCGTTACTCCATGTTCATTCCTGCCTCTATGCTTGAACTTTGTCGTTCCTCTAGCCAATAAGCCTCTCTCTTTTCCCTTTTCTATTCTAACTCCCAGCCCAGCTACAGTTCCATCTCCTTCTGGACTGCAACAGTTCCTACTGCTCTTTCTTCAGAGCTTCTTTGTTGTTGTTTTGTTTTATTTTTTGAATATAGATCAAAAGGGGCTGGAGCAAGACTAGAGACAGTAATACCAGACAGGAAGCTATTACAATAATCTGGGTGAGAGACAGCCATGGGAAGTCCAGGTGTTCAATTTTGACTCTTAAATTTGAGATGCCTATTAGTCATCCAATGGGACACAGGGCAGCAGACAGCTGGATATACAAGTCTGGAGTTCAGGACACAGGTGTGTACTCCAGACTTAAATCTGAGAGTCTTTAGAGTATACAAAACATTTTTAACCATGATGTTATCTGAGATGACTTTGGGAGAAAGAAGAGGGGAGGAGGGGACCTGGGGCCAGGTCATCTTAGATCAGGAAAAAAGGAGGAGCCCACAAAGGGGCAGAGAAAGAGGAACCAGTAAGGAAGGAGAACAACCAGGTGAACATGTTTTTCCTGAAGCCAAGTAAAGAAGGTGTTTCTAGGAAGAAGGGGTGATAAGCTGTGTCAGCTGCTGCTGCTACTCAAATAAGATTTTGACCAGGTGCTGTCCTGGGAATCTGGCCGTGTGAAGGTTATGGGTGCACCTTGACAAAAGCAGGTTCCATGTGGAGGGTGGGGGTGGGGAAAGGCTGAGCAGAGCAGCTTCAAGAGACAATGGGAAGAGAGAAAGTAAAGATAAAATATAGATTCTTAGGAGTTTTGCTGCAAAAGGGAACAGAGGATTGAGGAGGTAGTCAGAGAGAAAGAGGTCAAGGAAGGGCTTTTTAACAATGGAAGCTGTTACAACATGTTTCTATTTTGACAGGAATAACTTGATAGAGGGGAAAGATGGTCACGCAAGGGAGAGGGACAGTCGCCCAAAGGAAGTCCTTGAGTGGGCAAAGGAGAAGGGTCTGATGCTCAAGCAGAGAAACTGACCTTGAAGAACATGCTCAGCTCATTGATACTAACAGGGACAAGGGGGAAGGCAGACGCTATCACAACTTAGACAACCAACAGAACTTACTTTCAGTATCTAAAATGCAGATCCACCTACGCATAGTACACACATATCCTGAAAGTGAATTTTGGAAATAGTAGTTGCAATGGCACACGTAAAAATAAAATTATTAACCTCCAATAAGTGAGAGATCTATTAGCTAATTATTGCATCTTTGCCTTTTTTTTTTTTTAAAGCACTGTCAATATTTTATTTTGTTGTTCTGTTTTCCATCTTGGTTTGTTTTTTTAATTTGCAGAAAGCACATTTTACTTCTTCAACTTGGGAAAAATTCAGATTTTTCATGGCCTTAACCCAGACATAGTTTTACCCTTTACAGGAATCCTTCTTGAGGCTTAAGTATTTCAGGAGGGGTTAAAACCACAGGGGAAGCATCATAAACCCTTTGAAGTACAAAGGCAGCAGCCAAACTGCACATACAGTTACTGCTTTCATTTTAAAAAATTCATAAGAGACCTTTACAACACGGAACCACTCTACATGTAGCTCTTTCACATAGAATTGCTTATTTACAGATTAAAAGCCTTGCATTCTGCCAAGATAGACAATAATTACTCTCTTGGGGATTATGCAACATCTCTCTTGCAATATTTTTTACATAATTAAGTGCCCAACTCATAGCTCACCAAGGAACAAAGCATAATTGCACATGCTACCCTCTGAAGATTTCACACCAAACTCAAATTTTCCCCGGTACAGGAAAAACTACAGTAGACCTCCATTCAAGTGTTTTGATCATTAATTCAAAAAAGTATCATTACTGAAAGTAAAAAAAAGAAAGAAATGTTGTCATTACTGTATGCATACAAGAGATGATTTAAAAACAGAACTTTCCTTCACTTCTGGAACCAATCTTAACCTTACTCGCCCCTTAACTAATTCAATTCTATTTAATTCCACAAATATTTACTGGATTTGAAGAACATCACTGGTATGCTCTCACATTTCCAGGCAATCATCAAGTTTGGTCACCCCTTTATTTATGTATTTTTTTCAGTCAACAGGTTTTGAATGCCTACAATGTTCTAGACACTGGAAATGCTAAAAATGAGTAAGACAAGCTTCTCTATTAATCACAGTTGGAAATTTTCATAGCTTTCCCAAAATTGGCTAATAACACTAGGATCACACTTCCCTTAATGGCTCTGTGCTAGTACAGGAACAGAGTTGAGGGATGGAGGGAGTGGGCCCTAATGCCATCACAGAAGCCCTGGACAGAGCTGGACCTGTCAACCTGTCTGCCCACCTACCATCAGACTTTTGCTTTGTTTTCCTTACGTTGAACTTTCTCTTTTTCCAGTTTATTTTCTAAAATTTCAAACCAAAAGAAAAGTAGAAAGAATAGTACAATGAACACTCCATTTACACAACAACTGTTAACATACTGCCATATGGGTTTCTGTGTGCCAACCATATCTCTATATATTTATAAAACTTCATATATGAAAGTAAGTTCAGACACCATAACACTTCACTCCTAAATAACTCAACATGCATCTCCTAGGAATGAGGATATTTTCCTAAATACCTACAACACCATTACCACCCCGAGAAGATAAACAACAATTCCATATTATTTCATATCCATTCCATGTCCAAATTTCATCAGTTGCCTACCCCATGTCTTTTTTACACTATCCCACCCATCCACACCCAATCTAGGGATCAATTCCGTTTTACCCATTATATTTGGTTGCTTAATTTTGCAGTATCTTTTAATCTAAAAATTCTGCTGCCTTTTTTTTTTTTTTTAATGACACTGTCTTTTGGAAGAGTCCAGACCTAGGTATCTTATAGAATGTCCCGCATTTGGCATTTGTCAGATTATTTCCTCATGGTGTCATTAAACTTATTTCCCCATCACTTATATTTCCTATGAACCAAAGCTAAGTCAAGATACAAGTTAAACAATATTGGAAAAAATATTTTATACTGTGAACTTCATAGTCCATCATATCAGAAGATACAAAATTTAGGGTAACCCATTATTATTGATGCTAGGCTTGATTACTTGGTTAAGATGGTTATTGTCACATCTCTTTATTGTAAAGGTACATGTTCCCCTTTACATTAATAAAGCCTGGGGGTGATAATTTGTTACCATGTGGCTGTCCTATTTCCCAATAATTTTTCACCATAGACTTAGCATCCACTGATAACCCTTGCTTTGATTATTCCATTTGGGACTGCAAAATTCTATCATTCCTTCCACATTTATTAGCTGGTATTCTCACCTAAAGACAAGCTTCCCCTGTCCTCCACCCTCCTTTTTTAATCTTTGTTTGTGTAATAATTAACTGCCATCATTATTCTTTTTGATGTTCATATTGTCCCAAATTTGGCCACTGGGGGTCTCTTCCGTGACCTTTTGATGACTCCATTAGTCTTTGTTTTCTTACATCAAGCTGTCCCAGGCCCACGTCATATTTTCTCTGCCCAAGTTCTGTAATCAGCCATTTCTCCAAACAGTTCCATTTCAATTTATATGGTAAATGGTAGTATTTAGAAAACAAAGGCTGAGCATCAGACTACCCGCAAATGACATGAGCCAATTATATCAAATGAACCAGTAACTCCACCCTTTGCTTAAGCAATCTATCACTTGCAACAGAAAGAGTTAATGTAAACAAGAATGGCCTAATTGATCTTCAAAATACCTCTCCAAATCCTATCATTTTCTTTATGGAATACCTAATAAGCAAACTCTTATCTCACTTTGTTAAGAAAGAGAAAACTTGAATTCACTTAAGACTGGTGAACAGAGAGTTTCTTTCCGCCTAGGGATGTTGTTGGTGTTTTGACAAGCTGATAGTCCTTTGTAGCATCCACAGCAGCTTAAAACCTTCGGTATTCAGACCCGATGCACAAAGACAGATACACCTCATTATTTCAGTTCATAACCATACCTTACGTTTGACCAAAAATTATATAACTTTGCTAAATCACCTAGTTGATTTATAAGAGAGAACTTTAGGATTTTTTAGAATTTAGGATTAGGATTTTAAAAACCAGAATTAAATAACTCTAGGATTTTTTAAATATTAAATATATCCACACATGATAGTTACCAAAATCAAGGGCACACAAAAGGTCTAAATAGCATTTTCTCTCTTAACAGATATTAATGAGTTGCCTTTTACGAAGTTTCATAAAACGTCATAAAACATCGCCCCCCTCAATTGGGTACTTATTTATTTATTTAATGCTGTCAACCAGTGCTTGGCAGTAGGTTGTTTTTCCTTTTTTTAATTTTTATTTATTTTTTTTTTTATTTTTTATTTTTATTTATTTATTATTTTTTTTTTTTGGCTGCATTAGGTCTTCGTTGCTGCACGCAGGCTTTCTTTAGCTGCGTTAAGCGGGGGCTACTCTTCATTGTGGTGCGTGAGCTTCCCATTGTGGTGGCTTCTCTTGTTATGAAGCACAGGCTCTAGGCACGCGGGCTTCAGTAGTTGCGGCATGTGGGCTCAGTAATTGTGGCTCGTGGGCTCTAGAGCACAAGCTCAGTAGTTGTGGCGCACGGGCTTAGTTGCTCCAAGGCATGTGGGATCTTCCCGGACCAGGGATAGAACCTGTGTCCCCTGCATTCGCGGGCAGATTCTTAACCACTGCGCCACCAAGGAAGCCTGGTTAATTGAATGAAACTGTCAAGAACTGGGTATTCTTAAAAAAAAAAAAAAATATGACCCAAACTCTGCCCTCAAAAGAGATATTGTAGTCCAGCAAAGCGTACAGACAAGTGAACACGCAGTTACATAACAACATGGCAAATGCTATGAAGACAGCATTCAAAGGTCCCTCGGGAGTCCTGGAGTATCAGAGACAGCCTTCTGGAGTAAGCGATCAAGGATGACTCCCACTCACTGCAGGGTGAGTGGGAGTCAGCCACAAAAAGAGGGGGAGTCGTTGATGTTCAGGGAGCAGAAGGGAAAGTGCCAGACTTGGGGTGTGAGGGTGTCCAGGTATAACGGCACAGGATGGCATGAGGATGAGACAAGACAGAGAATGGACTGGTGGGGGCGGGGGAAGGGGTTCAGAATGGACACAACCCTCTGGGGGGCAGTGAGAGCAGGAATGGACAGGGGAGCTGGGACTTACTGAGCAAGCCCAAGGGATGTGGGCTTTATCCTAGAAGAAACATTGAGGTTTTTAAATAGGAGAGTTGGAATTCTCAGTTTTGCATTGTATGACTACTGTAGTCATTTTTGAGTGTTTGCTATGTACCAAGCTCTATGCTAAATGTTTATGTCTTTTCATCCTCACAACACCTCAATCAGGAAAGTTTTATTTTTTTTCTTTCGTATATACAGAGGCTTAGACATTTACCCAACTTTATATAACTGCATATGCCAAAGTAATGGAGTCATAATTCAAATCCAGACATTCTGGCTACAGAGCCTATATCCTTATGGACTCTGTTATACTAGCTCCATTTTGAAGTGTGCAGAATTAACCGTTTTTCTTTTCTCTTTATTAAGGAGATTATTTGGAGTAGATAAGACAAGAATAGGATGCTGTCATATTCACTTAAGGAAAAAAATCATGGTGATTTGGACTAGGATGGTAGAAGGAGAAAGGGAAAGAACTCTGTAAGGTAATATGGAAAGGAAATACCTGGTAACTGATTGAATATGGGTGGGGTGAAGGGAGTGAGGGAGAAAAGAAGAATTAAGAATCATACCCAGAGCTCTGTCCTGAACACTGCAAGGACACTGGGGGTGTTCCCTGAAAATGGTAACTTAGCAAGTTAGGGAACAGGGTATGTGGAAAGGGGCCACAAATTGAGTCAATTAATTCTTGTCTTTATCTGAAAAGGCCTGGTAAGGAGACACTCCACAGCCTCTGTCTCAGGTATATCCAGTAACAAGTAACACATTCTAATATAGCCCACAGTCTTCAGTCACCATGCTCACCCTCTCTGCTCCTTCAGAAATTCATCAACAGCTTGCTTATTTATTACGGGTTGAAAAGCACTCAGTAAAGATGCAGAAAACCTTCAAAGAAGAAAGCTTAACACGTTCAAGGTCTGAGACACCCTGAAAATTATACATCAGGCCGGAGCTCTCTAGATTAGAAAATGTTTCATAACCAAATAGCTATCACAACAGAAGAAGCTAATTGGCTTTTCACGGCCCTGCCTCTTAATCTTAGCACTTCAATGCTAGTGATACTGATGTTACAGAAAGGAAACATTTAAAGGTCAGGCTGCTAAAGTTCACTATAAAATGCTTAAAAACTCTCTTTTCCCTCTACTCCTTTTATAAAGTATATGGTTTCCTTTCCCTCTATGTGTGTAGAAACCATTTTGACTTTTCTCAACAATATGAATGCAAACAGGATCGCTTCCCTTTTTTATTTGAAAGAATAAACATGTACTTCTCTAAAATTGTTGGCAATAATGGTCTAAAGTTAACTGAGGCTACGTAACAGGAAAAACCTCCACAGCTTAGGAAATGAGTTATTTCCCTCTCAGCTGAGAAATGGTATCTTGTGGGAAGGTCGACAATTTCTAATACAGCTTCACAACCCTGCAGACGTGCTGACTTACTATAATTTTCATAGGAACCACCAACAGCCAGGCTGTCAGACAAGGAAGTCTTCAGGGTCTCATTTCGTGGTGGGCCACTCATCTCATTTGAAGGAAAGTCTCTGAATTTGAGATTTTGGCATAATTCAAATTATGAGTGGCCATTAACAGGCTGATTGACAGTTTTGAAGGCACAGAAGAGACCACGATGAAGCTCATCAACAAATATTAAGGTACAAGGAGAGCTTTCCTTCTTAGCTGAGCCTCTGTGTAGACATACTCAAGCCTCTGCCTAGTACCCCTGTCAGATTCTAACTCCTCCTAACTGCTCACCTTTTGTAGAACTAGCAGGCAGGAAGGCATGGAAGGGAAATATTAAGAAATCAAGTTTCTCCCCTTACTGGGGTTTTCTACCTCTATCCCTTTTGCCATATCTTCCCCTCTCCCTCTACATCTGTCTTTTAAAATTAGGTCAGCTAAATCTTACATCTTTTGGAAATTTTTTTTTAAAAAGAAAGAAAAGAAGAATAATTTTTATTTGTATGAGGACCTCATTTGTCCCTTTCGCTTGTGAGTTAGTAGGTCCCCATAGAAGAGGCATCATCACCATTGTTCTATGAAGAAATCATATCTACAGATGCCTTCTGAATAATTATAAAATAATTATGCTGAACTCAGCATCAATTCAGGACTGCACAATATCTTGAGTTTTCCTCTTGATCCTATTATTACAAATACATGAAGAGCTTGAAGGACACTCAGGAAGAAGACCAGAAATGGAGAAGGACCTTTTCTTAGCTCCAATTTTGCACTCAAGTCCCTAAACTAAAACTGCCATATTTTCAGTAAACTAAAAGCCAATATTTCCACTCTGATTATTGTCCAGGCTGCAATTAATTTTTAGAGGATAAAATTTTTTTAATCAAAAATATAATAATTTAATAACGTAAATTTACAGGGTTTTTTTTTGGATTCTCACAAAAATTCTTTATGATAGAGTAGATACAATTCTTATTTTACACACAAAAAAATCATTACTTAAAGAAGTGAATTGACTATCCCAATATATAAACAGCACGTGTCAGCATACAGACTTTTTTTTGAATTTTTGAATTTTATTTTATTTTTTTATACAGCAGTTTCTTATTAGTTATCCAGTTTATACACATCAGTGTATACATGTCAATCCCAATATCCCAATTCATCACACCACCACCTCCACCCCCCCGCCGCTTTCCCCCCTTGGTGTCCATACATTTGTTCTCTACACCTGTGTCTCAACTTCTGCCTTTCAAACTGGTTCATCTGTACCATTTTTCTAAGTTCCACATATATGTGATAATATACGATACTTGTTTTTCTCCTTCTGGCTTACTTCACTCTGTATGAGAGTCTCTAGATCCATCCACGTCTCAACAAATGACTCAATTTCGTTCCTTCTTATGGCTGAGTAATATTCCATTGTATATATGTACCACATCTTCTTTATCCATTCGTCTGTTGATGGGCATTTAGGTTGCTTCCATAACCTGGCTACTGTAAATAGTGCTGCAATGAACATTATGGTACATGATTCTTTTGAATTATGGTTTTCCATAATTCCCAGGGTATATACCCAGTAGTGGGATTGCTGGGTCATATGGTAATTCTATTTTTAGTTTTTTAAGGAACCTCCATACTGTTCTCCATAGTGGCTGTATCAATTTACATTCCTACCAACAGTGCAAGAGGGTTCCCTTTTCTCCACACCCTCTCCAGCATTTGCTGTTTGTAGATTTTCCGATGATTCCCATTCTAACTGGTGTGATGTCTTTATTGTAGTTTTGATTTGCATTTCTCTAATAATTAGTGATGTTGTGCAGCTTTTTGTGTGCTTCTTGGCCATCTGTATGTCTTCTTTGGAGAAATGTCTATTTAGGTCTTCTGCCCATTTTTGGATTGGGTTGTTTGCTTTTTTAATATTGAGCTGCATGAGCTGTTTATATATTTTGGAGATTAATCCTTTGTCCACTGATTCGTTTGCAAATATTTTCTCCCATTCTTAGGGTTGTCTTTTTGTCTTGTTTATGGTTTCCTTTGCTGTGCAAAAGCTTTTAAGTTTCATTAGGTCCCATTTGTTTATTTTTGTTTCTATTTCCATTACTCTAGGAGGTGGATGCAAAAATATCTTGCTGTGATTTATGCCAAAGAGTGTTCTTCCTATGTTTTCCTCTAAGAGTTTTATAGTGTCCAATCTTACATTTAGGCCTCTAATCCATTTTGAGTTTATTTTTGTGTATGGTGCTAGGGAGTGTTCTAATTTCATTCTTTTACATGTAGCTCTCCAGTTTTCCCAGCACCAGTTATTGAAGAGACTGTCTTTTCTCCACTATATATCCTTGCCTGCTTTGTCATAGATTAGTTGACCATAGGTGCGTGGGTTTATCTCTGGGCTTTCTATCTTGTTCCGTTGATCTATGTTTCTGTTTTTGTGCCAGTACCATATTGTCTTGATTACTGTAGCTTTGTAGTATAATATGAAGTCAGGGAGTCTGATTCCTCCAGCTCCGCTTTTTTCCCTCAAGACTGCTTTGGCTATTCAGGGTCTTTTGTGTCTCCATACAAATTTTAAGATTTTTTTGTTCTGGCTCTGTAAAAACTGCCATTGGTAATTTGATAGGGATTGCATTGAATCTGTAGATTGCTTTGGGTAGTATGGTCATTTTCACAATATTGAGTCTTCCAATCCAAGAACATGGTATATCTCTCCATGTGTTGGTATCATCCTTAATTTCCATCATCAGTGTCTTATAGTTTTCTGCAAACAGGTCTTTTGTCTCCTTAGGTAGGTTTATTCCTAGGTATTTTATTCTTTTTGTTGCAATGGTAAATGGGAGTGTTTCCTTAATTTCTTTTTCTGATTTTTCATCATTAGTATATAGGAATGCAAGAGATTTCTGTGCATTAATTTTGTATCCTGCAACTTTACCAAATTCATTGATTAGCTCTAGTAGTTTTCTGGTGGCATCTTTAGGATTCTCTATGTATAGTATCATGTCATCTGCAAACAGTGACAGTTTTACTTCTTCTTTTCGAATCTGTATTTCTTTTATTTCTTTTTCTTCTCTGACTGCCATGGCTTGGACTTCCAAAACTATGCTGAATAACAGTGGTGAGAGTGGACATCCTTGTCTTGTTCCTGATCTTAGAGGAAATGCTTTCAGTTTTTCACTGTTCAGAATGATGTTTGCTGTGGGTTTGTCGTATATGGCCTTTATTATGTTGAGGTAGGTTCCCTCTATGCCCACTTTCCTGAGAGTTTTTACCATAAATGGGTGTTGAATTTTGTCAAAAGCTTTTTCTGCATCTATTGAGATGATCATATGGTATTTTTTCTTCAATTTGTTAATATGATGTATCACATTGATTGATTTGCATATATTGAAGAATCCCTGCATCCCAGGGATAAATCCCACTTGATCATGGTTCATGATCCTTTAATGTGTTGTTGGATTCTGTTTGCTAGTATTTTGTTGAGGATTTTTGCATCTATATTCATCAGTGATATTGGTCTGTAATTTTTTTTTTTGTAGTATCTTTGTCTGGTTTTGGTAGCAGGGTGATGGTGGCCTCATAGAATTAGTTTGGGAATGTTCCTTCCTCTGCAATTTTCTGGAAGAGTTTGAGAAGGATGGGTGTTAGCTCTTCTCTAAATGCTTGATAGAATTCACCTGTGAAGCCATCTGGTCCTGGACTTTTGTTTGCTGTAAGATTTTTAATCACAGTTTCAATTTCAGTGCTTGTGATTGGTCTGTTCATATTTTCTATTTCTTCCTGGTTCAGTCTTAGAAGGTTATAACTTTCTAAGAATTTGTCCATTTCTTCCAGGTTGTCCATTTTATTGGCATAGAGTTGCTTGTAGTAGTCTCTTAGGATGCCTTCTATTTCTGCGGTGTCTGTTGTAACTTCTCCTTTTTCACTTTTAATTTTACTGATTTGAGTCCTCTCCCTCTTTTCCTTGATGAGTCTGGTTAATCGTTTATCAATTTCATTTATCTTCTCAAAGAACCAGCTTTTAGTTTTATTGATCTTTGCTACTGTTTTGTTTCTATTTCATTTATTTCTGCTCTGATCTTTACGATTTCTTTCCTTCTGCTAACTGGGTTTTGTTTCTTCTTCTTTCCCTAGTTCCTTTAGGTGTAAGTTTAGATTGTTTATTTGAAATTTTTCTTGTTTCTTGAGGTAGGCTTGTATAGCTATAAACTTCCCTCTTAGAACTGCCTTTGCTGCATCCCATAGGTTTTGGATTATCGTGTTTTCATTGTCATTTGTCTCTAGGTATTTTTTGATTTCCCTTTGATTTCTTCAGTGATCTCTTGGTTATTTAGTAACGTATTGTTTAGCCTCCATGTGTTTGTGTTTTTTACATTTTTTTTCCGTGTAATTCATTTCTAATCTCATAGCAGTGTGGTCAGAAAAAATGCTTGATATGATTTCAATTTTCTTAAATTTACTGAGGCTTGATTTCTGACCCAAGATGTGATCTATCCTGAAGAATGTTCTGTGAGCACTTGAGAAGAAAGTGTAATCTGCTGTTTTTGGATGGAATGTCCTATAAATATCAATTAAATCTATCTGGTCTACTGTGTCGTTTAAAGCTTGTGTTTCCTTATTAATTTTCTGTTTGGATGATCTCTCCATTGGTGTAAGCGAGGTGTTAAAGTCCCCCACTATTACTGTGTTACTGTCAATTTCCTCTTTTATAGTTGTTAGCAGTTGCCTTATGTATTGGGGTGCTCCTGTGTTGGGTGCGTATATATTTATAATTGTTATATCTTCTTTTTGGATTGATCCCCTTGATCATTATGTAGTGTCCTTCCTTGTCTCTTGTAACATTCTTTATTTTAAACTCTATTTTATCTGATATGAGTATTGCTACTCCAGTTTTCTTTTGATTTCCATTTGCATGGAATATCTTTTTCCATCCCCTCACTTTCAGTCTGTATGTGTCCCTAGGTCTGAAGTGGGTCTCTTGTAGACAGCATATATATGGGTCTTGTTTTTGTATCCATTCAGCAAGCCTGTGTCTTTTGGTTGGAGCATTTAATCCATTCACATTTAAGGTAATTATTGATATGTATGTTCCTATGATGATTTTCTTAATTGTTCTGCGTTTGTTTTTGTAGGTCCTTTTCTTCTCTTGTGTTTCCCACTTAGAGAAGTTCCTTTAGCATTTGTTGTAGAGCTGGTTTGGTGCTGAATTCTCTTAGTTGTTGCTTGTCTGTAAAGCTTTTAATTTCTCCTTTGAATCTGAATGAGATCCTTGCTGGGAAATCTTGGTTGTAGATTCTTCCCTTTCATCACTTTAAGCATATCATGCCACTCCCTTCTGGCTTGTAGAGTTTCTGCTGAGAAATCAGCTGTTAACCTTATGGGGGTTCCCTTGTATGTTATTTGTCATTTTTCCCTTGCTGCTTTCAATAATTTTTCTTTGTCTTTAATTTTTGCCAGTTTGACTACTATGTGTCTTGGTGTGTTTCTCCTTGGGTTTATCCTGTATGGGACTCTCTGTGCTTCCTGGACTTGGGTGGCTATTTCCTTTCCCATGTTAAGGAAGTTTTCGACTGTAATCTCTTCAAATATTTTCTTAGGTCCTTTCTCTCTCTCTTCTCCTTCTGGGACCCCTATAGTGTGAATGTTGTTGTGTTTAATGTTGTCCCAGAGGTCTCTTAGGCTGTCTTCATTGCTTTTCATTCTTTTTTCTATATTCTGTTCTGCAGCAGTGAATTCCACAATTCTGTCTTCCAGGTCACTTATCCGTTTTTCTGCCTCAGTTATTCTGCTATTAATTCCGTCTAGTGTAGTTTTCATTTCAGTTTTTGTATTGTTCATCTCTGTTTGTTTGTTCTTTAATTCATCTAGGTCTTTGTTAAACATTTCTTGCATCTTCTCCATCTTTGCCTCCATACTTTTTCCGAGGTCCTGGATCATCTTCACTATCATTATTCTGAATTCTTTTTCTGGAAGGTTGCCTATCTCCACTTCATTTAGTTGTTTTTCTGGGGTTTTATCTTGTTCCTTCATCTGGTGCATAGCCCTCTGCCTTTTCATCTTGTCTATATTCCTGTGAATGTCAGTTGTTCTTTTTTTTTTTTTCACTTTCTCCAATGATGAGGCACTTTTATGGATTATATGTAAATACTGAAATGATTAAGCTCATATGTGTAGTGCTAAGTTGTAAAAACACGTGCATCCTACATACCCTGTAGCACCTGGTTCACACCTGTGATAATAAGTATCTTGACTATATCTGTTTGCCCAACTATTGCTACATGAAATAAACATTTTTGAGATCAGAGACTACATTTATTTCACCTATGTATCCCCACAGCTTTTATAACAGAAACATTTTTTAATAAATTGATGCATGAATGATGATACAGTTTATCTGCATAAAAGAATAAATAATCATCATTCCTTGGTAGCCAGCAAACTCATATTGAAATTTTACATTAAACTGTCACCGTATCCTCTTACTTACATGTTAATATATCAATATATCTTCATTATTAAATTACCTCAAAAGCCTTCTTAGAAGTTAGTGATGTTCATAATTATAAATAAAATAAACACTTTAAATTATTAAGCAGTTTTGTTCATAAGCATCGTCTGGGTGGCCAGCCCAGATGATGGTGTATAATTCAGTGGTGGCCTGCTAACTGATTTTCAAACAGCACCTTTAATCCTCCTTATGTTTTTCTAGTCTTTGCACTAGAAAACTGAATGGCTGGGAAGTACAGAGGTCAAAATTAGCCTATTTTACTGTGTTCATTAACCTGCTAATGAAAGCAATACCTGCTATGGCCTTTAATACGAAAAAGTAACACTCAACCACATTGTTACCTGGAAGACAGCTAGTCTAAAGCACATTAAAAATGGCCCAATCCACATTCCAGAGAAGCCTGGCTTACAAGGTTCCCTACTGTGGGTACAGAAAAACAGGTATTTCTTTCTGCAGAGGCCACTAAGTGACAGTAGAACGCAATAGCTAAACGTCAGAATTTTGATATTGGTAGGAGTAGTCACAGCAATAGTACCAGTGACAGCAATACCAGTAGAATGGAAGTCGTGGTTGTGGTAGGAGTGGCAGTGATGGTGGAATCGGCTGCACAGCCAAGGAAGCCACTCCCTGTGAAGCAGGGAGTGAGAGCCACCATGACTGGGTTACCCCAGAAGGCAGGCAGCTGAGGCGGGTCCTCACTAGAAACAACACTCAAAATGAGGAAAAGTCCTATGGTACACAAATTTGTGCTGCTTTTGGAGATGAGTCTTGGAAATCCATTAATCCAGAGAATGGGAATAAAGTTTAGTGTGAGTCTGATCTAAAAGAAAAAAAGAGGTGTATGCAAACAGAAACAAGGAGGTCTGACTGCAAACACCTCACCTCATGCATCACCCCGTACAGACAGCCACCTGGGGAGGCAGCCACAGAACTCCCCACATTTCACCCAAGCACAACTGAGGAGTCCCCACCTCCCTACTCTCTGTGCCTGGACCCATTGCTGCCTGCACACCACCCCTTGCTCCCCAGCTCGGCCAGAGCAGGACTGAGTAGTGGGAGACACCAAAGGGAAGGAAAGAGTGGGGGGGCAAGTGAGCCTGTGTCTCTCCCTCCTCATTCTCTCTACCCTTGATTCCATGGACTGGGTACTATCATAATTGCCACTTACGGATGAGGTGACTGAGGCACAGAGAGTAAAATAATTGGCTCTAGGGCACATGGTCAGTAAGTCAGAGAGAAAGTTTCACAGCCATGTTGCTGGCTCCAAAGACCACACCTCTAACAACTATGATAGTCTGTCTCCTATGTAGCAGACTCTGCCCCAAGCCAGGGAGCTGGCAGCCACAGATCCTACCCTCCAAGGGAGGACAGTCCTGTGAAAGAGAGAAACGAATGCACAGAAAGCGCATTGCAATCCCAGTGTAGTAAGTCCAGAGGCAAGCACTGGGTTAGTGAGAGCAAGAGGGAATTGCTCCATCCAGTGAAGGAGGCAGGTTGAGATTCATTCCTCCAAGGAAATGGCTGAACTGAGTGTCAGAGGATGAACAAAAGGTCATGAGAAACCATATGGTGAGAAGCAAAGGCCTGGCCTTTTGGAGGAAATGCAGAAACTCACATGGCCTCCACAGTGAGTGCAGGCAAGAGAGCACAAGAGATGAATGAGGCTGGAAAAGTCGGCCAACACCAGATCCCAACTGGAACTCAGAACTCATCTCTCCAAAAGCACAAGGCAGTGCCTCATAATAATGCCTATGACTCTACAAACAGTGAGTGTAAACATGCATGTCCCAGGTGTGGCACTAAGCACATCTGTGAAGAATCTCAGTTAATATACAACAACCCTATGAGGAAGACACTATTATTCCATTCTATCCTTAAGGCATTAAGAAAAAGTAAATAACCCAAGGTCCTGGTAGCTAAGAAGTAACAGAACCAGATCCAAGCCCTGCCAGGATTCTTTCCTGCCAAGCTGTGTCATCTCCACGGAGCATGGGTGTGGGGAAGCTCTACAGCAGGATTAGGACCTGACTACAGGTGCCTATGACTTAAACAGACTTGGGGTCTGCCCTAAGGAAAGCCTAGGAAGACATCACTCCACAGGAAAATATTACAGCCACTTCCAACTATTGGACTTCCTTTATTCTCCTTTGCCCCCAAAGATTTAAGAAATCTAAGAGGACTGAGCTAAGATGGGTTCTGTACAGTGGATGATTTCCAAAAATGCTTTTGTCTTCCTACGAATCTCATTCACCTAGGTTTATATAGACTTGTACTTTCTACCTTCAATTCTGCCCATGCTGGAAACTCTGTCACACTGTTCCCCACAGTTCACTCCCCCTAACACACATCCCAGAGATCATACTTTTATATTTGCCACTGCACTGCACCAGGATTCAGTATAAACTAAAATTTTTAAAAAACAAAAAACAAACCCGAACTTGGGGAAAACTTTAAAAAAAGAGGATTTTTTAAAAAAATACAACAAAAACATACACCTGAAAACATTACACTAACAAATGTTCTACCAGTTACATTTTTTCAAAAGCAAGAAAATAAGTTCAATTTGCCTTCCTTAAATACAAGCTATTAAGTTAAACTAGAAACAGACAGCATATTTGTTAGTGATTTTTTTTTTTTAAACATCTTGGCCGTGACCAGGGATTGAACTCAAGCCATGGCAGTGAAAGTGCTGAATCCCAACCACTAGGCCACCAGGGAACTCCTCTGTTAGTGCTTTTTCATGAGTCTAAGAAAACTCTTCTTGGAGGTGTGCCCACAATGCAAGGCTCTGGACCAAATCCACACCTTGGTCAATGTCAGAGCAGCGGCCTGGGGCCCCACCCTTCACTACGGAGGCTCCTGAAGCCCAGCCAGTGAGCAGCAATCACCGTGACTGCCAAGCAGCATATTTCAGGAAAGCTCTGGGAAGCCGGTTTCTAACTGAATCACTTTGATCATCGACTGAATTTAGTACAGTTGACCCTTGAACAACACGGGTTTGAACCACACGGGTCCACCAGGGATTTTTTTCAATAGTAAATACTACAATACCGTACAATCCGTAGTTGGTTGAATCCAAGGATGTGGAGGAACCTCAGATACAGAGGAACCCGGCGATACAGAGATTTCCATATGGGAGGACCCTCGGATGAGGAGAGCCGACTAGAAGTTATACGTGGATTTTGACTGTGGGTAGGGTCAGCGCCCCAACCCCTAAACTGTTCAAGGGCCAACTGAACTTTTTTTGGCTATAGTGACCTACCAAGCTAATGTTGTTAAAACAGCAATATCAAGTACACTCTTATCAATAAATTTAGTTTGAGAAAACCTAACTTCTAACATTCTGTCCTTCTACCGCCACAATAAATGCCTCCCAAATCCTCATATTGGAATATCCAAATTACATCTCTCATACTGCCTTTCACAAAGAAGATTTTTTTAAATACTTTACCAGCCTCATGTCTTCATTTTCAGTCCAAAACCCTTGCTGTTCACATAAAGCCAGGGCCACAAGATACCCCAATGCACACACCACCCACTCAGATACTTGGGTGTATCAGACACTTGGCTTTCTGATGTCTCCTGACCCCACTTTGTTTGACCTCCTTACCAAAATGACATACATTTATATTTTTCCAGCACACCTTTAAGTTTTTCAGTTCATTTTCTGCTTTGTCATTTCTCTATGTTACAATGAAGTGGGCAAGTCACATGGTTGAATTTGAAATAATTATTAATTTTATAAAATACCAGATTATCTGGGCTCTAGCCAGTCTGTTAACCTCAAAATTTTGGGAGGTTTTTTTTGTAAAATATCCTTAGGAGTACACTTAACAAGAATACTGTGTTAATTCCTGTATATAAAGTATATATAATAAAATGATTGATGGCTGCTTTATAACTTCAGCAACATTATTATGCCTACTGGCATAACGAAGTAATACGGAGAACATTGTTATTAACCATATACTGTCATATCAACTTTGTTGAAAGAAGTCATCTGTGGTGCGACTAAAAATGAAGTGTGACACACTTCCCCAAGTAATTTCAACTTCAGAAAACAGAGGCAGTTTAGAGAAAAGACTTTTCTCTAAATGTTTAAACTGCCATTCAGATCTGCAGCATGTTTAGCTCTAGACTAAGCAACCTACTCCCCTTCTTCCCTCACTCCAAAGGAGAACATCACTTTCTTTTTTCTTAGTGCCTTTCAGTAGGCTTCTTCTGCACACTGAACAACTTTGAACAACTCTGAATAACTGAATAACTTTGGAACAAAATTATTCTCATATAGATCACTGGGGTTTGTTTGTATTTTTTTGCCAAATTACATTCTATTTTCTGCCCACATTTCTAACCTCTCTAATTGTTATTCTATCTGCATATTAGAATAACAATTAGAATAGAATAAATTATTCTATCCCACACCCCCTCCCAATTTAGCATCATCCCCAAATTTTATGCAAACTGTATGTATCACTTCTGATTTTATTACTTGACAGAGAGACGTCTTTATGATTTATGCTTCAGGTTTTAGCTCTGCCCACGATTTCACAATATATTTTATTAAAATAAAATTGTAGTTTTTTCTGAGTTAAATAAGGGTACGTAGAATTTGCACTAAAATCACGGTATTATCAAGAACTGAACTACAGGTCAGATTTTGATCTGACTTATAAACGTTATCTATATGCTTACACACACACATGCACACACATAAATTTTTTTTTTCCAGTAAATACTACTACTTCTATATAATACTTCCTTCTGGAAGTATTAACCAAGTAGAATACTTAACCAAGAAGAAATACGTCCTAATTAAGTACAGAAAACGCTCCTTGGTCTTTCCTTTTTCCCACCTTTTTCTTAGCTTCCCAGTAAACTTTTCATCTCTAAATCCAGGAGATTTGTACTCTGTTTAGAAAACCTGTTAATCAAACAATTGCTAATACTTCTCACCACACCTTTCCTGAGCTCAATATCAAATTAACAGTGTTTTATTTCCAGGGGCAATAGACAAATCTAAAAGGAAAAAATAAATGGATGTATTAACCCAAGTTGTTAATTCCCACAGCCGGATACTTTTAGTCTTCCTTTTCTGAGTCAAATCTCCCACTGAACTTCTGCAAACTCAAATCTGCCCCCAACTTAGCCTTTTTCCTACCAAAGAATTATAAATACTTTCAGGTCATACAATTTGAACAGACTGTACTACATCACTCTAGAACTGTCTTCTCTCTAAACAGATGTTCACTGGTTGTTTCTTCAGCAGTAGTTACCCACTGTCACCCTAATCTTATAAGGCAGTTGTGGACCGGGTTTTTGGTTTTGTTTTAATTTTATTTTTTATCTAACACCAATTGAAATGCTATTGCATGATTTTTGAATAGTCATCTGTAAATATAGTTCCCTCTGCCTCAAATGGCATTTCCATAGGAGGACCACTGTCCTGATTTACCATGGATGATCTTTAAGCCCTATTGTCCTGCTACAATTATTGATAATGTTCCTATCATTTAAAAAAAGTTGTTTGTACAATAAATTACATCACCATTCCTCTTCTTCCTCTTCCTAGAACATCCCTCACCCTTCACAACACAGCATTCATGTGTTAAGGCTTCCCTGGCAACTCCAGGGAGAGCTGGTCATTCTCTCCTCTTGTTACATCACTTTCATCATATATCTTTCATAAAGTGTACCATATTGTATAGTAACAAGATTTGATTTTTTATTCATTATTATATGTCCCAAACACAGACTAACACAGTGCAAGTGTTGTATATGTATACACACACATACACACATATACAGGAATACACACATTCATTCATACACACACACACAATATACACACACAATAGACACTGGATACAAAAGGGAATAAGAACTAGGAACAAAGTACCTGGATGTAAGTCCTGGCTCTGCCATCAAGAATTATGTGGTTGTAAGGAAGTCATTTAGTGTAATGATTAAGAAAGGGTTCAGAGGTCAGAAAGTCCTGCACTCAAATGACCCATCCACTGGCCAAGTGAACTTCGGAAACTTACTTGACTTCTCTAAGCTCCTGAGTTTAAATTGTAGACAAATTCTGTCTTCCTCATAGGACTGTACTTATTTTAGTGAAATTATGCATGTTAAGCATAATTTTAGTAAGTATTCCTAAATATAGCTTATTGCTTTTTATAATAAAGTGATATGCCAATAAAATAAAATACATTCCTAATTTTATATGATTAATATGTCATTATGGAATACCATTGTTAGCAGAATTATCATTATTAGGTAATCACTTAACCCATATGAGTCTTGGTTTCTCCATTTATAAAATGGGGATAATCATACTTCCCTACAGGTCTGTTGTATTAGGTGAGATAATCTATGAGAAATCTAAGTTCATTAATTCATTTCATTCATTAAGCACTGACTGAGTGCCTAAGCGTGAGGCATCATTAAAGACAGGCTGATGCCAAAGACACAAGGCTGATACAAGGATATATGCCAAAGACAGAAGAGAAGATAGACAAGCCCCTTCTCCCAGGGAGTTCACAGTCCAAGGATTACCACTTAACCTTAAGGAGTTGTAGAAATGTAAGCATCATTACTATTCTCTTCACTTTCCTATAAACTTCCTTTCTCTGATGTTTCTGGTTCTCTCTCTCTCTTTCTCGCTCTCTCCCTCCCCCCATGTCTCTCTCTCTCTTTTTTTTTCAATTTCTTCAACCAACTTCTCTTGCTATCTGAATTTAGGCAATATTTAAAATGTTACTTAACTTGTGCAAAAAAAAAGGACAAAAAGTGAGTTATGAAATCGGTAGGGGACAGACTACTATCTATCTAGCTATCTAGCTAGCTATCTATCTATCTATCTATATATATATATAAAGACTGCAATAAACGCACTGAATTAATACACATTCATTAAAAATGATAAGGATCCCATGAAATTCTTTTGTGAATGAATATTTTTTCCTTGGATTTCTTCAAATCAAGTATTAGGCTTGGTCATTTCATACTCAGGCTCTTGAGCTTAAAGAAGGCAAAGATACTCTTTTCTTGGCCTAGTTTTTCCCCATTCCTATACCTATGTTATTTTTCCAGATTTATTAAGATATAACTGATGTAACTTTGTGTAAGTCTAACATGTACAACATGGCAATTTGATACACTTACATATTGCAAAATGATTACTACCACCATAAAGTTAGCTATCACTTCCATCATGTCACATAATTACCATTTCTTTTTTTGTCCTATACCCATTTTAAGAGTCAGCATTAGTATTCCAAGATTAGCTTTACTTGTCTCTTTCCCAGGTGCCTGCCTGCATGGCATTTAGGACTAGGCTAAGTGCTATGTGGGCTCTAGTCCATGGCTAATAAAAAGGATCTTCCAGATGATTCTGGATGGAAACAAGAGTAGTTCAACCAAAACCAGGAAGTGCAAAATTTTTTTAATGTATTTATAGTAAAAAAAAAACTTGGTCAAGTTGCTAAAAGCTCAAGTGTCACCCTACAAATAATACTCATGTGTCAGATGTTCATACTGTCAGTTATCCTGTCACTGAACATTTTCATTTTTAGCACTGTAATTTTCTTTTAGAACATATTCTGTGTGTAAGACTCTATTAAAAAATTCAAAATAATTTTTCTATTAATATTTTGCTAGACTAAATGTTTGCTTCTTTTTAAAGTTTGATTTTTATATGTCTAGAAAAACACTTTTCCCATGACTAGTCATCTCCAACTTTATAATAAAAATCAAAAGGTAAAAGAGTGTTTGCTTAAATGTAATCTATTTTTGCAGAACCCATGTGTTCTTCTGAGAAAGGTTATCTGGAACCTCTTTTTAAAAGATCAAATGCCAAATATGGCATTCTTCTTATTCACCATATCCAACTTTTTTCCTAAGTAGGTGTCTATATGCATTAATATTCCCCCACAAGATCATAAAACGACAAAGTTCCCACATGACATAAATGTCAAGGCGTGTCATCTGCTATTGTAAAAATAATGCAGGAATCAGAATAATATTAGTAGAACTAACGTTTATACATGTCTTACACTTCATGCCAGGCACTATTCTAAGCATCAGTGTGTGCACACCCACACATACACACTCCTCCAATCCTCCCATTAATTCTTGAGTTAACTATCCCCATTTTACAGATGAAGAAACAGAGGCAAAGAAACGTTAAACTCTTGTCCGAGGTCACACAGTCAATAAGTAAAGGGAGTAAGGGTTTAAACTGAGGCAGCATGCCTTCAAAACTACTACTCTAACCACCACATTATTCTAACGGCACAGGAAAGAAAACTTTAGGTGCTTGCCCAGTTTACTGACTTCTGTATACTCTTAAAAGACTTATAATAATAAAAAGAGTAACCTTATTTACATTCTATTGAATAGTAATCTCATTGATTGTGTGTCCTATTTGCTCAAAAATCAGTTATGTATAGACATTTGCATACTTCTGCACAACTGTTAAATTTTATATCTAGTAAACATGAGTCACACAGAAATATAAGAACTATTCTTATTGTGCATATGAGGCTCACAGGAATTTACCCACGAAGTGATTCGGCAGAGGAGTGCTGCTGCATAGAGAGGTGTGTAGTAAAGTGACACTGGAAGTGTCATGCATGTGCTCCAGTGGGGATCCATTCTCACCTGGGACTCCATATAGGAAGTGACTCTCCCTGTCAGAGCAGGGGCCTCACACTCCCTCCTCCCCCTTGGCCACAGCACATGCAGGACTCTGATTCCACCAGGACAGCACAGACACATAATGTTCAGGTCAGGAAGCCAGAGAACTGCAGAACCACAGAGCCATTTCTATAAACTATTAGGAGGCAAACTGCATTTGGCACAAGATACCAGATATAAATCAAGTGCTAAAAAGAAATCAATTGAGAAAGCTCCTCCACTTAGAGACTTAGACTTCACTTGAACATGTCCTTAAACTGGCCTTTGGAAAAAGACAAGCATGCAGAGTGCCCCCAACCCTGTCTCCACTCAAGAACTATGTGCCTCATCCAATATCATCAGAATCACCACTGCCTTTACTCATCAAATTAACTGCATAGCAGCCAATATTACCAATTTGATGTCTTAAATGCTGTGTATATTCTCTCTATTTAGTGTACTGCTTTTATTGTTCAATGTTAGTCAATGGAAAAAAAAACTTACATAAAACTTTAAGGTATTTACTCACAAATTTGCTCCCATTTAATTTTTATTTACTATAAAGTCCTTTAGTTCCTCAAGTATAAAATCTCCTACCACAAAGAAACTTATGAACCCAAGCCTAATATACTAGAATGGTGGGGGTGGTATTGGGAGCATGTGCTTCTATATGGTGTTTGTAATCTTACCTTTAAAAAAGCTGGTATTCAGTTATTAGTCAGGGATACAATCTCTAAAAAATTATGTTTATAAGAATATCAGATTCTATTTATAACCCCTTTCCAGACCTATAACCCACTGTTTTTTATTATGTATTAGAGAGGGAATATGATGCACTTGCAACTTAGTCTACAATTTAGGCCATACATGAGACTAAAGAGTTTGACTCTTTTTAAGAGTTTGACTCTAAATATTGATCAGATCCTCAAAAAGCCCCTCCCGAGAAATGGACAGGAAAAGAAATTTACTCTGTACAAGACACTGCTTGGCACTCAACAGATATAAGGGGGAAAAAAACAGACTGACCCAAAGAAATCTAAAACCTTCTGAAAGGCATAAACCAGTACACAGAGTGCCATAACACAAGGAACAGGAAGCAGCCATGACAGCTGCCCACAGTGCTAAAGACCCAAAGCCACTGCCACAGCACTGAGAATTCCCACAGCGGAGGCTGGTGGTGTTTTTGCATCTCTGTTGCCTAGAGAGACACAATGATTCATATATGTTTAATGAACTAAATTAATAAATGCTTTTGACTATTTCACCAACAACATAAGGAAAGAGACCTGTGTCTTAAAAGATCAGCTTTTCTTTGCAGGGGAAACCCAAAGAATCGGAAAAGCAGAGAAAGGGGAAAAAAAAAAAAGCAGAGAAAGGACAAGGAGAGGCAGATATGAGGAGCAACAGGGGAGGGAGCAGCCGCAACGTGGACGGCGGGGGCGTGTGGACGGCAGGGGCAACGTGGACGGCAGGGGCGTGTGGACGGCATGGGCAACGTGGACGGCAGCGGCGTGTGGACGGCAGCGGAGTGTGGACAGCAGGGGCGTGTGGAAAGCCGAGGAAGCCGATACCCGAGGAAAGAGAGGAGGTGAGGCAGGAAGGGGCTACCCGCACAGCGACAAGGATCCCACAGTCCCAACTACGTCCAGAGGCCTTTATCCCACTGGACAGCAAGTCACATCATTCAACCTCGTGCCGCACATCATGGGCACACATCCTGCTTATTGCACAACAGCTCATAAGTGCAAATCGTGGTGGGTCCTCAGAACTGCTTATCTGAGCCCTCCTGGTGGTACTTCTAGCATTACGAGACTATACCCTTCCCACGTTGACGGTGTTAGAATCACTCCTCTTTTATAAAATGAAGGTGACAGAAGACAATAAGACATTTTCTATGATTTTATAACTGCCCTTCCTTGCTACAATTGTCCCCCCAGCGTTTTCCCCACACTGGTCAATAAAATCCAGCTTCTCAGAACCACTTTTGTATGCCACATTTTAGAAATTTTTTTTCACTAAAAGGAAAAAGAAAAGTTTAAAATATGAGTAAGTAAACCCTTACCTAACTTGGAAACTATTAGGTATTATGTTTTATTCCCAAGTGATTTTATAGATAAAAGACACTTTATTATTCTTGTGAATAAAGAATGTCAGTACAATTTGGAAAAAACTGATAAAATCACTGACATTATTAAGTTTAAAAAGCAAAAAAGCAGATAAAACTCAACACCTGTAGAATGACCTCATTTTGTAAAATATGTGTAGGTGGGTGTGAGCATGTGAACACACATACATAACACATGCATATATACATGTAAACTTGTGTGGAAGTACCTACAATAAATTCGATACTGGTTACCTCTGGGTAGTAAGACTTCATCTTACCTCCACTTTCCTCATAAATAGAAATCACTTTTATAAGTAGATGTATTCTTCAACGACAAGTTTGAAAAATAAAGCTGTTTTAACTTTGGAAAAATAATTATATGAGAAAAAAATAACATGAGAAAATAATATTTATCATCAACTCCCTGAAGAAATAGTGAGTTTCCGCCATGGCCAGTGGCCTTCTGAGTGAAGCATGGTTCTTCTCCCCTATATGCCAAGCCTGGTAGACAAGCATCTCTTTATAAGTGCATTTAATACATCAGTTTACACTAATAATGAAAAGATGACTTTCCTAAAATAAAGATTTCAACCTCTAGGGTCCCTGCAGGGCAATAGGAAACAGTCAGCAGATTCCTGGCTTATTATGTTTTATTATACTTAACAACTCAAATACTTCACAGCACTGGGAATTTTGTTGGTATTTAAAATATATCTCCTGTAGGGCTTCCCTGGTGGCACAGTGGTTGAGAGTCCGCCTGCCGATGCAGGGGACACGGGTTCGTGCCCCAGTCCGGGAAGATCCCACATGCCGCGGAGCAGCTAGGCCCGTGAGTCATGGCCGCTGATCCTTCGCGTCCGGAGCCTGTGCTCCGCAACGGGAGAGGCCACAACAGTGAGAGGCCCACGTACCGCAAAAAATAAAATAAAATAAAATAAAAAAAAAATATATATATATATAAAATATATATCTCCTGTAAAACACATCTACAGAAAACACATCTTCCATAAATATCTAAATAAAATGTGCATGCACTGGATTATATATTATACATGAATACAAATAACTGAATGTTATATTTGGATGTGTCCTGTAAAGAAGAAACAAGCACTAAACACCTTTTAAACTATTCTATACAGTGTAGATCAATTTGAAAAGTCCTTTGAGTAATGGGAAGATTCTTCATCCTATCACAAAATTAACAAATCAGCATTTCAGTCTGAGAAAGGAAGATACTCAGGCCATCTATGAACAAATACCCTCTGAGTACTGTGGATGCAGAGATGAACCAGATGCAAGGCCTACCCTCAAGGAGCTTATTATCCATCAGGGAAACAAACACACAAACAAATACAAGTTCAATATGATGGTTCAAGTAATATGATGAAGATGATGGAAGTATGTACATGGTTCTCTAAGGGCACAGAGAACAGAATGGCTATTCTACCTAGAAGGGAGGGGTCAGAAAAGTTTCCTAGAGAACTTTTTCAATGCAATTATTATTTCTCACAAATGAATTATGATGGCATCTATTTCTTTCACTAAGGGCTCAGAAAGAGTGTCAAGGGCACAGTCACATAGATATAGTAACACAAAGAGCCTAGAGGTGAGCTGACGGAGGTAAGTAGCCATCCAGTCACGTCATTCGCTCCATGTCATTTTCGAGCACTTAAGTTCTGTGAAGGTACTGAGTAAGGCATGGTTTCCTCCTCAAGAACTGTACAGCCCACTGGAGGAGAGACACGGGGACAAATCATCACAATACAATTCGGTAAGGGCTATAATAGGGGTGTGTTCTCAGCTATGGGAATACAGGAGATGACAGTTAATTACACAGTGAGAGTTCAGGGAAGGCTGAAGAAACGAGCAGCCATGCTTGAGCTCTGAGGACAGGAAAGAGTTCACTCAGTGAACTTTCTGAGGCAGTAGGATGTATCGTATCAGGGCTGAACAACGTCCTTTGTACTGTTACTTCATCATCCTTAGCTCATTCTATGAAATAGGTATTGTTCCCATTTTCTAGGTGAGGTACATGTGGTTAGACAGGTGAAGTAACCTGTCCAAAGCCAAACTAATAATAACAGGTGAGGCTGGGTTATGAAAGCAGATCAAAATTCTTACTTGGCTCCTTTGGCTTTTCCCAGACAGGTAAGCAGACAATGTAAGGCTTACTTATCTTGACTGGTTTCAACCTGATCTCTTCAGGAATCTCCTTTAGGTCTTTCAACAGTTCTTTCTTCATAAAATTTCTATTTCTTCTATAGGTTCATACATTTTCAGCATACTTATTATATATATCAGCAGGCATTTGTAACTCACTAAAATTATCTCTACTTCCTCCACTTTTCAAGAAACTCAAACCTGCTCCAGACACACTGCAAAGTAAAACTCAACTCTTGATATTTCCAATAACTGAAACAGTTATCTATGGATAGACATCCATTTGTTACATAGCATATAAGCTATAGTACTTAGGCAACCCACTAAAAATTAACAAGGTATGTGAAGGGAAAACATGATACAGTGTAGTCACAAAGTAACACTAGTTACAAGTTATGCACAGGAGGTGAAAGTTATCTGAATGTCCCCACCACTGCATGCAAATTTTATATTTTTCCTATGTTTTTCTGGGGAAAAATGTCTGTGCTACTGGTTGGAAGTCATAAGTGCAATATCTAAAAGTTGTTTTTAGGTCTTCACCATTAATAGGTAGAGATGAGAAGTTTTCTTTTCCACACAAACAGTGAAATGTCACGCCTCATGAAGCCTACACACTGAATCAGACCCACTTCCAATCTGTTGTCAAGACAAGTCTCTAAACGGTGAGAGTGTAAGAGTTAATGCGTATCGTCTTGTTACAGAATGACCACCGCCTCTAAATCACAACTAAAGACTGCTAAACTAAGCAGTGTGATTGACACTATTTTTCTAAATGGCCTTATAAAAGATCTTCTGAAATAGCTATCTTCACCATGACATGAAGAAAAGTTGACAGTTAACAGAGGTTACGACATCACAGTAGGGACTTTGGGGCCTCTGTGAACTTACCAGGCTTATATCTTGCACACAACTATTTATGTTGTTGTTGTGTGATTAAACTCCCAGGAAAATGGTCCACAAGTTCTCTATTCACTCAGTCTCATGTCGTTAATAAATTTTTTCTGCCTTGTGTGTTTTAAGTAAATACAATTTCTATAAAGCCATCTGCTTTATAGCAGAGACTCAGTAATAACTGTGTCACCCACTTACACATAAAATCAAACTGCCAATAAAATCCGTGATGCTGTACTTAATAAAGATTACTAGACTGTAAATACATGTAAGTCAGACCACCAGGGGAAAGTATGACTATAAAAACTGATGATATGACAAGAGAAAGATCATTTATATTGACTGGGCACCCAGGCAATATATCTGACAATTTACCTGGGTTATTACACAGCACTTGGGGGCAAGTAATATCCAGTCTCTCTCCCATGATCTACTAGCTATAAAATT
Organism: Leucopleurus acutus; assembly: GCF_964270905.1. NCBI lineage: Eukaryota > Metazoa > Chordata > Mammalia > Artiodactyla > Delphinidae > Leucopleurus > Leucopleurus acutus. Next base: position 98,605,573 of record NC_139143.1, on the reverse strand, counting down.
ATTGATCTATGGGTCCCAGGATATTTTACATTTTCAAAAAAACTCACAGGAATACTCCACATCTTTCATATACTGCATGCACTACTGGCTCAAATTAGTATGCAGTTCCAACACTAGATCACACTGCATTCCTTTCAATGACACATCTTTGTGAAGCTGGATATTCAGCAGTTGCTGTGATTTAAAAAAAATAATACAGTTGACCCTTAAACAAAGCGGGGGTTAGGGACACGGACCCTCAGTGCAGTGGAAAGTCAGATTATTACTTTAGAGTCAGCCTTATGTAACTGTGGTTCCACATCAGTGCATTCAACCAACCACAGATCGTATAGTCCTGTAGCATGTACTTAGAGAAAAATGATCTGCATATAAGTGGTCTCACACAATTCAAACCTGTGTTGTTTGAACGGCAACTGTGCAGCACATCAATGAGTTTGGAACAGGAAACGAGGATATAGTGATGTGTAACCTTATTCCAAGATTTGAGAAGCTATGTAGTGACCAACAGGCATACACATCCCATAGCAAGTAATTGTGAGTATATACGAAATAAAATTTATTTTTCCTTTCAATTTATGTGTATTCTTTCTTTTCAAACAACTGTGAAGTTTTCTAGAGCTAACTACTTAAAAACAAAAATGCTAAGGTTTTTTGTTTTGTTGTTGTTTTGACCTAGGGGTGAAATGGAAAAAAAAAATCACAGACACTAAATGTGCTGTAAACTGAGAAAGTCTGAGAACCTCTGCTGTAGATGGATTCTAACCTTTCAAGCCAAAGGACAGGAGGCTGAACTGAGGGTCTCTAGAGGGTTACCTAGTTTTCTGAGCTAAGTTTCTAAACTGATTGATAGAAAGGCCACCTGTGACTGAATGTACACCATCATTTCACATTATCAGTGTAATGGATGACAACCTAGCTGTTACCATGTTTCCCACCCTTCCATTGACTTTGCCCATTATCCATTCTGTGCCATTTGTCTAAATACGACGATTAATATGATGTATAATTTTTCTTTCACATTCAGGAAGAATAGATTACATTTCTTTTTGGTAACAGCCCATCTCCCACCTTTTCAACAACTGCCACGCATAGAAGTACTGCTAGACAATAAGCACACAAAGGGGTTTAGGTGAATTTCCTCTGTAGTATGCATTTAATCTGTAAGTAGACTGTTAAGATTTCCTCTTGTTTTCTACACATTTGAGGTCCTACATGTTCAAACCTTCAAGAAAATATTTATGACATTTTCCTAAAATTTATGAAATTATGCCAAGTACACATCAACTGCCATGAGATTATAAATCTTATTATATAGAAGGCAGTAGGATGCCAATGAAATTAAAATTAAGAAAACAACCTTCACTAACATATTTGTAGAAGCTCCTGAAATGAGGCAACTTGCTTATATATAGTCATACTCGTGTTTGCCGAACCAAATAAAGAACTTATTAATAATTTCCCAGCCAGAGATACTGATATTATCGTACTACGGGATAAATTCCAATGGCTAACATATCTGCATTACTAAACTAGTCTTAGGTTAAAACTGTAAAGGCAGAACTGAAATGAAATCATCTACTAGTGTAAAACAGTTTCACTGACCAGGCAGAGCTAAAGGTGATCGATCGCCTTCCTTCTCAACAAGGTCAGGTGATACACAAAAAGGAAAGACAAGTCAAAATTAACGTGTGGAAATGTGCTGGTAAGGAAAAAAAAAAAGAGAGAGAGAGAGGTAGCAGGATATTTGATTTTTAAAATATCTGAGCAGTTGGTCTAGAAGAAAAAGCACCTTAGGTCTTTCAGAAGAAAACCAGCATCCCCAAAAGGATTCTTCTGACAGCAGGAAATGTCTGCAGCTGTATCAAAGGTTGGAGCAAATAATGTTTGAAGTAATGAATGGAAAACAAAGTCTGCGAACAACAAATACCATCTTTTCCAGAGATGTGTTACTCACTCCCAAAGACTTCCTAATCAGCCCCCAATGTGATGCCCAGGGATGAAAGCAGAAAGGAATATGCGTTAATGATGAGGGCTTTGGAGGCAGAAAGGCCCTGGTATGACCTCCAGCTCTGTTACTTACAAGCTGTGGGGTGCCAGGCAAATGGTAAAATCTCTCTAACCTCTAATGGAAATTATAACAACACCAATCTTACAGGGTGGTGTGAAGGGGGCAGTCACCTCACAAACTTACCGCAGAGTCTAGAGCAGAGCCTGCATCTTGAGGACCATCTCACAGCTTCAACTAAAAAGTGAAAAAACTGATTCCTCTCCTTTAAGTTTGTTCAAAAACTCCATCTACCAGAAATTCCTATCTCAACAGCCCCCTGCCATCTCAAACTAAGCATAGCTAAAACTGAACTAACATTTCATGAGACCCAACACCTCCATTTATGTTAAAAAAGGAAATTGGGGGCTTCCCTAGTGGCACAGTAGTTGGGAGTCCGCCTGCCGATGCAGGGGACGCAGGTTCGTGCCCTGGTCCGGGAAGATCCCACATGCTGCGGAGCAGCTGGGCCCGTGAGCCATGGCCGCTGAGCCTGCGCGTCCGCAGCCTGTGCTCCACAACGGGAGAGGCCACAACAGTGAGAGGCCACAACAGTGAGAGGCCCGCGTAACGCAAAAAAAAAAAAAAAAAAAAAAAAAGGGAAATTGATTTGCCTCACCCTCCCACCCTTATGACCTTAAAATCATTCTCAACCTCCTTGTGTTCTCAGTCACACCCAAGCCATCACCAGATCCTCCTGACCCTTTGTATCTGCCTCATGCTACTCCTTTGCTTTCCACCCCTGTTCCCCCGTCGCCCTGCAGCGGGATCCTCTACTCCTTTCACTATCAGCCTCTGCTTTTGGCTTCTTCTCAGCTAACCTATCTCAACTGGAACTGTAGATAACACGTTTCACTTACAACTTTCTGTCACACAATACTTTCCTCTTTCTTCTACAAAATCAGTTCCAATAAGAACTTGTGGTGCCGTCTCCACTCGGGGCCACTGAATGGACACTGCCCACCCACATGGCCCCTTCGTGTGAATCAGAAAAGGCACCCTTCCTTCCTCATGATACTTTATTTCCATCTGCTAGAAAAATTAGCTGAAGTACTGATTTCATTTAAGAATGCCAGATTACTGCTGTACACCGAGATGGTGCTCTAAATAAGTGCTAAAGTGTGATGCAATTGAATGACGAGCAGCAGGTGTGACAGCCATCATGTACAATCATACACAATGTGGTGTCCTTGTTTCCTTGGTTCTTTTCTAGTACTGACCCCCATCCCCGTGTCATCCACACTCTCCAACTGAAACGAAATTCACCGATGACATCCCAATTGCCAAATATGATGGCTGAATTTTTATTTCTTTTCTTACTTGACTGCTGTATAATTTTGCATTGTGATCACTGTAATTTTCCACTTTCTCCTGGATTTCTTCCTACCCCTCTGACAACTGTGTCACAGTTTCACTTACTGTCTTCTGCCCTTTCTGCAATATAAATGTCACACCTCAGGGTTCCATCCTTGCCCTTTTTATCATATATACAACCTCGGTCATGACTTCAGTGACTCCCAAAGAAGCCCAGGTGTCCCATCTATATTCCCTACTGATACTGCCTATTACAATTTCCCTCTAATATATACCAGAATAGTGAAGTCACTATTCTCGACATCTCCTAAGCTAGAAAGATCAGAGACACTTCAAGTTCATTCTGTACTTATTCACTCAAGAAATATCTGAGTGTGTACTGTATACCAAGATGACGTTCCAGACACTTCGGATATATCAATGAACAAAAAATGGATAAAAGAACAATTTCTCTACCATCACGAAACATTAATTTTACTAGGGGGTAGATAAGAGAAGCAGACAATAATAAACATGCTAATTAAATGTAATATAATTATTCACTATATTCAATATTTATAGATAATGTTACAGCATGGTAATATGGGGGTAAAGGAAACATTTTTACATTGGGTGCACAGGTAAGCCTCATCATAGAGATGATATTTGAGTGAAGGCTTGAAGTGGGCAAGAGAGTTGACCACATGAATATCTGGGGAACGAGCATTAGAGGCAGAAGGAATAGTCAATACAAAAGCCTTAAGGCAGGAATCTGCCTGGGATATTCAAGGAACATCAAGGAACCAGAGCAGGTGGAGCAGACAGACTACCTACATAAAAACTGTCACAAAATATACACAAATCTGTGATGTCTGTGATGGGAACAAGCCCCTTGAAATGGAGTGCCTCGTGCACTGCATGACCTGGTATGTCAGCCTTACCCAGAATTCCTCCTCTCCTCACTGTCTCAGGTCAACCCTCACCTTATATACCACTTTCTCAATGAGGCATCCCAACCCCAAATCATGGCCATCATCAAATTCTCTACACTCCTGTTTGCACATGGTTAACCACTGCTTAACACATATAAATACATGCTACCATCTATTTATATGCGTTTTTTCTTTCTAGATATAGCCTTGATTATATCTCTGACTAGACTGAAAACTGCTATAGAGCAATACCTACCAAAGTGCCTTGTATATAGTAGTCTTATAATAACTGTTCATTGAGATGCTATAGGTCGCTGACATTTAAAAATAAAATTCCAGAATACTTTTTGATAAATCAAACTTTATATCCACACCCAGATAACAATCCACTGAGCCAAGATACCACAATGATAAAGAAAATACTTTAAAAGGCATATTTACAAAGTACATTGATTTTTTCAGTTGATTCCATTTTATTGATTTTATGAAATAACTTAATCATTCATATTTCACTTCAGATAATAAATGGGTTTGATATTGCTTTCTAAGATACAAAATCTTTAATCTTCCTAATAAAATTAAATCTTTTAAAAAAAAGAAACAAAAATAAAGTATTCCCTTCTAATAAAGATACACGTAAAAATCAAAACACCAGTAAATATATTCAAAGTCAAGCTTGGCTACCCATGTAAATACTAGATAAAAGCTGGTATTGTAGAGTTGATTTAAACACAAGTGAAGAATCTATTGAAGACCAGGGTTCCACCAGAATGTTGAGATTACCAATTCAATTTTGTGATACAATTTTATGATATTGTTCCTATATATCATAAAAGGAAATCTCCTATAACAGAATCTGACCATTTTCTGATCACCATTTTCTGATCATCATCTGACCATTTTCTGATCACCTTAAGTCTTACCACCAATGATGAAGTGCTTATTCCTAGTGGATCCATTGATGATCCCCCAGAAAACCTTAGAGAGAGACCTTCCAGCAACCCCTGCCCATCAGAGCCACTTCCAGCAATGCAGAGGGCTTGTGATTGTAACCAGAAGTCACAACTCAGCCAAGGCTTCTTAATCACAGGATGGCTTCCTGAGGCCTCCTGTCTTGCTGCTGGAAATGGCCAGCAAGGACACATGTCAAAGTGAGCTCTACAACTGGGACATCTTGTCTAAAACGACGGAGGTTAAGTCTAAATACTGAGCACCCAGCTCAGGACCCTTAATGAATGTCTTCTGTTTGTTTGTTTTTAATGACCCCAAAAGAAAGGACAGAGGGAGGGAGGAAGACAAAGGCAGAAATACCCGAATATGTGACATGGTGTCTACGGTCTATGGGAGCTGCTTAGACAGTTATTCCTTATGGTAGGAATTATTGTAATCATAACTCTAAACTGCTATTTAAATGACAAACATCCTACATATCACTTACAACAAAACATGTAAGACATGCATTTAGGGTTTCTTAATTTGTGCAAAATCTGGTATCTTTCAAAGCAACATGACAAGCCAGAGGCTTCTAAATAATCCTATAAAATAAAAATAAAAATAATTTTTAAGAAAGCTAAAGGAAACTATCAACATTGCCCTCTACCTCTGGGCAGGCCTATGCAGCTATTCAAAACCAAATGGTGCTTATTCTACGGTTAATGTTTGGGTTTTTTTTAACATCTTTATTGGAGTTTAATTGCTTTACAATGCTATGTTAGTTTCTGCTATATAACAACGTGAATCAGCTATATGTATACATACATCCCCATATCCCCACCCTCTTGCGTCTCCCTCCCACCCCTCCTATCCCACCCCTCTAGGTGGGCTCAAAGCACCAAGCTGTTATTTAAGCAAAATATTATCTGAACTATTTGAGCTCACTCCTAGCTTATCAACTTTAGCAATTTCCTAACTTAAAGCTTAAATCAATTTTGTTACAGTTAAAAATGATTTCTTTTTCTACTAATGTGACAGAAAAGTACTATTAATTTTTGTATAGGTATCAAACTTTAATAGTCTTAAAAATTGTTATGTGATTTCTTTCTTTACCTAAAAGGTCTTCTGCTCTATACCTTAAATAATACTTTTGTCCTTTCTCGGCACGCAAATTAGCAAATAACAGGCCATGTTGGGATCAATACCCTCTCACCACACACACACACACACACACACACACACACACACACACACACACACACAGAGTCATGCAGTAGAAACATCAATGTAGTTCTTAGGGAGCCAAGAAAATTCACAATTAGAAAATACTAGTATTCACTCTCTATAATTAACATTTGTAAAATACTTTTATGAATTCAGATGTCAAACGTAATTCATAAAATGGAAAGTTGTCATTATCACGCCAACCAAATAGAGAATCCCACACTAGGTGTGCCATCCCAGGAGTCTTCATCCATCCTAATCTCTCCAGGGCAGAAAGAGAGCAAAACTGGACCCACGTCCTCGGTCTAGCACAACGCAAGGCGTAAAATACCCCAATGAATGCTCTGAGCGCCAAGAGGAGTCACAAGCCACATCCATAACTACTTAGCTGGCGTTTGTGGAGAGCTCACCAAGTGCTTTATGTCTGATTACCTAAGTAGATATTCATAGTAACTTTATGAGGAAGATAACATTTTCCCCATTTGACAGATAGGGGAACTAATGCTTAGAAAGTGAAGCAACTGGCCCAAGATCACATAGCTTTCAGAACAGTGCTGAGTTTTGAAACTTCACAATCTGATTTTGTTTGCAGTTTCATTTTTGCTGTTGCTTTAAACAAATTACCAACACTGTAAAATTATAGAACATAATTTTTATCCTCACAGCACTTTTGCATTTAATTTTGCTCTTAACCACCATACATATTCCCTATCTCTGCCCTTGAAATGCTCAGAGGACCATGCTGTTAGGAAACATGAACATAATGCCCAGGGCCAGTGAGCTGTTCATGGGCCTATAGAAAATATCTAAGGCTGAGGGGGGAAAAAATATAGTGTCTCAAAATTATTGAAAGAAAATTTCCTAACTGAACTTAATAAATGTTTGCCTTAAATGTCATAAATGTCACAGGTTCTAATGACAATTGCTCAATTTAGCATTCAAGAAAGTTTAGTTAATTTTGAAAACAGTTTTTAAGTTTAACTCTTCTTACTCTAAAAGAATCCCCAGGGACTTCCCTGGTGGCGCAGTGGTTAAGAATCTGCCTGCCAATGCAGGGGACACGGGTTCAAGCCCTGGTCCGGGAAGATCCCACATACCGCGAAGCAACTAAGACCGTGCACCACAACTACTGAGCCTGCACTCTAGAGCCCGCAAGCCACAACTACCAAAGCCTGTGCACCTAGAGCCCATGCTCTGCAACAAGAGAAGCCACAATGAGAAGCACGCACACTGCAATGAAGAGTAGCCCCCACTCACTGCAACTAGAGAAAGCCCGCGCGTAGCAACAAAGACCCAATGCAGCCAAAAATAAATTAAATAAATTTAAGTAAATAAATAAATAAAAGAATCCCCAAATACACATAATGATCATGGAGAATTACAGCCAACTGTAAATTAAATGTGTTATTTATAGCCAAATTAATAATCAAACCCACAATTATTATTAACATTTACTGAGCAGATACAGGCACTATGCCTGCTTTCTTCATGGAGTTGTGAGGATTACATGAATTCTTTCATTTAATCCTCACAACTCCATGATGAAAGCATGATTATCATCAGTTTGCAGATGAGGAAATGAACTTGCAGAGATTAAGTGGAATGCCCAAGATCACACAGCTAATCACTGGTGTCAGTGGAATTTTTATCCAGGCCTATCTAATTCCAAAGCCTTACCAATACCCAAACTAAATCTTTCTTTGCACCGTTAAGAAACAAGCAAAACTCAACATCCTCCCTGGGTCATCAGCTATTAAAACACTTACAAGAACATAGATCACAAAGCCCCCTCTCTCAGATGCTGAGGAAGGCAACCACATATATTTCACTCCAAGAAGAAAGCATTCATACTACCCTTCAGAATTCAGTAACTCAATCCATATAAAATGTTATATGCTATTTGTTTTCTCTAAGCTACATGATTAGAAGCCCCAGATTAGCACTACTGTAGTGGCAGCTGACAGCAAGGGAAAAGTCAGAAGTACAGTAACCGAAGGTCACAGTATAGACCCTGATTCCAGAAAAAAGTCAAACTCAATTTACTATATTGTCTTTAAATCACAATAAATTTAAACATATGCAATACTAAAAAGTTTTCATCTCAAGTTTCAAAATTTTTTAATGTTGGCTCTTGAAGGATAGGCTTTGAGTCACATGAAATTTTCTTAGGCAGAATCTCTGACTACTTAACACCAGACAAATAACAACATTACTCAATTGCTTATTGCCCTAAAAATAAAGCAGATTCTCTTTTTCTCCCAACTTCTACAACACAGCGGCAGCACACAAAAATATAATTCATCATCATCAGTTACAGTTAAGGTTTTTAACAGATTTTTTCTGATTATAAAAGGAATATGAGCAAAGCACATAGAAGCTTGAAAATATAAAGAAATGCAAATTAGAAAATAAAAGTTACCTATAATGCTACTAACATTAACATCTATATCTGTATATTATAGTTTTTAGTCTTTCTTGTTCTTGTGAGCTATATATAAAACATAAGCTTAATATAAGTAACTTGCAGACAAAGAAATAAGGAGTTGAACACAGGGGGAAAATTCAAGATTACAGTGGCTCACCCAGGTAGAAATTTCTAATGGAATAAACATGCTGTGCCTCCCACGAACACCAATGCAGGAAAATTGATTCTGAAGGCTCTGTAGCAAGGGTACTCTCTGAAAACTGCTTGCACCATTTTTAAGTCCTCAAAATGGTTACGATAAATAAATAAAACTTATATCTAATAATTTAAAGGTACATTTGATTTCTTCATTATAGTTTAAGGAGAAAATGTTCTATTATGCGTCTTGGAACAATAGGCCACCACAGAGATAGCTGCTATAGCTAGAAAAGTGACACTCTTTATCAGCCTGGTGAGAATTAACTGTTAGCAGCCTGGTCAAGTGAGAATGAAACTGGTTCTGTTATAAATAGTCAACCAACGGAGACATAATACCAAGGAGGGAATGAAGCAAAACCTCCTATCAGCCTGAGTTTAAACACTCTCTAACCCACAAATTTAGCATAGACAATTGGACGGGTCCTATAGATTCCTCTGTTCTTCGATTTTATTATCTAGAAGCAAATGCTACATATTTACTGCAAACAGCACTAGTTTAGACAAAAATGTAGTAAATGTTGATAAGAAGTAACAAGTGCCATGATATAGTAATAAGATAAAGCAGCCTCACTGGGACTAAACAATTGGGGAGTTTAGAAGAAGTTTTGTTTTGTTTTCCACTATTTTTCTATGAAGAATGAAAGCTCTGTGAAATCTGTGGAATATACTGAAATCATACCTAAAACGACCATGTTCTAAAAAGCAAATGTTTCACGAAAACCTTTTTTTTGACACAGAAATAACAACCTGTAGGACAGAACGATATTTTCAAAAGAGAATCAACCCATCAATTTAAATAAATAAAACTATTGATTTTTGTTTGTTAGTTTTCTAATTCTTTTAAAACCTCAGGTTTTAGTGAATTCCTTGGTGGTCTCGTGGTGATGACTCCGAGCTTCCACTGCCGGGGGCACAGGTTTGATCTCTGGTCGAGGAACTAAGATCCTGCATGCCATGAGACGCAGCCAAAAAAAAACAAAACAAAATAAACCCACGCACACACATAACACTTTGGGTTTAAAAATGCATAAGGAAATACCACCAAGAGCAGATAGTGACTAATATTTAATATTCATAACACAGAAAAATTTCCGCAAAAATCCATACCTAAAACTTAAGGGCTTATCCCCTGATTTTCCAATAGATCTTGGAAAATAAAATCCCAAGAACATTAAAAAGCATGTGTTGGGCTTCCCTGGTGGCGCAGTGGTTGAGAGTCCGCCTGCCAATGCAGGGGACATGGGTTCGTGCCCTGGTCTGGGAAGATCTCACAGGCCGCTGAGCGGCTGGGCCCGTGAGCCATGGCTGCTGAGCCTGCGCGTCCGCAGCCTGTGCTCCACAACGGGAGAAGCCACAGCAGTGAGAGGCCCGTGTACCGCAAAAAAAAAAAAAAGCATGTGTTGAGAGTGAACAGGACCTCGGGATTCTAACCTGCTGGGACAAACTGTAGAGAGAAAAATCAAAAAGTGCTGCCACCTGAGGTCCAGATTCCAAACCAATCTTTCTGGCTGTTCAAGCTCCACCACTCTCCCCCTTGTCTCATCTCTCACATCACTAATATTAACCACCATAGACCTTAGGTCAAATTTTGCTTCTTATTTTGTTAAAATTGTATCTTCCCCAAATATCCACTAGCTCCTCCAGGGCAGGGACTAGATATCTGCATCCACACTGAGAATGATACCAAAGGGTCCCTCCCAAAGTACCAAGTCCATACTGGGCAATTGCACACTTGGTTCACCATCAGGAACCGAGGCTCTCTAGCAGACTCCCTTGTGAAAAGGTCGCCTCAACTACTCAGCTTCAGCTGAACTGAAAAACCGCTACCACACTTTCCATGGCACCAAAACCACTCAGTACAGTGGCATTATGTTTAGAATCAAGTCAGTATGCCTCTTTCTCATTTCTCTCCAGGGCTAAAATGAAGACTTCAATCTCACGTTTATCTACCTCTAAGCTAACCTATTACAATTTCTTCTCCCGTAGGTTTGTTAAAAACTATAAATAGATTATATCCCCTCAAGAACACAGACTTAAGACTGTCTTTTCTTTGCAGAGTCTACACTGTCTACAGAAATCCATGCCTATATTTAATATTTTAAAAAGTTAATCATTTAAAAAATGCTTTTGGCAACTGACTGTACAAACCAAAAGCAAAGGAAATGTTTAAGATGAATTTCACAACCTATATTCCCTCAGACAGACATCAGAAGGCCGCAGATCAGCTTCAGTGTGAACTACCCAGTTTGATGGTCCTTTGGCATTTCCTTGTGCCCAGGTGTATAAAAAACCAAGAGTATAAAAATGAAATTACACTGCTAACCACTCATAGAAATAGCAACAAAATGTTAAAAGCTACAAATTTTAATCAGATAACTAGAAAAACGTTTTCCTATCCTGCAGCAAAAACTCAATTCATGAGACAAAAGAAAGGAACTGCATTTGACCTTAAAAGTACTGGTAAATTTCCTAGGCTAGAACCCCCGCCCCAGATGATCAGGATTGTTTTTTTGTTTCTGTTTTGTTTGTTTTGTTTTGTTAATCATTCATGAAATACATGAGAGCACAAAAGGGTCTCTTTCTCAAGATAATGATATGTGAATTCTCTAGCCCAAAGCTGTCAAGGTGGTTATCCACCAACCTATTCACAGTAACCCTCAACCTAAGTAGAGTTAATAGTTAAGAAAGCACTAACAAAAAGTTTATAACTGTCACAACTAAATTTTTTCTATTATAATTTTTAAGACTTCAGATTGTTTTATACATAATAACTACAGATGTCTATACACATACGTACAGAGAGATGATGATGACGATGATGATGATGAAGATGATAGAGGAAGAGAAGACAGATAAATACAAACATTGGTAATTTTTATAATTACCATAAATATTGGTAATTTTATGATTACCATATAGCTAATTGATAGTGAAACTCTAGCAGTAAAAAACCAACTTGATTGTGCCAGCAGAGCCAGACAGATCAGAAGTACGTGCACAGAAATATTCAAAGGGCAGCTGACACAAGAACCTCAATTTTATGTTGCAACAGTGATGTGCAGTCAGGGATCCTGGGCCCAGCCCTCTGGAGCTTGCAGCCCAGTTGCTCCAGTCCCTCCTGTGTGCACTGGACTCACATGAGCTGTCTTCGGGTCCCAGCTCCAGCTATCTGCTATACAGGCAAAATATTTGAGCCCTAGTGCTATCACCCCACAATGAGGATAAAATGATCCCTCCCCCATAAAATTATCGTGAGGATTAAGTGAGCTCATAGGCACATGAAAACACTCTGTAACTCTTCATGCGCACAACACAAATGGGATGCGTCTCTGTTTTACTAGAGAAGACTGTCTCCTCCAGCCACCTTTCTCCAGGATGCCAAAATGTTTGGAAAACACTGAGGCTTTCAGATATAAGTAGGTAGTACAAACTATAATTAAAGTTACTTCAACCAACATTTAAGCACTTCATAGGCATGGCCATATGTCTAGCACTGTGCTAGACACTGTGGGAGACAGAAAAAAAAACAAAATCAAAAGCAGGATTTAGTCCTTTAACTCCAGAAATTGAAAGTATCACTAGTGAAACAAAACCAGTATATGTGAAATAGCAACAAGGCACAGAGGCCAGCACGGGACTAAGGGGCTAAACTTGCAGGTGGGACTTACTTCAGAACCTAAAAGGAAGGGAAATGCTTTTAATTTTAACTGACAAAAAGTTTACAGAAGGCATTCCAGCAGGGAGCTGGATTCTAAACACAGGTATAAAGGCAGGAATGTATCTGTGGGTCTGATTAGGGATTGTCTTAAGTAGCGAGTGGCAAAGGGGCAGAAATTCTTCAGACTATGGGGGACCCAGACACCAAGAAAAAATTTTAAACTTAATCCAACAGGCCTAAAATGAAGATCAAATAGATCTAAAGGTCACACAAAAATATCGCCATGGAAAATTTTGCCCGTGGTAAGAGTCGCAAAGGCAAAGAGGCTGAGGCTGACTGGGAAAGTTTAATGAGATGCAAAACCTCAATCAGCAATAGGCTCATTTTCAAATCTAAATTCCTTGCCCCATTTTATTTTTATTTATTTATTTATTTAACCTCTTTATTGGAGTATAATTGCTTTACAATGTTGTGTTAGTTTCTGCTGTATAACAAAGTAAATCAGCTATATGCATACGTATATCCCTATATCCCCTCCCTCTTCCTTGCCCCATTTTAAAATGGAAACCCCAAAACGCATGAGTGGAAAGAAACAGATGTGATTTTTGATAAGCCAGGATAGACGTAAGGTGTGACCGTCACTGCACGTGGCTTACCAGGCTGGAGGCAGCACAGGTTTCAGGAGAAGCATCTGGAGATCAGACAGAGGCAGGTTCCAATCCTATGTGAACCTAAATAAATTACTGGACCTCTCTGTTCCTCAGTGTCCTCATCTCTAGAGTGAAACTGTACATCTTCCAGGGCTATTTTGAGGTTTAAGTTAGAAAAAAAACTTCTGGAAACTTTCAGCAGCATATAAATGGTAATTAAAGAATTAAATTGAGCACATTTTGTGAGTTGATGAGGACTCTGAGGACAAGGGCTGTGTTTTATTCTCCAGTGCAAACCCAGAACCTAGCTCAGTCTCTCACATCTACAGGAAAGCAACACATCTTACGTTATTGAAGGAGTGTCAAATTTAATGCAATGCATTTTTGGTGAGCACCCATTATGTTCTGTGCACAGAGTAGGTCCTGGGTCTAGAGTGGTGAAGAAAACAGAAAGAGCTTCTGCCCTCACAGAGCCTGTGGTCTAGTGAGGAAGACAGGCACTATATAAGTAATTACAACCACAGGATGAATCAAAACAAGAAGCACAGGGCTGTGGAAGTCTAGAGCAATGAGGGGAGCATTTAACCTAGTCTACAAGGTCAGAGAGGAGCAAGTAAGAGTCATCAATTACTTCTATAATTTCCCAGAGTAACAAAAGCTATTAAAAATTAACTGCCTATTGATTTAAATATAGCTTTTTTTTTTCCAAATATTGATTTGGACAACACGTTAAGGGGGGGAGGGGGAGGCTGTCCAAAAAAGTTAGATGGAAGAAAAAGGTTTCCATGTAAGTTCAAGTGACATCAAATGTATCCTACCTACCATACATAGGAGTAACAAAAGCACAGTGTTCACCCACAATCAACTTTTTACCAGAAAAACCACAATTACTATAAGCAATCTTCCTGTGTACTTATAGATCTTTCTTCAAAGGGAACCCGCCCCTAGAGCATAAAGATGTATGAATCTCCCTTATTTCAAATACATTCCAAGTAATGCTTCTGATTTTGAAGCTGTAGTTTTAAAACTCAAGCCATGAATGTGACCCTCCAAAATTAACCAGTTTGAGTTCCTCCTCTGTGTAAAACGTCAATAAGACATTAAAGAAAATATTAAAAGCCTTAAAATAATACCCAACTATCAAGAAATTTACAATCCATTGAGAAAAAGAAATACTACAGGAGTTCAATAAATAAATGCAAACTACAAAGATAACACAGGACATGATCCCCTGTCAACTCTGATACAAATCCAAGTTCCAGGGAAGCCTCAGTCTTTGTCTTTTTTGTTCACTGGTGCATGCAAGCACCTAGAACAGCATGTCTCAGCAGCCAGTAAGTGAGTGAGTGAGTGAGCGAATGAAATTCATGGATTAAGCAGGGAGAGCAATGTCACAAGAAAGGGTTCAGGAAAAATTTCACGGGAAAGAAGAATCAGTGGCCTTAAATGATAGGGAATCTAGACTGAAAAAAAAAGGTCGGGTTGGGGGTAGAGGAGAGTGTCCAGCACTAAGACAAGTTGAAGAGATGGAAAGTGTGAAACTGTGACTAGAAATTCATGCAGAAGAGTCCAAAATACGGCCAGAAATGTTGGTGAGGATCAGACTGTCCAAAAATTTAAACGTCAAATTGAAGTGTACAGACTTGACCACCGTAGCTACAGAAAGTCATCACGGTTTCTTGAGAGGAGGACAGTGTGATCACCATCTGCCCATTGGTAGAGTCCTGCGTGGGCGGGAGTGGGCGGCACTACTGCAGTCATTCACGCTAGAGCTGAGAACACGGACTAAGTAGGACAGAAGCAGCCTGACTGGAAACAATGGGAAAGATCAAAAATGCTAACAATCCTCCCATGACTCACTGGAAATCACAGCTGTCGGGAGACAACTTACTCAGCATTTACCATGTGTCACATGTACCGCACTGAGCACTTTCATGCATATTTTGACATAATTCTCAAAAACAACTGCAAGGTGATAAGAATTTTATAATAAGAAAACTAAGATTCAGGGCTTCCCTGGTGGCGCAGTGGTTGCGAGTCCGCCTGCCGATGCAGGGGACACGGGTTCGTGCCCCGGTCCGGGAGGATCCCACATGCCGCGGAGCGGCTGGGCCCATGAGCCATGGCCGCCGAGCCTGCGCGTCTGGAGCCTGTGCTCCGCAGCGGAAGAGGCCACGGCAGTGAGAGGCCCGCGTACCGCAAAAAAAAAAAAGAAAGAAAGAAAACTGAGATTCAAGGAAATTAAGTAAGTGTGAGGAGTCTGGTTGTGGTCTGCCTCACAGCTCACTGATCTGAACCAATACGCTCTAAGTTAGGAAGGGGTACCAGAGATTTTTTTAAATATGAGGTATTATTTTTAAATCCAAGTGACTAAGAGAAAGATGATACCATCTCTAAAAATAGAGAACACAAGAAGGACACTGAGATTCAGACACATCATGTTTGGGGTTACATTAGACAGCTAAGGAGAATTGTCCAGCAGGCACTTGAGAATGAAGATCAAAGATGGAATAACTTATTAGGGCTGGGATGTATAGATCCAAGAATTAACTTTTAAACAGTAGTAATGGAATAACATTCAATTATTTCATCAATAAATATTTTGTGAGCACCTTTCCTATGCCAAGCACAAAACTAATTTTGGGAGGTAAGTAAAACCAAAAGTTTCTGCTCTCATGTAGCTTAAGTGGCTAAAAGAAGGGAGTTAATGAGACCTGAATATACAGAATATAAATTACCTTTGGGGAGCATCTACATGCAGTGATTGGAAAGACGGCACGGGAAGAAGAGGACACCAGACTGGAAAGTAAAATAGTACAGAGTGAGAGGAAAAACCCAGTCCCGTGATTTCAACAAAGCAGGTGAAATAGAAGCCACAGTGCAGGTGGCAATGATTTTAGTAACAGTAGACCTGGTAAATGGGACTATGGAACTCAGAAGGTCTTGTTGCAAACCTGAGTGGATGTATAAAAATCCTTAGCTTTCTGTGAGAATATAATATTTCAAAAATGTAAGCCTATATTGTTAAAAACCAAACCAGGGTACACAAAGAAGAGGAAGCTAAGGATAAAAGATACAAGACACAGAAGAAACAAAGTATATTTTGGTGCATTCCATTTCAAAAGTATTTTCTCAGTGTATCTGAATTAAAGTAACTGGATATTTTCATAGAAAAAAGAAACTACTCCATGAAAACAAGCCATAAAGTAAAAAGTTCTTTTAAGGCATATTTTTAAATGTATTTCCACTGTTTCATGTACCATATGCAGAAATATTATATCAAAAATATAACTCAAAGTATCCATATCTACTAATAAACTAGACACAGTTTCACTCAAGTTATTCTCCAGTGTATGCTTTAGTTACAATTTATAGAAATAATAAACCATTAGTTATTGGCTATACATTTATATTTCAGTAAAAAATCGCTGACTTGAAATATACTCTATATTTGTCCTAGAAAATGAAACGTTTACCTTTATATGACAATATATTAAATTTTTATTGAACAGTAATGTATTTTTGTAGAGAAAATTTAGTAAAACTATTGCTTAAATCAAATTCACTCCGGAATTATTATACTACTAATCAATTTAAACATAAAATTTCATTCTTAGAGGAATAGAATATAAAACATATTGAATCTAGACTAATGCTATTACGTGGCTCCAATGAACCTATTTTAATGATATTTCCATGTAGCAGATCAATTCTAAGAGTTTATCTTTTAGCCTATTCTTAATATAAGTTGGGAAGTTGTCTATAATCCTGGGTAAATCAGACACCTTGAAGTACAAAATGCCTAAGAAATTATCTTTTCTAACCCCATTGTGTTAAAGATGAGAAACCAAGAAGAGGGGAGGTTAAACGGCTTTCCCAAGTTGACAAACCTGATTTTAGATGGATGGATGGATGGATGGATAGATAGAGAGGGGAAGATATACATTATGCATGTATTTCCTTTACATATTATGATATACTTTATATACATATTTTAAAACAGTTATACAAAAAATAATAATAAAATAAAAGTTATACATATAAACATAATTAACATATTTATACAAAAACATATAGAATGCTTATTTCCATAAATATGTGAAACAGTTTAACATTTAAATCAGCTTACCATATTAAACTATATAGTACCTTAATGAGAACAGACATAAAATTGAGAAACAGAATAAATGTTCCAGAAACAGAACTCAGAAAACAGAAATATTTGATATATAATAACGGTAACCTAAAGAGAAAAACAAAAAATCAGTGAGGGAAGAAACTGACCCTGTTTTCATCAGTTAAGACAGCTTATTTATGAAATAATTCCTTGAAATCACTTGAATAAGGGTGGGGGGTTCACTGATAATCTTTTCTTTAATAATGCCTGGTCTTATCTCATATTGCAGAAGTAGCTGTAAGGTCTTTAACTTGCATTTAAACTAGACAGGAAACCGCCATCCTTTCTTTTCAGAACACTTTGTATGAAAACTTCTTCAAGATCTACAGCTAAGGGAAAGGGGATGCCCTGCCGAATCTCAGGAACGTGGTAAAATAAGAACAGTATGGTTACAACGTTAGCACTGAAGGGATTTATTCAACTGAGGTTCATTTAACAGTTGAAACACTCGATAAAATGCACAGGAGTTCACCACTACCACCAATGACAAAGGTATAAATGTGGCCACCCACTATGAAAACTTTGGGACAAATAGGCACAAAACTCTTTTCCACTAAGTAATGAGTAAAAAAGTGCTATTAAGAAACAAGCAAATAAGCCATACCTGGGAGAACTGTTCAGCTATAAATCAACATTGCCTTGATACCATTTAAGGATAGTAAACATGTCCACCAACTATTGCCTTGGAAGGAGAGACAGCATTCTGCGCATCTAAAAAGCTATGGTGATCTTTAAAAATTGATATATCTCTGGATAATCTACTTTTAAAACATAAAAAATTCTGCCCAACTAGTTGAACTCTCCAAACTATTTCTCTTTGATTAAGAAGCTCCCCCACCTACCCCTTATGTTTTACCGTAAAATGATTTTATGTGTTTTTAAAGAAATGATTTATTTTAATTTTTAAAGTGAATGCAAAGAAAATGCAAACATTTCCCTCTCCTCTAGTCAGAAGAAATCCTTTTACTGAATTTCCCCGCAAGTTGTTTGTACCTCTTACAGTGATGATCGTATGTTCCCTTTATGATTGTGCGTGTGTGCATGTGTGTGCCTTATTTCCCTTCCAGCTTTTAAATTAGCTGAGAACAGATGAGACCCTTATCTACATTTTCTGCTCCACACAATATCTTACATCGTATTGTACATACATATAAATAGCATTAAATGCTTATTATATCTTTGAATTAATATTTTATTCTGTACAGATACCATCACAAAACTTTTTAGCTGGCTTCCATCTCCACTGCAATTCACCTTCACACAGTTCCTTAAAGAATTATTCTAAAACAAAACTCCAATTATATTATTCCCCTACTTAAAATACTTCAGTGGCATCTAAAGGATGAAGTTCAGAGACACGCCACATATTGCTATCACAATTCCATCTCCTCTCTTAACATTGCCACAGAGGAACCACAGCCTGGTCTTAGGAAGCATACGTCATTCCTCTATGCCTTTGCTCTCTCGTCCTAGTCTACCAGGCACATTCTTACATATCAACACTTAACTCCAATCTTCAAAGTTCATCATGCACTTTCCTCAAACACACTGCATATTACTATGCTTGTGCCTGTCCTATAGCACTTCTCATATTGCACAGAGCAGGAAACTGGGAAGGTAAATATGGCTTTTTCTCCCCTGAAGTTACAAGAAGGACATTAGGTGATGAAAAGTTAGAAACCATCTGCAAGAATGTTTGCCTAAATCCCAGAATTAAGCATATGACCTGGCACCAACAAAATTCTAGAAGATAGTAGGAAAGTTTATTCTACTCAAGCATGGAACCTGCCTGACAACTGAACCACCACACTATAACCAGTCATCACTTCGGGATGCATTTCCTAACCTCGACAAAGCACCCGGGCTGTGTGGGGGTGGGGGAGGGGGGAGGCAGATCTTAAATGGAAATTATGATGGTAAATGCTCTGTAAACACATAAAATAATTTCTTTAACTTTCCAAATATTTAGTTTCTCAAGTAAAATTATCTACTCTAACATGCTAGAAGAATTTGCAAATAGGAAGGCATTGTATTTATGGTTTTGATTTTCTTAATCTACAAAAACCATGTGTTAAAAGCATAAAAAAATAGAAATATCACTGCTGTTCCTCGCTACAACACCAGTTAACAATGCAAAACCGTAAACTATTTATTTAACATCTTAGCTTTTCGTGTGTAAACCAGCCTTCTACCTCGCTCACAAACATGACCCAGAGATAAAGACTAAGTTCTTCTGAGGAGGTTCAGTACTTAAGAAATGCACGGATTAGATTATTTATCTTCTTGATCTGTCAAAATTGCATTTGGGAGGACCATTTCTTCATACATCACATCATCCCCCACTCCAGACAGAGGGCTAACCATTCCCTCCACTGGGCTACCCACTCGGCCTCACACAGACCTCGTGTCCCAATATCAGGTTATATCATAATACATGTTTACACATCTAACTGCCAAAAACAAAAAGGAAAAAAACCTCCATGGGGGTAGAAATTATGTCTTTTCTTTGTATCTCAGGATCCAGAAAAAAAAAAAAAAAAAGCTTAATTTACCCAGGCAGTAGGACATCAAGGGATATTTTGAGGCAAATTTTACTAAACTAAGTTAAAAACTGAAACTGTATTATCTAACAGAAGTCACCATATGCTGAGCACATTGTGAGATTTTTGTTGTCTTTCACCTTTTAAAGATGTATATGGATATCTATACAAGATATACTGTATATAATTAAATATATTGGCCTCATTTTTTGTTCTTACAATATAGCCTAGAAAATCGTGATTTTCTAAGCATCACTATCAATTTAATTTTTAAGAATATTGAGAAAAAATTTTATATCATGCCTATTTTAAGACTGAATAACCATGCCTAAATAACAAACTATTAAAAATTCTGAGCACATAAAGAATTTTGATTATTACTAAATGACAAAAGTCAGCTTAATAACCAGTTTTACCTTCCAGTCAATATTATGACAAAAACTATTAACTTACAAAACATTTTTTTAATGTTTTCTGATTCTCTGGATGGCTGACAGGCCTCTAACGGCATGAAAGTTGCCTTATCAGCAAAAAGGAATTTTGTCTCCTGGCTATCTTTCAGTTTTTGCCAACTTCTCAACATCTTATCACCAAAAATATCTATGGCATTTGAATTTCTGATCATGAGTGTACAATATACACTAAGAAAATCCAAGAAGCTGTAAAAGCTCATATATGACCACGTTCATTTTATTGACAGCAGCTATGAATAGTGCCTTCATACCTATTTGGAAAGTCGAGGCTATGGTGAAACTGTTGATCCTGTTCCTTTATAGATTCCATGGGGGTGGGAGGAATAGGACCATATGTTCCTTAAGAATACTTGTTGCATTAAATATTAAATAGTATTTAAGAACAGAAGGAAAATTGAGAAGAATAGTTGGAGAAACCTTGGCAAATGCTGTGTGGGACAGTAATACATCTAGAGTTATATGACAAAGCCACTCCTAATTCTATACCCAACAGAAAGATGTACGTATGTCCACTAAATTACATGTACAGGATGTTCAAAGCAGTATTTGTAACACCAAAATTTGGAAACAGTAAAATGGATACACTGTGGTATATTCATAATATGAAAAAATTGTGCTACAGGAACAATGTGGATAAATCTCAAAACATAATATTGAGCAGAAGATGCCAGACATAAAAGAGTACATTATGTATGATTCTACTAATATAAAGTTTAAAATAAGAAACAAGAAAAACTACAGTGTTGAAGGTGAAAATACAAGTACCTTTGAGGACTAAGGGGACAAAAGTCCCCTTATTACCAGCACCCCTTAGGATTCTGGGGTGCTGGTAATATTCTATGCTAATCATAGAGGTGAGTTTGTGAAAATTCAGTAAGCTCTATACTTATATACAGAGAAGTGCACAAATCATATTACACTTTAATAAAAAATTGAATTTGTACTCCCATGTTCATAGCATTATTTGTAATGGTCAAAAGATAAAAGCAACCCATGCCCATTAGCGAATAGATAAACAAAATGTGGTGTATATATACACAATTGAATATAATTTAGTCTTAAAAAAGAAGGAAATTCTGACACATGCTACCTGTGGATATAAGGATAAACTTTGAAGGGTAAGCCAATCACAAAAAGACAATTACTGTATTATTCCACTTATATGAGGTACCTAGAGCAGTCAAATTCAAAGGGACAAAAATAGAATGGTAGTTTCCAGGGCCTGAGGGAGGGGGGATGAGGAGTTTTTGTCTCATGAATACAAAGTTTCAGTGCTGCAAGATGAAAAGAGTTCCAGAGCTGCACCGTGATAGTAGTTGCATGACAATGTAGATATAGTTAATGCCATAAGACTGTACACTTAAAAACAGTTAAAATGGTAAGTTTTAGGCTATATATCTTTTACCACTATTTTAAAAAACTGATGTAAAAAAATAGTTCCCAGTGTCAATAAGGGGTCCCTATTGGCTAAACATAGGACAGTTAGAGTATCAAAAAGAATAATGACTACATTGATGAAAACACATTTAATAGATAAAAACCCACTAATTCAGAATGAGACTAAAAACAAAATAGGAAGAAGCCCCATCCCTACCCCAACCCCAAAAGAATTCATTGGTCATTACTGGAAATAACTAGGACACCAACTCCATACTCTGAAAATTGGGAATCAAAGGGAAAGAACTATTTTTTCCCATCTTTCCCATATAAATTACACTTCAGAGTTACCAAATACCTAAGATAATTAAAGAAGGCTCTTCTTTCTTTCCTGAAATATACCAGTCAAAAAATGTAGAAGAAATAATGACAATTTTTTAAAAACACAACTTCACAAATCAATAAAATAATTGTTTTAGGCGAAGATTAATAATCCATGACACAGCTGATGAAAAGGTGATAGAAAACTTCACATTGAAGGCATGAGGCTGCCACCACCTGAAACCACTGATCAATCTTAGCATGTCTATAAGTGGGGAAACTAGACCTTATTTGTCCATTGGGACGATTTAAAGTGAAGTGCACTGCACCATCTTTGCAAAAACAGGGGAACATCAATCTATTCAAACCTTTGGAGCTAATATTCAGTTTAAAAGAATTCTAGTGAATAGAGGAACAAGTCAATGACACCGTGAAGAGGCAAAAAAAACAAACCCAGAATGCAGGATGCTGTACAAGTGACCAGGTGTATTTCTCATGTCACCTGCTTGGAGAAAAGGACCACTCTAGAGTAAGAGACTTAGGACATGTAAAATCCAAATGCAAAGTGTAGATCTTATTTGAATACTCATTTGGGACAGACTAAATGTTAAAAAAAAAAAAAATTGAGACAATCTAAGAAATCTGAATCCAGACCATATGCTAGATTATACTGAGACACTGTTCATGTTAGATGTGATAATGGCATTCTGGCTAGTTAAGAAAATGCTCCAATGTTTAAAAGATGCATATCGAAGCATGAAAGGACTAAAATGACATGACTTAGGCCAAAAAAAAAACAAAAGGCATGTCATTGAAGCACATATGGTAACCCTGGTAATTGTTGAACCCAGGTGATGTGTTGTAGGAGTTCATATTCTTCCCTCTTTGTATATGTTTGAAATTTTTCATTAGAAATAATTTTAGATTTTTCAGTTGATACAGACTATGCTTACATATATACTTCAGATTGCCTATGGATATTAAAACAAAAAATTAAAACATTCTAATAAAGAACTGTAGTCAGATACCCCTTCATGTTATAAATAAGGAAACTTATTTATAAAAGCCCAAAGAGCTTAACTGATCTGCTGAAAATCCTAAAACTATCAGTGATAATCAACACCTGAACAACTAACATTACACCACGGAAGCCTAAATTCCATGTCTCAGATTTGAGGGGTTGGTAAAGGAAAAAAGGGATGAATTCTCAGTAATTTAACTCTCATACTATTTTAATTACAAATCTGTACTTCTGAACATTAAGCACTGTCCACGTGTAATTCATTTGAGAAATAGCTCTACTTATACATTAATATTTATGTTTTTATATTAATATTATAAATCTATCACATGCTCAAATATTTTTCTCACGTCCAACTACTATAGCACATGGACGGCTGTGATGCTCACTCAGGCAACAAGAACCTGCATGGCACACTGTACTGGGCATTCCCGGTGCCTAAACTGTGCCTTCCTCCATTTCAGTGACCTATGCCACAGTGACCTATGGTTCATTTACTCTACCTGCCATTATTTTATGTGCTAGTGATGATTTTAACTCTTCATAACAACTAACAAAGACATGCAAATTGTAGTACTAGAAAATGCCCCACAAGTGCCAAAATATTAAGACATAACTTTTCAGGAGTTCAAAGCAAATGACAATGTAGCTGAAGACACTGTGATTTGGTGAGCTGTGAACCATCACAGACGGACTGGCAGAAGGTCTCTGCAAGGGAGGGAGGGAGGGAAGTTCGCATAGACAGAACCTGAAAAGTATTCAGAGACATGTCAGACTTGAGGCGATTTGAAAGGAAACAAAACAGTAACCATGGAGTATGCTTTGGGAAACGCAGCTCTACGAGGAGTATGCTGTGAAGACTTGTAAAGTACTCTGTGGCGGGGCTGAATGATGGCCCCCAAAGACACCCCCATCCTAATCTCTAGAACCTATGAACACAACCTTATGGCAAAAGGGGTTTTGCAGACATGATTAAATTAAGGATCCTGAGTTGGAGAAATTATCCTGGATTATCTGAGTGGGTCTTAAATGCAATCACAAGTGTCCTTATAAAAGAGAGGCAGAGTGATATCTGACCACAGAAGAGAAGGCGAATGTGAGGATGGAAGCAGAGACTGAAGTGATGTACTCTGAAGGTGGAGGAAGGTGTCACAGGGCAAACAGTAGAGGTGGCCACTGGAAACTGAAGAAGGCAAGGAAATGGATTCTGCCCTTGGAGCCTCTAGAAGGAACTAGCCCTGCCGTCATCTTGTCATTAGCCCAGTGAAAGTGATTCCAGACTTCTGGCCTCCAGAACAGTAAGATGATAAATCTGGATTGTTTTAAGCCAATAAGTTTGTAGCAATTTGTTACAGCAGCAACAGGAAACTAACATACTCCAATAATGAGGAACATATCCCCACAATAAATAGAATATGACTGTATAAAAGAAATTTATAACAAAGTAATGAAAAGTATATGAATATATTTTAAAACCTCTTAATATGTTGAAGCTTAAATGAAAATAGTATCAACAGTTTTTTTCCAGAGTGTTTATTTGGGGTGGGGTGACGTGTTTTGTTTGTTGTCTTGATTTGTTTATACTACTCACGTTTGAGAGAGCCTAAGAGGCTTGTTTTGCTGGTAGTGGTATTTCACTAAAAGACAGTCTTTATCTAGAAACTACTTGGTTCTCCTCTACTTTCATCAGCAAAGAACATCTTGGACCCATGGTTCTTTAAAATCTGCTCGTAAAATTCTTGGACCCATGGTTCTTTAAAATCTGCTCGTAAAATTCTGAATAGGAATGTCCTCAGAGTCAGTTCACATTAATTAGCTCACTTCCAAATGTAGGGACTATTAAAAGGGGGGAGAAAATGAAGGCTCATCTACCCATTTCCTGCAATCGCATTTGCAACACTTTAAATTTTAACTGATACGTATAATTTGAATCTCATTCTTTGATAAATGTGCAAAAAAATAAAGCATATCATCAGTAAATAAAGAAATGTTCCTGTACACACTGCTATATTTAAAATAGGTAACCAACAAGGACCTACTGTATAGCACAGGGAACTCTGCTCAATACTCTGTAATAACCTAAATGGGAAAAGAATTTGAAAAAGAATAGATACATGTATATGTATAACTGAATCACTTTGCTGTACACCTGAAACTAACACATTGTTAATCAACTATACTCCAATATTAAATAATTTTTTTTAATTAAAAAGAAAAGTTCCTTCAGTCATAGGTAAGAGGAGTACACACATTACATTTTCTTCTTTGACCCTTAGCAGAAACCTGGTTCACAACAGTGATAGGATTAAAATATGACAGCACCACCACTGGTCTCAGGGCTGCCTTGTTTGAATGGCAAATACAAAATGGTTTTTGACGTTATCATTATGACCGTACTCAGACGGCCCTATTTATTAATTTCAATTCAAGAAACTTGGATTTACTCAAGGAAATTTCGGAAGGGATTTATATGCTTATCTTGGGACAATAACAACTCCATGGTTTATTTCATTTTAAAAATACAGATACCTTTCTAAACTAGTAAGGATAAACTCTTGTTATTCTGTGAAATGGCTACATATAAATGTTGCAAAACTCCAGACTTTCCCAGACATCATCTCTAGGACAGAAACAGATACACCTCTATTGAGCTTAAAATCATAAATTCTTTTAGGTGATCGGAAAGAATCCTGAAAAACTGTTCATCTGGACCAAAACCCTGAGAACAGAAGAGAATATTTTCCCATTCCTTCTTGCCCTACAAAAGCACAAACAGAGCTAAAGAGATTCCGTATCTTTCATACGTGGAATTATTTTTCTGAGCCGTTACCACTGAGTCATAGAAACAATTACTTAAGAATTTCTGATTATTTCAGGCAAAGACGAGTCCCCAGGAGGAATGGCTCATAGGAAAAGTATAGCTCTAACCAAAAAGTCAAAAAGCTCTGTTAAAAATTATACCCATCTTACACAACAAAAACAACAAAAAAGTCCTGTAAGGCTCAAGATGGAGATTTCGAAGTTCCTGGTCTTAGCATCGGGACAGACCCATTGTTAGCTCTTGGGAGCAGTGTATGCTATTGCATTTAGGCAGAGACAAGTTCTGAGCCCAGGCCCCAAATCTCTATGGGCAACATTCTGTTACTGATTACTTGAATATATGGTTTACAAAATTCAAATTCCAGTGGTCTCACCAAAAAAAAAAAAAAAAAAAAAAACTCTGCACCCCAAAAGAAAGAAAACCTGCATCTCCAAAACAAGTTGTGATGAAAACTTAACCACTTAAATTATATGCTGTATTTAGAATTTCCAAGTATTACATTCAGAAAATTTCAGACTACATACATCCTCTTTGGGGAATTTTATAAATCACTGGGTTGTTATTAAGACAAAGCCATATGCTAAACAAAACATAGCTGTGCACCAAGGCATGTGAGACGAGAAGTACTGCAAGAAAGAAACTCCTAAAAAAACCTAACTACAAGGATATCTATAGCTTTGAATAGATCACAGGAGGGTGAAAACTTCCCAGGGCACTTAGTTTGTCTAAGAACCCATCACACACTAGTAATAACAGCTTTTAAATTTCTTCAATCCCTTTCCTCCACACAATATATTTACCTCTCATAGATTAAGCTAATTGATGGAGCCAGGTTACAGTTGGCAAATATTTCTGTGAGCCAATTCGTCAAGGAGAATGTTGGAAGGATTCTATTTTCAAGATAAATCCCTAAGGTTTTCTCCTTGGGCAACAACAGCTGCACAATTCAAGTTTCCTACAGCTCCCCAAAGCAAAGCAGTTGCTTGTAATCCATTCATTCATTTTAAAGCAATTATGTCAAACGTGATTTGATTCCATCCAAGTCAAACACTGAGCTCCTCCTAAGATAAAAACCCTAGAAAAACAAAGAACTTACACTTCAAGCAACAGCTAAATACAGTGATGAGGTTTAGGAAAGATGTAAACATAATTCTACAGGAGTAAAGAGAAGCAGCAGCATCTACTGTGCAAAGACCACAGTAGTCTCTTCTACAACGTTTGGGGCAGCAAAATACTCAAGGAATAAAGGAAAAAGAGAAGCAAGGGTCTGACAAATACATAAGTCTGGTCCCCAATCACAGAAATTAGGATACATTTCCTCATCAGAATAATGAGGAGAAACATTTCATCCATTCATTCACCCACTCACTGCAGTTACAGAAATGAATAAGAAATCACCTGTGCCCTGAAGAAGTTCACAGCCCAGCTGCGGAGAGACAGTTAGGGTGTGGTAAATGCTATGACAAAGAAGGTATGCTAGCGGGGCAGAGAGAAGAGGTATCTAAAACTGCATGACATCAACCAAGGCCATCACCTGTATGAGTTTTGAAGGCATGGTTTGGGAGTTAACCAGCATATCTGAAGGGGAAGATGTTCCTTTCATAAGAGTGGCATATGCAGGGACAAGGAGTGAAGGATAACATGGCCTTTTCAGGCCAAGGTCTGATGGAAGGGACAGGTGTAGAGGAGGGAGGCGAGTGATGAAGCCAGTAATGTAGGCAGGGCTTTGTTGAGTTAAAATATTGGGTTGGCCAAAAGGTTCGTGCGGTATTTTCCGTAAGATAGCTCTAGCAGCACTTAATTGTCTTTAAATTCATTCAAAACAATTTTGTTGGATTGTATGTGACAGCTGTCATAACAGCATGAATTTTTTTTAAAAAAACTTATCAAAATTGGTGAATTTTTGTGTAGGCACCTTATACTGAAGATGGAAGAAAAAAGCAACATTTTCAGGATATTATGCTTTATTATTTGAAGAAAGATAAAAATGCAACTGAAATGCAAAAAAAAGATTTGTGCAGTATACGGAGAAGGTGCTGTGACTGATAGAACATGTCAAAAGTGGTTTGCAAAGTTTCGTGCTAGAGATTTCTCGCTGAACGATGCTCCACGGTCGGGTAGGCCAGTTGAAGTTGATAGCAATCAAATTGAGACATTAATTGAGAACAGTCAACATTATACCATGCAGGAGATAGCCGACAAACTCAAAATATCCAAATTAAGTGCTGAAAATCATTTGCACCAGCTTGGTTATGTTAATCGCTTTGATGTTTGGGTTCCACATGAGTTAAGCAAAAAAAAAACATTCTTGACCGTATGTCCGCATGCGATTCTCTACTTATGCATAATGAAAATGTTCCGTTTTTCAAACCAATTGTGACGGGCGATGAAAAGTGGATACTGTACAACAATGTGGAACGGAAGAGATCGCGGGGCCAGTGAAATGAACCACCACCAACCACACCAAAGGCCGGTCTTCATCCAAAGAAGGTGATGTTGTGTATACGGTGGGATTGGAAGGGAGTCCTCTATTATGAACTCCTTCCGGAAAACCAAACAATTAATTCCAACAAGTACTGCTCCCAGTTAGACCAACTGAAAGCAGCACTCGACGAAAAGCGTCCAAAATTAGTCAACAGAAAACACAAAATCTTCCATCAGGATTACGCAAGACCACAGGTTTCTTTGACGACCAGGCAAAAGCTGTTACAGCTTGGCTGGGAAGTTCGGATTTATCCGTCATATTCACCAGACATTGCACCTTCAGATTTCCATTTATTTAGGTCTTTACAAAATTCTCCTAATGGAAAAAAATTCAATTCCCTGGAAGACTGTGAAAGTCACCTGGAACAGTTCTTTGCTCAAAAAGATAAAAAGTTTTGGGAAGATGGAATTATGAAGTTGACTGAAAAATGGCAGAAGGTAGTGGAACAAAAGGGTGAATACGTTGTTCAATAAAGTTCTTGGTGAAAATGAAAAATGTATTTTTTATTTTTACTTAAAAACTGAAGACACTTTTTGGCCAACCCAATATTTGGGATATTATCCTGAGGATACTGAAATGTTTCACTCAAGAAATATCAAAACACAGGGACTTCCCTGGTGGTCCAGTGGTTAAGAATCTGCCTTCCAAAGCAGGAGATGCGGGTTCCATCCCTGGTCAGGGAACTAAGATCACACATGCCGTGGGGCAACTAAGCCCGCACGCCACAATTAGAGAGAAGCCCAGTACAGACAAAAATTTTTTAAATAAATAAAATAAAAAAAAGAAATATCAAAAAACATGAATGTTTTAAGAAATGTCACTGTACCCAGAGGGTAGAGCACCAAGAAGCAGGAAGACCACGTGAGAAAAGAAATAAGTCTGAACTACAGCAACATCAGAGAAGCAGAGACATCAAAAAGGTGAAAATATCTGAACTCTGTTGTTGTTAAATCTGAAGCAAGTTGACTGATAAAGGAGAGTTTTGTTTTTTCAACATGTGAGAGTCGAGGGCACATTTATGTCCATTTTGGAAACAATATAATTCTGTAATTTGGGGGGAAAAATGAGTGAAGGAGATAATTAAAGTTCCTGGATTGGAAGAATATTTTTAATGTGAAATGCTAAATAAAATATCCTGAAAGTACACAAATATTTTTAAATACTTGGAAAATAAACTGGAAAATAATCAACAAATGCCTTAATGCAACTTACATTTATGAATAGTACTGGAAAACCCCTATGACTTATATTTGAGGAAACTGCGTTTGGCCAACGAAAAATTCTGTATTTAATGTATGAGTTAATTGTGCATAGCATTAGAATTAGAATAGGATTAGATTAGAACCAAAAGGTAAATCAGATTCCAGGTCTGATTTTTAGACTATAAAAAGAGATCTAGGGCTTCCCTGGTGGCGCAGTGGTTGAGAGTCCGCCTGCCAATGCAGGGGACACGGGTTCGTGCCCCGGTCCGGGAGGATCCCACATGCTGCGGAGCAGCTGGGCCCGTGAGCCATGGCCCCTGAGCCTGCGCATCCAGAGCCTGTGCTCTGCAACAGGAGAGGCCGCAAGAGCGAGAGACCCGCGTACCGCAAAAACAACAACAACAACAACAAAAGAGATCTAGATTCTAACACTAAACAATTTTTCTTAGAGAATTTTTAAAAATAGGACAATCTGGAGAAACAGCAGTGACACTATATGCAAATTACTATCCTCCATTTAGCTTTACTTTGCAACTTGTGCTTTTGGTCATTTCATTCACTTGCTTAATTGACTGTAAGGACACCAAAACTGGTCAAGGGAGTCACGAATGAGTCACAGCTCACGTCCTGGAGCAGCCACAAGCCTGACTGTGGCTCACTGCACCGAGCCTGAATTCCAAGTTGAAGAAGAATGTTGGGGGGAAAAATGGCAAGGGCTGCCAAGGATGCCAAAGAAATTGTTGGGAGAACAAGGACATGTTGAGAGCAGGCTTCCCTGCACCTCCTTTTCCAGGTCGGAATTTATGGGCTTACACCTCATCCCTAACCAGAGACAAGATATACCTGCATCCAATCTGCTCCTTTCCCAACTGATGTTGTGACTTCACACACGGTCATTTGTTAAAGGGAAAAGACAAGTAAGAGTGCATTCCTGATGCTGCCTTCCTAATGCCGCCAATCAGACTTGCAAACACTGTGTGAAATGGGAGGACCAGAGTGACTACCCAGACTGCCACACCTCACAAACAGGTGGGTGCACATGGGACCCACAAGATCACAGTATTTGGAGATATGAAAAATAGATATCACAAAATATATATGATGATTTATTTAGAAAGGAAAAAACCAAAACACCACCACCATCGAGGTTACTGCCTATAGAGGCAGGGATGAAACCAGTGCGTGACAAATTGGTTCCTTCCACGCTGACTCAGGAACGCTCCTGCCTTTGTACGTAAGCGTGGCTACTGACTGCAGCAGCTATAAACATCAGCACAGAAGTTTTTCTTCACACATCCACATCTGCTTGCCCAGTACTAATATGTCATGTCCTTCCTGCTGGACTCTACCATTTCTTCTCAAGGACAAGGACCATGTAATTCTTAAACTTACACCGCTGGCATCCTCTACCATTTGAATTAAGCAAAATGCCTCCAACAAATGTATGTTGAATGGGAAAGGACTGGGAAAAACCTACAACTGTTTCTTGGCTGTCTACCTCCCAACCACCACGCTAACACAATGCTGAAGAACATATATCATTATCCTACTTTCAAGCACTATAGCCAAAATGCTTTTTAAGTTCACCATAAGGTTTTCAGGGGCCAATCCAACAATTTCGTAAAATGGTAAGAGACTCAGGTTGAGGCTCACAGTCCCAACCGTTAATACAATATAAGTATGGTATTAACACCCGTATAGGTATATATAAGCCTCAATTTAACAAAAATTTTAAATATAGTCCATTAAAGTTTCTAGTCTTTAGAATTTCTAACTTCTACATTTTCCCAATAAGGGAATACATTTTTCCACTAAGGTTAAGGTGGTCATGCTCTTAGGCCAGCAGCCAGGAGCTCTCACTTCAAAATGAAGAAACTGAAAAGTGAAATCATTTTGGCTTTACTTCCTTGCTTTTCAACGTGATAAAATGCACTCATCACATCAGAGCATGACTGCCGTCTTCTTGGCATGTCTGGTGTGGACCTAAGCCCTAACCCTCATGGGAAGCCAGGGAGGGGGGATCCTTAGGGCTATAACCATTCCAGACTCCTCAAATATGAACAGACTGGGGAAGGGGGTGAGAAGAATGAAAATAGGGAAACAATGATGCTAAAGAAGAGGGAGAGATCCTGAATCAGAAGACCTGCCAACCAACTTAAAGAGATGCCTCTCCCTTCTATACTTCAGGCACAGGGCCAAGGGAACCCCTGCCCAAGGGAGGCTGAGGAGGGAAAGAGCTGCCAGATGGGACCACAAAGGCCAGAGGCAAGAGGCCCTCTGGGATCTACTAAGGGAGCCTACTAAAATGTCAGGAATAGTTGCGGATACATAGGGCGAATTCCCAGAAGACTGAAATATGTTTCCTGCAGAAGCAGGGGTATAGACAGGAAAGGGGGAAGAACAAGAGAAAGGGAAGAGGAAGCAGACATGGAGGGAAGAGAAATTCTTGCATCTGAAGCAGTGAGTTCGACTACTACTGGGACATAATTAGGATATTAGAACAATTCAGATATGCCCAGTCCAGGATTAGCTGTCCTATTCCTCAATGTTTCCTGTTTGGATAAGCCCAGAGCACCTGTGTGCTATAATCTCCTACCGCTGAACCCATAACATATTCAAATTCCTTCATGCCTCCAAATAGATATGTAGCTTTGATTACCTCAAGGGCTCCCAATGTACTGTGCATTTAATAAGTACTTACAGAAGAACAATGACAAAAAAAGAAAAAAAGAAAGAAAGAAAGAAAGAGGATGATGTATTATCCCTTGTGTAAAATGATGCTCCTTTAGTATGCTCTCAGTAATTCTGCAAGTGAACTTGTATGTTTTATCACTGAGTAGTCAAATAAGCTGATTACGATGTTAAGCACCTCCCTGTCAAAAGAAAAAAAAAAAACAGCAGGGAGGAGGGAAGGATGGATACTTTTGGTTCCCTTTATTGCTTTTACAGGTCATTTATATCCACTATATTACATCACGTATATATTTTAATTATATATGGGCACAATCATTCTTCCTAAAAGACCTTTCCTCCCCAGATGCCAATCACCTCCGTCTTTTATAATTTCAAATTTGGCTTAAATGTCCCTACCACAGTGACACCACAAGAATGCCCCTTAACCTTTCAGCCTCAAATGCTCAAACATGAAGAACTTAGGGCAATTAATAAATAACACTCTTTGTCTTCATCTGAATTTAGAACTGAAAAAGTGGTAAATGCCTGAGTCAGAGATAGAGACAAAAAAGTTAGCTTTTTATTCTTTAAAACTTCATTATTATCTCAAGTCTCTGTATGCCCCTACTTTTAAATAGCCTAAAGCATTACAAGTGACTGGCCCACACCCATCACATTTTAAAAGAAGTCAAACCTCAGGCCTGGGCGCAGCTATCCCAAGCGAAATGTTCCCAGAACCCAGTACTCGATATAATCCAGACCCATTCAACTGCTTCCAAAGACAATGGCAGAAACTCCAGGGCATCCGAGAGATGGAGGCGAGAGATGGCAGGTCAACAAGAAGAGCACGATTTTTGCCAAGATGTCTGTAATACTAGGCCAATTTTCCAGAGCTTAACACTCAATTAGAGAACAAGTATCCACGGATGGATAAATGTGGTATACACATGAGAAGCATTATTACTTAGCCTTAAAAAGGAAGGAAGTTCTTATAAATGTTATCACAGGGATGAACTTTGATAATATGAAGCCAATTAAAATAAGCCAGTTACAAAAGAACAAATACTGGATGATCCTACTTATATGAGGTACCTGGAGCATGCAAATTCATACACGATAGTTGCCAGGGGTTAGGGAGAGGCTATTGCTTAATGGGAACAAAGGAGCTTCAACTGGGGAAGATGAAAAGGTTCTGGAGATGGCTGCACAATGATGTGAATGTACGTTAATGCCACAGAACTGTACCATTAAACACGGTTTAAAAAGTAAATCTTTTATGTGTCTTTTCCCACAATTCTAAAAAAAGCTCAGCTCAGAAATCTCCAAAAGCCAGCTAATTTTGGCCCAATGCATTTGCACACAGAGGTAAAAATCCAACTATGCACCTTATTCTAAGAGAGTGGCATTGAGGTGCCTTCTTTAAAAACTTAGAAATGGGCAGTTGTGGCAGCCCCAGGTCCCTCAGGCCTTAACTGTGGAATCTTTCTTTCCCAACTTGCATGTCCAAAGCTTCTTAGCTGCAGTTGCTCTTTGAGCCCCCCTTTTCTGGCACTCACATAGTGAATGAATGCAGGCTCTGCCCAGTACCATCAGCATCTCCACAATCTTTTATAAGCAGGAATGTTTAGCCCTGAGCCACAGCATCTGCTGCAACTGCCTTTTCTGTGTAATTGCTTCGGGCTGTGATAAGTGCTTCCTAAGGAAGATGGTCTTTTTCCCTACATTTCTTCCAACTCAACTTCAGCAGATTCCAACACTCTTGGAGGTCTGTAAGGAGCTACATCTTTGCATGGGCATCTCAAGGCACTAGAGTTCCTACACATTTTAATGATCAGGTCCTCAGTACCTTTCTTTCTTTCCTTTTTTTTTTTTTTTTTTTTTTTGCCTAAAGTAGGGCCTATCCCTCTTACTTAATTTATCTCTGCTGATCCCATTTTCTTTTGAGAAGGACTCAGAGGCCAATCCCTTCCCTTCTCTTCCACTTTAGAGTTGTTGGGTAGAAATGAACAGTTTACTTCTCAAATTAGATAATCCGAGCCAGGGGATACTCCCATCAGGCCACTCCAGCCTAGAACATGCTTCATGTCTCCCTAACTCGTAACTTGTAAACAACCTGAACTGGAGCCTTCAGGGCATAGGTGATACTTGCTGGCCCGATTAAAGTAGCTCCCTCACCTTGAGACTCACTTGATGAACTTTTCAGTATTTTGTGCTTCCCTCTCAAATGCAAATTTTCTGCAACCACTAGGTTTTACTATCCCAGAGCCACCACCACAAGGCTTTAAACACAACAGAAGAAGGTGCCCCCTCAGGGGCATAAGTAAAACCTGGCCTGGATCCACAGTGAAAAGAAAGTCAGTTGCATTTCATCATCTACTAGCAAAAATCTTTATGCAGTACACAAAATGCAAAACCACACCCAGCTCTGAGCCATGACAATCTAGTTTCCAGCTGTTCCTACTTCAGATTCTAGCTGAATCTTTAAAGGAGCACTTCGTAATATTTTCTGGATCTTTGTGGAAACCTTTCATAAATTGTCCCATATGGACCTATATTTCTACAGGCCCATTACCCTTTCTAATTGTTGCTGTTAGGGTGAATCTCCTTTCCTTTTTGTACCTGTCTATCCGGGCTTAAGACCTCACCTTTCCCTTCGTTTCTCCCATTAAGATGTGAACCTCTCTCCTAGCTTAATTAGTCCTTTCAGTCTACCACTGCTCCTTTTCTGATAAGATCAAGCATATGTTTCAAACCACTCTAGTACCTCCTTGATTTCCTAAGAAAACCTGACCTCTAAAATCTGAGCGTTGCAGGCACAGGACTTTGTAATCATCGTTTTAGCGTTTGGCTTTGCAATAATTTCACTGACTCATTGGTCTATCTAAACCCAAGAATGTAGCATATGCTTAAGTAAGGATGTTCCTCTTCTTCTGTATTTGCTTCTTAAAAAAATCTACAACTCTTCTATAGGTGAAGCCACAGTTCTATGATCCAATGGTGGGAACTTAAGTAACAAATCCAGAGCAAATCTAAGTCATGTTTCACAGAGCAAAGGAACTTATTGAGTGTCAGAGCACGGCTTCTGTCCCGCTAGGCACTGTGTGCCTCGGCTCCCTCCAGGGCTGTCTCTGAGGCCTGCCCAGCTGCAGAGATAGCGCTTTCCTGATCTGCTGGAGCTGGGTGGGTAGGTCAGTTAAGGTTGGTCATAGATAGGTGGTCTATTAAGATCTTAGATAAACAACAAAAAATTACCTATGATTAGTCCTTCCTCTAGGGAGGACCTTCCTCTGTTTGGCCTGGAATGAAAGTAACTGAATGTGATGAGGCCAATTTATCACTTCCTACCTTAGCCTCATTCTCACAATTCAAAGGAGGAACCTCACATAATAGCACCCTTGAAATTTTATCATTTTTGCAATTTGAACTCCTGGCCTGCAGCTTTGACTGAAACACAGTAAAAGCAGCAAGTGCTATTCCACCTGAAATAACTAAAAAGATCCAGCCCCTTCCCTGGCCTCACCTGCAACAGAAATCCAAGCTGAACCCGCAAAAAAACCCAAAGTACACACAAGTGCCTCAGCTCACCCAAACAGCCCAGTGAGGTTCAGGGCATCCTGCACTTGCTAAGGCCTAAAGCCCCGTCACAGACAGCTGTCTGGTGAAGTCATTTGCCTGTGGGCTAGGCCATCACAAGCTTCACAGTCCCTCAAAGGCAAAGCAATAAATGTTCCCCTTTCCTGTTGAGTGAGAAACTTAATGAGCAATAGATAAAACAGATACAGAAATAAGATGAATATGTGAACTTTTTATTGATAAAAGCTAATATATATTGGAAAGTGTGGCTTAGGGATGCTGGTTCTCCTCTTGTTCCCCTCCCCCTCCAAAAAATACTGTAAGCCTCCCCCTGGACATAACCTGCTCTGCTTAGCCTACCTTATGAATGAGAATAGACCAGAAAACCATCATCCTCTTTGCAAGTAAGTAGGTCTCAAAAAAGAAGACCCAGAAGAGGTTGAGCTGCATGTACGCAGGTACTACTCTAACACTATAACAGACGTTTTTCCACAGGGAAACAAAGGATGGGGAGAGAGCTTATCCTCCAAAATAGACCTCTCTTATCCCTTGAACTCTGTTACACCTTCAGTGCCTAATCAGAGTTGTGAATATAGTACAAGTTCAATAAATCCAGAGAATGAACTCTACTTCTGAATGAACAAAATGCAGTTTTGCACTTGCGGAAGTGAACGGCATAATATAAAATAGTTTGCACTTCTGGGAAATGCAAGCCAAAATGGTTGGAGGTCTCAAGTGCAAGGAAATGGACCGAGTATAATCTAACCTCTTAGGAATGCTCATCATCGCCATCGAGTCCTTCTGCTGTTTGTTTGGCTCAGGACGGTTCTGTGCCTGGCCTCGATGGCTCAGGTGATATTATTACAGGTCTTGGATGAACAGTGTTGGCGAAGGCGAAAGACTGCTAGATGCTAAACTATGCTTGACACCAGAATGTCCCCTCTTCTCTTCAGACTTGCCCTCATGAACATGAAATATTATATAAGAAAAAAGCAAGCAAGATCTTAACTACCAGATATATTCAAGTTTTTAAAAGGTCCTTGGAAAACACCTAGACATTTAATTTCACAGAGCAATCTGAAATCACAAATGCTTTTAACAAATTATACCCAAAATTATTCTCTCCTGTGTTTATTGCTAATAATAGGTGACTACGTATTTAGTTATTTATACATTCCTAAAGATTTACTGAGTTCTCCATGCTGGGCACTGTGCTTGTCCTCAGAATGCAGCAGTGAATAAAATCTCAGTGGGCCCTGCCACCATAAGGCTTAGGTCTAGCAGGAAAATCGGTCCTGAGGCAAATATCTCCGCCAATGATGAGCTGTATAAAAGGAGAATTTAAAAACCAAGAAACAAGACAAAATGGCAAGTCTCAAGTCTAGAAGAAAAAAAGCGGGGTGACAAATTCTGGTAATGGAAAAAGACCCAACATGGCTGCAGCCCAAGGAGCAAGAGAGAGGGAAACTGAGGCTGGAGAGGACGGCAGGGTCAGATCACAAAGGGCCCTATTCAGGATTTTGGATTTCACCCTCAGAGTACTGGAAGCTTTCTAGGAGTGCTAAAAGGGTTCACATGATCAGATTTATGTTTTGTTTTTAAGACTGAAGATGCAGTTGGGAGAACACACTGGCATAAGGTATATACCAGTTCAGGGAGGCAGAGGTCCAGGTGAGAAATGATTGAGTTGGGGAGGAGCACAAATGGGCTTAAGACCAACAGTGAAGGCTGAGCACGAAACACCTTGCACCAACTAAGCACCTGACAGTTACTGTGAGGTAGCTACTTATAACCCAGGTTACAGATGAGCAAACAGACTTAGTAAGGTTAAGTAATTTGCTCATTCAGCAAATAAGTAGCTGAGATATGAATCAAATCTAAACGACACCAGAGTCCTTGTTTTTAACCAAGACTTTGGAAATTTGCCCTTTTTTGTCCATTAAAAATATTTCTCTACTAACTGTCTGCCAGTATGTAACAAGAGCTGCAAAAATGTTTATATCCTTTGAGCTGGAAACTTCCCTTTGGAAAATAAAACTGAAGGAAATCATCTGTACAAGGGCATTTATAATCATGCTATCTATAAAAGAGAAGAACTGTAAGTAACCCAAGTGACTAATTATATAAACAGGGAGCATATTAAGAAGAAAGACTCGTCATCATGTTCACAGCTACATACTACTCCATCATCACTTCTTATGTGATCCTGAGAAATTACTCAGTCTTTTCTAAAATATTCAGCTGTAATGATTAAGTTCTCTTAATGAAGCTCTCAACCACCTAGGGAAACTTGCATTAATAATACTAACCACAGTTGTATTTAGTGGAAGAATTGTTATTACCGCTTTCTGATTATGAGTTTATAACGCGCAAAGCTCTGAGGCAGGAACCTGTCATACGTCACCTCATCTAATCGTAGCAACTTACAGCATGGACGGTGCTGCTCTCAACAGGCAGCTGAGGGAAAAGAGAGGCGAAAGACCTGCCCTAGATCATACAGTTAATTAGTAGCACATCCAAAACCGGAACTCTAAAGCCCGTGTCTTCTTCCCTATACAATGTCACGCCCTGGTTATCAGAGAAAGTGGAGGTTCAGATAAACTGAGCAAACTGAGGCTCATAGATCACAAAGCTAGGTAGTGATAGAACCAGATTTTGAATGTAGGTCTCCCAATTCCAGGTAGAGTGTTGTTTTTCTACTTGTGTCACAGTTGTCACATATGAGATCACCAACAGATAGATAAAATTATGCAAATTACATCACTTTAAAGCTACAATACTCTAAAGCTTAGATTCAACTGGCCTAAATAAAACATCTGCAGGGCTTCCCTGGTGGCGCAGTGGTTGAGAGTCCGCCTGCCGATGCAGGGGACATGGGTTTGTGCCCCGGTCCGGGAAGATCCCACATGCCGCGGAGCGGCTGGGCCCGTGAGCCATGGCCGCTGAGCCTGCGCGTCCGGAGCCTGTGCTCCGCAACAGAAGAGGCCACAGCAGTGAGAGGCCCGCGTACCGCAAAAAAAAAACTGCAGAAAGATAGAATACTACAGAAAAGAAAAATTTGCCAAAGACCAACGAAAGATTATCTATCCAAAAGAACTGTGGGAAAAGCCCTATATCATGAAAAGATTAGATGGGGTGGGAGACAAAGGGCCTCCCATTATTACTAAGTGCCTACTGTGTCCTAGTCCTGTGCTAGATATTTTGCCATCAGAGTTCACTTGCTCTTCCCACCACTCTGTGAAGATTAGGAAGAATTCTATTTCACAAGCAAGAAAACTAAGATGGTGGTAGATGAAGGGATTTGTCCACAATCACTCAGCCAGTGGGGTATGATTTGAACCCAGGCCAGTCCGATGCTAAAGTCCACATTTTTTCAATATACCACACTGCCTTCCACTGCAACACGACTGGCAGAATTATATTTTCTGCATCCTTTGATTAAAATGAAGCACACAATAATATCTGGCATTCTTGTCCAAACAATATTAAGGCTAATGTTAGGGATTCATTAAATAGTCACTCAACAGCCATTCATAGGAGCACTCACTCTGTGCCAGGTATGAGCTAGGAACATAAAGTTGAACAAATGGTCCCCAATTTCATGCAACTCTAGGAGAAATAACATGTCTTGGTGTCGCCATTAATGATTATCCATATTCTTGGGAGTGTGGGACACATTTGTGTCATCTGGTTTGAAATGGCAAAATACCAAGCTCTCTTAGGAATTGAGTGATCCTGGATGGCTAAGTTTCTGGATAGCTGAGAATTTACTCTGTTAAGCAACAGATCTTCGATTTCACAATTTTTATTACTTAATCATTTCTCAATGCTTTGTCAATTCTCCCAGGGCATTCTGAGCTCCAAAGTCTGAGATCTTATAATCCCCATTCTCAGTGATTCCCCTTTACTATTATAGCCAATGGATGGATGAGTAGATAGATGGATGGGAGAGAATAAGGTCTTTATAACAAGTATTTCACATGAGAAATTCTGAACTCAAGCACTTTCCAATCTTTCTTAAAGAGTTCTTTAAATTTGTTTGTTTGTTTGTTTTTAAGGAACAACACGATTTAAACTTCTCTTGAGGGCTGGGTCATTATTAGCATTCTGTTATGAGAAAAATAATGTGCTATGATTCAGAAAACCAAGTAACCTTGGGCAAATCATTGCATATATTAGGAACCTTAGACTGCTCATTTTTCAAATGAAGGAGCTGAGCTAGAATTCTCTGAGGACTTTTCCAGCTCCATAATTGTATAACTCTTTGAACAATAAAACTAGTTACTATAACGGTCGATTCAAACAAAACTATCCTTCTCCAGAGCCTTGTGCAGTATGTGAATTAGTTTCGCTGTGTTCTCCGCAGTCCGAGATTAACATGGTTTTTGAGTTCTTGAGTCCAGGATTTATAGTTTTTACTATTGCCAACCTAACTTTCAGCTCTCCCTCTTTCTCATTTTAACTTATAACCTGTAATCTCCTTCAACTTAAAAAAACAAAAAACAAACAAACAAAAAACAGGCTTAATGAAAAGGAATGGAACCTACATTTATGAGTACCTTCCAAGTGACAAAATATACATTACTTCAATTAATTTAATCTGTATAACACTGCAGATAGGTATTATCTCATTTAATAAATGTGGAATCCCAAGATCAGAGTTGTCCAAGACTGTCAGTGGCAGAGCTAGGAGTCAAAGCCAGGTTGATGTATCCAAGGCCCACAGTGCCGTGTAGTAGAACAGGGAGTAAATTAAAAGTCCTCAGCCTTGAAGTCAGAATCTAGGAACTCTAATGGTTACATAAACTAAGCTTAGCTTATTGCATTTACATGAAGTTTAAGACATTCATTTTATCTCTTCTTTGTAGAGAAGGGCTTTATTTTTTTTTTAAATAATAAGTGCTATTTTTCTAAGCACTTTTTTACTTAGCTTATTTTATATAAAACCCAGGAGGGCTTTAGGTAGTTATCAAATGGGCAAGGATGCCAAAAAGCTTAGTGCTAGCTAGGTAAGAAATTAATTTATATGTATTATTAAAACTGGTGAATCATGTATTAAACATTGAAGGGAGAAAATTAAACCCTTTACCAAATTTTACTACTTTTCTCTTAACTAAGGTCATTAAATATAACTATATATTTGAAAAGACTGAAAACTCAGTAAGGTTTAACTATCAGGGCTGCTGCATAAATAACGCTCAAGAATCCAGCTTCATGTTTTAGAATCTACTGGGATGGAACTGATAAACAGCAATTATGTCCCATTCTTTCCTTAAACAGTGTCTCTGGAAGCACCCAAATCTTTTCATGTTGGCGCTCATTCTGAGCTCCAGAAATCTCAGTTCTTGCTTCCCCCTCACTGCGGATGAATAGCTGTATTCTACTGAATCTCCAAGTACAGTTTATGGGCAAATGAAAGACTCTATTGCCAAGTACTCTGTCATCATAAATAATCTGAAGTCAAGCATTTCTTGTGTGGCTGCCTATGAACTAAGTTAACTAAATTTCTCTAGCCAACAAATACTTTCTCATATTTGCAGGTCAAATGCCAGGGAATTTAATAATCTTCTGCTGAATCTACACTTTGGAGTATCAATAAGTGATGGATAATTCTAGATCCACGTTCCTTTGTTGTCAGGCCCCACATATACGATTAAGTGAACGTTGCACTAATTGAATGATAACATTACCATAAAAGAAAAGGCTTACTAAAATAAGCAGACACTATGAGCTGGTTGCCAGGGGGCACATGCAGCCTCAGACCTGCTGGGAACTGATAAAAATGGCTTGAGAGCTTCTGGTTTGTTCAGTGGATGTTCACTAAGTCACACCCCTGGGCTCTGCAGACCACAAACCAAAAGAAGTACTGCTAGTGCACAGAGCTGAACTTCTCAGAATCAGTGTTTTCATGACACCTGGTTGCCTCTGGGATTTTCATTGATTAAATATTCCCTTCAAGACCCCTTGGTAGTCAGAAGGTCAAAAAATGTACAAATGCAACTTGTAAAGTTTGCAAGAGTCGCTCCCCATGGGTAGTGGATGAGATAGACTGAGGCCAAGTCCAAACTCAGGAGGGCTGGGTGGTAATAATGAGAACCAGGTGAGCTTGCAGGGACTGGGGGAGAGTCAGGGACTCAGGGAGTGTGGCTTTAGAGGGTTGGCATCTGAGTGAGGGAATGAGAGGAAGCCAAAAAGACATGAGGCATGGCAAAGAGGTGAGAAAAACAGCATGAGGCTACAGTGAAACTGGACAGTAAAAACAGGCTGGTGTGCTGACGTTGACAGCTCTCTTCAGCTCACACGCAAGAACAGGAAAGACTGTGGAGAAGGGTGCTCCAGGCTGGCCCATCTGAGGTCACAGAAGGTGAAGGGGATTGGGGGTGAAAGTGGAATAGCTGACCGCACAGATCCAGACAGGACTTTGGAGTATACAGCCAAGGACAAAAGGACCAGGGAAGGAGGAGATGTCAATCAACAGAAGGGCACAGGGAGGATAAGGAAAGGTTCTGACAGGTGGGAGGCAGAGGTGGCAAGCCAGGAGGTTAGAGGCAGAGTGAGAAGGCCTCCAGCTCTCCGTGCTTTACTTTACGTGCCCACTAAGCAGTCTGACTCTGTAGTCTCTGCTCCCTCAGCTTTTAAGATATTCAAGAGAATAGGCCATCCTCTGATGCTCCAGGCCACACACCAGGCAGATGTAACTGAACATCTTCACGGCCAAATGCCAACGGTACAGCCCTACTCCAGTACTAACGTTATCAGTGCTCAGAATAACTGCCTTCTTTGGGGACATCACCAAAGTCTGAATGTCTCTGTACATCCTCCGTCTCACACACACTCTCCCCACCTAGTTTTCTTTCACA
Organism: Leucopleurus acutus; assembly: GCF_964270905.1. Classification (NCBI taxonomy): domain Eukaryota; kingdom Metazoa; phylum Chordata; class Mammalia; order Artiodactyla; family Delphinidae; genus Leucopleurus; species Leucopleurus acutus. The sequence goes on along the minus strand of NC_139143.1, from coordinate 98,562,693 downwards.
AACCTTCTTCCTCTCTAGTAACCACTCATGTCTGTCCTCTTCCGGGTCTCATCTCTCTCACCCAGCTGCGTGCAGTTTTGCACCGGCCTTGCAGCATCCAGTGACTTCCTTTCTCATTCTTGCAAAAGCCTCGCTCCAGGGTCAAATCTGCTTTCTCCCAGCCCCTCAAAAGCAGAAACTCCGTGTCATGTATCTTTCTGCTTTCAGTGCCTCGCACGGAAGAGGAGATACTAGACAAAGGTCTATGGAAAGGAGAGCTATACCATGGGCCAGGCACACACATAATCCATTCTGTGATGTTAATGTCATGCCCTGAACATCAGCAAATTAACAGTGCATCCAAAAAAGCATCACCCATCTACCCAACATTTGCCACGCCCATCACTCTAACTCAAGTATCCCTTCCCATCCCCGCATTTTATAAGGGCATGTCTGAGGTAAAATCTGTGCTGTGTAGCCTAAAAGCAACACAGGGCCAGGGGTTGAGTTTTATTCACCTTTGAATCCTCAGCATCTACTACAAAGCCCAATATTTAGCAGACAAATGGATAATTTGATGAATCAATCAACCATATGCACAAATTTCCATGAAAACAGAACCAAGCAGAAAGCAGAAGAGCTTTGAAACTACCAAAAATCCAATAAGCCACAAACTAGATAATCAGACCCTAAAATAACTGAAATCTGGTTTCATTATTTTAGATGTTTCTATTTTTTTTTGTTTGTTTGTTTTTTTTTGTTTGTTTGTTTTTGTTTTTTTTTTTGCTGTACGCGGGCCTCTCACTGTTGTGGCCTCTCCCATTGCGGAGCACAGGCTCTGGACGCGCAGGCTCAGCGGCCATGGCTCACGGGCCCAGCCGCTCCGCGGCATGTGGGATCTTCCCGGACCGGGGCACGAACCCGTGTCCCCTGCATCGGCAGGCAGGCTCTCAACCACTGCGCCACCAGGGAAGCCCAGATGTTTCTATTTTAAATACAGCAAACTTCAGTGCAAAATAATAATGTCATTTTACATTTGCAGAACAGGCCTTGCTTTCTCCAAGCATGTTCCCAGTCATTGGCTCATGCAATTCACCATCTATCAGCTGAGCTTGGTAGCAGGAATGGGAAACTTCAGTGAATTTAGAATTAGGACAATTGGACTCAAGTCCTGTCTTTACCACTTCCTATCCGTGACCTTGAGAAAAGTCCTTTAGCCAGTGCACATCTCAGCTTCCTTCTCTGTAGAGCAGAGATAAGACCTTGTTCTTCCTGCCTCTTATGAGGATCAAGGAGGTGGGGGGAGAAGGAAGGAAATAAAATCTTGCCGAATACCTACTATGCCCAGGCATTTTACATATATTATTGAATTCTCACCACATCCTGCAAAGTAGATTTTACTATTTCTTGCCTATTATAGGAGGAAACTGAGACTCAGCAAGGAAACTAACAATTCTATGACCTTGGGAAAGTTAAGTACCAGAGCTGGGATTTAAACATTTCTGGCTTGTCCCAAAGCTCTCCTCATGAAAGGTGATGCCTCCTAGCTGGGGAAGGGTAAGCTGGGACGAAGTGAGAGAGTGGCACGGACATATATACACCACCAAATGTAAAATAGATAGCTAGTGGGAAGCAGCCGCATAGCACAGGGAGATCAGCTCAGGTGCTCTGTGACCACCTAGCGGGGTGGGATAGGGAGGGTGGGAGGGAGACGCAAGAGGGAGGGGATATGGGAATATATGTATACATAGAGCTGATTCACTTTGTTATACAGCAGAAACTAACACAACATTGTAAAGTAATTATACTCCAATAAAGATGTTAAAAAAAAAAGGTAATACCTCCTAAGTGAGATCTAAATATGTGTAAAAAATTTAGCTGCTTTTTAGCACATTGCCGCATATGTAAGTATTTTCTATCATTGCTGTAAGTATGGAAGGTGGAGACAAAGAGAAGCAGGTATTTGCTAAGGTCACATGTCAGGGACAGAGCTCGGACTAGAACCTGGGTCTCCTGACTCCTGGCCTGAAGTCTTTTCATTAAACCACACCCCCAGGAAAAGGCTCCTGACTTAGTAGGCACAGAGGCATGATGCTTGTTTATTCAGGCCAGCTGTTCCAGACCTATTTTAAGACAAGCACTTTGAAAATCATGGAAGGTGAGTATCAAGTGTTTCATTAAATATTCCATATTAATTGACCCTTTAGGGCACTCCCCTGTGAGCAGCATATGCTGCCGGCTTCCTGTTAAGCAAACCACTCAAAAGCTGACTACACGTCTTGCAACACACATTTTGAAAGCACATTCAGACAGCAGCATAAAATACAATTCTAAAATAGTTTTTCCATGAAATTCAGAAGTAGCTGCTTCCTTCACTTTTCATGGTTCTGTCCTGTAAATGCTTGAGACGGGGAAAGGCAGAATGTGAATTTGTGACTGTCCTTAATATCATTCAGGGTCTGTGTTAACAGGGGAAAAAAGAATGGGATATAGCATTCCAATTAACAGCTAACAATAGATGCCTGTGAATTTACAAGAAGAATGATTATAATACATAAAAGAAAAAAAAGACAATCACTTGAAAACATGCCATTTAAAACAATGGTGTTCCTGTTGCCCAGGGAAATGCAAGCAGTCCTGACCCTGCTCAAGAGTAGGGCATTAAACTATGTGCTCGAGACCAGCTGTCACGAGGCACAGTGTTAAAAGGCCGAAAGGGACCAGCATACACTCATTTTCTCCTTTCCTTTCGTTAACTTTCCTTAGTCTTTCTATCTGCTTTTTTCCTTTCCCCACTGCATACCTGTCAAAAGCCTATCTCCCATTTCATACTGATTCGTGTGATAAATGTGTATAAAACCATCCAGTTGATACATTCAATACCCTAAACCAAAATTATTACTCAATATCCAACTCAGTGTGGAGGTGCTATAATCAACAGCTACAAAACCAGTGACAGCATTCCTCCACAGGAATGCCACAAGAGCAAAAGAGAGTGAAAAAAAAAGTCCTCACAGTTCACATTCAGATATGCCAACAGCCTTGTGGATGGGAACTCAGTTCGCTATAAATGTTTTAATTCTCATCTTGCCTCTACCACTACTTGTTAGTACAAGTTACTAACTCCTCTTAGCCTTGGAGAGTAGCGCGGGGATGAATATCAGTGCCCGTCTCATGGTGTTGTGATGACTGGATGACATAATGCAAGGAAGGTGTTAACACACTGCCTGGAGTGTTTCTGCAGAAACAGTAGTAATAACTGTAGTAAAAGTAGTAAACATTTATTGAGCATTTGTTATGTGCCAAGCATAGGGATAATTAGTTCATTTAGTCCTCACAACCACTCCAGGAGGTAGGTTCTTTCATCACGCCTGCTTTTGAGATATAAAGAAGTTGAAGAACAGACAGGTTCAGGCACTTTCTGGAAGTCACTCAGGTGGTGAGTAGCAGAGTAATGTTATCTCCTATTATTAGTAATGCCACTGAAAGAACAGATGTTTTGGGTTTTTAATGACATAGTGCTTAGCACATCTTATTAAATTTTATATAGGTGTGTTTGACAAGGTAGTAAACTAAGAGTTATCATTTTCAGTAAGTTTCATTAATGCCTACTTATGTATGCATGTTTCGTATGAGTCCCTGGGTCAGATTCTAGAGATGTATATAAATGAAAAAGCCTATGATAGCCTCAAGCAGGTCACAGCCTGGAAGAGAGAGAGATAAGAAAAAGACTGCAAAACAGTGTACGGAATGCTGCCCTCCACCCACGTACACTATACAGCGTGGCACAAAGTAGTAAGAGATCAGCCACACCTGCGGAAGGAGTTAGGCAGCCCTCACTGCAAAGGGCCCTTGAACCAAGTCTTCCTTCAGACTAATGAGAAAGGACCCTTCAAGTAGAGAAATAGGCAAACGCAATAGCAGCATAGTTCATTTGAGAAGCCACGAAAAGGTCAGGAGCACACAGTTGAAAGAGCTTTGAGACATGAAGCAGGACCAGCCCACGGGTCCCTGAAATGCTTACCAAGGAGCTTGGATTTTATCCCATGGTCCATGGGAACAGTTATAAGGAGGTTATGCTGACCTGCCCCAGTAGTTCAGGTCAAACTTTAGGAGTCCTTAGTCACTCTCCCTCATACCCAACGCTCATCAGCAAGTCTTTGTGGCTCTACCTTGAAAATGTATCCCGTGCATGCAAACAAAAAGATCCAGGAGAGAACGGAAGATGTAGGAAAGCACGGAGATAGAGTGAAGGAGGAACTGGCCTTTGCTAGGAGCATTGATAATTCACCCACAGAAGAGGACAGAAAGCATCGTCTACGGGCAAGATGCGGGAAGGTGGGCGCCTGAGGAAGCTCTCCTCTGACTGTGTCTGTTTTCTCGGTGGAATAGGAAGCAGGATCACCAGTTGAGAGGGAGAATGAAGATGCAGGTTCAAGAAGAAAAGGTACCAGACAGGCATCTGGGAGAGTCAGAAATTGGATGGTCTAGGGCAGTTTTCAAATTGGTCTCAGTACCCCTTTACACTCCTAAAAAATTAATGAGTAAGAATCCTCAGCAGCTTTTCTTTATAGGGGTTATATCTATCAACACCTAATATACTAGAATTCTAAAATGAGAAATCTTTAAAACATACACAAACACAGGTCAGCAGCATGTAGCTTTGGGAAAACTCCACTATACGCTCGTGAGAAAGGAAGAGTGAGAAAAGGCAAACAGTGTCTTAATAATATTATTAAAAGAATGTGCGACCTTAGGGAACCCCTAAAAGCATTTTAGGGACTATCAGAGGCCCCCAGATCACACTTTAAGAATGTCTGGTCTAGAGACATGTACTCAGATGGCTGGGTTGCCTGAGGCGCCCACCTGAGGTTAGGGATCGTGAATTTAAAGTGAGAGCACTCAGGTGGTATGCGTTTTCCTCCACCGGTCAGGTTCAGCAGCTGAATTGCAGGCAGGGAGTAAGTAGAGAGTTGGATTTAACCAGGGTTATATTTTACCCAAATGAGTATCACCAACCAAGAGAAGCTAAGGAAGTAACTATAATGACCGTGGTATTTAAGCTGAGTAGGAGGGAAATGAAGACACGAAGGCAGTGAAGAGGTGGTGGGACCAACAGTTCAAAAGATTGTTGAATTTTAGGTATTAGTAGAATAATCCAGAAAGGAAGGATTAGTAAGAGAGTAGGATGCTTGAAACAGAATACGGAAGGTAACTAGTAACAACTTCAAACTCAACATCCAAAACTGATTGTGCCCCTTCCCTTTGACCTCTGTACCTCCTCTCTATTGCCCTAGTCACCCAAGCCTGAAACCTGAGGCTCATCCTAGATACTTTCCACTAGTACTGCACCTAAGAGGTCCCAAAGTCTGGTGCATTACAACTCTTCATTCTCTCTCATCTTTCTCATTCCTTCCTATGCTTCCACTCCCACCCCTTCTCCGGCCTCGCATCCACTGGCCTCCTCCTCCCCTAACTGAGCTTCAGCAGGAGTCTTTCTCACGCCCAGCTCCACCCCATCCAATTCATCCTTCACTCTGCTGTCGCTGAACTTTCCACAGTGAACTCTGATCACGTGATTCTCATCCCTCCATCCAAGCAGTCACTGTAACCACAGAGGTGGGGGCATAAAACAGGCAGATATAGGCTGTCACCATGAACATGCAGTCCATCAGGGTATGAAAAGGAGGTAACGCCACAGTGTCATGAGATGATACAGGAAAGAGGATACGAAAAAAGGCAACGAAGGAGAAAACTCTAAAATTCTTAAGGTATGTTTAAAGAGAAGCCAGCAAAGGAAGCTGAGAAGGAATACAAAAGGTACAAGAGGGACTTCCTGGTGGTCCAGTGGTTAAGAATCCGCCTTCCAATGCAGGGGGATGCGGGGTCGATCCCTGGTTGGGGAATTAAGATCCCACAGGCCGCAGGACAATTAAGCCAGCGTGCCGCTACTACTGAGCCCGCATGCCACAACGAAGATCCCACGTGCTGCAACTAAGACCCCACGCAGCCAAATAAATAAATAAATAAATATTTAAAAGGTACGAGAGAACCAGGAGAGTATAGTGTGATGACAGTTAAGAGTTTCAGGACGGAAGGAAAAGTGAATAATGTAAATTGCCACTGTGAGTTTAAGAAAAATAATCTAAAAAGAGTATGTTGTATTTGAAAGTTAGGAAATCAGTGGTGATCTAGACTGGATCAATCCTATCTGCATTACAAACATGATATAATTTTCCCCATCTTAAAAAAAAAGGCACTTGCTCATTTTGTTCACTCTGACAACCATGGGATTGCACCTCACCAATAAAGTTTCAGCACTTCAATCCTTTACCCCAGGCTCTGGTTCCTGGAGAGCCCAGGTTAAGCCATCAAGTATGCAGACAGAACAAGTGCTTAAGATGCCTGAGCTACTTCACAGGAAAAGATCTTGATCGGTGTCAAGTTTAAATTTATGCTGGCCAAGAGAATAATCCAACAAATGGCAAAAAGGTTACTGACTCCTGAGAAGAAAGGTTAAATAATGACATTATTTTCTGAACTGACTGGCTAAAAATATAACTGGCACACCACTCTTTTTGGACAATGACAGCCTTTTTTCTCTCTTCTGTATAACCCAGTAATCTTCACACAGCAGTACCTGGGGCGGGGGTGGGGGGAGGGGGGAGGATGCAGACACGCATTTGGGAAGCACACCTTAATGCTAAAACTCATATAATAATAGTTTTAAAATAATGTACAGTTATGTATAGCAGAAATAAAGCTCTCTTTAAGAAGTAGTAACAGCAATAAAAACCCAACTGTGTGTTAGGAGCTTGGAAGGAAATCCTGGGAACAAAAGTGATGAATTCTTTTAGAAATGCTGCATCACCAACACATGGTGCTCCGCAGAAAATACGCATTAAATATATTTCATTTATATTTTCTTATATACACACATATTTTTCCCACACATATACATATATACAAGTGTGCCATATGACAAAATTTGTCTAAATCTTAAAAGAGTTCTTATACTCGGTATTAAATAAAAATTCTGTATGATAAGAAAACCCTCTTGATCTCTTTTCCCCTACTAGCCACTACCCCATTTATCTGCTCTCTCCACAGCAAAATCACCCCCTAACACATGTCTATACTCGTGGTCTAGATCCTCTCCCATTCGCCCATCACACACCAAATCTGTTTTTGCCAAGGTCACCAAAGAACTTCACATTGCTTAATACAATATTCTATCTTCAATCTTTTTCCACTTGAAGAGCAGCATTTGACGTGTCTAATCACTCCTTCTAGAAACACTTTATTCACCTGGTTTGCTAGAAGCATACTCTGTTGACTTCTCTCCTTCCCTGTGGCCATTCCCTCCCAACTCCTTACAGGTCCCCATCTCTCTACCCTTGACACATGGGCAGGCCCCATGGCTCACGCGTCTGATCTTTTCTTCCTACACTACTCCCTAGGTGATATCATCCAGTGCTGAGATTTTAAATACCACCTATACCCTGATGACTGCAAACCTTTCCTCTCCCATCTCCAATTTCTCCAGCTGCCTGCTCAGCATCTAGATGCCTGCTGGGCATTTCAGACATAACTAGCTCCAGACTGTCCTCCCCCTCTCCCTACCCCCAACCCCCAAAGCTCTTCTTCCTTCCATCTTCTCCATCTCAGTAAATGGCAACTCCATCAGTTCAATTCCTCAGGCCAGAAACCCTGGATTCATTCCTGGCTCCTCTCTTCTTCTCATACTGCTCATTTGATTCCATCAATAAACCCTGGCTGGCTTTACCTTCAAAATATACCTAGGGTTGGATTCCTTCTCACCACCTGCCCTGCTATCACTCTGGTCAGAGCCGCCATCACCACTTGCCCAAATGATGGCCTTAGCCTGACTCTTCCATCCTGGCTGCTCTGTGGTCTATTCTCAACATAGCAGCCAGAGTGACCCTGTTGAAAAGGTAAGTCAAGCCACGTGATTCCTATTTCACCCAGGGTGAACGTCCTTACAATGGCCCACAAGTCCTAAACATCTGGCCCCCATTTTCCCTCTCACCTCATCCCTACGACCCCTTCCCACACTCACTGTCCTCCAGCCCACTGGCCTCTGGCTGTTCCTTCAGTTTACCCACCATTTAATTACCTCAAGACCTTGGTGTTCCCTCTGCCAGGAATTTTCTTCTTCCAGACATCCACATTCCTGCCTTCTCTCACTCCCTTCAGGTCCTGCTCAATTGGCATCTCCTGAGAGAAGCCTTTCTTGACTACCTTCCATAAAATCAAATCACATTTCCCTCTAGTCCCTTACCCAGGTCCATCTCTCTTCACAGCACATCACATTCTACAGCCATTTATTTATTTATTGTCCCCCACTAAAATATAAGTCCTTTTAGGGCAGGGACTCCATTGAGTTTGTTTACTGCTCCATGCCAGTGCCTACAACAGTGCCTGACACATAGTAGGAACAAACATTTGTTCAAGGAACCCTTGAAACCTGAATAAGTCATTTTAAGAAAATTCGAAGTTTACCTACACGGTACATAGTGGTCAGCAAATTTATCAAATGTGTTATTCCCATCCTATGACATAATATAAAGCAAAATTTAAAATTACAAAATAGTAAGATTAAGATAATTTCATTGATGATACATCCATGGTTAATTATAGGCATTTATGGAGAACTTCTTAACCACCAAAAGTGACATCAAGCCCACAACCCACAGTCTTCCACGTTGCACCCCCAGTACAACCAGCACAGGAAGGCTCTTCTCTTCCAGTGTCATGTATGTGCTTGGTATCCTAGCTAGAACACTGTTTTAGATGAAAAATAAATCTGTCTACTATATACAGAGACCAGATTTCACGGATTGTGTGGATTTTCATGGATCATCTGGGTTTTATTTCATTTTTTTCTTTATAATAAAAGGAATATGTTAAATGTGTAACTAAATGTGATTAATGTTTACCACCTTAACTGATAAAAACAAATCTAAATCAGGGTTACCAAAAAAAAGGACCTATTTTGAACTAAAGAAGATTGTCCTCTTACCAACATAGCAAGACCCAAAAAAAGGCTGATGTCCACAGCCAAAAAGAACAATTACTAAGTAAGAGAATCGGGGTCCCATTTCTAATTTTATTTTGGAGGACAATTGATTAACTTAAGACTCCAAGATTCAAACCTAAAATTGTTTAATTATTTGCAGGGTTATTATTTTTTAACACAAACAAGGCAGAAGGCTAACAGAGTGGAATAAATCCCACTCATTGGAGGTACACACTCTTATTAAAAGAGGCTATTCATAGCCTCTTTCTGAAAACTTAAAAACAATAAGACATCTATACGCTAAAATTTTTTGTGTCAACATCTGTTCATAACAGTCTCAAATACCACAAAACTCTGAAGTGAGAGCCTCCAGTTTTTTCCTGGCTCAGAAGATCAGGTGCTAAAAGGAAATCGTTTATTTCAAGTTAATATCTTCAACAGAACCTAAGCTGGATGGACAGAATGAGTCTTCGACATGGGAAAAGCCACACATACTAGTAATGACAGCTCTAAACTCAGAAGAGTAAAGTCTGCTGGGGCGTATGTCAGGGTTTCACTGGGTTATTAGGTTATTCACTATATAGTATGGATAGAGCTCATGGCACAGAAGCCTTATAACCGGAAGCAGCCAGAACCTTCACCAAGAAAGATATGAGTAGTTAGAGGCAGAAATAGAGATGTCAGCCCAAAGGAACTTGTAGACCTTGCAACCGTTTTAAAATTTTGATTATAACCTATTACTCTTAATGTGACAATAGCAGAAAAAAAATGTTTTAAGTAATTTTGCTAATAGTGAATACCTATTAAGTGCATAGTATCTGCTGGTCACTGTAGGCATGTTAAATACATCAATGAAGTATTTAATGAAAACATGCACTAAATCTCATTTAAGGATTTAAGGACAACCTCTATAATACAAGCTCACCTGTCCAGCACTCAGCTGTTCAGAAACCTTATCTCTCTGCAATGTGGCCAAGAATCAAGAAGGCAACAAAAAGAGACATCACCATATTCAGGTACTAACTTTCCACGGTTCACTTGTGGGAGAAGCCCGCACTCACAGAAAATTACTGCATTGAATTTGGAACCAGAAAGCTTAGGGTTAAGAGCCCAAAAGCACAACAGCCTAAGAAAGGTCAATTCAGCTGTTTAGTTCATTATAACCTGGTGGCTTATATGATAGAGCAGTGTAATAATTCCTTTAGGGCAAGGATCCTGAGGTGTTCATTGTGGTACTCCCAGTAGGGAATAGAGTTCTTAGAGCAGCATATGTGCTCAATTTTCATTAATGATGCTTATAATGACAATCCTTTGTCAACAAAACGATTAAATTACATCTACTATATTCTACAAGGGGAAGAAAGAGCAAAAAGAATTTGAAAAAAATTTCATCCATTGTTACAATTCAAGTAAAGGTTAGAAGCTTGAAATAGGGAGATGCTCAGCTGTCCAGAATACTTCATTATTGAGAACAACTTACTGAACAGCCCCTAAGAGTTCCGGGCAACTGAAGTTTCAGGACATGAGCACAGTACTGTACTCCCTGCTGGTGGGCCAAGGCATCCTGAGGCCATAGGCCAGGTGGAAAATGGGAATCTGCAGACTGGATAATCACCTGCAGCTTCCTACAGAACTCTGTTGAGAGCAGCAACTCCCAGCTTAATGGAAATGTCTGTTAAACCCTTGGGCAGGATATCCTGAATTGGGACAACACTTAAGTGGTCCGTAGAGTTAGCAGTCACCACCCAGGCTCATGGGAGAGTACGAAATAAATTATCTCACTTCTAAAACCATATGGCTCTCACCACTTAACAAGCCTGTTCTTTCTTGGGGACCACTAATCAGCAGGTTGAAGGTAGACAGGCAAGGGATGCAGAATTTGAGGTGCAGAGAGGCCCTGATGAAACGCTGACATCAAGAAGAGAGGAATGTGTGTGCCCTAACTTTAGAAACATAGTTATTCGTTATATAAAGTCAGTTCCGCTGTAAAAGGCACTGTTCTGGTTGCTAAATAGCTGAGGCTCTGTATCATTCAGGATTAGTGGTAAAGTGTGTCATGGAAGGGACTGTTTCCTCTCCCTTGTAAGTTGAAAGTGGTTTTTTACATTCTGAAAGAGAAAACAGATGTATTGACTTGTGTTTAACAGCTTTCTGCATGCAAACTTTCTGACGGGACCAAGAAACTACCATTCCACTGAGTTGAGACTTTTGAGTTTACTCTAGGGTGCACACAGCCTTCCGGAGTTGCATTTTTTTAACCCCTCAAAGAGGCACCTCCAGGAAAGGCTCCAGACACAGGAGCCAAGAGTGCACCACACCACCTGACCAACCACCAAATGAAGGAAAGCGGAATCTGGAGCGAAACTTCTCGTTTCCTGTCGCGGCTGGGAGAGACTAGACTTGCTCCTTCTCACGTGGCTTAAGCCTAGCTATAAACCCAACCATGTAGCTTGCCAGCTGGCCACAAGCTCAGGGGGCTTTCGGGGCAGCCGCCTTGTTGTGCTCCCTTTTCCGCCCTTTGGTCAGTGTCATTCCTGTACAGATAACGGTACCGGAACGCCCTCCACTTCCTAGAGTCCTCTTTATGTCATGGTTCCGCTTTCAAGAAAACATGGGGACGAAACGCAAAGCAAAAGAACAGACTAAAGGCAAAATTACCCCCATCAGCTCCTTTCATGCCTCTCCATCGTTACTATAAAAGAGCCGGATCAAATTCCTTTCGTTGCCTCCCGCCACACACACGCGCGCGCGCGCACACACACACACACACACAGGTAGGTGCAGGGCACCCTAAGACAGCTTGTTCCCGCCTCACAGAAAGCCCTTACAAAATCCTCATACCGTCTCAGGACGCAGGGCTCTAGCCTTCAGCTAAAGAGCTAAACCATCTCAAGCCAAGGTACAAGAAGCCGAAGTGGTCCGCAAAGCAGAAGGCTGCGAGGCAGGGGAAACCGAACGCACCTAGATGTTTGCATTTACACAAAGAAATTACCCGGCTGATTAATGCGATTTGCCGGCTGGAGGCGGAGGCGCCCGCGCCGGCCTCCTTACCTGGGACATCTGCGGCCTCAGGTTGATCTCCTTCAGGTTGATGGAGTGCGCCCGGAGGTTGTTGAGCAGCTGGCAGAGCAGGACTCCATCGCGGAGGGTCTGAGCCAGGTCGAACACCTGCGCCGAGTCCCAGGTCACCCGGTGGTTGGCAGGCAGCACCTTGCAGTGGATGAGCCACAGCGCGCACTGCTTCCACGGCTCCATGCCCGACGGCTCCGGGACGCTGCCGGGCAGGGGCAGGCGGCGAGGATGCAGCGGCGGCCGCCGCCGTTCCTCCGCCTCCCCGACGCCAGCCGCGGTCGGCCCGTTTCCTGCAACTGTACGACTGTGCGAGAGAGCAGGAGCCGCGGCAGGCGGACGGGGTGCCCCGCGCGGGTCTTGGTTCCGGTCTCGGCCCGGGTCCACCGCCGTCCGACCACCGCTGCAAGCGAGTCCCGCGCGCTCGTCGTGCGCCCCGGCCGGCTCGGCGGCGGCGACCGAGCACAGGCTTCCTACTCGCGAGCCCGGCGCCGGGCGACTGAGCATGCCCAGCGCGCCGGCCAGTCTCGCTGCCGTCTGCGAATCCCCAGAGGCGCGGGTGGGAGAGCGCGCGCCGCCCTGGCCTGGGGTCGGCGGCCCGGGCGGGGAAGGGGAGGGCAGGGGAGGGGAGAGGGGCGGTGGCGGCCAAGGGGATCCCAGGGCCCCCGCCTACCACGATCCCTCAGGTTGGCGGAGCTCACCCAGCTCCAGGCGCCTGGGGATCTTCTCTCCGGACGCCTCCCGGGTTTGGGGAGAGCGCGTCTGAACAATGTAGTCCGGTGGGGGCTCCTGTTAGGACCTCCTAAACGGCAATGACAGTTTTTAAAGGGTCCGAGAGGTGCCAAGGATTAATTGGGGCATCCGTACTCCCCAGAGAAATGGAAAGAAAAAAAAAAAAAGGCAAAGGGCATGTTGAGAACGCAACGCTTAAAGTTACAGAGATCTTTACCCCCTCACCCCCTTCCACCCTCTAAATTCTCTTCCCACAGATAGTTCCTGTTCCTCCAAGTTAGCTGCTCGTAAAGATGTTTTGGCACCTTAAAGTGAGTGTGTGGAGACGCCTGCTGAAACCCTTCCCCGCCCCCCCCCCCCCACAAGCCTATTTCGACGCGAGGTGTTTTTCACTTAGAGATAGTTTCCTTCTGCCCTCTCAGGCTCGGAACTGTTCGGCGTCGCAGTCCGAGCCCTTCAGCTGACAGCCCAAAAACCTGCCGGGGAGAAATAGGCCTGTGAAACGCCCACGGAGCCACGGCGGCCACACTGCGCATGCGTCGGCGACGGCCCGGGTTTGAGCGCAATTAATCTCAGTCCTCAGCTGCACCGGTTGGGCTAAGCTTTGGGACCCTTAGTGGAACATGACCCCAGAACTCTAGTGCTGGCTGAGCAGAGCATTCTCATTTCTTAAATTTGTGGGGGGGGGGGGGGACTCCTAACTGCCCCTCAAAACCAAAAATAGTGTTTAAATTATTTATCGCAAAATATTGCCACATTGAACTCTTGGTGCTCTCTGTAAATGTGGTCCTGGGTCACCGTTTAGAGATATATTCTTTTAAATTTTGAAAATAAAAATAAAATATGAAATCACTTGGGATTTTAGATCATTTTTTATTGTACTATTACATTACTGTAGCTCAAATTTTCTGTTGTGAACCATATTAATCTTATAAGCAGGTCACAATGTTATTTTTAAAAATATATCTGATCTGTTAAGCACAGAGGCTGCGTCCTTTCCCACTAGCCTGTGACAAGCGTAGCACACTGTGTACACTGAGCATTAAACAATAAATCAGCCTGAGGATTTCCTTTCCTCACGCTGATCCTTCCCCAGCAACTTCCTCGTGTTCAAACCAGATTGCATCAATGGTACAATGTTTCCTAACCTGTAATTTTGGCAAATAAATCATACAAAACTTTTTTGCTGTACACCTGAAACGAACAGCATTGTAAGTCAACTATACTCCAATATAAAATAAAAATTAAATTTAAAAAATAAAATAAACTTTACATATGATCTTTAGAAACAAAATCTAACACAACTGAATCACTATGTAATACAAGGTCCTGCATAAAGAGAAATCAAATTAGCAAAGAAGTTTCATAAAAAAGGAAGGAATAGTCAACAAAAATATAAATTTTGTTTCAGGTAGCATCAGATCACCTTTGGGGGTTGTAGGATACTTCCAAAGCCCAAATGATATATATCAGGAGGCAGATCTGAGTTTAGAGTCTGAACATGGCAAGTTTCTAGCAACATGACCTGGGGAAAATGATCTAATTCCTCTAACCTTCAGTTTCCACATATGTAAAATGGGAAAAATAATATTCACCTCATAGTGTTGGTGTGAGGATCAAATGATACAGTGCCTTGCTATTCAAGATGCAGTTTATGGACTGACAGCATCACTCAGGAGCTTGTTAGAAATGTAGACTCTTGGGTCCTACCTCCACACTGAATGAATCAAAACCTACATTTTAAAAAGATCCCCAGGTGACATATATTTACACTAAAGTCTGAGAAGCACTGATATAATGCCAAGATATGCGATGCCTATCACTTAGTGAGAACTCTATAAACATTAATCAATAGCTTTTAGTTCACAAAAAGGCAGCAATGACCTACTAAATTCTATTTAACTTTTTATAATTTATATATATTACATATGACATATAATATATACATTAAAAATATAACTTCAAAACATAATATCTCTCAAGTACAGTAAGCCAGAGAGTGGAGAGAAGGGCAACAGGAAAATATAAGGAAGGCCTAGAAGAGAAGGAGGCTGGTGGAAGTGCAGGCATCTTCAAGTAAACAAGGAGCTCAGTGGCAAAAGTTGAGTCATGTGGAAGACAGTGTCAGAAATTCATATGAGAACAAAAATGGCAATGGGCTTTTTTGAGCTGTCATCTGTGGTCCTTCCCTTAAAACCTTACAACCTAATGACAATGATAAGTTGAGTGATAGGGTACTAAGTTCTGTCAGTGGCACCTCCTTGTCATTCCAGGGCCCCAGTGTTCCAATGAAAGCCATTCTTGCACACATGACATGAGACTCAGGACACAGTGGTCCCACTGCCCTGCAGGCCTATGTGAGCACCTGAAGCACATCCACACTCTACCATTTCCTGAATGCCAAGCCCTCCATTGAGCGCTTCACGTACATTATCTGCAAGTTAGAGGAAATCACCACCACCACCACCATAGATGAAGAACCAAGATCAAAGGCATTGATCACCTTGCTCCTGGTTACAAAGCTCAGTAACAGCCTGAGTTTCATTGGCCTCCACAGCTATGCTGTTTCTGTTCGAAACTGCTCCCCATTGTAATAATTACCTTAGCACGTTTCATTACTGGTTTAAATGTCTTTCTCCCTGCTAGACTGAAACACCTTGAAGGCAGGAGCGATAACTTATTCATCTTCAAATTCCCAGAACCAGCCCTGGTGCTTGGTGCACCACAAGCACTCAATAAATATTAGTCGAGGGAGTAAATGAATGAACAAATGAGCTATGTTGCCCGTTTTTACTCCTTCGGTTCTCTCTTCCTGGTAGAGCAAAAAGATCAGGAATTATTCACACCGGTATTTGTTTCACCAGGTATCAGGGCCCCATGAAAGGAAGGTCCGTTGCTTCCTGTGTGTCTCGTTAGCATTTCTGGACCCTCCAGCATAGCAGGCAACCTGCTCCTCTCCAGCATGGCTCTGTGGTTTGGATCATTGCCTCAGCCCTACACTTTATACAAAAGGGAAATGTGATGGGTGGCATCCCGAGCTGCAGGAAAGACAATAAATGATGGATGTCACATTCTAGGTCTCTTTCCATGTTCAAAATTACACCATAATCAGAAAAGTAAGGATTAGAAAATTCCCTAGATTATGCCTCAGTCCTAAGGTACCAAATGACTGAAGTAAAGCTGGTGAGCGCCACGTAAATCCACTGTTCGCTAGAATCTGTGTTGTCGCTCAATCCTTACTATTTTTTCTTCTTATTCTTTCACCTCCTAAGTTTAGAAAAGCACTAAGATTTATCTACCACCAAGAAATTGAGAAACCCAAATTTCTTATTCCTTATTTGTTTCTTAATTTATGACACAAAAGAGGTACATCATTTTGAAGCATATTGGAGATAAATCAGTATAGGAAAGAATTAAAAACACAAAAAAATAAATATTGTATACTGCAAACTGAAATCCGCTTCTCCGTCTGTTAGGTTAATTTTCTTCAACTACAATCAAATGTTGGTTGGTTTCACATAAACATTAGGGATGCAGGCTTTAAGTTTCTAGTAATTTGATACTGCTTTAAATGTGAGAGAGTGGCATTGACATATATACACTACCAAATATAAAATAGCTAGTGGGAAGCAGCCGCATAGCACAGGCAGATCAGCTAGGTGCTTTGTGACCTAGAGAGGTGGGATAGGGAAGGTGGGAGGGAGATGCAAGAGGGAGGGGATATGCGGATATATGTATACATATAGCTGATTCACTTTGTTATACAGCAGAAACTAACACAACATTGTAAAGCAATCATACTCCAATAAAAATGGTTTGAAAAATAAAAATAAAAACTGATGCAACAAAAATGAATAAATAAATAAATACCACAAAGCCGTTGTGAAGATAGGATGGGGGTAGATTGGGATTTCTATGACAATCATTCTTTTAATAAATGTTCCCAATTCAGTGTGAACTTAAAGATTTTTAGGTACAACTGAGCAGGATCTTTTTAGGATCTCAGGATATTTTTTCTCTTCTGACCTGTTTAAGTTCTGATAGTAATAAGAACAACAACAATGAAAATAATGTCCCTTTTCAAGATGTCACTTAGAATCTAACAAAATAAATTTACGAGAAATAATTTATGACACAAACAGCTTCCAAAGAAGCAGCTTAAAAAGGGCCATAAGAACATGACCCTAAGTCTTTTCGTTACAAGGGATGGACTAATTAGGTAACTAATGTGCAAATAAATGAAAATACAACTGTTCCCCCTTTCTCTGCGGGACACACACACACACACACAAAATGAGGTTCCAAAGGTTTAATTCACCAAGTTAATTGCACCTCAGCTGGGTCTTCTCAGAATCTGGTTCAATTAAACATGCTGTACCCCTCAAGCTCTGCTTAGACATTCATCCATTGTTAAACATTAGCTGTGACTCATGTACACATTATGTTTTAAAGATGACTGAGAAGGTCGAACTTACAGGGAAAAGCTAAATAGTTATGTATTCCTGTGAGTAACTAAAGGTCTTAATCTAATTTGGGAAACATTTCAATTTCATTTGCATGTTGATATAAACAAACTGTCAAAGAGAGAGCTCTTCACACCGCGATGGTGAATATTAAAATCCAATGTAAGGAAACTTTTGTGGGAAGTCCTTGGAGCTCCTGTTTCCAAATTCTATGCATATCTCAATCATTAGACTAAGTTCCTTGCAGAATAATTATCTCTTTGTCTGACACCACAACTACCACCATCTTCCCTGTACCCGCACCATGACCCTCCTGTGAGCTCCTTGGGAACAGGGATTGTATTTAATTCATGTCACATCTCCAATGCCTAGCACCTAGTAGGGGATAGAGGGAGGGAGGGAAGAAAGGAGGGAGAGAGGGAGAGAGGGAGGGAGGGATGAATGAGATGAAGAAGATGCAAATCATACAATGATAGCGATGCTGGGAGAGGAGCGCAGCAAGGCTAAAGTTCCCTTTACCATTTCCACATTTCACCCAGATTTATTCCTGCCGCCAACAATGTCCTTAGGAAAATAAAGCAATTCTGCAGGACTGATTGGCTTTATCCATGTGAAGAGAGTACAGAAGTATTAAAAAGCGCCCTGGTTTTTGTTTAAATTTTCTTTAACAATTGAAATCCATTATCACACAACTGAAAACTCCCTGGAAAAGTTACCGTTTAGTTAAATTCATACCTCATGCCTGAGAGCAGATAACAACAACAGCTATTATTTACTGAGATATTATGAGCACTGACAGCTAGCTATTGAACATTCTGTGCATTGTTTTATTTGATTCTCAACGTCTCTGCGGTAAGTACAATTATTTACCTCATTTCAGGGATGAGGAAACTCAGGCTAAGAAAGCTCAACTATCTTTCCTAAATGCAAGCAGCCAGTAAGTGGCAGAACCAACATTGGAGCCCAAGCACCCTAATGCCAAGATCCACACGTGATCGACACATCCACACATGATGCCATTCTGCCTCCCTGGAGATTTATACAGAGAGATTCCCAAGAGCAGCCTGCAATGAGATGGCTTTATACATAACCAACTTTAGATGCTCCACACCTGTGCAAACTCATGACTAAAGTACAGTTTTAATATTTACATAAATGACATTCCCCCCCCCTACTGCTATTCAGCTATCAGGAAAAGAATCTAAATCTGTTTGGTAAAGGAATGTTATTTTAAATCTTTGTTTTTATTCTTAAATATTCTATTTTTTTTATTTTTAAAATGTTAAGCATTCCATTTATTCTTTTCTACTATAACCCTTTTGTTTTATTTTGTTGTGTTTTGTTATGCTTCAGACTAACATCAGGTTTTGAAACACTGTGGTTTAGAAAACCTGTAGGTATCTTTTTTGACCATCAGACTCATTTTGACAAGACGGGAGTGATTTAATAAAAAGGTTAACCAGCTTTTCTGGGAACTGACATGAGAATGCTAAAAAGCACCAAAATAGGGACTTCCCTGGTGGCGCAGTGGTTAAGAATCCGCCTGCCAGTGCAGGGGACACGGGTTCTAGCCCTTGTCCCGGAAGATCCCACATGCCGCGGAGCAACTAAGCCCCTGCGCCACAACTATTGCAGCCTGCGTGCCTAGAGCCCGTGTTCCACAACAAAAAGAAGCCACCGCAATGAGAAGCCCGCGCACCATAACAAAGAGTAGCCCCCGCGCACCGCATCTAGAGAAAGCCAGCACACAGAAACGAAGACCCAACGTAGCCAATAAATAAATGAATAAATAAATTTATTTAAAAAATAAAAAGCACCAAAATGGAAACCTAACTGCCTTATTAACTTCACACATGTGCACACACAGACATTCTCACATTCATGTATTTGTAGACAGTTTACGTTCCATTCTGTAATCGTGGCATTAGGTTACCTATAAAATCATAATCTGGTTTTTATTGCCCAAACACAAAAGGGAGACACCGGCAGCACTAAAAGAACACCATATCTGATCAGAATGAAAACACAATAATTACTTCTGTTTCAAACTGTTTGGTTTGTTGCTGGCTATAACTTTTAAGTTCTTACAGAAAGTTCCTAGATTTAGGAAATAACTCATGTGTTCTGCTAACTTTGTTTTCACCCCTCGCTGACATATTTCAGGAATTAAAATTCAGGGCTGTTTAGATCAGAGCATAGTGTTGAGAGAACAGTAATAATTCAGATTATTTTAAAGAGAGAAGATGAAATTGGTAGACCTGAAGAAAATAGGACAAGTACTTTTTTGTATATTTTAAATGTCATTACAATATAGGAAGAACAATCATTTCCAAAAAAAGTGTGGAGGGGGGATTACTGTCCATTACCAAAAAACAAAAACCCTGCCAATATATCAAATCTGATTTTCCTACCACATTTAATAAATATTTAGCACTTTCTAAGTGCAAAAACACTCTTTTGAATTTTATGTGAGAATACAGAATAAAAGTGACACAGGGTTCCATACTAAATCTCTGTGAAAATTTAGTTAACACTACAAGGCAAGGATATTATAGTTGGCACAGAGACCCCAGATTTTTCTGTGCAGTGCTGTTTTCATATTTAATATCAACTGCTTATAGTGGTTGAAACTAGAGTAAACTTATGAACACGTACCGAGCTAGGATTGCTAGATAAACCAAACACAGAATACATTTTTCTTGAGGTCTGCCGTAGGCCTAGAAGAGCAGCCAGCTAAATGAAGTCTATTATCTTCTAGAATCCTGCTATCTCCACCTTTATGTCCCTTTCCCTCTGTCTACTTAATCACTCTAAGTAACAGGAACCAGGAATAACTTCTGGGGTGCCCCCAGGCCCCAAAATGTTGACACCTGCAATTCGATGAAGCAAAAAGAGTTGATGGCATTAATTAAAAACTCCAAAGTGTTGAAAATCCTGACTAATCAAGGTAATTCACAACAAACCCCCCTCCTCCTGTATCAGCACTCATCTCCCAAGCTACCCTGCTTCAGCACTAAATGGTTCAGATTTCTCATAATACAATGGGAGAGGGGCGGGTGCTGGCCACTGGGGAAGATGAGTGATCAATACCAGCACAAGGGCTATGGTCTCCCAACCTCTCTCCATCACACTGATGGGGAATTGAGTTACTTGAATCAAAGTGAATGAGATTTTGCTGCTCGCTGCCTATCAGTGCCTTTCATTTTGATCTGTCTTTTATTTGAAAGTGCCTGGGAAGATGTGGTCACTGGCTGAAATTTCTCTTTCTAGCTGCGTGCTGTGATCTGTATGTGGATGCTGGATGACTGTGACCCTACACCTCCCCTGAAGCTACCAGTTCAATTTTTAGGAAAAGGAAGAGGAGTCATTCTGCTGACCCAAAGCCAGTGGGTCTCCAGCACTGGAATGAGGATGAACAGAATGGTCTTTCCTCACTACCACATCCGGTTTAGACATTTTATGGCAGATATCTGCCTCACAATTGCTTTTTCATTCTCATTACATCTCTCACATTCAGAGATTAAAAGTTCTTTAGCAACTCCTTTTAGAGTATATACGAAAGTGGCAATAGTTTCTTTATAGATTAAAAAGTGTTTACCTCTGAAGAGCCAGAAACTAGTATCAGTGAAGAAAGACTCATGTAACTCTTACATAATAATCTAATTATTTTTGAAATCAGATTTAACTACCCTTTTTCACTTCCCTGCATTTAAAGATAGAGATAATATTTTGCTGCTTGCAAAAACAGATTCAAAGGAGATATAGGTTTAAAGATGTTGTCTATGTTTGATCTGTCTTTCCCTCTAGTTTTTCTACCTGGAAGTTCTCCACAGTATTCTCAGACTCTGCAGATAACCTGGAGAAGCCCCTAGCCCTGAATTCCACTTCTTCAAAGGATCTTTCAGGAATGAGCTAAGCAATGGTCAATTTGCAGCTGGATTTAAATCTAAACTGGCATCTCATTCAAGTTACACACACCGTGGCAAACCAGAGCAGTTGTTAAATTAGTGTTGCCTGTGGACTCAGTTCCTACAGCTATGTAAGCCTTGCTATGCTCCGTGGCCACAAAATGTGGCTCTAACCTAAGCCAGATCTGTAGCCTATGCATATGATGAGTGGGTGGGAGGGTTCAGTTAGGCTGAGGCATCTTTCTCTGCCCGCATCAGACTCTGGTAAGCCCAGGTAAAGGCTGCCTCCTCAGAGGACCCGCCCTGGTAATCAGTGACAACCTCATCCTTGCCTCACCACCACCACCACCGTTCACCCATCCCCACCAGTGTCATTTCTACCTTGTCTTATGGTTGGTTTTAAGAGAAGTCCTTAAGGAAATACAGTGTCTAGTTCATCTGGGAATTCCCAAGAACCCACTAAATATTTATTGAATGAATGAACAAGTGAATAAGTGGTCTCGGACCTATTATTATAGACAGTTCTACCTCTAGTCTTAAGCTACAAAAAGTTTTCATGTTATTTCCAGCGTTCTTGTGCATATTTAACCTTCTGTTGCCTAGATTTTACATTATTGAAACAGTTTTCTCTAAAAAATTTGGAGAAGAGTGTAAGAAGAAGTCTAGAAGGAGTAAAGTGAAGGTTTAGGGGGTAGTACTGGCTGAAGATAGAGGACAAATATAGCTCAGAAATGGTATGATTCATCCAATTAAAAAACAAAATTACTCCAAAAGTGCTAAAGAAGATAAACTACCTAGTGCAATTGTGGTGGTAAATGTTATCTATTTAGTTATTAATAAGCAATTACTATAAACAAAAATTCATTAAAATAAAAATATGCTTATAGAAGTCTCAGAATTCTTTTTCAATAAGCCTAAATCATACTTCACTCTAGAAGGGGTAGTTTGTTTGTTTTTCAAAGCGATTTTCTCCATAATGGCTGAACTATACATGATTTGTGTGAGAGAGATAAGCTCTTCCAGCTGTTGAAAATTAGCTTTGTCGCCAGTCTAGTGAGACCATCCATGAAATACCCTGATTACTGACAATTTGTTATCTCTGAGCTCTTTAAATTAAATATGGTTGCAGTTCATTCCAAGAAGAGGTCAAATCACTTAGCAGAGCATAAAGAAGAGAGGATGTGTCAGTACTACTCTTAATCAAATTCTTTCACTTTTTAAATTCTTTTTATTCTTGGTGTTGGTTGCCTAAATTCATCTTCAGTGTTATAAATGGTCATTGGCCATTTATCAGAACAGGAGTCCTTCTTGAAGGGTGCAGGATTCTGGGTTTTTTTTTTAAATAAATTTATTTATTTGTTTTTGACTGTGTTGGGTCTTCATTGCTGCGCAAGGGATTTCTCTAGTTGTGGCGAGCGGGGGCTACTCTTCATCATGGTGCACGGGCTTCTCATTGCAGTGGCTTCTCTTGTTGTGGAGCATGGGCTCTAGGCCCATGGGTTTCAGTAGTTGTGGCATGCGGGGCTCAGTAGTTGTGGCACACGGGCTTAGTTGCTCTGTGGCATGTGGGATCTTCCCAGACCAGGGCTCAAACCCGTGTCCCCTGCATTGGCAGACAGATTCTTAACCACTGTGCTACCAGGGAGGTCTCAGGATTCTGTTACTTTAAACATATACTGGGCCTCTGATTTTGAGCCATGAACTGAACTACATGTTTTACACATCTTATTTCACTTACAGTAGATCTGTGGAGAAGATGTTGTGTCCCAATTTTACAGGTCAGGAAAAAGGTTCAGAGAGATAGAGCAATGTTGACAATAGCCTGACTATAAAAAACAAGATTCCTGAATCTCACCTCAAACCACTAAATCAGAATTTATGGGGCATATCTGGGAATCTATTGAATCCGAATTTCTGCATTTTTTACTAGTGCTCCAGGGTGATGATGATGACCATTTATTATGAAAATTTTCAAACCTATATAGAAGTAGAAAGAACTTTTACTAAACCCCCGTGTACTCATCACCAGTTTCAACAGTTATCAACCAAAGGAGTATCTTTTCAGTTGTTCAGATTTTGCTCTGTGATGCTATAATTTCTATGTCTATTGAATGAAATATCCAGGTGATTCTTTAAAGTAATAAAATTTGAGAACCTGTGGGGTTTCCTGACTTTCTCATTGTCACTTAGCTGGGGAGCAGCTGAGCTGAGAAGCAAATCCAAAATACGCAGCTCCAAATAGGGTTTGCTTTCCATTAAACCACAGCTGTATTCATCAAGTCCAGAAATATTTATTGAGCTCCTTTATGTTCATACGGCACCAGGTTGAGGACTAAAATGTGTATACAGAAATAAATGTATGGTATTGTTTTCTTAACGTGTATAATGGAGATGAAATAGACAAATTTAATAGCTAAATATTTCAAAATGTCCTGTGACCAGAAAAGCGGCATAGATAATAAGCCTATTCATGAATCAGAAAGTGGAAGATCAAAGAAGAATGAAACCATTTAAAAGTCTTTATAGAAGAGGTTAAGACTTGACTTAAACCCTCGGCAAGAAAAGACTTCACAACTGAAGAGTAATATGAGCAAAAACATAGCATTTAAAACAAACAAATTATTTCTGGAGGACTAAGGAAAAAGAAAAGGGGCTGGCTGGACCAGAGGGATCATATCAGGAGGCAGTATTGGATTGTCTGAGGGGCCAGATCTTGGAGGTTCTCAAAGGCAAGATAGAATAGGGGTAACAAGAAGACACTGGGAATTTTTGAATAGGAGAGAAATATGGTCAAAGTGGGAATTCAGGAAGAAAACTCTGGCCGCAGTATGTTTGGAAAAGATAAACTGAGGAATCTGGGTGACCAGACAAGAACTTATTGCACTGAATTGGGCATAAGATGAAAAGAATCAAGACTTGAGAGTGGCTGTGGAGCATTTTATAGAGTCAGCTGAACTTGGTGGGGACAACATGAAGGGAAGAGTTAAGAAGGATTCTGAGGTTTCGTAACTGGGTAGTTAGAAGAACTGAGGAATATCAAAATGAGTTTTACTGAAGACATTAGAAGATAGGAGATTAGTGTTTGGGTGAGAATTAGGATGGGAATATTATGGTTGAGAGTCATCAGCATAGGGAATAGTTGAAACAGAGATAGATAGGAAATCAAGGGAAAGGCTCACTGGAAACTTATAATGGGACTCAGGAGACTGCTCACCCTGAGGGAAGGAGAGAAAAAGAAAAGCTAGAGAAGAAATCGTTAGTGGCACTATGGACGTCCCAGTGGGGCGGTCACTGAATTACCGCAATCCAGGTCAGTGTCCACTGAAGGACTACTTCAACATTAGTTCCTGTGAGGTTGCCCATTATAAAACGGCCCCTGACTGGTGCTAAGTGAGTAGAAAGCCCTGCCATATAGCTTCTGTAGTGACTTCCAGATAATCAGTTAGGGCCAACCCTCATTCAATATATCTGACTTACAGAGCGTTCAAAATGTCGTTTAAAATTTGGACTGTAGAAGATAAAAGAAATTAGCAAAAAATAATCGAAGCAGCTCAATGGTAAACTATACATGTTTCAGAAAATATCCACTTAGGCCTATTCCATAGGTGTCTTACAGGTGTGGTCTTGTTGGGCCGTAATCCGTCCTCCCCCACGATGAGGAGATCTACAATAGAGGTAGCATCTCAATTCTGCTTTAGGAGTTTATTTTACTTATCTGAGTCCATTTGTTCCCCTTCTAGGATTCCAAATTGGTCTGTGACAATTAAGTCATTTATTAAGTAAGTATTTATTGATCACCCATCTTTTCTAATGCTGGAGATTCCGTGGTAAATGAGACAGACAAAATCTTTATCTTCATGGAGTTTACAGTCTCCCTCTGACTTTGCTCAATGACTAATGATCTACGAGTGTACTCATCCAAAATAAAGCAGACTTCCTAACTGTATCAATTGCATGTGCTATTGCTGCCATTGCCTTTTTGGCTATGCATATATTTGAACTCTGATTTCCCATTTGAACTCAAAGCTGTACTTTCTCCTCTACCTGCTAAGAACAGCATCAGACCTTCTGATTGTGAAGGCGTCCACATTCAGTTAAATTGCCACAGGGCCAGTGACATCATATCCCCAATCCCCTGAATAGCCTCTCTTTCTGCTAATACCAAAGACACTGACTACTCCTGATCCCCCATTGCTATTACACCTCAGTGTTCAACCCTCATTCCCAAGTCCTCGTGACCCTTGTAGTTCTAATGCTGTCACCTGCTGAAACAAATAGTCTTGCCCTGTGAGGCCTCAGTACGGTGCTACTAGGAAGAGTGACACCTGCCACCAAGAAACAGTCTTCCCCCATTTGTACCTCTCTCTAAACCCTTGGCAAATTCTGAGCCCGTAAAAGAAAATTTAAAATCAATGATTCTGACTACAAGCAGCACAAAAAATACTTTACTTCTTTCTTTCCTCCAATATCCAAGTTGCACTGTATCTCAGAGATCAAGATAGAAGAGAGTTTCAAGAAGGATGGGGTGATAGACTCAGAGAACTGGGCTCAATTTTGGCAGGGCTCTCTGGTGCCATCTTGCACTTTCCCACCCATATATTAAAAGCAAGAGCAAATCACTTTATAGGCTCCTTTAAAAAACCAAACAAGTTTTGTCACTTTTAATTAAATGGATTGTATTTAACCAGGAAAATTACTTTTTTCAAGAAAAATGCAGTACTTAAAAGGATATCTACTTAGCAGATAAAAACTACTGTATATAAAATAAACAACAAGTTCCTACTGTATAGCACGGGGAATTATATTCAATATCTTGTAATAAAATATAATGGAAAAGAATCTGAAAAAGAATATATACATATTCTTATTCACATATACATATGTGAAGCATTTGTTGTATACCAGCAACTAACACAACATCGTAAATCAACTATATTTCAATTAAAAACATAATTTTTTTAAAAAAAGGATATCTACCCAGCCTTGCTAATACATTAAAAGAGAATGTTTCACTTTAGTGAGAATACATTTTTAATCATATCCTTTTAGAAACAAGCATTTCTATTTTTTCCTAATCATATATGAGCTAATATTTTCACCTCTCATTTAGGAAGCTTCCCTGCTTAAGTTATCCAGACAACTTTTATGTTATTTTCTTCTAAATGACATTGATTATAAAATTATAAAGAATTTTTCTAATTAACACATGGTAAATTAAATCAATCCTGAAAAAATTTTCTGAAAAAAAGCGTATTATTTTATGCTACAAAAATAACAGGACCAAAATCCAAGTTAAATAATTCTCAAATGAATTGTTTCAAAAGGAACATATTTCCTCTCAAGATGCACCCATGAAAAGTAAATTGTTTGCTTTGCTGAGGCTCCCAAGGGAAAAGGACTGTCCACAGACATGAGGTTTATCATTGGAAAGAAATGCTGTTCTACATTTGAAGCTTTGTTCTTTTTCTAAGTTTGGAGGAGGCTCAGAAGCTTAAATTTTTTATTAAAAATTTATATGGCAATTGTTACTACCTTATTTCAGTTTTCTTTTTCTCTTATCTTTCATGAATTTTGTATGATGAGGAAACAACCCCTCTGCTATTAAAAAATGCTTTTAACAAGAGAGAGATGTTATCAGCTACAAGAGGGAGGGATCAAATGATAGATTTAATTTCAGTGTAGAAAGGAGAGTTTCCCTCAATGGTCAAGAAAAGAAATACATTTAAAAACACACAATCAAATTTGTAGTTCTCATGGCTTTACAACAATTAGGCTCCCATGAAATTCTCACATGAAAACATGAATATGTTTTCATGTGAGAATTTATAAAGTTCACAGCGTGAGGTAAAAAAGGTTTTTCCTTCCCATAAAGAAAAATCAGTGCCCAAATTCCCATCAACACACGCTAAATGAAAACTTTCATGTTAATATGGACTATCTTATCTTGATTTATTTTAGCATAGAACTTGTAACTTCAATTAAATATGGAATACATATTAAATTATAAAGTGTTTTAAACCCTGAGGCTTCTATGTAGAAGTAATAAATTAATCCTGTAGAGCCACATTACACATTGCTATCCTCTGACTCTATCTCAAAAGAGAAAATGTATCAGAAATTCAACAGAGGGTTATACAAAATTATCAGGATATAGAGAAAATCATTCGTTAGCATACTCTCTAAATAAAAGTGAATGTTTTCACCGTTTCTAGGTGAATAATTATCAATTCTTAATAAAATAAATATCAATTCTTAATAAAATTGCATGCATAATATCTGAATCTCTGGAAATGAAAAGAAAAATGCTTTTCCTTCAAAATAAACTGGTTTCAATCAATATCCATCCAAATCTGCTAACTTCTGAGAACAAACTGTAACACAGCTGACATCCTTTCTCTACATTAGGAGAAACTGTAAGCTCAGAATCATCATCTGCACCCTTCTTCTGCCTTCCCCACCAAGAAATGATCTGGTAAGTTTCTCCCAAAGTGACTACTCTTCTCAGCTTCCCATTTCAGTCACATAACTGATCATGACTTCAGAAAGTACGGTCCTGAATGCCTCATATGCCTCACACACAGACCATCCACATGGCATCCATTTACTAAAGCAAATGTCAGCCAATCTGTAGAAGATCAATATCACGGCAACACTTTAGACCAATGGTGGACAACAGGGTTCTAGCCCTAACTCCTCCACATCTGCCCACGTGACCTGGGACAATCTCCTGGGTCTTGGTTTTCCTTGTCCTATTGATTAAATGAACTGGACTCAATTATTTCCAAAGTCCCTTCCAACTCAAAATTCTGATTCTAAAGGCACCCACACTCTCTCCCAGATTTAACTACATTGTTTTCATCTAAACTATCATCAAGCATCTTTTGGTTGGTTGGTTGGTTGGTTTTTCATCTTACTTGGATTTTATGGTTTTTCATCTTACTTGGATTTTTGGTTATGGCATGCTCCATAACCTTGTTAATTCATTCTTCCCATGTTTCATATCCACTTCTCAACATCTTTCCTAACTCTGAATCTTCAGGGGTTCCCTATAGCCTATCCTATTAAAGATTCTTAATGAGATGATAATATGCTACATTTTGAGAAATAATTCAGCTCCAACTCATCAATACAATCTTATTCTCCACTACAGCAGAGACCATCGGCTCATCTCACCTCCAGCCTTTCATTTGCCATGGTCTCTCATCTTGAAAATACTCCATTCCCACTCCCAAACCTAGCCTGTTAGAATTCATATAAAATATGTATAAATTCCTACATATTTTTGAAATTCTTCATCCAGGTACTCAAGACCTGCTGCTTTCAGCTAGGGCGAGGGAGCATAGCACAGTGGTTATGAGTGCCTTGGCTGAAGTCACATTGCTTACATCCAACTCCTGGGTCTGCCACTTGCTAGTTCTGTAACTTCGGATATGTGATATAACCTCTCTGTACTTTGGTCCATACAGTGGGGATACATTAATACCTACTGGATTGAGTTGCGGTGAGGCTAACAAGTTAATATGTGGAAAGCACCTGGAACAGTGCTAGGCACACAGTAGATATTCTAAAAGTGTTTGCAATCACTATTACACCAGACCCCTGTAGCATGCTTGGTCAGGAACATATATTTAGGCGTGTATATTTAAACTGTCATCTGCTGCTCATTTCTCTTTCTCTCGACTAATTATAAAGAGAAGAGGAGAGCAAGAGGGATGCTACTGTCTCCACGGGCACAGAGTACTTGTTCAAACTTCCAGTATCCACAACCAGAGAGAGAAGTATGAAACTACAGAGGAAAGCTGTAACGATGATTAAAGGGTTGGAAAGTGATGATTACAAGGAAAGACTAAAGAGCAAGGACTAGTCATCCCCAAAATGGAACATTAAAGGTTATTTAAATAAAGGTCTTTAGAATACAAAGGGCCCTTGAAACCTCACTGGGAATTGTTTGCTGTCCATTTTCAACTTCCCTATATTTCGTCCTTCCTTTCCCTCCCCATGACTGCGTTCCTGCCAGGTCTCATTCTGTCCCTCTACCCTGGCTTACCTCAACCATGTGCCAGATACACATATGCATTATGCTCACTACTATTCTGGAAGGTGGATTTCATTAAGCTTTTTATTGGAGCTTGATGATTAAAAAGATTGCCCACTGTCACACAACCGTGCCAGTAAGTAGCAGAACCAGAATTTAAACACAGCTCTGTCTGATGCTAACACCCAAGGTTGGCCCGCAACACACACCATCACTCCTATTTCTCCTTATAATTCCTGCTGCCTTATGCCTACCACTCCTCCCAACTCTTCCAGCTTTGCACAGTAATAGGCACATAAAAAAAATATTCACTAAGAACTTGCTGCTTCAGAAGAAAGTACTGAGAGTTTTAAATACTGCAATAATTCAAGAAATTGGGAAATCTTTTTTTTTAAATAATTAAGATTAATACATTAACTAATTAGTTAATTGGCTCTCCAGTGTGTAAGCTGGATTAAGATTCTAACAGGAAAGCATCTGTCTTGACAACTTTCCGAGTGCTTTTTGGAACCAAAGCTTTTTATGTTCATAGAAAATCCAAGTTGTAGAAAATTCTTTAGCCCATAAAATACAATGGATGAAAATGACACCAATTTAGAAAACCACATGAACTCTACCAGGGGTTGATAGAGATAATTAATCAAGAAATTTAAAATCTAAGCATTTTAATCCCCTTAAAACAAACAAGAGAAAATTGATGAACAAGTTGTTTATGCTAACCACTCATGCAAAGGCTGGTGGGTCTGTGAACTATAGAACTTGCTCAGTAAAGCAAATCTTTATAACCTTTGCCCAAGTTTCAGGAAAATCTACGTAACAATTACAGAAGATCACCCATCTGAAGATGTTCCACTATTTCATTTAATGACCACAAAATAAAAAATCTTGATACTCTTTTACGATATGTGAAATCTGTTCTGAGTCTACTAACGTCTTTATATTTAAAAGAAGCAAGCAAACATCCCAATACAGGAGGTTGAGATAAAATGAAAAGCTTCCTTTATTCCATCAATATATGTTGATTTGATCCTTTGACCTTCCTTAAAACTGAAATTAAATTAAACATGCACTGTATAAACTCAGGAGAAATGTAGCAGGCACTACAGATCTGACCCTGTTAAAAGATTTTCTTTGAGTGGAACATAAAACAAATTATAACCATTTTATTGTCATAAAATCAATAGTGAAAAGAAACCCAACAATGTCTTTTACTACTGTAGCTCTCAAATATTTTTCTCCTGTATAATTATTTAAATCTAATTTTACAAAAGCAATATATAATCAATCCAGAGAGTTTAAAAATATATATAATATAAATAAACAGGAATTTCATCTCCAAAAGACCTTTAACATTTTGGTGTGCATTCTTTTCATTTTTTCTAACGATATATATATATATTTTAAAAAATAAAAGTGCCCACTTACTGTACATGCTATTTTAGAACATTTTTTCACTTAGCACTCTGTTAAGGTTTTCTCATATTTATATAATCTATTATTTGTTTTATAAACTCCCTTCATGCAGTTAATACGATATACACCAGTAGTTGTATTTTGTATTTTTAATGTATGTGAATAAGTCAATAAGTTGTTTAGAAACACAATTAGCTAACCAGCACCAAGATATTCTGGTTATTTATAACCATGTTATCTTGCTCTTAGATCCAAGGGCATCCAGCTTTAAGCAAATCCACATAACATGAGATGGAAAAAAAAATTGTATAGTCAACTAGAAGGAAAACACTTTTTAGGTAGAGCTGGCCAGCCTGGAGCGAGAGCACACATGGAAGCCACACATCATATATCTAAATATTTAAAAGTTTTAAATCAAACTAACAAACTGTTGAATAAAATATGTTCTACCTTGACAAAAGTACTTTCAAAATCATCTGAGAGTCAGGTGAGAATGAAGAACTCAGACCAAACATGGAGATACAGGGAGATGAGCCTGGCCCCTGTCCATCACCCACAGCCTATGGGCCACTCCTCCTTCTCTTCACATCCCTGGCTCTGTCCCACCCCACCAGGGACTCACACACAAGCATGTGGACAACTCAGTTCTGTCTACAACTCTGCCCACAACTACTGTCCCTTGGCCACACATCAGGCCTGGGAGTGTGCCCTCAGCAGCACGTCAGCCCTCAAGAAGAGAGGAAGGGCGAGGGGAAGAGCGCTGTGCAGGCCTTTGGAAGCAAGCTGGAGGGAGAAGTGGCAGGCAATTTGAGGATCTTAGGTACCAAAAGCACAGTGTAAAAGAGGGGGGTGCAGATTCCCAGGGGAGACATCCCCTAGCCCTGTGAATTCTTGCTCTTGATGTGTACGTTTGGGGTGTAGGGTATGGAATGCAGACCCAGGGTCGGCCTTCTACAGCACAGGGCCCAAGGCAGGGGCCTCTTCTGCCTGTGTCTGCGGGCAGTAGCAGGGCAAGCCCACCTTTTTGAGGGTTTTTTTTTTGACAAGCTCATTTGAAGTAGATATTAAGACCCTGAAGGACAAAGTCTGGGGAGAGAAGAGCTAAAAGAGGGAGAATAGTTAAAAGTCTGAAGGCAGAGCCCATGTGATTAAATGCTAAATAACAAAACCTTCTGTTACTCATGAAACAATTATTGGTAATGGGAATTTTTGCACCAAGATGGAAAACCATGAGAGTTTGAACCTAGTTAACTTAGGGTTATATTAGATTGCCACACAGAATGGGCGAAGATGAAATAAGCTCTCTGGAACTTTCAAACACCCTAAAGAAATCTCTGGACTCTCAAAGACCATGAAAATAGTTGGCCATGGGAGGGAGAATGTTAAATTGATATATGCTGACTTAATGAGGGACAGAGACATGCCAAGTGACATCTTGGTAATATCTATATGAAAATTTGCATTAGAATAAAAAAAGTATGAGTGCTTTTTCACTTGTAAATACAATCATTCTGTGATTATTTTTAATGGAATGGTTTAGTACTTTTAAATGATTACATTTTAAAAATGAGGGTGACAAAATAAACATTTCTTTTCTTTTCTTTTTTAACATTTTTATTGAAGTATAGTTGTTTACAATGTTGTGTTAGTTTCTGCTGTATAACAAAGTGAATCAGCTATATGTATACATATATCCCCATATCCCCTCCCTCTTGTGTGTCCCTCCCACCCTCCCTATCCCACCCCTCTAGGTGGTCACAAAGCACCCGAGCTGATCTCCCTGTGCTATGCGGCTTCTTCCCACTAGCTTTTACATTTCGTGGTGTATATATGTCCATGCCACTCTCTCACTTCGTCCCAGCGTACCCTTCCCCCTCCCCATGTCCTCAAGTCCATTCTCTACATCGGCATCTTTATAACTGTCCTGCCCCTATGATCATCTAAACCAGTTTTTTTTCTTAGATGCCATATATATGCGTTAGCATACAGTATTTGTTTTTCTCTTTCTTACTTCACTCTGTATGACAGACTCTATGTCCATCCACCTGACTACAAATAACTCAATTTCGTTTCTTTTTATTGCTGAGTAATATTCCATTGTATATATTTGCCATATCTTCCTTATCTATTCATCTGTTGACAGACACTTAGGTTACTTCCATCTCCTGGCTATTGTAAATAGCGCTGCAATGAACATTGTGGTACATGACTCTTTTTGAATTACGGTTTTCTCAGGGTATATGCCCAGTAGTGGGATTGCTGGGTCATATGGTAGTTCTATTTTTAGTTTCTTAAGGAACCTCCAAACTGTTCTCCATAGTGGCTTTGTCACATTACATTCCCACCAACTGTGCAAGAGGGTTCCCTTTTCTCCACACCCTCTCCAGCATTTACTGTTTGTAGATTTTTTGATGATGGCTACTCTGACTGGTGACAGGTGATACCTCATTGTAGTTTTGATGTGCACTTCTCTAATGATTAGTGAAGTTGAGCATCCTTTCATGTATTTGTTGGCAATCTGTATATCTTCTTTGGAGAAATGTCTATTTAGGTTTTCTGCACATTTTTGAATTGGGTTGTTTGTTTTTTTGATATTGAGCTGCATGAGCTGCTTATAAATTTTGGAGATTAATCCTTTGTCAGTTGCTTCATTTGCAAATATTTTCTCCCATTCTGAGGGTTGTCTTTTGGTCTTGTTCATGGTTTCCTTTGCTATGCAAAACTTTTAAGTTTCATTAGGTACCATTTGTTTATTTTTGTTTTAATTTCCATTTCTCTAGGAGGTGGGTCAAAAAGGATCTTGCTGTGATTTATGTCATGGAGGGTTCTGGCTATGCTTTCCTCTAAGAGTTTTATGGGATCTGGCCTTACATTTAGGTCTTTAATCCATTTCGACTTTATTTTTGTGCATGGTATTAGAGAGTGTTCTAATTTCATTCTTTTACATGTAGCTGTCCAGTTTTCCCAGCACCACTTATTGAAGATGCTGTCTTTTCTCCATTGTATATTCTCACCTCCTTTATCAAAGATAAGGTGACCATATGTGCATGGGTTTATCTCTGGGCTTTCTATCCTGTTCCATTGATGTATATGTCTGTTTTTGTGCCAGTATCATACTGTCTTGATTACTGTAGCTTTGTACTATAGTCTGAAGTCCAGGAGCCTGATTCCTCCAGCTCCATTTTTATTTCTCAAGATTGCTTTGGCTATTGGGGGTCTTTTGTGTTTCAAAATTGTGAAATTTTTTTGTTCTTTTTCTGTGAAAAATGCCATTGGTAGTTTGATAGGGATTGCACTGAATCTGTAGATTGCTTTGGTAGTATAGTCATTTTCACATGTTGATTCTTCCATTCCAAGAACATGGTATATCTCTCCACCTGTTTGTATCGTCTTTAATTTTTTTCATCAGTGTCTTATAGTTTACTGCATACAGGTCTTTTGTCTCCTTAGGTAAGCTTATTCCTAGGTATTTTATTCTTTTGGTTGCAGTGGTAAATGGGAGTGTTTCCTTAATTTCTCTTTCAGATTTTTCATCATTAGTGTATAGGAATGCCAGAGATTTCTGTGCATTAATTTAGTATTCTGCTACTTTACCAAATTCATTGATTAGCTGTAGTAGTTTTCTGGTAGCATCTTTAGGATTCTCTATATATAGTATTATGTCATTGCAAACAGTGACAATTTTACTTCTTCTTTTCCGATTTGGATTCCTTTTATTTCTTTCTCTTCTCTGATTGTTGTGGCTAAAACTCCCAAAACTATGTTGAATAATAGCGGTGAGACTGGGCATCCTTGTCTTGTTCCTGATTTTAGAGGAAATGGTTTCAGTTTTTCACCATTGAGAACAATGTTGGCTATGGGTTTGTTATATATGGCCTTTATAATGTTGAGCTAAGTTCCCTCTATTTCTACTTTCTGGAGAGTTTTTATCACAAATGGTGTTGAATTTTGTCAAAAGCTTTTTCTGCATCTATTGAGATTATCATATGGTTTTATGCTTCAGATTGTTAATATGGTGTATCACATTGATTGATTTGCATGTATTGAAAAATCCTTGCATTCCTGGGATAAACCCCACTTGATCATGGTGTATGATCCTTTTAATGTGCTGTTGGATTCTGTTTGCTAGTATTTTGTTGAGGATTTTTGCATCTATGTTCATCAGTGATATTGGCCTGTAGTTTTCTTTCTCTGTGACATCTTTGTCTGGTTTTGGTATCAGAGGGATGGTGGCCTTGTAGAATGAGTTTGGGAGTGTTCCTCCCTCTGCTATATTTTGTAAGAGTTTGAGAAGGATAGGTGTTAGCGCTTCTCTAAATGATAGAATTCACCTGTGAAACTATCTGGACCTGGGCTTTTGCTTGTTGGAAAATTTTTAATCACAGTTTCAATTCCAGTGCTTGTGACTGTCCTCTTTATATTTTCTATTTCTTCCTGGTTCAGTCTCAGAAGGTTGTGCTTTTCTACAAATTTGTCCATTTCTTCCAGATTGTCCATTTTATTGGCATATAGTTGCTTGTTGTAATCTCTCATGATCCTTTGTCTTTCTGCAGTGTCAGTTGTTACTTCTCCTTTTTCATTTCTAAGTCAATTGATTTGAGTCTTCTCCCTTTTTTTCTTGATGAGTCTGGCTAATGGTTTATCAATTTTGTTTATCTTTTTAAAGAACCAGTTTTTAGGTTTTTTTTTTTTTTTTTTTTTTTTTTGCGGTATGCAGGCCTCTCACTGTTGTGGCCTCTCCCCTTGCGGAGCACAGGCTCTGGACGCGCAGGCTCAGCGGCCATGGCTCATGGGCCCAGCTGCTTCGCAGCATGTGGGATCCTCCCGGACTGGGGCATGAACCAGCGTCCCCTGCATTGGCAGGCGGACTCTCAACCACTGCGCCACCAGGGAAGCCCAGTTTTTTTGATCTTTGCTATTGTTTCCTTCATTTCTTTTTCATTTATTTCTTCTCTGATCATTATGATTCCTTTCCTTCTGCTAACTTTGGTTTTTTTTTTGTTCTTCTTTCTCTAATTGCTTTAGGTTTAAGGTTAGGTTGTTTATGTGAGATTTTTCTTGTTTCTAGAGGTAGGATTGTATTGCTACAAACTTCCCTCTTAGACCTGCTTTTCCATAGGTTTTGGGTCCTCGTGTTTTCATTGTCTTTGTTTCTAGGTATTTTTTGATTTCCTCTTTGATTACTTCTGCGATCTCTTCGTTATTTAGAAGCATATTGTTTAGCCACAATGTGTTTTTATTTTTTACATATTTTTTTCCTGTAATTGATATCTAGCCTCATAGCATTGTGGTCAGAAAAGATACTTGATATGATTTCAATTTTCTTAAATTTACCAAGGTTTGATTTGTGACCCAAGATATGATCTATCCAGGAGAATATTCCATGAACACTTGAGAAGAAAGTGTATTCTGTTGTTTTTGGATGGAATGTCCTATAAATATCAATTAAGTCCATGTTGTTTAATGTGTCATTTAAAGCTTGTGTTTTCTTATTCATTTTCATTTTGGATGATCTGTCCATTGGTGAAAGTGAGGTGTTAAAGTCCCCTACTATGATTGTGTTACTGTCAATTTCCCCTTTTATGGCTGTTAGCATTTGCCTTATGTATTGAGGTGCTCCTATGTTGCATCTAGAGAATTTTTAATTTTATTTATTGTATTGTTCATCATTGTTGGTTTGTTCTTTAGTTCCTCCAAGTCCTTTAAACGTTTTCTGTATTTTCTCCGTTCTATTTCCAGATTTTGGATCATCTTTATTATCATTACTCTGAATTATTTTTCAGGTAGACTGCCTATTTCCTCTTCATTTGTTTGGTTTGGTGGGGTTTTACCTTTTTCCTTCTTCTGCTGTGTGTTTCTCTGTCTTCTCATTTAGCTTAACTTACTGTGTTTGGGGTCTCCTTTTCACAGGCTGCAGGTTCATAGTTCCTGTTGTTTTTGGTGTCTGCCACCA
This sequence comes from Leucopleurus acutus, assembly GCF_964270905.1. Taxonomy (NCBI): domain Eukaryota; kingdom Metazoa; phylum Chordata; class Mammalia; order Artiodactyla; family Delphinidae; genus Leucopleurus; species Leucopleurus acutus. The sequence continues at coordinate 98,526,101 of NC_139143.1, read as the reverse complement.
GTGGGTAAGGTTGGTTCAATGGCTTCTGTAGGCTTCCTGGTGGACCATACTGGTGCCTGTGTTCTGGTGGGTAGGGCTGGATCTTGTCTTTCTGGTGAGCAGGGCTGTGTCCAGTGGTATGTTTTGGGGTGCCTGTGAACTTATTTTGATTTTAGGCAGCCTCTCTTCTAAGGGTGGTGTTGTGATCCTGTCGTGCTAGTTGTTTGGCATGGGGCGTCCAGCACTGGAGCTTTCTGGCCGTTGGGTGGAGCTGGGTCTTAGTGTTGAGATGGAGATCTCTAGGAGAACTCCTGCCGATTGATATTACGTGGGGCAGGGGGCCTTGGTTGTCCAATGTCCTGAACGCAGTTCTCTCACCTCAGAGCCTCAGGCCTGACAGCAGGCCGGAGCATCAAGATCCTATCAGCCACATGGCTCAGAAGAAAAGCGATAAAATAAGAAAAATAAAATAATTTAAAAAAAGAAATAAATTTTAAAAAAGAAATAAAATCAATTTATTTAAATAAAAATATTATTTAAAATTAAAACATAATAAAAATAAAAGGAGAGCAACCAAAGTGATAAACAAATCCACCAATGATAACAACCGCTAAAAACTATACTAAGATAAACAAAAAAATCAGAAACAAGTCAGTTGCAGACAGCAAACCCCAAGTCTACAGTTGCTCCCAAAGTTTACCAACTCAATTTTGGGTTGATTCATTGTCTATTTGGTATTCCACAGATGCAGGGTACCTCAAGTTGATTGTGGGGATTTAATTCACTGTTCCTGAGGCTGCACGGAGAGACTGTGCTTTCCCTTCCTTGTGCGCACAGCTCCTGGGGTTCAGCTTTGGTTTTGGCCCCACCTCTGTGAGTAGGTTGCCCTCAGGCATCTGTTCCTGCCCAAACAGGAAGGGGTTAAAGCAGCAGCTGATTAGGGGGCTCTGGCTCAGTCAGGCCGGCAGGAGGGAGGGGTACGGAATGCGAGGGGAGCCTGTGGCAGCCAAGGCTACCACGATGTTGCAACAGCCTGAGGCATGCCGTGTGTTCTCCCAGGGAATTTGTCCCTGGATCATGGGACCCTGGCAGTGGTGGGCTGCACGGGATCCTGGGGGGGAGCATGTGGATACTGACCTGTGCTTGCACACAGGCTTCTTGGTGGCTGCAGCAGCAGCGTTAGCGTTTCATGCCCGTCTCTGGGTTCTGAACTGATAGGCGTGGCTCACGCCTGACTCTGGAGCTTGTTTAGGCTTGCTTTTGTGGGCAGACAGGGAAGGAATCCTCTCTTCTCATGCACCCCGAAACAATGGTCTCTTGCCTCTTAGGCAGGTCCAGACTTTTTCTCGGACTCCCTCCCAGCTAGCTGTGGCACACTAGCCCCCTTTAGGCTGTGTTCACACAGCTAACCCCAGTCCTTTCCCTGGGATCCAACCTCCAAAGCCCGAGCCTCAGCTCCCAGCCCCGCCCGCCCTGGCAGGTGAGCAGACAAGCCTCTCTGGCTGGTGAGTGCTGGTCAGCTCCAATCCTCTGTGCAGGAATCTCTCCGCTTTGCCCTCTGCACCCCTGTTGCTGCACTCTCCTCTATGGCTCCGTAGCTTCCACCCTGCCCACCCCTATCTCTGCCAATGAAGGGGCTTCCTAGTGTGTGGAAACTTTTCCTCCTTCACAGCTCCCTCCAGAGGTGCAGGTCCTGTCCCTATTCTTTTGTCTCTGTTTTTTCTTTTCTCTTTTGTTCTACCCAGGTAGGTGGGGAGTTTCTTGCCTTTTGGAAAGTCTGAGGTCTTCTGCCAGTGTTCAGTAGGTGTTCTGTAGGAGTTGTTCCACATGTAGACGTATTTTTGATGTATTTGTGGGAAGGAAGGCGATCTCCACGTCTTACTCCTCCACCATCTTGAAAGTCCCTCCAATAAACATATTTCTAAAAGGATATGTAGAAAGTCAGAGTCAGAGATAAACAAGGCTCTGAATTCCCTTGTGCTATACAAAATCTGTAACTTACTCTCCCTCTCCCCCTTTAGGACACCAAAATTTTGCAGTTGATGCTAAAGTTTTCAAATAAATTTCAAGAAGCAGTTTTCAAGATTTAACACCAATGTAAAAACCATCTACATTTTCATGTAATAAGCTATCTGTTTCTAACAAGTTTTAGGGGCACTCTTTCCTTTCACAGAGCAGAGCAGTAAGACACAGAATGATGGGTTAGCTCCACACAGAGAAGTGGGAAGCACAATGTATTCTTCACTTCCTTTAATGTACCTTGTGTTTTTAGCCATGATAGACCTGACTTCTATAGTAACAATGGCTGGGGCTTGTTCCCATTAGTCTCTGGGTCTACAACCATAGCTCCTATGAGAGAGCTCTGCAGAAATATTAGTTATTACCCAAAGAAAAATGTGGGAGACATCAAACCCTTCCTAGTCAAGACATCTTCTCAATTCAAGTACTGTCGTCAGTAGTTTTCAGTCCTGACAATTACTTTAGATCCTTTATGACCTCTGTGAATTTATGTTGACTCTATTTTTGCTAAACCACCTCCCATTATGATCATTCAAATTCACTGAGCATCTGCTGTGTGTCAAGGCTCATTATCTAGTCAGGGAGACAACCCAAATGCATGATTATAAACAACAGAGCACCAGGGTAGAGGTAAAGCCAATTGCTACAGAAGCACAGAGCAAGGGAGGGACCAGCTTCCTGTGATGGGGTAGGTGAACAGGTGGGGAGAGAAGGTTTCACCTGGTGGAAAAGTAGGTGGACAGGCATTATAAGAATAAAACAGCACAGGGCTTCCCTGTGGCGCAGTGGTTAAGTATCCACCTGCCAAAGCAGGGGACACAGGTTTGAGCCCTGGTCCAGGAAGATCCCACATGCCGTGGAGCAACAAAGCCCGTGCGTCACAACTACTGAACCTGTGCTCTAGAGCCCGTGAGCCACAACTACTGAGCTGCGTCCCACAACTACTGAAGCCTGCACGCCTAGAGCCTGTGCTTTGCAACAAGAGAAGCCACCGCAATAAGAAGCCCGTGCACCGCAATGAAGAGTAGTCCCCACTCATCTCAACTAGAGAAAGCCCGCGCACAGCAACAAAGACCCAACACAGCCAAAAATAAATAAAAATTTAAAAAAGAAGAATAAAACAGTACACACAAAAACTCAGAGGCCTAAATGTACTCAACAAACTCAGAGACCGGTAAGTTTTGTGGAGGGCCCAATGTATTGTGTGTATGAAGTGAGGGGAAAGGATTGTGTGAAGCTAATGGTTGGAGGTGAGGACGGAAGACAGACAGAGCCAGACTGTAAAAGGTCTGCAGAGGAATCGAGAGCCTCACAAGAAAGCTGTCCTCAAAGCCCACACCTAACAGGTGAAATCACCTTACAGTGAGATTCTTTTCACATCTTGCCAATGAGACCCAATCTGCCAATGAGTAAAATTCAAAGTTTATGCTGAATTTTTTTCTCTAAGGAATTGTGTTAGAACATGATTCCGTAGCCCTCTCAGAGGAGCCAATGGACTGCAGACTGTTTCTAAGACCTTGCTGTGCCTGGCTGCACAGAGGAAGAAAGTTGAACACACCAAACTGTTACAAAGACCTTTGTATAACTAACCTGGGAACACAGGGAACCACGTGATAACAGAGATGGAGAGGCCCACGGGAGATCCTGGGAGAGATTTCAGGAAAGGCAGTCGCCTGGTAGGTTTTTCTTTAGCATAAGGCCATATGTGCCCAAGGCACAATTACTAATACAAACAGCGAGAATGTGCGTGGGCACTCCTGAGGGATGTAGAGGTTCAGCCTTAAGTACGTCAGTCTAAACATCTGAAAGCTGCCCAAGCTAACAGGATACAAAAACCCTCTGCCTGCAGCCTTGGCGCCCGTGGGTTCTTACACGTCCTGCTCTGTTATACACACAGCGGAACACAGATGTCACTGTGCGGCTCCACCAGCAATCCAAATATTCAAATACGAAAGTTTGAGTAAAAACCATAACTCATTGGCAACTTTCATTTTTAGAGAAAATTGTTTATTTTTACTGCCCAAGTTGAATTCTAGGCTATAAAGAAACTAAAACCAAGAAAATCTTTCATAGTAATGTTTAGAGATGCTTTCGAAGGTGACAAAGGAAGCTTCATTTTCCTTTGGTGGATGTTTGCTATTCGTGCCTGAGCAGCATTTGCTTTCCCTTCTAACGACTACTTTAGGGGCATATCCTACACTCCATGGCACACAGTCTTGGTGGATGGTCGATAAAGGTGTCTTACCAAGGGTACGTGGGTCCAGCTAGACCAGTCTCCTTCCCAAAAGGGAAAAGGGAAACATTTAGTAGAGTGACAGAGAGCAAGGGGTGGTTGGAGTTTTCACCCTTCCTCTCTCTCTCCTCTTCCTCTCCCCAACTCTTTCTCTAGGGTCCCCCTCCCGCCCCTCTGACTCTCTCCCTCATTTTCATTGTGTTAAGTTAACCAGGTTTGGTCTCTTGCTTGCAACCAAAGAATCCTAAAGAATACATTGCAGTTCACACATCTCAGTAATATTGTGAATCTAATGTAATGATCAGAAGGGCAACCACAAGGGAAAGACAGACAAGGGAAACTTGGACATTGAGTTTATAGCTTTATAGAAAGTTCACTAGAATTTCCAAGTTGCTTCAAAATGGTATGAGAGGAGGAGGTGGTGAAGGTGTGGAATGGAAAATTCTACAGGCATGAGCCAACAGAGGCTCTCTCGGGTGCTAATCCAGGTTCTGAGAAGCATCTCGGGCAAGGCACGGCAGTCACGTGAGTCAGGACAGTACCATTGACTAGCCAAGTCACCACCAACACTAAGGTAAGGGCAGCAGCAAGAAGGCAGAGTTCACCCACCGTGGCAGCATTATGGAATTATTCAGGGCGATACCAGTTGGAGGAGGCAGAGCCCCCTAGAGCAACCAGCCAGAGCCCCCGGGAAAGGCATACAGTACTTGCTGCAGTAAGTGCAGAAGCTGAGGGCTGCTTGCTCAGCCATGGCAGGAGCCCTCCTGTCATCTCTGACCTAGTGTCCCCACTGGTAATTTTTCCAGAAAATGCAAGAGTTCCCAGGGCAGTGCAGGTGCCTCAGAGGCTCTTCTAGACCACTGCTCTTGCCCTCCGGTGGCTGGCGAGAAACCCGGACCTCAGTACTCTTCCATTTCATCTACAGTTTGCATATTCGGACCCACAAAGAGCAGGATGCCCCAGTACCTCACATTCTAGAGTCTTTGTCTCTAAGGAAGAGTAATAGGCATGAGGACCAGAACACAAACCCTGCATCCTCTGCCATAGCTGTACAGTCCAGAGGAGCACGACAGCCATCTCTCAGGGTTGTTCTGAGGATAAATGAGATGCTGTATATCACTCATTTAGCACAGAGACCCACACACAGTAAGTGCTCAACAATGCGAGGGAAAGTGGCAGCTAAACACTCACTGACGAAACCAGGAGCAGCTCCAACTCCTTCACTGTTGCTTTCAAAGTCCTATTACACATTGTGCGTAAGAAAAAAAGCCTGCTACTGTGTCCTGCACTCCCCGCGACCATCAAGTGGCCCTAGAAGACTTCACTGCAGGTGGAGGGGTCAGGAGGGGGACTGGCTCTTGCTTCAAGAGGGGGGAAGGGGAGCATCTGGCAGCAAAGTCCCTTGAGGCTAAGTGGCAGCTGATTCACACAAATGGCATTTGGATTGAGGTGGAAGGAATAAGAGAGGAGACTGCCCCTGCCTCCCGGAAACTGGCCCCTCTCTCATCATCACAGCTACCATCTTTCATCACCCAGGCCTCCCCCAGATGTGGCAGCCAACTCGCTCACAGAATCCCCTCCCACGCCAGGAACATGTTGAGACATTGCTGCCTGCCCAGCGCTCTTCAGAGCTGTGCTCTGGTCCCTTGCATAAGAGACAGAGAGCAACAGCAGAAGACATGGGGGGGTTGGAGGAGGATTAATAATTGTGTTTTTAATGCAGCTGGACAAAAAAATACGTTTGACATTTAGGTAGTTTGAATATTAGGATAAGAGAAAGTGCCCTTTGAGAAGACAAGGATCCATGTTCACAGAGAAAAATCAATAGTTGCAACAACTAACAATGCAGAAAGACAAAATCCCTGCACTTGTACAATTGCTTCCAGTGAGTCATGGCTGGGACAGTGATATCCAGAGACAGTGAGTCATGGCTGGGACAGTGATATCCAGAGACAGTGATATTTATGATGGACACAGTGAGAATTAATTGGTTTCATTCAAAGTCACACTATAACTATAGAGAAAAACCCTAAACTTTATTTGGGTATTTGCACTACATTTTTTTAAATGTAGAAACTTCCAAATATTTTTTCTATGTTTATGTCCAGTTGTTTTACATGAGTAAAATCCCACTTGGGAATTGTTCTACCATTACACTGTCCCTTTGGAAATGGTCCATGGGAAATCAGTGATGCTGAATTCCCATTTCACTCTAAAAAGTTCCCTGGAGGAACTTAAAGCTCTCATTTCCAGTGGCTTCATACCTGAACTCCAATAACAATGTTCGCATATGATGCATAGATTTTTTTAAAGTGCTGTTATTTACTAAGAGTCCCATATCCTGTGCTAAGCATTATAAGCATTGTCTAATTTTGTAGATTATAAAAAGGAGGCTCAGAGAGGTTAACATTGCAGAGCGGAAGAGCTGGGACTCAAATCTGCCCTAGTTTTTTACAATTTTTATGTGACCTTGATAGAACTAGAAGAACATGTTTCACAGCCCCAGTTTTTGTATTACTGTCTCTATGTCCACAGTAACTGGCATATATTGTGTGCTCAACAAATCTTTAGTCTTCGTCATTGGTTTTACTTCTATTAGGATACACCTGAACTTCACCTCCTCTTGGTGTATTCCATCTCAAGCTAACCAAAGAAAGCACTCAACATCTGTAGTTAGTTCTCTCTCTAGAATTCTAGGAGTAAGATTAGAGTATAAAATAGGAGTTAAACAAAAACATAAAATGAACTTTTTGATAGATTACTGAGAGAAGTAATTTGAATTCACATTGGTGTTTTGTTGTTATAGATTTCTTCACAGCTTTTCAGTATTCTCAAAGTCAAGGAGGGTAAAGGATGAAGGGAAATAAACTGAATTACTAAGGATGCAACCTTAATGGGAAGAACCAGATGGTCTAGATGGACCACAAGTGAGTGGAACTCAGGTGCCAGCCATCTAGGTATCCATCCATGTAGTTGCACTTTCTCATCCCAGATGCCAACACGGGCATCAGAGATTCTCTCCACCTCATCCCTGCCCACACCCCATGGCAATCCTGTGAGGATAGAAATCTTGTCAGCCCCATTTTACAGATGAGATCACTAACTTAAAGGAGTCAAGCAGTTTACCTAAGACCACAGAGCCACTGAGTGGCAGAGCTGGGTTACAATCAGTTACCTCTGAGATCTTAAGACTTTTAACTAATACTCTGTTTCCAGCAAAACCTTAGCCTGTTAAAAAAAAGTTACCCTTCAGGAACCTTCCCGGCTGAGATGGGTAATGACCTACAGAGACTGCATTTCTGATACAAATCAAACCTAGGCTGAAGGAGACAAAGCAAGGGCCTAAAACAATGATTCATTGCTTACCTTGTGAAAGATGATGGTAATTCTAGGTCAAAGTCGAATGAACGGATGTCCGCATACCAATTAGCACTGCCAGGCACCTCGGCTGGCAGGCTTGGCAGACCAGCTCTGGATCGTCATAGAAACGGACTCCTCTCTCTCCTTCAGAGGAATCCACTCAGCTGATCCAGGACAGAGCAGGCTTCTGCCAAGGACTCCCCTTCTCCCCCAAGCTGGAATCCTGCCCCTCCAACACCTCCCCGGAGAGAAGCAACTCACAGAGGGAAGGTCACAAGAAGATGGGAGAGTTGTGCCTGTTAGTAACAATACACTTCACCCTTCATTTCATTTAGTTGCTTTAAAACTTGAACTGGCAGCTCACAATTGCCCCCAAGGGCAGCGTCTCAAGTCCGCTAATGAAAATTTAAGTAGAATCAACTTAGCTCAGTATATCCCATTCTGTAAGAGTCATCATTTGTAGTCAAGAATGACAGTATTAATGGAACTAAAAATATATCCCATTAACATTTCATCTTATCTCTATAAATGTCTAAGAGTCTTCCTGATTCTCTTAAAATTTTTTCACCAAGCAATGCTAACCTAATTAGCACTCGGGCCATTAGTTATATATGTTATCATATATAACTAAAATTATATCTTTACTATCATTTATAGTATATGGCATTACTTTATAAGTCTACCTTCTCTTTTACTGGGAAGATTAAGTGAAGGAACCAAAATATATAGAATGACTAGCATGAACTGAGCATTTGATTTAATCTGCACAACTCTATGAGAAATTTCTTATTATCTCCATTGTATATGAAAAAAAATGAGATTCAGAGACGTTAAATAACCAGATCTTCATCTTACAGACAGTGTGTAGAGCTGGGATTCAAAGCCAGGCCTGTTTGACTCCAAAACATCTGTTCTTTCTGCTACAAAATTTCACATATATTTATTTATAAATTTATTTTACTTTTTATTTATTTTTGGCCGTGTTGGGTCTTTGCTGCTGCACGTGGGCTTTCTCTAGTTGTGGTAAGCGGGGGCTACTCTTCGTTGCAGTGCGCGGGCTTCTCATTGCGGTGGCTTCTCTTGTTGTGGAGCACAGGTTCTAGGCATGCAGGCTTCAGTAGTCGTGGTGCGTGGGCTCAGCAGCCATGGCTTGCGGGCTCTAGAGCAAAGGCTCAGTAGTTGTGGCACATGGGCTTAGTTGCTCCGCGGCATGTGGGATCTTCCCAGACCAGGGCTTGAACCTCTGTCCCCTGCATTAGCAGGTGGATTCTTAACCACTGTACCACCAGGGAGGCCCCACATATATTTATTTTACTTTGCATGCGTCTACATCTGGGGTTACTCTGCAATACATAAATTATAGAAAAATTCCAAAATTTAAACTAGTTGGAACCCAATTAATTAGAATTTTGAATTACATGATTACTCCTCTTCCATCCCCCAATCCTTTGCTACCATCTCATACTAGATGTGTAGGAACAATAATTAAATAGTGACAGAACAACTAGGACCTATGATTGTTTTTAATCCTTAAGGTATGTCATGAGGTAATACAATATTTAGCTCAACTTCCTAAATCTATTTTATTACACCGTTATGCAGGGATTGCTGAAATGAGCCCAAGGCATTGTGAAATTCTAATTATTTTTAAAAATTTTAATTGGAGAATAGTTGATTTACAATGTCGTGTTAGCTTCTGCTGTACAGAAAAGTGAATCTGTTATACATAAGCATATATCCAGTCTTTTTAGATTCTTTTCCCATGTAGTCCATTACAGAGTATTGAGTAGAGTTCCCTGTGCTATACAGTAGGTCCTTATTAGTTATCTATTTTATATATAGTAGTGTGTATGTCAATCCCAATCTCCCAATTTATCCACCCCCCCTTACCCCCTGGTAACCATAAGTTTGTTTTCTACATCTGTGATGCTATTTCTGTTTTGTAAATAAGTTCATTTGTACCATTTTCTTAGGTTCCATATATAAGCAATATCATGTGATATTTATCTTTCTCTGTCTGACTTACTTCACTCAGTATGACAATCTCTAAGTCCATCCAGGTTTCTGCAAATGGCATTATTTCATTCTTTTTTGTGGCAGAGTAATATTCCATTGTATACATGTACCACATCTTCTTTATCCATTCCTCTGTCGATGGACATTTAGGTTGCTTCCATGTCTTGGCTATTGTAAATAGTGCTGCAATGACAATTGGGGTGCCGTATCTTTTCAAACTGTTGTTTTCTTACCCAGCAAGATTCAAAATTATTGAAGAAAGATTCAGTTAAGTTCAGAATATACTACTTAGGCAGTGAAATGGACTGATGAATTTCCCAAAGTTTTGGTAGAAAGCTGAAAGGAGTAATTTGGGGGGGGGGCGGGGGGCTATCTAGAAAATTCCATGACACAGTTCCTTGATCAAATAGTTAGTCTATGTAGTTAGATACATTTTAAAAGAATCCGCATTTTCTTACAAAGGCTTAAATTTTACCATGTAGATGAGAACAAGTGCCATTGGGCGATGAGGCAAAATGACCAGGTTCAAATCCCAGTTCCATCACTAGTCAGCCTTTGGAAAACTGGCAAGGCTTAAATCTTTGGACATCAGAGTCCCCATCAATGAAATAATGAGTTAGAATAAGATGATCTCTAAGTATCCATATAGGGGTATGCATTCTTTCATTCAGTAAATATAAGTCTTTTTATAAACAGAATGTTCCAGTGTTTGATGATACCATCTTGACATTATCACTACCATCAACATTACATAGTTATATTTTAGGCACCTGCCATATTAGGCATAATGAATACAAAGAAATGACTGAGTCCTTTCCAAGGAGATCATGAGGGGAACCATGGTGTATACAACTGCAGAGGGTAGCCCAAGGAAAGTTCCAGTGGTTGGTATGGGGGGGAAGCATTACAGGATTTTCCAAGAATTATTGAAATTTCTTTTTTTAAAAAATACATTTGTTTATTCATTTTTGGCTGCATTGGGTCTTTGTTGCATGCAGTCTTTTCTCTCTAGTTGTGGCGAACGGGGGATACTCCTCGTTGCGGTGCACGGACTTCTCATTGCGGTGGCTTCTCTTGTTGCGGAGCACAGGCTCTAGGCACGCAGGCTTCAGTAGATGCGGCATGCAGGCTCAGTAGATGTGGCTCACGGGCTCTAGAGTGCAGGCTCAGTATTTGTGGTGCACGGGCTTAGTTGCTCTGTGGCATGTTGGATCTTCCCGGACCAGGGCTTGAACCTTAGTCCCTGCATTGGCAGGTGGATTCTTAACCACTGAGCCACCAGGGAAGTCCTAAATTTCTTTCATTATTTTAGGAGTTACCCTAAGACGAAGGTGATGATCTATGGAGGACTCCTTAGCCTCCACATTGGACATGGGTTTGTATTTGACATTTCCTCTGCATTTTGCCCTCATCATGAGAAGCACATGTACCCAGAACAATAACTAAATGCAATCAAAGACAAATGGTTACGTGCACATAGAGAGTCTTCACAGGAAAATGTGAACAATTACATAGCAAATATTCATACACCATATTTGCCTTCAGTGTGGCGTTCTAGTAAATGCCTGCTCTGTGCTTGGTGCTGAGAGGGCTATAGAGGTAGAAAAGAAAAGACCCTGACTCCTAGGACCTCACTATTTACTCAAGAAGACAAAAATGTAAACAATTCCAATAGGTATGATGACAGTGGCACTAACAATAATGCTTCTGGACGGTCAAAAGGAGAGATCTAATGTTACTTGAAGACTTCTCAGAAAAGATAGGACTTTATCTGAGCTCTCAATAAAGAGGACTTTGCAGAGTGATGTGTGTAAGTATGTGTACAAAAGTAAGAAGGCCTATTCTTTCAAGTCACAGCAATCTGTGCCAAGATCCATCTGGGCCAGAATAAGTAAATCCATATGACTGCAGCATGGGGCTTGAGGGAGTTAGTGGAAGTCTAAATGAAAATCCACAGGGCTTCCTCCCAGTACTGAGTAGCAACTAAGAGCATGAGATCTAGAGCCAGACTTCCCAAGTGTGAATCCTGGCTCTAGGTGACCCTGGGCAAGTTACTTAGCCTTTCTGTTCTGTTGCAAGTATTAAATGACTTAACATGTGGAAGTGCTTAAGCCTGCCTGGCACTTAGTAAGGGCCGTAGAAATGTTTGTTATTCAATATGCAAGGAGGAGTTGCCAGAGGTAATGAAATTAGCATCTGAGCTAAGTGGTCTACTTACATAGTTATCCTTGTTGTGCAGTGGCTGCATTAAGGAGCTGAAAAAGGAGTTTGTGGTTGTAATTGCATTGCAAAGTTCAGAGGAAAATATATTTAATCCATATAACTATTAATGATAGCCCTTCAGCCCTGGAAGCTCTCTGCCTGTTCAGATTCCAAAGACATACCATGGAGGGTGTTTCACATTCTCAGAATCTCCCGGGATTTGGAGGGGACATTTCCTGGCATTAAAACAGTCAGGGTAGGCACTTGCTTTAATATGAAATGACTGTCCTATTTCTTATTCACTCTTTCATTATTTTTATTATGTTTTGCTTAGAAAATACTAGTGTATTGGAAAATAAAGATTATGGCTCATAGTAAAGAATGTAGAATAGCCAGATTGGCACACATGATTCTTTTAAGAGATGCAAAGGACATTTTCCTCCTAGGAGAACCAGGAGCTTAAAGGGGTTCTAGAGACTGTGTGTATTAATTATAAAGACTAATCTTTGTTTCTCTGCTCTCTTGCTCACAGGTAACCAACCTTAAGAAGAAAAGTCATTGTTACAAACAGCAAGAAAAGAGAAGTTAAAGTTAGAATTGTCTTAGAAGACTCCAAAAATGTGATTTTCCCTTTTTTTGAGGGATAGTAAATGCAGGTATTAAAATTCATAAAGGTTATTCCTTTAGAAAATTCTGGATCAAAATCTTATTACTCTCATCATTGCATTTTCAGCAAGCATTGAATTTCTAGATTACATAAGTTTTATGTAATGAAACTCCACTCAAAGACCTGCAGGTTGAAGAAAAATAAGTAGGGCAGCATTTCTATTCCATGTGCTGAAGGAGGGCTGGAAAAGGAAGCAAAGAAGCATCACCCTGCAGGAACTGCAGCAAGGCAGTATGACCTAGTTGTAGACCCAAACACCTGGCATTCTAGTCCAGTTTTGCTACAATCTGGGCCACATCACTTACTAACCTCCCTGGGCCTGGTTTTCTTTCTCTTTTGAATTGTACATTAATGCCAGGGATAATCCCAACTAAAGTAGTCAGGAACGGTGTTTCTCTCTCTCTCTCTCTTTCTGTCTCATTGCTATTTTGCTTCATAAAGGCTCAAACTAGGAAGATGTTAGATTTTATGTATACATTTATGAATATATATGCATACATTTATGTGATGAAGCTGTATCATACATAATGATCATATATATCATTAGTATATATATATATATATATATATATATATATATATCTCATACATAATCATTTTGTAGATCTTTAAAACTCATGCCCTTGGGACTTCCCTGGTGGAACAGTGATTAAGAATCCGCCTGCCAATGCAGGGGACACGGGTTCGAGCCCTGGCCCGAGAAGATCCCACATGCCGCGGAGCAACTAAGCCTGTGCGCCACAACTACTGAACCTGTGCTCTAGAGCCCGCAAACCACAACTACTGAGCCTGCGCGCCACAACTACTGAAGCCCGCGCGCCTAGAGCCACGCCAATGAGAAACCCACGCACTGCAACGAAGAGTAGCCCCCACTCACCGCAACTAGAGAAAGCCCACACACAGCAACAAAGACCAAATGCGGCCATAAATAAATAAACAAATAAATAAATTTAAAACTCATGCTCCCTCTACGCAATGTTATTGTCTAAATGTTGAGGAAAGATCATTTCACTTCCGTGGGATATTGATGGGATGATAGGAACCAGCCCCTTTCACTTCATGGGTTACTTTCCAAAAAACGCCATTCATGTACATCAAGGGGGCTTTTTTCCAAAGAGTCTGCTTAGGGAGATACAACGTCTCCCTGTTTCCTGGAATCCTCCTGCTCCATGAGCTCCTCATCAGCAGTGGTTCTCAAAGCGTACTTTCTGGACCAGCAGAGTCAGCATCAGCATCACCTGAGAACTTGTTAGAAATGTAACTTCTCAGACCTCACTCCAGATCTATGGAGTCAGAACCTGTGGGGGTGAGGCCCAGAAACCTGTGTTTTCACAAGCCTCCTGGCTGATTCTTATGGATGCCAAAGTTGAGAATCTCCACCTTATAGTATAGAAACGCGCAGTCAGCCATTTCAGAAATACAAGAAACGATTACGGTGGAATAGCAATCTGGTGGTACAAACCATATGCCAAGTAGGTTATTACGGTGAGATCTCTTCAAATGTTATTGTGGTATCCTCCATTTAAAACCAAAATTTTAATACGATTTTATTCATAGTTTTATTTCATTTCTTAAATCAAGAAACATTTATTGAGCCATACCATGTGCCAAGCAGTGGGGAATTCAGATAAAAAAGAACTAGTCCCTGTACTTATCAACTCATACTCCACTAATGATCCAGAATTATACGACCACTATTTATTGAACACTTACTATGTGCTCTTTGCAAATGAGATACTAAGTAAGGCAATCCTTTGAGGTTTTTACCGTCATTACAGGAAAGGAGATAGTCTTAGTGAGGTTAGAAAACTTGCCCAAAGTTGGGAAATTATTTTTTTGTGGAAATTTTCAAACATACAGAAAAGTTGAAAGAATATTGCAAGGATGAAAGCCTTCACTTAGATTCACCCCTAAATACACCATCATGTATGTATCTTCCAAGTCAGCCTTCTACGTAAGCACAGCACTACCATCAGATCCAAAAAACTTATTACTAATACAATAGTATGACTCATAATCCCCACTTGGTCCGGAAATATCCTAGATAGCTGGGGAATTTTCCCCCCAAATTATGTTTCAGTCAAAGATCATGCATTGCTTTGGTTATCATGTTTCTTCAGTTTGTTTCCTTTAATCTAGAATAGTCCTCCTGTTTGTTTTTCTTAATCTTTCATGACGTTGACATTTTTACACAGCCTAGGCCAGTTGTTTAGGAGAATGCCCTACAGTTTTGGACCTGGCTGATTATTCCCTTATTTTAGTGAGAATTTTACATACATAATGTTGTATACTTCATTTTATGTCACATCAGGTGCCTGATATCAGTTTGGACCAATGCTGGACATGCTAATTTAGATCCCTTGGTTAAATTCATGTCCAGCAAATATCTCCATTGCAAAAGTACATTTTTCCCATTGTAATTCTTAAGTGCAGGATGATGTTTTCAAACACTATATTCTGTCCCCCAGAAGCCTTTTATCCAGTAGTTTCACTATCCATTGATGATGCTCGTCTGAATAATTTATTATATTGTTGGTGCAAAACAGAGATTTTTCCTAATTCTATAACTTCTTCTAAAATCTTCAGCTGTCATTCTGGAAGAAAAACACAACTTTCTCTTTCTACTTCTTGCATATTCTTTGGAGCATTGCTATGGAACAACTGATTCTTTTTTTAAAATCAATATATTATAATTTAGTACCATAATAATAATTATTATTATTTTTATTATTTTTTTTGCGGTACACGGGCCTCTCACTGTTGTGGCCTCTCCCATCGTGGAGCACAGGCTCCGGACGTACAGGCTCAGTGGCCATGGCTCACGGGCCCAGCTGCTCCGCAGCACGTGGGATCTTCCCAGACCAGGGCACAAACCCGCGCCCCCCCCTCATCGGCAGGCGGTCTCTCAACCACTGTGCCACCAGGGAAGCTCCCCATAATTATTTTTTTAATGTGCAAATGTTTTCCAAATTGGGCTTCCCATAGGGACCATTTCTCCAAGGAATTCTGTTTCCTTTTTTTTAAGTTCCCTGACCAGGGATTGAACCCGGGTCCTCAGAAGTGAAAGCATTAAGTCCTAACCACTGGACCACCAGAGAATTCCCTCTGGCTCCCTTTAATAGGCAATAGTGTTTAGAAATCAACATGTAAGAGCCACAGCTGGAATTTGAACCCAGACCATGAGACTCTGGAGCTGAGCCCTTAATACTGTACTTTGTGACTAGAATTAAGTGTAATATCCTCTAATAACTGAGGGACACAAAAGACGCTTTGAGAATATAGAGGACGACGTGGAGTGAAGGAAAGAGAGGGTTAGGCAGGGCAGGTTTGCCTTGTTCATCCACCTTTACTGTTATTTCCATGCTGATGTCAGAGCTATTTCATTTAACCACCTGGCCACTATAGAAACAGTCTTTATTATCTGGGCCCTAAGTCTATTCTGAGTTTTGGTTTTTCTGTATTTCACCCAAGTCACACAAATCTCTGGAAAACCGCTTCTTTCTGGGGCATTCAGAAAAGGCCGGAAGCCACTCTTCTCTCCTTCATTCCACTCCTGCCCCTCCCTTCACACTGATTCACTCATTCTTGACTTCCTCGTTTCCTCCAAGCATATAAAGTGTGTTTCCTAAGTAATTCTCTTTCTCCAGAGTCATCATTTGGGAGCTTCTAACTCCTGCCCTCCTTGTAATAGATGCCTCCAGACCTCACTGTCTCAGCACAAGGGTTAGTATAGAATTTTAGCATGCTTAAAACCCAATTTTATATCACATAATATCACTTACATGTGGAATCTAAAACAATGATACAAATGAACGTATTTACAAAACAGAAATAGACTCACAGAAAACAAACTCATGGTTACCAAAGGGAAAGTAGGCGGAGGATAAATTAGGAGTTTGGGATTAATGGATACACACTAATATATATAAAATAAACAAAAAGGTCTTACTGTAAAACACAGGGAACTATATTCAATATCTTATAATAACCTATAATGGAAAAGAATCTGAAAAATAATATGTATTATATATATCTGAATCACTTTGCTGTACATCTGAAACGAACACAACATTGTAAATCAACTATACTTCAATTTTTTAAAAAACCAATATTATATACTCATTACCCTGTCTCATGAGGGGGTAATTTTTACTACCTTGGACAAGTTTAAATCTGCAAAACGAGGGAGAGAGGAGAAAATGGGCACCTTAGCTTTAACATCAGGCCAGATTTCCTTAAAAGGGCAGCAAAAGCAAGCCAGCTGAGCGCTCACCTGGACTGCAGCAACTGAATATACACAGCCTGGGTTAGTTTGGACATTTCTAGATGGAGCTTCTCCCCAGGCATCCTTCATTTTATACTGTGTTACATTTCTTTGTTCCTATTACTGCTGCTGCTGCTATCAGTAATGAAATTAATAATAACATTTTGGCCTTTTCAGCCATCTCAAATTTCTGTCCATTTTAACCCACAGGAGAGATGGCCAACCTGCAACACTGCAGTTGAATAGTAATTAAGTGATCTTGCAGTGGCACAAAGGAAAGAATCAAGGGTCTGTTTAAAACCATTCCCTTAGATCTATTCCAGATAGGAATCAATAAAGCATCCCTGCTTAGGGTCACAAATTGGCCTGGAAGATAGACCCCCAACTGCAAGCCTCATGGCCTCCCCTGAAGCACTCCAGACCAGATCTCTCTCTGTCTGCTGACAAACTCCAATAGCCAGGCTAACCCATTATTCACTCTTAACCTGTTTTTTTGCTGTTGCTTGACCATGAGCCAAGCAAAATGAACATTCCTGTGGTGGGCTTGGGAGCTGCCCCACTCCAGACTGTGCTTTTCCACAGGCCAAGAGAGACTTTGAAGCTGGCCTCCTCTCTGCTTTGCCCAAAGGTGGGGAATCCCATGGGGAGGAGCAGAGATCAGCCAGCGCTGAGTCACGCAGTCCTTCAGTTCAGGTGACATTCAGGAAGGGCCTCGCCTGTTGGCCTCATGACTGAGCAGAATGACTTGGCCAACTCCTTGCGCTTCAAAAGAGGTCAGACATCATGCGAGAGCCTTTTTGTTGTATTTCTAGGGTAAAGAGTTCAGCAATTTACAGTCATACTTTAACATAAGAATGTCCATCCTTGGCTTCCCTGGTGGCGCAGTGGTTGAGAGTCCGCCTGCTGATGCAGGGGACACGGGTTCGTGCCCCGGTCTGGGAGGATCCCACATGCCGCGGAGCGGCTGGGCCCATGAGCCATGGCCACTGAGCCTGCGCATCCGGAGCCTGTGCTCCACAGTGGGAGAGGCCACAACAGCAAGAGGCCCATGTACCGTTAAAAAAAAAAAAAAAAAGAATGTCCATCCTTTTGCCTGTATGCGCTGAGCTGAGAGAGTGCCCCAGTGCAAGGCTTTAAAAATGTTTTGCAAACTCACATTCAGTTTACCAATGATTAATTACAGGACATAAACTCATATACAGTCAGGATTCAATACAAAGAGCACAAGAGTGAATGGATGGATAAAAGAACAAGTGAAGTTAGAACACCAAATGAGGGAAAGGAATAGATGAACTGAGACTCAACAACTGTCAAGGAATCTGGATTTTAGTCCTGGCTCTGTTTCTTCCTGACCTCTCATTTAACTACTCGGTCATCAACAGCCCCATCTAAAAAATGTCTCAGGGGGACGATTGTTGGCATCTCGTCCAGCTGTAAGTGGTTTATTATTTAACTTGTGTACGTACACAGGTTAATAATAAAAAAATCAAACCAGTTTGTAATTCATAGCTATCAGTAATAGTCAACAGCTTCTGAATAAGCAGGAATCCAAGAGCAACCCAAAGCTGAATTATTCCACATGATTCATGAGTTGTGAATTTGAGTTTTGATTCTGTCACAGGGTTAAGTAGCTCAATCTCTGTGACACATGCCATCACCTATAAATATTCTAGACACATCTACTCCCAAACTATTCAGAAAACATAGCAGAAAGAGTATATTACTTACTCCAGGGTTATACTACTGTTCCAGGATGGCCACAGACGCGCTCTTCAAAACTGGTTCCTATTGGAAGACTCCAACACTGGAGTAAATAATGAGTTTGAGTCAGTTTAGTTAACTAAAGGTCTTCTAATTAATTAACAATTAAAAGAGTGCCAAAGTGAGTATGAATGCTTAAGATTACTCAGACGTATGGTCTTTCTACTGTTATCATAATTTAGAAATATGCTGTACTCGCTACTTCTGGTTATTCTTTTTCCTCTACTCTTATTAATATAAATCACTCTGGAAGCTGACATTTCAAAGAAGTTGAGGATAAAAACATCTTCAGGGTACCCAAAATGATCATCAGTCTGTAAAGTAGACCTGGGACTCCCTCACATCTCCCAAGTGATATTTTCTTCTTCCAAGCTGCCCTACATGTAATTAAACTATGAGGGCAAAAGGGCCATCTGCATCAAATGCACAACCTTTCTTGGCACACACAGTTCCAATGGAAATCCACGCAGTTAGAGAGGGATTAAGAAATGGTCTTCAGGGTCAAATGTCTCCAGCATTTATTGTAATAAGAGTGATATTTTAGCAAATATTAAACTGGCAAATTTTACCTCCTCCAAAATGTTTCACTTCATCCACTTTTGACATCAGGTCATAAAAGACCCAGGAAAGAATACAGCAGGCATGCTAAAGGAATTTAGACATCCTCTCTATGTCCAAGCAAGTCCTTGTCAGAAGATGTTTTAAATTCCTCTAAGATATCAAGAACCAAACCTGGAAAACCTAGATCATAGGGTTTCTCCAGTCATGTTTAGGATTCTTCTCCACAAAAGCTTAACCACAAAACTGCAGTTGGACAAAAGGAGGCCATGAAGTAGAGGAAGAAAAAGAGAAGCCCTTCCCTCCTAGTGATTGGAGGATGGTGGTTGGATGAGGGAAGGCAGTTAGGGATGGGAGACCTGGACAATATGGAAAAAACAATAAAACATATATTCTTTGATTCAGTCTGTGTTAAAATTAAAAGACTGAAATAAGAGTGATATTTAATGAAAAAACATAGGGAAAAGAATCCTTTTGTCATACACACTTTAAGCTCTCAACGTAGTGTGTCAGCTGTATTCTCAGAAGTTAACGAGTAGAATACTAAGCAATACTTGCCTCCCATGCCTATAGGAGCAGAGGGAACAAAGAGCCCTTTTAAGAGACTAGGCAGGGCTTCCCTGGTGGCGCAGTGGTTGAGAGTCCGCCTGCCGATGCAGGGGACAGGGGTTCGTGCCCCGGTCCGGGAAGATCCCACATGCCGCGGAGCGGCTGGGCCCGTGAGCCATGGCCGCTGAGCCTGCCGTGGCTGGAGCCTGTGCTCCGCAATGGGAGAGGCCACAACAGTCAGAGGCCCGCGTACCGCAAAAAAAAAAAAAAAAGAGAGACTAGGCAGGTGAGGAAAAAATGTGAATTTGAACAAACTCCATCACCTGTTATGTTTGTGGAGAAGCAAGAGGTCTTTCGTTTAATCCTCTAGGAATGAACCCTCTACTGCAAAGCACATGATAACCACAAATTTGTAAAACATATTGTGTATAGGTGCTCATTATAAGAAACAAAAGTTGTTCATTTAAACTGTAAATGTAATCACCATCTTGTGCCAACTGACATACCATTATGTAAATTGTGTAGATTCTTTTGTAACTGAGAGAGCTCCAGACTCCCTAGTCTAACTTTTCCTTTGCAGATAGAATGAATAAATGTTGCTTCTAGAGGTTTCCAGTCTTAATAAATGTGAAGTTCTGTTCTCTTACCATGGTGCATTTGTAGAATAAACCACCTAGTCCAGGGGGTCAGATGGAGGATATGGAAGAAACTCAGAAGGTGGACCTCAAGAGCTGGGGTGAGGTCAACCAGCAGGAACTGAGTACAGACCCTGACAGAGGAGAACAGGAGTACCTGTGCATCCACTGGCCTCGAACATTTGCACCAGATATCAGGAGAGGGCCAAGTCAACCTAACCCCAGGGCACTCCAACTACCCTCTCTGCTACCCTAAGTTTACATAAATCACCGCACACCTGCAAATGTACCCAAGTGTCATCTGTCTTGCACTTACCCGCCTTCAAAGAGGAGGTAGAAGTGAAAATATGACTAAGTAAGCAATCATTGCATAGAGGAAGACTGAAAATTACCTAAAGGGCTGCTTACATCTTTGGTTCAGGCTAAATTTAAAACCATTAAGGACCGTTTTCCCCCTGCTCCACAGTGAGTGGGGATCACCAGGAAGACTAGATCAGTTATAGATAAAAGAAAGAAAATATATTTACTTTGCAGTTGTAGAGTGAGTGAATTTGCAACTTTGCTAAACTGCCTATGAAATTAGACAGACAACAGTGATGACTCTGATTTAAGGAGCACCCGTGAAGCCTCACCTTCCCCCCAAATCACTGCTCTTAGCTTGCTACAGGGTAAGTCAACTTCTCCTTCTCCTGGCCTGAAACTCCAAACTTTTCAGTAGGTAACAAAGGTAGATGTATTAAGTGCAGATGTTGTTGAAAATGAATCTTGAGGGTGAGAATAAGCTCAATTAGTTAATCTGAAATTAATTCAGAATTGTTATCCTTCTCGTTTCTGTGAACCATGCCCTAGAGGAATAAGATATAAGGAGGGTAATGAGTAAACATCGTTGAACACCTAATACGCACCAAATGCTGTCCAATAGAACTTCCTGTGATGGTAGGAGTGATCTATATCTGCATTGTCCAATATGGTAGTCACTAGCCACATGTGGCTTTTGATCATTTGAAATGTAGCTAGAGTGACTGAGGAAATAAATTTCAATTCTAATTAATTTAAATAGCCATGTGTGGCTAGTAACTATTGCATTGGACAGGTTTATATAAATGTTATATAAGGTTTGGAATGTTTATATAAATGTTAAAGTATTTGAGGCTCTAAAGCTTTAAGAGATTCAGGACATGGGAAATATATTAACTTCAATCTCTGGTATTTGAAAATCAAAGCAAAGATCAAGTGTAAATCAAAACTGGTGCCCACTTCCCAGTGTGCATAAGACTAGTTCTGAGCTAAAGTACCAACACCCATGGTTTGAGAAACAAATATTTAGGGAAATTGTATGTATTACATTCTCCCTTTGAATTCTGGTTATGAACGTAAATGGGCTGAAGTTCTGTTCCTGAAATCGCTTATAAAATGCTTGGGGGGCAGTAAAATACTGCAAGTAGCAAAAAGATGCTTTTGCTTCTGAGTTTCAAACATTTCCTGTCTTTTTCTTACCCCCATGGGCTTATTTTTTTAATTGTTCCTTTGCTTTTATTTCTCAGAAACTAGATGTTGAGAAATTAAAAAAGAAAAGCCAAGCATATAAATTTTTCTATATAGCTTCATGCAGCTCAAACAATGAAGAGGCATTTTGACTATCACCTACTTAGCCACAATGCTCAGCTATCCTCGAGACTGTATTTTACAGTCTTAATGACTCTGAAGCTTTACAGTTTAGATTTGGATTTGATAAGGAAAATAGGCACATGAGAATGTTAGCATCATGCTTGATAGGCTAGAATATGAGGAGGGGAATATGCAACAATAGGGCTGGCATATTTCCTCCCTATATATATATTTTTAACATCTTTATTGGAGTATAATTGCTTTGCAATGGTGTGTTATTTTCTGCTTTATAATAAAGTGAAGCTCCCTATATATTTAAATTGAGAACCAAAAATTAAAGTAAAAAGGTAAAATAGGAATAAGTACACTTGAGAAACAATAGTGCATATGCTCCCCAGTATATAATATTGACTATTCAATTAAAACAATCAAAAGAGCTTTACTGATCAGCAAGAGGAATTAGCAAAACAAATACATATAAAACAATAACTGCTCTGTCCATCATTTGGGAACGCAGTTGGGTGATGGTCTCAATTAGTTAGAAACGCTGTAATTTGGCATTTGATATTTACTCCATCTGTCAGGTTCTGGGAAAATTTCTTTAAGTATAGATGGAGAAATTATTCTAAATGATTGTCAGCACAAAAAGGCATCTGAAAGACATTTCTCACTGTCTGGAGAACTTGGCTCAGCACAGATTCCAGGGTTATAAATAGGATCATCAGCATATCCTTGACAAGAGTATATCAGGAATCTTAGCAAAGATGGGGAGTTTTCATTGTCTTATGCAGCACAATTAACCAGCTCCATCTACGAGTTGGTTGTACCCTACATTGCAGGCAACTGCATCTTACCCAGGCACACCCGCTCAGCATCCATTCCCGATATTCATAACATACTTCTAGTCAAGACTCTGGTGAAATGATTCGGGCAGTAGGTAGGTTGATTTGGTGCCAAACAATGGATTTTGAAGGCTGAGATGTGGGGGAAACACACAAACGTACTAACACATTTTACAAAGGAACTCTAGTAGCTAAATATTTATTTATTTAAAATGCTCATAATACCAACTTATTCTGAATGTGTTCATGCTGCCTTAAAGTTCAAGAATAATAAAAGTAAAGGTTTGTTTTAAATTCTTTTCAAAATATGTAAACGTTCAAAGTACTTACTAAAGACTGATCTACTCGATTACTCCTTAGATACTCAATTTAAAGGGTATAAGCATAGACTGGATAAAAGAGGGTGGAAGACATCAAGGGAACCTAACTGCCCCATTTGTGACCTCTAACAGTGTGCATGTTCGATTCCATTTACTTTGATAAGTAACACATGCTGTCACCCTAGACACTTAAATGCAACCGATGGCAGAATTGATAAATAAATTTTAAAAGGTAACTCTTTTGGAAAAAAGTGAATAAAATACCTCTGGATAACTTAAGAGAACTTTAAAAATGGACTTAACAAATTTTAAAGATATTTTAAAAGAAATCACAAGTAAATATTATACAAAATGGTGTACTAAAACTTTTGGAAAACAATGAAATTGATGATTTCCTGGAAAAATTGAAATCAAAATAGACCCAAATTTATTAATCCAATGAATAGACTCAAGAAAAAGTTCTTGATTCTTAGTTAATAATCAAGAAATAAAGAGAAAGTTTCTAAGATTTATCTTTCAAACAACTTCAGCACTCTAGGACCATACCAGTGTGTTAAAAATTATGATTACATTTAATAGTTACATTTATTAGGCACTTACTATCTGTTTGAGATGCACTAAGTGACTTACATGCCTTATCTCTTCAATCCTCACAACAACCTTAAGATAGGAATTGTGTTTTCCGAGTTTTACAAAAAAAAAAAGAAACTGAGGCCTAGAGAGAGCTTATAAAACTAGAATATGCCTGATCCAGGGTTCAAACACAAGGTACAGAAAATGTCTTAATAGATAAATTATTCCACAACATGGAAACAAATGAAAAGCTATAAAATCATTGGATGAAGTACAAAAGCCTGAAAAGAACAGTATGAGAAAGAAAACTACAGACAAGTCTCACTCATGACTATAAATGTATGACTCATACAAAATACTAACAAACTGAATTCCAGTGTATTTTTTCCAACTTTATTGAGGTATAATTGGCAAATAAAAATTGTATATATTTACAGTGTACAATGTAATGTTTTGATATATGTGTATAATACTGTGAAATGATTACCACAATAAAACTGACATATCCATCATGTCAAATAGTTATCTTGTGTGTGTGTGTGTGCATGTGTGTGTGTGTGAGTATGTGGGTTGAGAACATTTAAGGCCTACTCACTTAGCAAATTTCAAGTATACAGTATGGAATTATTAACTGTAGTCACCATGCTATACATTAGATCTCCAGAACTTATTCAACCTGCATAACAGAAACTTTCCATTTCCCCCAACCTCTAGCTGCTGGTAACCACCATTCTACTTGCTGCTTCTAAAAGCTTGACTCTTTTAGATTCCAAATATAAGTGAAATCATGCAATATTTGTCTTTCTGTGCCTGGCTTATGTCACTTAGCATGTCCTTCAAGTTCATCCATGTTGTTGCAAATGACAGGATTTCTTTCTTTTGCATTGCTGAATAATATTCCATGGTACATATACACCACCTTTTCTTTATCTGTGCATCAGATCTTGTACACTTAAATTAATTCTATATCTGACTATTGTGAATAATGCTATAATATCTCTCTGAGACACTGATTTCACTTTCTCCAGATATAAACCCAGACATGGGATTGTTGGATTATATGGTAGTTCTATTTTTGAATTTTTGAGGAACTTGATCATGTTTTTCATAACAGCTGTACTAGTTTGCATTCCCACCAACAAGAGTCCCACCAACAAGAGTGACAAGGGTCCCTCTCTTCTACATCTTTGCTGACATTTGTTATTTTGTGTCATTTTGATAACAGCCATTCATACATGTATGAGGTGACATCTCACATGGTTTCAATTTGCATTTCCCTGATAATTAGTGATATTGGACATTTTTTCATATACCTATTGGTCATTTGTATGTCTTCCTTTGAAAAATGTCTATTCAGGTCCTTTGCCCACTTTTAATAAGGTTATTTGTTTTCTTGCTATTGAGTTGTTTGAGTTCCTTATATATTTTGGATATTAACTCCTTACCAGATGTATGGTTTATAAACAATTTCTTCCATTCTATAGGTTTTCTCTTCACTCTGTTGTTTCCTTTGCTGGGAAGAAGATTTGATTCAATGTGATTTGTCCATTTTTGCTTTTCTTGCCTGTGCTTTTTGTGTCATATCTAAAAAAAATCATTGCTTGCACCAATGTTTTCTTCTAGTAGTTTTATAGTTTCAGGTGTTATATTTAAGTCTTTAATACACTTAGATTTGATTTGTATAATGGTATGAAATAACAGCTCAATTTCATTCTTATGCATGTGGATATCCACTTTTCCCAAAACTATTTATTAAAGAGGCTGTCCTTTCCCCATTGTGTGTTTTTGGCACCTTTGTTGAAGATCAATTGACCATAAATGTATGGATTTATTTCTGGCTCTCTATTCTGTTCAGTTGGTCTATATGTTTGCTGTTTTGATTACTATAGATTTGTAGTATAATTTGAAATCACATACTGAAATGCCTCCAGTTTTTTCTTTTTGATGATGATTGCTTTGGTTAGAATTGTTTTTCTATTTCTGTGAAAAATGCCATTGAAATTTTAATAGAGATTGTGTTGCATCTGTAGATCACTTTGGGTAGATTACTACAGACATTTTACAATAATTAGTCTTCCAATTCATGAACATGGAATTCCTTTCCATTTATTTGTGTCTTCTTCAATTTCTTTCATCAGTATCTCATAGCTTTCAGTGTGCAGATATTTCATCTCCTTGATTATATTTATTCCTTAGTATTTTATTGTTTTTGATGCCATTATGAATGGGATTGTTTTCTTAACTTCTTTTTTGGACAGTTTATTTTTAGAGTATAGAAATGCAACTGATTTTTGTATATTGCTTTTGTATCCTGTGAATTTACTGAATTTGTTTGTTGGTTCTAACAGTTTTTTTGGTGGAGTTTTGAGGTTTGTTTGGTTTATTTCATAAATCCTGTCATCTGCAAACAGAGATAATTTTAATTCTTCCTTTCTAATTTGGATGGCTTTTTTTCTTGCTTAGGTGCTTGGGCTAGGACTTCCAGTACTATATTTAATAGAAGTGGTGAGAGTGTCTTATTCTTGATCTTAGAGAAAAAACTTTCAGCTTATCACCATTGACCATGATGTTAGCTGTGGCCTGTCACATGTGGCCTTTATTATGCTGAGGTACCTTCCTTCTATACCTAATTTGTTGAGAGATTTTATTATAAATAGATAGTGAATTTTGTCAAATGCTTTTTCTTCATCTACTGAGATGATGATTTAATTTTTAGCTTTCTTTCTGTTAATGTGGTGTATCACATTCATTGATTTGTGCATGTTGAACTCTCCTTGCATCCCGGGAATAACTTCCATTTGATCATGGTGTATGATCCTTTTAATGTGCTGTTGAATTTGGTTTGATACTAAAATATTGAGGATTTTTTACATCAGCATTCATCAGGGATATTGGCCTGCAATTTTCTTTTCTTGTACTGTCCTTGTCTGGCTTTGGTGTCAGAGTAATGCTGGCCTCATAAAATAAGTTTGGAAGTATTCCCTTTTCCTCTATTTTTTGGAAGAGTTTGAGGAAAAATGTTATTAATTCTTTACATGTTTGGCAGAATGCACTGGTGGAGCCATCATCTTGGGCTTTTCTTTGTTGGAAAATTTGTTGTTACTGATTCAATCTCTTTACTTGTTATTGTTCTGTTCAGATTTTTTATTTCTTCTTGATTCAGTCTTAGTAGGTTTTTATATTTCTAGGAATTTATCCATTTCTTCCAGGTTGTCCAATTTGTTGATGTTTAATTGACCATAGTACTGTCTTATGATCCTTTGTATTTCTGTTGTATCAATTATAACATCTCCTCTTTAATTCATAATTTTATTTATTTAAGTCTTCTCTTTTTTATTCTTAGTTAGTTTGGCAAAAGGTTTGTCAATTTTGTTTAACTTTTCAAAATCCAACCTCTAGGTTTGTTGATCTTTTCTACTTTTTTTTAGTCTCTATTTTATTTTTTCCACTCTGATCTTTATTATTTCCTTTTTTTTTGCTAAGTTTGTGCTTAGGTTATTCTTCTTTTTCTGGTTCTTTGAGGTGTAATGTTAGGTTATTTATTTGAGATCTTTCCTTTATTCTTAATGTAGGTGTCTATTGCTGTACATTTCCCTCTTAGAACTGCTTTTGCTGTATCCCACAAGTTTTGGTATGTTGTGTTTCCATTTTCATTTGTCTCAAGGTATTTTTTTTATTCCCATTTTGATTTCTTCTACCAATTGGTTGTTCTGGAGTGAACTGTTTAATTTCCACATTTGAAATTTTCCAATTTTCCTCCTGTTACTGATTTCTAGTTTCATACTATTGTGGTCATAAAAGATACTTGGTATGATTTCAACCTTTTTAATTTGGTAAGACTTGTTTTGTAGCCTAACATATACTCTGTCATGGACAATGTTCCATGCATATGTGAAAACAATGTGTATTCTGCTGCTGTTGGATGGATGTTCTATATATATCTGCTACATCCATTTGGTCTATAGTGTTCAAGTCCACTGTTTCCACATTGATTTTCTGTCTGGATAATCTTTCCATTGTTGAAAATGAGGTATTGGAGTTCCCTATGATTATTGTATTACTGTTTATTTCACCCTTTAGTTCCATTAATATTTGCATTATATTTTTAGGTGCTCCAATGTTGGGTGCATATGTATTTACAATTGTTATATCCTCTTGATGAATTAACCCTTTTGTTATTATCTAATGACCTTCTTTGTATCTTGACTCTTGACTTAGTCTATTTTATCTAAGTATAGGCATTCCTGTTCTCTCTCTCTCTTTTATTTTTAATGCATAGTATATGTTTCTCCATCTCTCCATTTATGTGTGTCCTTAAAGCTAAAGTGAGTCTCTTGAGAAACATATATTAGATCCCATTTTTTAAATCCATTCAGCTATTCTATGTCCTTTCATTGAATATTTTAATACATTTACGTTTAAAGTAATTATTAATAGGAAAGACACAGACATAGAGAATGGACTTGAGGACAGGGGGAGTGGGAAGGCTAAGCTGGGACGAAGTGAGAGCGTGGCATGGACATATATACACTACCAAATGTAAAATAGCTAGTGGGAAGCAGCCGCATAGCACAGGCAGATCAGCTCAGTGCTTTGTGACCACCTAGAGGGGTGGGATAGGAAGTGTGGGAGGGAGATGCAAGAGGGAGGGGATATGGGGATATATGTATACATATAGCTGATTCACTTTGTTATAAAGCAGAAACTAACACACCATTGTGAAGCAATTATACTCCATTAAAGATGTTAAAAAAAAGTAATTATTGATAGGTAAGTACTTCTTACTGCCAATTTCTTAATTGTTTTCTGTTTTCTAGATCCTTTGTTCCTCTTTAGCTGTCTTCCTTTGTGATTAGATGATATTTTGGTAGTGGTATGCTTTGATTACTTTCTCCTTATCTTTTGTATATCTTCTACAGGTTTTCCTTTGTGATTATCATGAGGCTTACATAAAACATCTCATAGTTATAACAGTCTATTTTAAGTTGATAACAACTTAATTTTGATTATATACAAAAAGGCTACACTTAAATTTTTCTTCCCCCATATTTTATGTTATTGATGTCAAAATATGTATCTTTTATATATCATATATCTGTTAACAAATTATTGTAACTATAGTTATTTTAAATAATTTGGTCTTTTAACTTTTTACATCAGAGTTAAAAGGAATTTATGCACTGCCATTACAGTATTAGAGTATTCTGAATTTGAAAATATTCTTACCTTTACAGTGAGTTTTATACTTTCATACTGTTTTTGTATTGTTAGTGTCTTTTCATTTCAATTTGTAGAATTTCCTTTAGCATCTCTCATAAGGTAGCTCTCATGGTAATGAAACTCAAATGAATTAATGTTTACCTGATATCTGAACAAGGAATAACTATCCAAGTGCAAAACTAATAAAAGGAATGATAAAAGGAGGGTGACAAGCAAAAGTTTTTGACAAGCAAAAGTTCAAAATGAAGTTTTGACAAGCAAAACTTCAAAATGGCTGAGTAATATTCCATTGTATATATGTGTGTGTGTTTGTTTGTTTGTGTGTGTGTGTGTGTGTGTGTGTGTGTATACCACATATTCTTTATCCATAGAAAAGGGTGAAATTCTGCCATTTGCAGCAGTGTGGATGGACCTAGACAATATTATGCTTAGTGAAATAAGTCAGACAGAGAAAGACAAATACTGCATGATATCACTTATATATGGAATCTTAAAAATAATACAAACAAATGTATATGTAAAACAGAAACAGATTCACTGATATAGAAAACAAACTAGTGGTTACCAGTGGGGAGAGTGAGGGGTGAGGGGCAAGTTAGGGCTATGCGATTAAGACACACAAACTACTCTGTATAAAATAGATAAGCAACAAGGATATATTGTATAGCACAGGGAATTATAGCCATTATTTTGCAATAAGTTTTAATGGAGTATAATCTACAAAAATAGTGAAACACTATGTTGTACACCTGAAGCTAATATAATATTGTAAATCAACTGTACTTCAATTTTAAAAATTCAAAACGTTAGCAAATCAAAGATTATTATAAAACAAATGATACACAAAACAAGCTGAAAAAAATATGGCAAAGTAGTAGCTAAAGGGAAAATATTCTTACATTAAACACTTCATCCGAATTGAAAATAAAAAGCATAAAACCGGGCTTCCCTGGTGGCACAGTGATTGAGAGCCAATGCAGGGGACACGGGTTCGTGCCCCGGTCCGGGAAGATCCCACATGCCGCGGAGCGGCTAGGCCCGTGAGCCATGGCCGCTGAGCCTGCGCGTCCGGAGCCTGTGCTCCGCACGGGAGAGGCCACAACAGTGAGAGGCCCGCGTACCACAAAAAAAAAAAAAAAAAAAAAAAAAAAAAGCATAAAACCATTACAGAAGATGAACAAAGAATAGAAATAGACAATTAACAAAAGTGAAATTTTAATATGTATCAAAGAAAAAAAAATCTCACACAGAAGTAAAACTTTAAACATTAGTAAGATTTTGTTTTAGCTTATTGAATTATCAAAATAATACTAATTCTGATGAGACTACAATGAAACAGAAGCTACATACACTGCTAATGAAAGTGTGTATAATTTATCCAAAAGCCATTTGGCAATATAATATGAAGAGTCTTAAAAATGTTTATATATTTTGACCCAATAATTCCAGACCTGAGCTTAAAATTCAGGCAAAACTTTATGTATAAGGATAATACATATAGCATTATTTATGACAGTCAAAAATTGGAAATAACCTAAATATCAACCACTAGAAATTGGTTATGTCACATCCATATGGTGCAGCTCTTAAAAATCATGTTCTTGGAAATATTTACCAACACCAAAAATCTTCACACTACTAAATTTATGTTCGCACTATAGAATGTTCATACTATATATTTAGGAAAAGATTAAAAATAAATCACCTAGATTCTCATAAGATAAATATCAATTACATCAATTTAAATATTATGGATAATTTTTAATAAAATGAAAACAACCTTCTGTTGATTTTAAAATGGAATATAAAATATGTACAAAAAATGCAAAGAAAGATGGTAAACAAATTTATAGTCTCTAGCTACACACAGATCAAGCAACAATCCAAACAGCTTGGGATGCCAGCTAGCCAAGGAAAAGGCCAAGGGGACACAGTTATCCGTGTGAGGAACAGGTGAGGAGTTTGAATCCAGGAAGTGAAATATTAAAGATAGATACAGGACCGCTGCTGAAGAACCGCCTGACGTCAGGGCAAAGGGCCTCTGGGCTAGCAGTTCCTAATATACTATTTCCTGTAAGGGCAAGAATTAGGGTCTGTGTGGGGCTAAGTCTGAATTTGCAGCTGTTTGAAGAATGAGAGAACCGATACTGGATAAGACAAAAAAAAAAAAAGAGGTCTAATATTGCAGGTGGTTCCTGACATATATAGAAAGCAAGCTTTGAACAAAAGGCTTGAAGTTTCAGCTGAGCGAAGAGAGAGAGAATTATTGATACCAAAACAGTTCAACAAACCTTCTAGTGCAGCCAAGTAAATCAGCACAGCTCAGGATCAGAATGAATCAAGCCAGGAGCCCCATAAAATAAACAGATGGTCTGAACTAGACTCACAGAACTGTCTCCGTGAGGCTCCAGGCTCAAGGATGCACTTCAGGCTGGTGAATGGAGTGTGTCGAGAGAGGGACTACGGATTGGCTTCTTTTTCAATCAATAGAATAACTTTTAAATGCTATCTTATTGCTACCTTTGAATGCCTAGTGCCATGACAGCTACCAATCCCCTCATGTCCAATTGCCTAACAGATGGGGAAAATCAGCTTATTTCTCCTGCTGCATTACCCCAAACAAGCTTCCAACAGTTTACTTTGGAATCAACCAGAAATGAATGGTTTACCTACATTTTGCTCAATCTTTTGAAAGAAAGATGGAAAGGAAAATTTCTGTTAAGAATTGCTGCCTAATGCTTTCTTCAGCCCCACAATACAGAGACTGAATTGATTTTTTCCACCACATTTAAGTTCTTTCTATACCACAGAATTTTTTTTTTTTTTATACCACAGAATTTTAAAATGCATCTTTGATACACTACACATTCAGGAGGTGGAGGAGGAGGCGGGCAGCTCGTTTATCCTGAGGATGGTTTAAGAGGTTCGTGGTATTATGCTTTCAGGAGTTTAACCCTTGGAGCAATTGCATTCAGTTGCTCTTCTGCAACCACATCAGATGGTTGATTTCCCTTTTACACGACCATTTATAGCATTCCTTTCTCCCCCTTATGGAAAGATTTTTCAAGTTTCTTATGCCTAGAAAGTAACAGGCATCCTAGGTAAAGTTCCAGGAAATGACTTGCCTTGGATTTCCAGATGCACAGATAGCGCTGAGCCAAGACAGCAGGATTCTTGGGGTTGGATTACTCCAGGGGATGCTACACCCACCCCCATTCCCACCCCCAACACCCAGAAGCTTGTTTTTAGAAGGAAGTGATTGACTTTAACCTTACTGATGATTGACTCAGTAATGTAGAATATATGGTTACACCTAATATTAAGACCTTACTGAGCAGTGGAGAAAACTGTAGTAACATAAAGCTTCAAAGGTAAATTACCGCCTCAGATTTACTAAGAGCTCATTGTGTATATAGAACTAGCGTGGAAGGTGCCTTAAACAGCCACAGTCTCTTTCTGTGCCCAAAGCCGAATTGAAACCAAAATTAAATAAATGTGGGCATTCAACATTTAATAGGGAGTTCTGCCAAGATATGGAGTTAGAACACCTAAAAGCCTCCCATGAAGGGAGTATTTCTTTAACTAAGAGGCTGAGGTATCCATAACACCTAAAATTGGCTTCTTAGTCTTTGAAATATCAGCAGCTCCCCAATGAGCACTCATAATGAGCCAGCTGTCTACCCTCTATTGATTTACCAGCACCTGTACAAGAACTTGAGTTACGTACCCCAATTATGATCAAGGGTGATAACTGTCATATCTAGTGACCCAATGTAATAGCCACAAAGTTTCTGGAAATTTCCACAGAGGAGGAAGAATTTCATTTTCTCCCTGATAAATGGGAACATATAGGTAATTATGAACTCCCCAGAAGCACTGTCTTCAGGTTCAAAACTTCCAACCTTCTACTTGTTACATTACTAATTCACAATACATAATTCTGAGTTAAGTATAAAGCCCTAGTCTTTGTAGTACTTTATAGTCATAATACAGAATAAGGAAGCACAGGGTGGTTTTCTATCTTTCCAAGTCATTTTCTAGAAATATTCATGCATTCACTTCACAAGTATTTATTAAGCCAGGGACTACTTTAGTTAGTAGAAAGAAAATAGTAAACAAGAGAGACAAAAACCCTAGCCCTTATAAAACTTATATTCTGAGGGGATTTGGTGGGTGTTATTTATTCAATTGATTGCAGCATATACCTTTTCCAAAGTGCATTTACTACTCAAAGCACAAGTCAAAAATACGAAAATTATCATTGCTAGCATTATAAGGGGCAGTGCTCACCAGATCCTTCAACATAGGACCAGAATTGCTGTTAACAAACGGCATGAACTTAGGTATTCTTCTTTATGTTATATAAATGGGCCTTTTAACTTGGAATTTTATTTCCCAGTTTCCCTCCTGGGAAAGTGGGAGCCCATACTGGACCTGAAACATCAGAGTTTCTGGGTCAAAAATAGGTACATTTTCAGGTTTTTAATACATAGTACAAAATGTCCCTTTAGAAAGTCTGAGTCAATTTGCCCTTCTAGCAGCAATGCATAAGTACTCATTTCACCAACATATACACCCTTGTCAGTACTGGATGTTTTTTACTGGATCTTTTTCAATGTCACAGATGAAAACGATCATACGGTTATCATAATTTGCATGCAGCATGGACAGTTGTTGTACATAGGCTTAGCTGTTGGAATAATCAGTGAGTGAGCTCTGAAGATCTCCAATGTGATTTTTTTCCCTTAGCATAGTCTTGAGTCTTATAAACTTCATGTCTTTCTGAGAAAGTGGGGCACCTTTGTTGAGTTATAAAGAACTCCTAGACATGCCCAGCATTCAATGCCTAAGTTCCTAAACCATCCAATCTTGCTCCATGTACCCTCTGGTCCACCTTGGCAATGAAATTCATCAAGATTCATTTGGTTGCAAGTGAAGGAAACTAAACTCTATCTTATGCAAGGAAAAAGAAAAGGTATTGGCTCAACTGTGAAGTCAAGAGGTAGATCTAGCATGGTTGGGTCCAGCTCTAACGATGTCAATTCATATTTATTCTCTCTCTCTCTTCCCCCTCCCTGCCCTTTCCTCCACTTGTCTCTGCTGTTCTTTATTCTTTCTGCTCTCCCAGGCTCCCCTGCCAGGTCCCACAGAGATATCCAAAGGAGAACACTGGCCTGATTTAGGTGTATGGCTATTCCCGAACCAACAAATTTGCCCAACCTGAGACATCTGCCCATCTCTGTGGGTTTTGAATAGGGGGCATGGGGTAGGGAAGAGATACATTCTGATTAACAGCTTTACTCATATTATGTGGAGGGAAGGAGGAGTTCACCAAAGAAGTAGAAGAAGGAGATGGCAAAGCTCATCAGACAGACAAAAACTACAGTTACCACTGTTCACTGTAGTTACCAACCTTGTGTTCACATTCTGCCCTGTCAATACACATGCCCCGAATCATGCCACCATGTTTCCCCTGGCCTCTGATCTTTGCTTTCTTTTTTTCTGGCTTGTCACACTTTGTGCATCCCCCTCAACTTGGGCTGTCCATGGATGCCAACCATCAGGGTAACATCCCTTCTAGATCAACTATCTCAGCTTATGACGGAGGCTTATAAATTCTATCCTTTTCACTCCAGTCAACAACAGCAAATTAGAGTAAGAGATACAACCTTGATAAAGTAGCAGTTTCTCTGGCTTCTAAATGTCCATCCTTCATCAAATACCTGCCAGGATTTTGAGGCAACAGTGTGGGAGAATGCCAGGTTGGGGAAGATTGGGTTTGTTCAGGGCTGTGACGTGGCTGATTAAGCTATGGGGCCTGGGGGTTGGGAGGTGGAGGGAAGAAGAAAAGTGAGTAGAAGGGAAGGGGGATGGAGAGAGATCAGTAGACTATGAGCTTCCCTGATGGTAGCTCGGATTGCCTCTCTGCCATAGACCCACTCCAGCAGGAGCCCAGGATACTCTGCCCTCAAATTCCCAAACAGAGCCCTCCTGCTGAGTTGGTTCTCCACTTTCAGTGCTGCCCCCAGAAATAATCCTTCTCCAGAACCCCAACACAGCCACCTTGGCCGAGCAGGTCATTGTAGGCAGGTCTCTGTCATCTTCATTACCATAAACAGATTTGACTGGTCTTTGAAAAGACATTTTATCACTTAGTAGAATGTTTATTACCATTTTAGTATTTACTGTATTTGCTTGACTCTGTTTCCATACTCTCATGTCTATTTTTTCCTCCGTTATTTTTATCCTTTTAAATGGGGAACAAGAAAGAGACATATTCCCAAGTTAAGGCCATACTGCAAAGGAGGGAAGCTGGACGCCCCTTCTCTGGTTTCTTCTTTTCTCAACAGCCACACCTCCTCCACCCATCCGACCCTTCCGATCAGTCTCTGCAGTGGGCCTGTCAGCACCTGTCAGTCAGCCAGTCACTCAACAAACGCTGTGCCAAGGTTGGGATTTCAGGAGTAACCTCAGCTCATACTTATGGGGGATTCTCGTTCTTTCACAGGGTGACTCTTTGACGTTAAAGACCCACCTCTGGAGAACAACAATGATCGTATTATTTGTATCTTACAAATGTGGAAACTGAGATACAGAAAAGTTCAAAAACTTGTCTAAATCACAAAACTAGTAAAGGGTATTTAGACCAGGCTTGTTTTCAAATCTCCTGCTCTTTCTTTTCACTGAACAGTGCAGTCTCTATAAATATGCAAGTTCACTGGGGGTGGGTTGCATTTGACATGGGCCAAGATTTTCAATCCTTGGTTTATTTCTTTCTGGGTATTCTGTCTGCAATTCTGATACTGGATGAACCTCTCTTCCTGGTTGAGAGTGGATAATTGAGAATAGCTCTCAAGTCTCAAGATCTAGAAATAAAACAATCCATAGCAATTTTCCAGTATTACCCTTTAAGTTACACATAGATATGCATGAGTCATAGAAACAATTTAAAGAAATAGTAAACTAAAAAATTTAGAAAAGGTCAATAGAAAGAGCCCTGCATTAGAAGTTAATAGAGCTAGGTTTAATTCTTAGTTCTATCATTAACAAGGTATGTTGGGCAATTTATTTTATTACCTCTTAAGTCCTAGGTTGCAAAAAAAAAAAGAGATATTTAAATTAGATTCTCTCTAATACATCCTTCCAGCTCTAAAATTCTGTGAACCAGATACATACTTTATGAAATTTATCTTTCATTTCCCCTTTTCTCCTCTGAGGAGAGACTTTTGACTTTTTCTCACTTAAGGTACCTGGGATGTTGAAAGGCCCCCAAATTTAAGAAGCCATTTTCTTCCACGGGATCTCTAACTGCCCCTGTCAATCACCTGCAAATCCAAGTTAACCTCTACCCCTTGTTCCACTGTCACTGACACGCAGAAGTGCTCCCACCCCAGCAGCAGTCACTGCCCTCAGAATATCAGGCTGAGCACGGGCTCTGAATCAGGTACACTCTGATCCCCCCAGAGCTGCAAGATTAACATGTCTAGAAGAATTTGGCCCTCCACTCTGCCTCTCCGCCTCTTCCTGGGAGACTGGGAGGAGATTAGAAAGAACATGGATGAAGCCTGTGGGGACACTGTAGGTGCCTAGCAAATGGCAATTTTTCCTTTCCTGACAAAGGGCCCTAATCTTTGGGTTTAGGAGTCTCCCTTTCATGAATTCTTTCCTAACAACAGTAAAATTTAATCAAAAGCTAGAGGTTTTTGAGCTCATTTTCATCAGATATTTCCACGTAGACTATCATGACACTTAAAACATAATATGGAGCAGTTAAATTAACCCAGACTTGACCAGTCGTGTCCAAACGTGAGCACGCTTGGGTTCAACACTCCACTGGGAAAAGATGGCCACCATCTGTAAAACAAATTTCTTGACTCTCTTAACTTGGGTGCTGATCAGAAGAATGAATTGGTTTTAAGTGTAAAAAGGCTAAGGTGTAAGAGACAGTTTGCCTGAAGTCAAAAGAGTCAGCTTTCAAAGCTCTGAATCAGACCTCCTTATTCATGTCTGCTGTTGTCTCTGCCCAAATCCATTGGCTTCGCATCTAGCAAATTCCTTTCATATGGCCTCAGTGCTCCAAAATTTAGGCACAAAGACCCTCGCTTTAACATATCTAAGTGGATGGGTCCCATGCCCATTCCCTCAGGACCCTGCCCTCGGCATAGGAAAATGAGCGTGGGCTAATCTGAAAAACCAAGCATGAAGCCACAG
This sequence comes from Leucopleurus acutus, assembly GCF_964270905.1. NCBI lineage: Eukaryota > Metazoa > Chordata > Mammalia > Artiodactyla > Delphinidae > Leucopleurus > Leucopleurus acutus. Next base: position 98,489,084 of record NC_139143.1, on the reverse strand, counting down.
ATGATGCTAAGGGCTTCTCTTCCCATCCAGTTATTTGAGTGTACTTCAGCTTGGTCAACTCAGGGCCCTTTGACATGCAGTTTCCTCTGTCTAGAATGCCTCCTTTTCCCCCAGCCTGGGCACTCCAATTTAGCCTCCAGGTCTGAGATGTCATTACCTTCTGGAAGCCTGCCTGAATCCCTTAAGTCTGGGTCAGATCCCCTGTGATCCCCCAGTGCCCTGGCTTATACCTTTTACAGCATGTATTACTCTGTGTTGCACCTGTCTGGACGTACACTGTCCAAAGGAAGTTTCTACAATGATAGAAAGCTTCTATATCTGCACTGTCCAAAATGGTAGCCACCAGCCACGTATGATTATTGGGACACTTGGAATGTGGTTAGTAGGACTGAGTAAATAAATTTTAACTTATTTAAATTTAATTAATTGTTAATAGCCACATGTAGCTAGTGATTGCCATACTGGACTACGCCAGTCTAGACCTTATGTCTCTTAAACATGAGGGGTGTGTATCGTTCACCTTTGAATCCTTGGTACTTTGCTGAGAGCCAGACAATCAATAGGGGCTGGATATATTTGTGGAATAACTGAATTTAGCAAAAAGACCTGTTTTGTTGTTTCACCAAAAGAGCTTTCACAGTGGGACCTCTAGGCCAGGCAAAAAGAAAGAGGTGCCTTGATTGACAAGGAGGAAACTTTTAAAGGGCAAATGAGATTGTCACCCAGAAGCACTTCTAGGCAAAATTCTGAAGGATGAGGGTGCCATTGGTGTCTCCCTCTTCCTCTCTCAGTGCCCTTTATCCCCCTCTTAGGGTGTGTCACCCTAAGCTCCTAGTCTCCCAAGGCCAGTCCAGTGCCTCCTGCCTACCCGAGCCCTCACACAGATGCATTCCAGGGTCAGTGAGAGTATTTGGTTGCAACTGGCAGAAGCCAACTCAGGCTCACTTAGGCAAAACAGAACAAAACAAAACAAAAACCTAGAAGGATATGGGTTAATTCACATAACTGAAGAAGACTGGGAGACTTGGACTTCAGAATAGACAGGAACCAGAGCAACTCTAAGAATCCTGGTGACAGGTCCTAATGAAGAGTCTCTGGAGAGAGCTGCCCTTGGGATGATGGGATCCAACTGTTTCTTTTCATCTCTCCCAGGATTAAAATCTATGAAGGGTATATTTGATTGGCCTGGCCTTGGACAGGAAAAGGCAGGCACCCTGATGGACTCTTGCCAGACATAAATCCGATAAGAGGCAGTGGTTCCCCCAAAAGCAAAATCAGAGTGCTCAAACTAGAATAGATGCTGGCAGGCAAAAATGATAGATGTCCATGAGAACTTCCACTGCGACTAGTACGTCATAGCCCTGAGCTTCCAGATCTTTCTTTTCCTGTTTCATCTTCATCTCACCCCTAGCCTGGTCCACCCAATAAGACCCAAACATCCATTATCTCAATTCCCCTTAGTTCATGGTATTGAAAAGTTTGCCTGTCAAGTCTTTAAGAAACTTTTTTTCTAGAATACTTATGGCTGAAAAATTAATCAGGGTGATACCAAAACAAAGATTACTTTCATTTTAAGAAAGATTCTCTTTAAAACTGAGAGTGATATAAGACTGTCAGACGCTGTTCAGGGCCAGGAGGAGAAAGATTTGCAGGTGGAGGGGCTCTCAGACCTGTCTTTCAAATCCAGCACTTGGTCTGCAAATAGGTTTTGTCCTGGTTCTCACTTTCTTCATTTCCTCACTCTAAGGGGGGAAAAAATCATCTGTAACTACTTCTGCAAAGATAATAGCTACAAATATTGCGTGCGTGTGTATGTGTGCGCATGCGCGTGCAATACAGCATACAGTTTATATGTAAAAGATTCTACACTTGTATTTAAATATTTGTAATCCATTGGTGAGAATGGTTGGTCAATCTTAGGTAGCCATCACCAGGAGAGGGGCCTGAGAAGATTTAAGGGAAAATCCAAAAAGGAAGTGACATATGAAGGACTAGAACAGCTCTGCCATGTCCCTGGTCTCTGCTTTATCAGGCTAAAACACTCCTTCCTTGAGGTCTGGAGCCCTCAAATTTAAGAAACAATGCCCCGAATAAAATAGTGCCTAGAGCAGGAATGTCCACCCAGGTCTCTACTGAAAGTAGGAGGGTCATTCCCTGTAGAAAATGGTTCTCCACACTGTGACCAAGGTGATGGCTGACAATTAACAACAACATTAGCTGCTGGCTTCACTATCCCAGCACTGGAATAGAGAAGCAGCAGAGAAGGAAAGTTCCACCGAAGCCGATGATAAGAACAGATTTATTACTGTTATTTTTAAAAGAATTAGCAAATATTTTAAAATTTGTTTAAACATCTAATATAGTAAAATGAACAGACATAACCTACAAAAAATAAAAAACAAACAACAAAAGAACTCACCAGACCAACAGATTTGCTCACACATTCCCTGAGGATAATGTAAACCCAGCTGTTTATTCTCTGGCTGGGTGGCCAAGCCTCTCTCTCCTACCCACAATTGTTCCAGCTGTCAATTATGGCCCATGAGTCACCACTGCAGAGAGATAAGCATCCTGCTACAAAGACAACCCCAAGTGTCATCCTGCAAACGCTTATTGTTTTTTTCTCACACCACAAATGTTCCTCTTGGCTCCTTCCATCTGGCATTTCAGCACCTGAAAAGTTTCAAACTTGGAGTGTCATCCACATCTAGTTTTTGAGAGCTTTGAATCTCTTTGGAGGTTTCTGAATCTCATGATGCAGGGAAATCATCACAAACACCAGTGATCATTGCACATTAGTCAATGAGCCCTATTATGGATAAAGCCCTGTGTTATGGTGGCCATACAAACAGTATGGTACCCAGCATTGTAATGTAGCAGGAAGAGATGAAGAAAGTTAATAGAATTACATAGCAAATGAGGATTAAATGAACAATAAATATCTTATATACTATAGAAATGTAAACAGAGACAGATATCACTCAAGATAAAGTTATTGAGGGAAGGAAGGAGAGTAGACAAAAGAAGAAGGGACATGACATACCTTAAAATATACTGTGGCATGGATGACCCACGAAAGCATCCTGCTGAGTGAAAGAAGCCAGTCACACATGTTGTATGATTTACAGGAAATGTCCAGAATAAGAAAATTCATAGAAACAGAAAGTAATTAGTGGTTTCCAGAGCCTGGAGTGAGGGAGGAAATGGAGAGTGACTGCTAATGGGAATGGGTTTCTTTTAGGGGGGTGATGAAAATAGTCTACAATTAGATTGTAATCATAATTGAAAATTAGATTGTGGTGATGGTTGTGAATATACTAAAAAACATTGAATTGTACACTTTAAATGGGTGAGTTATACGGTATGTGAAATACTTATCAACAAAGCTGTCTAAAAAAATATTCCGGGAAATTTAAAAAAAATAAATAAACTTTTGATAATTCAAATTGTTTTTGTACTATTCCTTTCATTATTCTAAAAATCAGCTACCAAGAAAAATTAAATTCATCACAATTTTATTTTACATTCTGTCATCCAGAGCTAGGAAAGGTCTCCAGAGCTGCCCACAGTGTCTGGGCACACACAGCACAGCTGCCAGTGCTACAAGCTGTCCCTTCCAGCCCATAACACTCACTTTCTTCATTCTCTCACTAACATCCAAGAAATCATGTGCCTGCAATGCTCTAAGTCTTGAGGAGATAGTGCTGAGTGAGAGACAAGGTCCCTGGTGACTCAGAGCTTTAATTTCAGTAAGACAGGTGAGGAGAGGTAAAGGTGTGTTGAACCGTCCCTGGGAACCTGAGGTATAGAGAGCAGCTCTGGAAAGATTTTAACCTGAAAACATTCACTAAGCCCATGAGTTGGATTTTGGTCTCCCTCCGCTGTCTTCTGCTATGGACTGAATGTTTGTGTCTCCCTGGAATCCATGCTGAAACCCTAATTCTTAATGGGGGAGTGTTTGGAGATGGGCCTTTGGGAGAGTAGCCTCACAGACTGCATGACCTAGTTTTATGTTTCCCCAGAGGTCATTAACTCCACCTTGCTGATCACTTAGTTTAGATCTTGAGATTCATACATTTAATTTTCTTTTAACTCTAAAGTCCCTTAAATTTGAAGAAGCCATATATACACACTACTATATATAAAACAGATAACTAACAAGGACCTACTGTATAGCACAGGAAACTCTACTCAATATCTTGTAATAACGTATAAGGGAAAGGAATCTGAAAAAGAATATATATATATATCTATATATACATATCTATATATATATATGAATCACTTTGCTGTACACCTGAAACTAATACAACATTGTGACCCAAATATACTTCAATTAAAAAAATTTTGGAAGGGAGCCTTAAGCTACGTAAATATACTTTCTTCTAACTTGATAGAATTTTGCAATCTTTCTTGTTTTTTTGAAGACACAACTCTTATCAATATCTAAAATGATATTCCACTGAATTTTGGAGACCTCAGATGGCTCTGTCTGACTGTTAAACCATAGGAGGTTGTTTTACTACCAAGTTAAAAGGGCAAAAATGTCAATGGTATGTACATGTTGGGAGGCACATGGAGTAGTGGCTGGGCGCAGACCCTGGAACCTAGCTGAATGGGTTTGGATTCAGCTTTGCCTTTTACTGGTTATATCATCTTGGGCAGTTTATTTAACACCTCTCTGCATCACTTTTCCCATCTGAAAAACGGGGTTGCTGTAAGGAAATGAATGAGCCTACATGTGTCTCTACCGCCTTTGAGCACCACTCTTAACTCCTTTTGGGCCCTCCCTTTGCTCCAACTACCTCTCCAGTGACCGATTCCCTTCAGGCTTGACCAGCTTCACCCAGGAGCACCTTGACAGCACCTCACTCCCAGAAGTCCTTGCATACTATTGCTTCCTGCCCCAGAGCTTCTCTGATGTTCCAGTGGAGAACACCCATGGAAACACACTCTGAACTGGTATGTATACAATCTAGAAGTTCAGGGGAGGCCCACACTTGATCTGAGAGGGAAAGGAATCATGGACAAATGCCACCCCTTTCCGTGGGCCAACAGTCTTGGGAAGCATCTTATAAGGCTTCCTGCAGAGGGCCAGTTACCCATGGTGGTCACCTACTCCATGAGGCATCCTCGTATTGCGTTTCCCTCCTTCTGTATTTCATTGGCCTTTGTCCCTCACTCCTACTCGCTGGGATAATTTCCCAAATAAACTACCTATATGCAAGTCTTTGGCTCAGCTCAGCTTTGGGGGAATCCAAGTTAGGACCACATGTAAGGTGCTTAACACAGTGCCTGGCTCATGGTAAGCCCTACATAAGGACTAGCTACTACTATTTTGCAAGGGAGTAATTGTCATGCTGGGCCATAAAATTTAAGCTGGGTTAGGTAGGAAGTGAGGACATGATAGAGATGATAGAAAGTGAAAAATTGTGGGGTCAGTGAATTGAATATCACATAAGATATTGAGGTATGAGTAATAGAGCAAGTGAGTGGAGGTGGTCAGAGAGTGAGATTCTGGAAATCAACATTTCAAGGTGGTACAGTTACTGATAGTAACATAGTCTGGAATACAACCATGGAAATGGGTGGCTGAGGGGTAAGGGAAGAAGAGATCTTGAGAGGCAAAGAGGTCAGTGGCTCCGAGGTCATGGTATTTATCTACATATGAATGAGAAAGCTATCACTGCAACAGTACTGTATAACAAAACACCTCACAACTCAATGACTGCACCATCACTGAGCACTTAGCATCATGGCCTTAGTTCATAGGCCTGCAGATCAACAGCTGGCTAATCTGGGCTGGCTCCAGCCTGCTAGTGTGTTGGGTTTTGTTCAAGTTGGCCGCAAATATATTTGTTCTGGGATCCAGGCTGAAGGGTCTCTAGTGACTTGGGGCGTGTTCATCTCACGCAGATCATCACAGCAAGAGCCAAACCAAACCCTGTCGGCATTTTCACCACAAAATTACATTGGCCCAGGTAGGTTGTATGGTGCCAAACTCACCACCAAAAGTTCAGGAACGAGAGTCAATACTTGCTGAAGGATAATCCAAACTATCGCAACATAGATGCTGCAGTTGCCAAGAATGCTGGTGTGAGGAGTGGTGAGGAGGAGGACAGTGAACCAGGGGCGAGTAAGCACACTTTTCCTCCCTACACGCCCATTCAAATGCATTTCATGGAGCTATATATTTTCCCTACACCCTTTTGAAATCTTAGGCACACATTTTTCAGTTACTATTAAATAACAGAGTCTTCTGTTTCCTTTTAACTGCAAGAAGTTTGAGTTTTAGTCATTAACATGTCCAATTCTGTGTAATAATCAAAAAGCCACATTTTATTCAAAATTCAAGTTTCTCCCCTACCCGATTTAGACCTTTGGAAGGTGGGAAGCCTGCAGCAGGACTGGGGGCAGGGAGTGGCTTCCTTACGTCTTCGCCTCCCATTCACACTCACTCAGATGGCTGGTTCATGCAGGATTGAAGAGGTGGCAAGAACAGAGAGGGAGATGGGAGGCAAGCAGGGCCCAGCCTGACTGCGCTGGTGAAATTGACATTGGTTTCCTCTGACCATAGTGGATGTTTAAATCGACTGGTATTGACAAATGTCCAAAGTTGTCTCTTTCTGGGACATGCTAGTGGTTTCTTCAGAGACATCCCTATCTCTTGTTTCCTGGGATTTCTCAGTCAGTTTCTTTATGGAAAGTTGTTCCTCCTCCAGCAGTTGCTTACAAGTCCCCTCTGAGCCTCTAGTTTTACTCCACACTGACTCTCTCTGTTGGGGTCCTGCTGCCTTGCACATTTAGGCTTCTTGGTCACAAGTCGAGCACCAGGCTCAGTGCCCCCGGAGACTCCAGGGGACACAGCTCAAACTCCCTGAGTGGTTTCCTTGAAGCTCTTCTCACTAGGCTTAAAGAGACGGGAATCACTCTCACCCTCACTCCATGGGGGAGACTGAAACCCACAGCACACTAAAAATTCTCTCCAAAAAGCATTCTCCCTCTAATCTCCTTTCTCAGAGCTGGATGGTCATCTGAGGGTGCAGACCCAGTTCTCAATCCTCCCGCTTGGGTAATCTAGTACCTTACTTTGGTATGTGAAGCAATTGCCTCCAGTATCTCAGAGCCTCATTTTAATGTCATGAGCCTTTAATGCTCATGAATGTAGGAGAGTCATTGAGAAGTCACAAATGGAGTGCAGAGTGCGTAGAGACAAGATTTTCACTCTGCAGAATCAGGACTTCAGAAGAGAACTGATTCTTCCCCTTAGAATTCTTTCCCTGGATTCTTAGTCATTGGATTCCTGCAGGAGCAATCAGAAAAGAAGTATATGGGGTTATAACTTACCTGCTCATACCAGAAAATGTAGAAGGCACTTTTATCATTTGCCAGTGGAAGATTCACTAAGATTTGAGCTGCAGGAGCTCAGAGGAAGAACTATAATGAAAGCTCTGAGTCGTGAGACAGTAAAGACAAGGACTCTGCAGGCCATCTTGAAAAGAAGGGGAAACTCAGAGCCCACATAATTTATATATAGAAAACCAGAAATCTAGATCCCACATGAAGTGAAAAATCAGGGCCAGCATGTGGGAAAACTGTAGAGTGAGAGAAGTTCAGTTTTCAGGGTACACCCACCTCCCCTTTCTGAGGTCAACCCTCTCTTACTTCCCTGCACTCAGGAAGCTCTTCATTTTGGGGAAGGTAAGTCTCTTTCAAGATGGGGGCATGGGGGGGAGAATTTAGGAGGTTGGGATTAGCAGATACACACTACTATATATAAAATAGATAAACAACAAGTTATATATAACTTTTCTGTACACCTGAAATTAATACATCATTGTAAATCAACTATACTTCAAAAAACAAAAAAAACAAGTCAGGTGATAACCCTAAATGTACCACTCCATCCAAAGCCACTCCACTGACAAGGTCAAAGCCAGAATCGAAGCAATGGGAGTCATCAAAGGGATTTAAGCAAAGTCAAGACATGGTCATATTTACATTTCCAAATGATTACCCTGGTTCTAGTGTGGAGGAATTCAGGAATCAATGAGAGGCGGAGAAAGGGACTTCATAGTTCAAACCATGTGTAAGTTGAACTGTATGTGCTTTTAAGAACAAATATATGATGATATCCACAAAGTGACTGCAAAACAAAGCAAAGTCATGGGATACTTGGATTTTAAATCGTTCATATCACATTTGTAAGAGCAGGTATGATGTCCTGTTTGTGCTTGAACACTTGGTATCTAGTCTAGTGTCTGATGCATGGCAGCTGCTAAAGGATGTTTGTGAAATTGAACACATGGAATAATCAGAAAATATTGAACACATGGAATAATACAGTACAAAACACATGGAATAATACAGTAAAAAAGAAAAGCTCGAGGTGGTGTTTCTTAAAATGTTCCTCTGATGAACTGCGATATTTGCTCTTTTCTGATGGCGAGAGTTACTGTTTCCCCTTTTGCCTTGGCTGCCAGTGAGCTTAGAGTCAACTAATTATTTTAGCCCTCAGGCTCAGTATATTTGCTTCCTTCTCTTTTTGAAGGGTCTCAATAGTTCTTCCTCTTTTATGAACCTTATAATATCCCTTTATATAATTTTGGAAAGGAGGCAGGGTACAAATGAATCATATCTCTGCCTATGTTCTTTGCTCTAGAATAAGGATGAATATCAAGATCTGATTGATGGTCAATGCCTGGAGTTGAGGTGGCTGCTTTAAGACAAAGCCAGGGCAACAGGAGACAGAGGTTATTTTATTTCTGGGAGCCCTACCTGGTGCTCTGCTGGAGATCTGTCCCTTCCAACCTCAAATATGCGGAACCCTGAGAGAAACTCAAAGGCAGAAGAACCACAGGAAGACAGATAGAACCTGAGCTAACTAACGCACAACTGCCCCAGAGTGAACACTG